>NC_090265.1:1183820030-1184486030 GCF_040414725.1 Anabrus simplex
TTTTTGTACTCGTGTTGTCGTAGTTGTTAGGTAGTTATGCTTTAACTTCACTTTATCATCACTTGTAATGTTAAGCTAGTAGTAAGTTCAACCTATAGTATTGTAAGCCGCAGTGTTAAGAACTGGAAATAAATTGTGTGTGAATTTTTATATGATGATGCTGGATTTAGGGTGTTAAAGTAGTATTTCTTGCAATATTGTCTTTCCATGGAATTGCTTGTTGTACTCTGTTTGTTTATTTGTTTGTTTCTTTGTTTGTTTGTTGTTGTTGTTGTTGGGTAATATGTTAATTTTACTTTATTATTACACTACTGAAATTGACCATTGCTACTGGGATATTTCCCATTTGCGATGTATTTGTTAATAATAATAATAATAATAATAATAATAATAATAATAATAATAATAATAATAATTAAAAACGATATTACAGTCATTTTAAATATATACTGTGTTTTTATGGAAGATTTTGAAAGTTAGACAATTTGTAAAAGCATTTGAATTTGAAATCCGCGAGGCTTAATGTGCTTCTACAAACCGACAATGTGTCAACCAGTGAGTGTAAATAGAGAAGTAAATAGTGTTGTCATCATCTTCATAAGACTCGTAGTCATCACAATGTCAAATAATAATGTTATTTGCTTTACGTCCCACCAACTTCTCTTACGGTTTTCAGAGACGCCGAGGTGCCGGAATTTTGTCCCGCAGGACTTCTTTTACGTGCCAGTAAATCTACTGACACGAAGCCGACGTATTTGAGCACCTTCAAATACCATCGGACTGAGCCAGGATCGAACCTGCCAAGTTGGGGTCAGAAGGCCAGCGCCTTTACCGTCTGAGCCACTCAGCCCGGCATCACAATGTCGTAGGAACTATTCCGCAGGCGTTACAAAACGTGAGTTCTAGCATACCTTTTATACTATCTGTCGTCTTCAATTACCGCAGGGACAAGCCCGGCAAGAAGTCACTAGCAATCTTCGACACTCTCAATGAAAGTGGTCAGCACCAAGCGAGTTGGCGGTGTAGTTAAGGTCGCGCAGCTGTGAGCTTGCATTTGGGAGATGGTGGGTTCGAATCATTCCGTCGGCCACCGTGAATGTGATTGTCCTTGTTTTTCAATTTTTACACGGAGCACATGTTGGGGGTTATACCTTAATTAAGGCCACGGCCGCCTCCCTCCCACTCCTAGACCTTTCCCATCCTTCAGTCGCCAAAAACCTTCGATGTGTTAGTGCGACGTTAAACCAGCAGCAGAAAACAGAAACCCAAAAACTGGTCGACAGGAAATCTATCCCAACATACATCTTTCATAATGGCTCATGCAATAACCGTTTTGTTTCGTGGGGAGAGAGATTCATTTTTTTTTTTTTTTGCTAGGGGCTGTACGTCGCACCGACACAGATAGGTCTTATGGCGACGATAGGATAGGAAAGGCCTAGGAGTTGGAAGGAAGCGGCCGTGGCCTTCATTAAGGCACAGCCCCAGCATTTGTCTGGTGTGAAAATAGGAAACCACGGAAAACCATCTTCAGGGCTGCCGATAGTGGGATTCGAACCTACTATCTCCCGGATGCAAGCTCACAGCCGCGCGCCTCTACGCGCACGGCCAACTCGCCCGGGGAGATTAATATTACGTAGTAGAAATATCTTTGGACCCCCATAAGAAAACACTTACCAATGAGGACCTGGAACTCTCGAAAAGAAAGGACCTGTCACCATATCAACACTGATCAGCAAAACAATTTAACGGAAAGGGATGCAATAATATCTATCAAAGAGGACGGTGGCATCAATGAAGCACTGGATCTCATCGAAACCGTCTTGTTAGATTCCGCTGGTGGGGTGAAAGCGCCAAGACGGAGAAGTAAATTCTTGTTTGACTTGTAATGTTACAACTACAGAAAGATCACTCTAGAGAACCTATACAGATGGAGAATGCTCAAATCAGAAGCAGATTCAGCAGACTATTCATACCAGAGAATAAATTATAAACCCCTTTTGAGAGAGAAAAGACTCCCGCATGCCGGGAGAGATATAGGAAAGGGGAAAGCATGAAAGATTACTAGCGGCAGAAATTGCTCGACATAAAATCCTAGAACCTAGAAAAGCAAGCGTGAGTTCTCAGATTCCAGTGACGGTATGGGAAGACCACTTCATAAAATGATATCAAAGGACTCGAATAAACGAAGAACTCATCTTAAACGCAGAAGAGATTGCGATTGCACCTATTATAACTGGGGAGGTATGGCGTGCCATGCAGAAATCCAAACCACGCAATGCCGCCTGAGCCGACTGACTCACCAATGCAGGTTTTAAGGAATCGCTGCCAATCACAATTGAGATGTGAGCAGCATTATTCAATGCCTGCATCAAACAGGGAAATATACCTGACAGATGAAGAGAATCCACTACCTGGATCACCTACAAAGGGAAAGGACCAAAGATCATACCATACAGTTATCTTATGATAGCCCTAGGTTGTGTACCTTTCAAAATCTTTACGAAAATAATTTTTTACCACATTCTCCCACAAGCCTAGCAGCACATATCCAAAAACAGTAAGGATGCATTGCAGGAAGACCCACTACACAAGCAATCATGACAGTACTGGCTATCATATGGGATGTCACAGAATCTATGAGGGGATGTATGTATACTCCCTTTATAGATTACGCCAAAACCGGTCCATAGAATCTACGAAATATGTTTCCGTCATCTTAGGCAAAGGAAATCCGCTATTGCAGTTACTGAAGTTGGCTTACAGTCAGCGACAGAGTAGGCCTACTCAGATAAAGGGAGACCCAGTGAGACCCCTTTAGCGCAATGTTATTAAACGTACTTAATCGTGATGTTGTTCAAAAGGCAGCTGGAGAAGAAATTACAAAGCTCCTGTATCTATGTTAACCAGAAGCAAACAAGCTCTGCAGGAGGGACTAACCAAACTGTGCAATGAAATGGTCTATAAATACTGTAAATGCGGGGAAAACAATGATTATGAAAGTCAGGCGAGGAGGAAATAGATCCAAATCCGACAACTTAACCTGTGGAAACGAAATACTGGAACTCGTAAACGCCTACCTAGGGAAAGCATTTACTAAACATATTGAAGAAAGATACAAAGCCATCTTCAATATAAAGAAACTGGAAAAGATATTACGCAGGGAACTGCGACTTTTATACATCACGATAGCCCCAGTAGCCTCTTACGCATTTTAAGAAATAAGGATGTACCTCACTTGTACAAATCTGAGAAAACTGGACTCTGTAAAAGTCGCCTAGCTAAGAAAAATCCTCCGACTGCCAAAGACGGCGCAAAGCAGATAGTGCACTGTGCAGTGTATTTACTGTCCAAAACTGACTTCTTTGTCAGGGAGTTATTTCAGAACCTCAATCTACATCATACGCCAAATATGAAGCATTTATCCGAGCAAGAGAAGAAAAAGCAGAAGGGGTAGATTCAGACTTCTAAGGAAAAGCAGAAGCGGTAGATTCAAATTTCAACGATACCCTTGACATGAATATAAATGAATGAAAGGAGTCAAATTTCGAGATGCGACATGTCTTCACAAGGACTGCCATTCATGGTTTCCATTACAGAATCTGAAACCACTCCCAGCAGCTTAGTGCGCCTGAACAGTGTATGGGCAGCGCTGCAGGCAGTATCACATACTCGTCTGCCGAAAAAGAGGACTAAACCAATAACAAATGATAATTTCAATTATGTTATTCTCGTATGTACACAACGTATTTAACACACCTCATTATATTAAATCTGGGAATAATGAAATAATTATGGGCTTGAACTTACAATATTTACTGATGAACTATTGGATAAATACAAAGGGAATTAAGAGATATTTTGTTATTAGGGAGGAGGGGCGTGAAGAGCTTCACGGTCAATTATGAAGTGGATTTTTCATATCAAAAGGAAGGAAACCCGACTCTAACCTCATGTCCAAAACCCAAAATGAGTCAAGGCTACTCCATGGTCCTTAGAAATATGTGAGAGGAAAAAAAAAATCGTTGTTGTTCATGTTGCTTCATTTTAAGGATTATGATAGAGTAATGGACAACACAGTGTATTTTGTGCGTGAGCAGTCTGTGTGGTAACCTTTGAGACTATACTGTAGTATCAGTAATGAAATGTGCATTTGTAATTAATTAAGAAGGAGGCAGCCGTGGCAGTAAATCTGGTAACATCCTGAACTACGGAAGATCTCTAATGGGATGGCCGAGCGTGGGATGTTAATCAATTTAATTTGCTAGCTGACGCACGGGCTTAACTGTACTGTTACCAGCATTTTATTCCTTCGTGCCGGAGTATGCATAGTGGTCAAGGTCAACCGCGCAGGAAGTTACAGAACCATGCCACCTCGTGCATTATAGATCACGAAAACTTAAACCAAGTTACCCTGACGTCTTCCAGAATAATACAGGATCTCAACACCAGATTTTTCACCTTTATAGAAATTGCTGGTGTGTCGCTTAATAATGGAGACTTCGTATATAATAAAAACCTGATTTTACAGAGGAGCAAAAAATGGAACAAATGTACCAATTGCAAATTGCAAATTGATTTTTTAATAATATTAAATAGTACAAACGCATTTTCTCTAAAATGTTCATTTCTACTTACGAGGTGTTTGTAGACAAGTGGCATAATATGCAAGATACGAGACGGTGATATTGGATCATTTTAAGAAATTCTACAGAATATCGTGTTACATGGTCTCCACATAAGGGTCCAGCGGCTTCGTCTATCCATAACGAAATAATAAACCAATATTACAAAAATACTACAGATACGAGGTCTCCATTCTTAAGAGACGTGGTGCCGTATGCTTATGGTTGAAATTACAGTTTTCAATTACTCTTACAACAAAATGTCAGGGAAATATCGAACTGATAAGGTACTGTGGTTATGTTCTGAATGTTGAGTGCTCAGTCCAAAGGCTGGTTGGATTCTCAATAGATCTATCATCAGCTGTCATAGGTAGTCCAGAAAGCACTGAAGAGATGTACTAGGGAGATGAGGAATGATGTAGTTTCCTGTTGCTTTCCTCACTGATCCAAAAGGCGCTGTTACGTATCAGCTTGCTAAGCTAACTGAAATACATACACAAACTGAGCCTATGAAGAGCAATTTCATACCACTCTATTTCACCAGAGATGGATCTTGGCAAACTATCGTTATACAGAGTATCAAAATGAATTACCCTTCGATTCCTATTATAGATGATGATGATTGTTGTTGTTTTAAGGGGCCCAACATCAAGGTGGCGGTAATTATTGTTTGAAGAGGAAGTACCACTGGGCAATCTCAACACTAATCATAGGGGAATAAAATGGCAGGGATCCGACACTTCGAAAAATGAAGGTATCGGCGAAAGAAAGGGAAGGGCCACGAAGGGTGTGAAAATGAAAGACTTCCTAAGCCTCGGAAACCTAATACCGTCGGGGTCGGAATAGAACAAGGCGTGACCCGGGAAGATAGGATGGGATAGATGAAAGTGAGAAGCCTGGTACAAGTTAGAGGAAGCAATGCGAGGACTCAGCTGAGGGCCCCGTGGTTGCCAACACAAGCTCCAAAATTAAGAGCCCCTGGGGTTCCTTTTAGTCACTTCTTACGACAGGCAGATGATACCATGGATGTTATTCTAACACCTCCCCACACAGGGGTTACAACATTAAGGTCATCGGTCCAACCTATTATAGATTTGGTGGAACACAGTGTTTGGAAACTATTCAAAGAATTTTGTGATAGATTTTAGATTATAGTTGGGCCACATCCCTTATGACATAAAATAAACGAGAAAATTCTGCTAAAGGAAAGCTCTGTAGAAAAATGAAAATGGATGACAGTTTTGATATTGCACAGCGTTATTTCGTTTGACACCCATACTAAGGAAATAAATATGTGCTCCTACAAATATTGTTCCAACATGTTTGTATTAATGCAGTTTCGGAGTTTTGCATCTTTCTTGCTTTATATTATTCCTGGATTTCTGCATGCACTGTAAAACTGTAACTATTTACGAAAAAACTAAGGAAAAAATAAGAAAAATCGGAATGAAACCAACTTCAGTTATAAGGGTAAACAAAATTAGTTTAATTCGCTTAATCTGTAAGGGTATATGCAGTATTGAAGTTAGTTTAATCCACTACCCGTAAAAGGGTAAATGAAACAGTAGTGAAGTTGGTTTATTTCGTACAATTATCACCGCTACGGAAAAAAAGAACGGAAGGGGTACACTGGTGATTCTCCGGTTCAAATCTCGGTGGTTTATGGTTGGATTTTTACAGGACCAGCTCATAGTGCCAGTATGAGTATCTGGCCTTAAATCCACGGCCAAGCCCTAAATTTACCCTGAGTACTCTGTAAATCTCACTATAACGTCGGACGATGGCAATGAAACAAAGCGTTCCCATTACGTAACGGTCATCTGTCTTGATGACTGTGGAGCCACTTCTAACATATCCTGACTGACTGACTGACTGATTCATAATCACCGAGCCAAAACTATTGGACATAAAGAAATACAATTTTGGGGATACATTCATATTAAAGTGTAGGTGCTCACTGAGAGAGGCATTTTGGATATTCCGACGCTAAAGGGATGAAAAGGGGATGGGGATTGTTTAAATGAGTATATCTATATCTCAAAAACTTCAACGTTTACAGACGTAAACAATGTTATTTGTAATCTCCTTTAAAAATAAAGAAATACGTATTTTTTGTTTTGTAAAATCCCATTAATGAGGGTGAAAAAAAGTGCAAACATGGGTTGATTACCTTTTATGAGGATACTTATATCTCATGAAAATTGGTATTTGGAATTTCCTTTAAAAATAAAGAAAATATGTCTCAGAAACGTAACATGTTACAGACGTGAACTGGCATTTGGAATCTCCTGTAAAAGTAAAGAAACATGGATAAACTGTTTTCAAAAATTCCATTAAGAGGAAAATGAGCGTATCTACAGTATATCTCAAAAACTTAGCATGTTACTGACGTGAAAATTTGTATTTTTAATCTTTTAAAAGTAAAGAAACATGTCATGTTGTGTGTTTGGAAAACCACACAGGGGGCAGGCGTAAAAAGGACTGGAAAGTGGTTGATTTTTTTTATTTAGGATACTGATATCTCAAAAAGTGAAGATGTTACAGACGTGAAAATTGGTATTTGGAGTCTCCTTTAAAAATAAAGAAATGTGTATTTTTTGTTTTCAGAAAATCCAATTAAGGGGGATGAAAGAAAAGAAAAATTATTTGAATTCTTTGCATGAGGATAATTATTATATCTCAAAAATTAAAGATGTTGCAGACGTGAAAATTGGTATTTGGAATTTCCTTTAAAAATAAAGGAACACGCCTTTTTGGGATAAATCAATTTGGGGGTGAAATAGGATTTGCATACTTTTTATGAGGATACATATATCTGAAAAGGTGCCTGTTGCTATTTCTTGATGGATGCAATATTTTTGTAACCGTCTCGTGGCACAGGCCAGAGCAAAGTGTACTTCCACCGAAGTCCCAGTCTCATCCATGGCTGTGACAATATGGAAGCTGCTGGGGTATGGGTGGTGCTGAGTAATGACATTTGAAGCACAACTAGTGTCTGAGTGTTATGAAAGGTGTTGCCCATAGGATCAGTCGTGCTGCAGTGGCACCTTCTGGTCCAGTGAGGAAAGCAATGGCAAACTACCTCACTCCTCATCTTGCCAAGTACGCCTCATTTGGGCTCTGCCATTGGTTTTTGTGGTTTTCCTATAACTGCATAGCCTTTGGTGGTGCCATCTGAGGATCCAACCAGCCTCTGGGCTGATGACCTAACAGACAGACATATCTAAAAAATCTGAAGATGTCACAGTCATGATAATTGGTATTTGGAAGCTCCTTTATAAATAAAGAAACACGTATTTTTTTGTTTTTGGAAAATTCACTTAAGGGGAGGGTGAAAGGAAGTGAAAGGAATTCATTCTTTTTATGGGGATACTTATATCTGAAAACTGAAGGTTACAGTAATGAAAATTGGTGTTTGTAATCTCCTTTAAAAATAAATAAGCACGCATTTTTCGTTATGGGGGGGGGGGGGGGTCAATTTACCCATGGTGGGGGTGTGGGGTGGAAAAGGAGTTGAATTATTTTTATGAGGATACGTATATATCAAAATCTGAAGATGTTTTAGAGATGCACATTTGTGGAATCTCCTTTTAAAGAAACACGTATTCTTTTGTTTTGGGAAAATGAACTTAAGGGGACTGAATGAATTGAAAATTTAGTTGAATTATTTGTATGAGGATATTTGTATATAAAAAACTAAAGATATTGCTGACGTGAACATTGGTACTTGGAATCTCCTTAAAAAAGAACCACATCTTCTTTTGTTTTCGAAAAATCCACTTAAGGGGGTTAAAGAATTGGAAAATTAATTGAATTATTTGCATGAGGATACTTATATCTCAAAAAACTAAATATGTTACAGATGTGAACATTGGTATTTGGAATCTACTCTCAAAATATGGAAACACGTATTTTTTGGTTTCGAAAAATCGACTTAAGGGTGGTGGGGGTTAAATAAAATAAAAAGAGCAGTTGAATTCTGTTTATAAGGTTAGTTATATCTCAAAATCTGAAGAAGTTACAGATGTGAAAGTTGGTATTTTAAATCTCCTTTAAAAGTAAAGAAACACGTATTTTTTGTTTTCGAAAAGTTTACTTAAGTGGGTAGAGGGAGGGATGAAGTGAAGAGAAGAAGTTGAATTCCTTTTATGGGAATATTTATATTTCAAGGACTGAAGATGATACAGACGTGAAAACTGGCATTTGGAACCTGCTATAAAAATAAAGAAACACGTATTTTTTTGTTTTGTGAAAATCCACGTAAGGGGCTGAAAAGAATTGAAAGAGCGGGTGAATTTTTAAAATGAGTAGGCCTACTGGTATATCTACAGAATGTAAAAGAAACTTATCATGTTACAGACTTGAAACTATTTGGGAAATCCTTAAATATAGGAACACCGAACTCGATAGCTGCAGTCGCTTAAGTGCGGCCAGTATCCAGTATGCGGGAGATCGTGGGTTCGAACCCCACTGTCGGCAGCCCTGAAGATGGTTTTCCGTGGTTTCCTATTTTCACACCAGGCAAATGCTGGGGCTGTACCTTAATTAAGGCCACGTCCGCTTCCTTCCCACTCCTAGCCCCTTCCTTTCCCATCGTCGCCATAAGACCTATCTGTGTCGGTGCGACGTAAAGCAAATAACAAAAAAAATATAGGAACATGTATTATTTTTTCAAAAGGCACTTAACGGGGGTGAAAAGAAGTGAAAAATGTGTTGCATGAGTTGGTCATCTTAGCCCCAAAAGGCAATACCACAATTCCGAAAACGTGGCTTACAAAAACTTTATGGGGTAAGCAACAACTAGGGTCTGATTCGGAGGAAAGTGCTGTCAGTATTCCCAGTAGCAGAAGCCCCACTCCAGACATCTCTGAGTTACAGAATGAGATCATTGAGGAAGAAGAAAACGAAAGGAGGGATACTGAACGTTGTTCTTCCACTGTAGATGCAGGAAAGTGGGTGATAGTAAAGTTTGCAACAAAGAAGACCTGCAAGCATTACATCGGGAGGGTTATCGTGAAGAACGAAGAGGACTGCTCAGTGGTTACATTTGCACGAAAAGTAACATCTAGACCCACATTAATCTGGCGAGAGATAGAAGATATCTGTGAGGTATCAGATAGTGACATTGTGATGGTTTTGCCAGAACCAAGTGTAGGGAGGAGAGGAAAATTTTTGTTCGGTGTGTCATTTTCAACGTTCAACATAAATTGAAATCAGGTCATATTGCACCCTACTTTACTAAATATTTCATAACTTGGTTTGTAATTAATGAAATAAACATATTCTGAATCATAGAAACATTCTGTGTGTACTCGCCCCACCCATATTCTTATACCATCTGCTGTGTGGATGTATTAGCCTGAATGTACACTTACCCCATATGCTCATAATGATGATGATGATCACGTAGAAATTAAAATTATCCTGTAATTAAGCCATTAATGAAGTTTCACCAAAATAACTCAAGTGTTTTGCTAAATAAAGCCCATATTTAAGTGTCGCACAATTTGAATACGATATCACAGTTCCCTCCCTTTACATACAACTTTGAATTTAAACGAATCAAATTGTGGGTTGCACTTACTTCATTCCACCTTAAATGAAACTCAATTTTTCGGTGAGTTTTTATACTTCAGGGATTTTCTGATAATGTCTTAGTACAGTACCGAGGAATGATTACTTTTTATCAAAATACGAACTTTACGCGAGCGAAGTCGCGGGTCTGCTAGTTTTGACATAAAGTTAAAGAGATAATAATAATAAAAACTGATATTATGGAGTTAGTTCACCGTTATTTAGAAAGACATGATTGAAATAACACCAACTGAGATCGTGGATTTCCTAACGTGCTTTTGGAACGATGTTCGATTTCCGGCACGTGAGAAGAATTTAGTTAAAATTTCATCTCTTACAACTCAAAAATCTACTTCCATAGAATGGCTTATGATTCGAACCGAACAGAATAACACTTACTGGACTAAGGCATGAAAGTAACTAAAAGTATTGCTCAGACGGTCGAGGCTCTGGCTTTCTGATCCCAACTTGGCAAGTTAGATCCTGGCTCAGTCCGGTGATATTTGAAGAGGCTCAGATACTTCAACCTCGTGTCTGTAGATTTACGGGCAAATTAAAAAAAATATTCTGCGGAACTAAATTCCGGCACCTCGGTGTCTCCGAAAACCGGCAAAAGTAGTTGGTGGGTCGTAAAAATAATAACATTATTATACTAACTTAACTCCCTGTACAGTACGACGTATACTAGGTCAGGAAAATATGATGTATTCATCTCTACATAATGTATGTGAGTGAGTCGCCCACAGGCTGAAATGACATGTTTTACTTTACAGTTTTGTGCTGAAT
This sequence comes from Anabrus simplex, assembly GCF_040414725.1. Classification (NCBI taxonomy): domain Eukaryota; kingdom Metazoa; phylum Arthropoda; class Insecta; order Orthoptera; family Tettigoniidae; genus Anabrus; species Anabrus simplex. The sequence goes on from NC_090265.1 coordinate 1,183,831,013, forward strand.
GAATTAGAAAACGAGGAAATTGATATCAAAAGACGTTCGTAATCACGAACGATAGAATGAAGAAAAAGGTGCTGAATTATTCCCAGTCTCTAGGATATAATGTTGAAAGTGCTTCAGCTGGGGGGAAGGCTCATTAATTTTGGACCGAATTGGTAGTCGCTGGCTTGGGCTCGCGTGTCCTGGCCGGCTCGTGCTCGCGCTGGGGTGGATATTTGAGAAGGGGAGCAGTAAATGAGGCTGCTACCACAACCTCAAGGATCTCACTATTTAAGACCTACACTTTCAACACCCAGCGCTCAGTTTCTTTGGTGTAAGTTCGCCGACTTCCCTGCTAACGTTTTTACGTTGGAATTATGTTGAAAAATGAATGACTTCATACCCGCGGGGAAAGGAATAAGATATATCTGAGTGATCAGCCGATAGAGCTTGTCAGAGTGGTGACATGTGTAAGTAAATTAAATATCAGAGAAATAGTGTAATTCGCAGTCTCTGTGTTCAATTTCTCATATCTACTTCTTTTACTCGAGATATTAAAATATTTTTCTCTAATACTGCTTGTGGAATCAGGTCTTTCTGATAGGAGAAAGTAGTAACCTCATCTCAAAACATCCGTTTCTCATTGTATTTCAATATGAAACAAATCGAATACTCTCAAGACTACGACCCAGATTCTGCGATGATTGAAGGTAATTTTGACTTTGAGAGAGTTAATTTTCTCCTTTTGTATAGTCACAGGAGTAAAACATAGTTAGGTTAGAGAGAACATGTTGGAATTACTTCGTGAAAGTATAATTTTTATAGCCTATGTTTCATACCTGACAATACACACTGTCTTTAGTAAAGTACATTTATGTGATGGGAGGAGATCTTCCATCACTTACCTCCTTGCCCTATCCATCCCATAGAATACCCTGAATTTAAGAGTTCAACAATAAGCAGTGAGAACGCATCAGAGGGCATTGTCAGTTCAGATTTCTGTGACCCAGCGAGTGCTCTAAGACCACTTTCAGTAATCCAGTGATAAGTTGTTTGATTCCAGGTCTCAGTGATCTTCTGAGTATGTGGAGATTTTACCTCTGATTATACGTAGAAAATGACAGAATTGTTGTGTCTCATTCCAAATCTCGAAGCACACAATCCTGCACAAAGCAAAGAACCACGTTTAATGTGGTGGGCATTTATTAAGGCAGTTTATTGTTTATTAAGCGTTTGGCTTTTAGTGCCGGGAGTGTCCGAGGACATACTCGGTTCGCCTGGTCCTGGAATTTTTATTTGACGCCGGCGGGCGACCTGCGCGTCTGGATGTGGGATGATGACGATGGTAATGAGGTAGGGAGAGGCTGAAACACGGTGTCGGTGCATAGCCTACTCCTATCAAATAACATCAAGGGGTCTGCTCAAGGTTTAACATCGCCATCGAACGGACCAATCAACATCAACAGTGTCATATACCCTCACTCTAACCCAGGGTCTCTCAGGGTGCATTCACCAGTGCATTGCGCTGTGCACGGTGCAAAAGACGACTTTGCTTGGTTGACCAGAGTGCAGACCCCCACTCCTCAATTTGGAGCAATAGCGCTGTCTCTCTCTCTTTCCCCACGCCTGTCTCGCTCGCTCCACCTGTCTCCCTCGTTTCACTTGCTCCGTAGCACTCCAAATCCGAGACGAGTTGAGTCGAGCTTAGTCGCCTCGCCCCGAGACCACGCGCTGATCCGAACCGAGCCGAGTGGGACCTATGCACTGTGCACAGTCTGCGCCTCAGTTTTCACGCTTGAGATTTTGGGCATTTGAGAGACCCTGCTCTATCCGAACGCCACGGAGGGGTTTGAAATTAAATCCAGGCTTTTGGCACGCAATCTAATGATTAGAAATTGTATACCACTAGCTCTCCTACCCTTTTAGCCAACATTTTGCCTCCAACGGGACTAGAACAGGCCGAACCACGCCTTAACGATCATGACCACCAGACGGGCGTTAATGTGGTGATATTAATGTTGAGATTGGCTGGGATGTCTGACACTATCCATCAAACTGGCATTGCGCCATCTGTTTCAGAGGTTAATAATAATCAACTTCCATCCTTAATGTAGGCTAAAATTAACGTGTGATAGTGTGAGTCGACCCGTTTGGTTCAATAGATAGGTTATTACAAAGACAATTGGAGCTACGTAGTAATATTGAACATACTAAAAGCGTGTAGCAGTTACCTTGCATTCGGAAGACAATGAGTTCGAACCTCACCATCAGCAACTATGAATATGGTTTTCTGTAGATTCATATTTTCACACCAGGTAAATTCTGGGTCCCTATCACTTCTGTTCCCTACTCCTTTCCTATACCATCACCGCCAAGAAACTTCTTTGACTTGGTGTGATGTAACAGTTACAGAAGAAATAAACGGATGGACCGTGTCAGAAGCACGTAGAATACGTCTTTCTGACAGAAATGAATTGGATACAACGACAATATTTATTGAATATGATTTTAAAATGGTAAAGAATATAGATTAACCTTACTTTTATTTACGTCTTACCGTCACAGGCAGGCCTTATGGCGTCGATGGATAGAAGAGGGAGGGAAGCGACCGTAGTCTAAATTAACTAAAATGTTCCCTCTGGTTTGTAGGGCCGATGACCTAGATATTAGGCCCCTTTAAACAAGCATCATCATCATCATCTGACATAAGTTCGGCTTCTTTGTTGAATGGTCAGCAAAGCGACCTTCGGATGAGAGTCTCGGGTTCGATTACCGATTGTTTAGTATATTTTAGCAACACCCAGTAAATCCATATAGGTCGGTGACTCTACAGTATTTATGTTTGTCATAATATACACCTTTTCATTTACACACAACATACCACACAGTCAACAACTACAAAAACACATAAGAGTTACATACGCCACTCAATAAACCGTTGGTGTCAAGGGTATCTAGTCGTAAAGCTGGACAAAGTCTCTATGTGCGAAGCACATTCCACAGTGTTCCCATCACGATGTGCAAAACAGCTGAGGAAAATAAGAAGTTTCTTCTGGCTCCGTTTACAGAGTGATGTACTATAATGTCAACATGTACTGTACAGTGTTTCGTACTTTGTGAGAAGAGAAAGGTCAAATACTTAGCCACATAGACTAATGAGAGGAAGCCGACTAGTGAGAGAACAGAACAATAGCTACCGGACACGATCTGATAACATGATACGTGCACGCAACACAGAACATACGTAATTCGTAAACAGTTTCCGCTCGCACTCAACTTCCTGAAAGCAGGTGCCGTTTTCATTGTGTACAGGAGAGTTGTCAAGTTTGTATTACAACAATCATGAGAGTTTAATTAATTTTTATGGAGAACAGTCTTTTACGAGGTCTTTTCGGTGAAAATACGAAGAGTTAGCTTCCTCGGTGGATCAGAGGTTGAGTGCACGACTCGTGATCCCAATGCAATATGATACGTTTTGACGACTTTGCGAGTGCCATAGGTTATTCATTGATCCAATAATATTTCATAATAATAATAATAATAATAATAATAATAATAATAATAATAAACTATTTTCATTGGTTTTACGCCCCTCTAACCAACTATTACTTTACTGTTTACATGACAACGAGATGCCGGAATTTCATCAGGCAGGAATTGTTTTCTACGTGCCAATAAATCTACGAGCAAGAGATCGACTTATTTGACTTCACCGGTATCGAACACTCCAACCCGGACTCAGGAGGTCTGTCCTACATTCTGAGACACTCAGCCCGGTACTCTTAATGCCTAATTCGCAAGTTCGATGCCAGACAGTGTAGGCGAACTTTGAAAGATGGTCATATATCTTGGCACTCCTTGATATGATTGTTGGCATGTTAAAGACCTCCGGTGGTATACTCTGCATTCAAAATCCTAAACCCCATTGTGCTTGGACTACCAATCATCCGCTGCTCAGCTCGAAGGGCTGCAGATTACGAGGTAACGCGTAGTCTCAGCTGTACGAACTGGCGAGTAGATTGCGGCGAAATAGGAATGTCAAAATTAAAGGGTTTCTAACAAAAAATTTCCAGACATTTGTTCATATAAAAGGAACGGTTTGTTGAAGATATTGTTGAAAGCTTAAAATTGTCTTCTTAAAAATATTCTGACATTGGTTGTTTTTACCTGAAATTGTCATGAAAAATCATAATATTCCTTACGTTCATCTTATAATGCAACAAAATTTGTCTTTATATGTGTATTTTAAGTAAATATAAATATTATCACAGTTTAATCAACAAAACAGATGATATTCTATGTTTTTTTTACAGATTTTTATAGTTTTTCTTACTTATTTCCTTTACATTACGTTGTACTGAAGATGGATTACGAAAATAATACAGTGTGGCTTACTAGAACGTTTCACTCGGTACATCCATCACTGTTATCATCTTCATCTACAGTACATCGATATCACCATCAGCAATGTCCAGCTCCATGGCTAAATGGTTAGCATGCTGGCCTTTGGTCACAGGGGTCCCGGGTTCGATTCCCGGCAGGGTCGGGAATTTTAACCTTAATTGGTTAATTTCGCTGGCACAGGGGCTGGGTGTATGTGTCGTCTCAATCATCATTTCATCCTCATCATGGCGCGCAGGTCGCCTACGGGAGTCAAATCAAAAGACCTGCACCTGGCGAGCCGAACATGTCCTCCGACACTCCCGGCACTAAAAGCCATACGCCATTTCATTTTTTACCATCAGCAATGCGTTCTGGGCTCTCTTCCAGATGTGTGTAGAACAGCCTACTTTCTGGTTTCTGAAGGAATGCACGCATTCGTTTTAAGTCCTGAAATTTTGCTGGTGGAAGGGGAATGGGATCTCCATACTATGGGGTTAGTTCTATACTTTGAGGAAGCACAACTATGCTGCGAACGTTACACTTGTCCCAGTGGCCACAGTACGTATCCCGTTTCAGAACAAAGGGGCAGTTATCTGAGATTTTCATCAGGCGAAAATTTCTGAGAGTCAGGGATAGTCTTGGAGTTTTTAAGAAGTAAGGAGCTGCTGCAAGTTTTAAATCATAAGGCATTTCCTGCGTCACAACAACGACGTCAAGTGGAGATGGTTTGTTGCGGCAACTGATCATTATTTCATTCCAGTCATTTGGTACTTCTGGTGAAGTAGAAAAGCCATCACTGCCGATCATGTGCAACACGTATCCGTTCTGGTAATACCAAATTTAATGTTAAATTCATTCAAAACACAATAATAAAGCTTGCATTGCACATTCAGTCTTACTTCATCAAGGAACATTTTGTGCATAAGGCTCACGTTCAAACATTCCGGTATTCTGTTTGGGTTATCACATCGGGAATAGTAGGACTGTCTGGCCCTGAATGACTTTATGTGCCCTCTAATAAGTATAAGAACTGCACCAGGAGCTTTGTTTGGTCTTGAATGGTGCACCTCTCATATCTTTGGGTGAAACGTCTTCTACCTTTAAGATAAGCTGGATTCTTCTTATTCTAGCTCTAGTTATTCCATGTAGAGCAATCATTGCATTATGACACACTTCTTCTTCAACACCATTACACCGAGGCCTTTTCTGTTTTATGTCGGAAAATGGTATGAGTCCCGACAGGTAATAATCCTGTTCGTTCTTAGATGACATACCATTGAATCATGCCAGAAGTTCTTCTCGGTCGTTAAGTCCTATCCTTGAAAAGCATTTCAATCTCTTGCACCCGAAAACATATCAGAACAGTTCCTAATAATCACTAGCATATTGCCTTACCTATGTGAGACGCAATGATAACTCATAAATGGGAATAATTTGTATCAACAAATGCACTCCCTCAATAATGAACCATGTGCTTTGTAAACAAACGTACATAACGTTAAAGTTAGCGAGCAACATACCTGCAATCATCTCCCGTACTTCTTTTAGGAACTAAAACACCTTTGTTATTTTGGTGAGAAACCCCCTTCACACGATATTCTTTTATTTCAACATATTTCGTCTTTTTCATCGGTTTTTTAACTTTCGACATAATGCAACAGTAATAGCTGATGACCCGAAACACAAGATGGCGGAACATGCTATGGCTTGCAAGCAAAAACATCCAATGTCATTTGACTATGGTTATTCTTACTGGCAAGCCAACTGACATTGGTCGTTTTTGCAGAAGTACCAATATTCCATGACCCTGTAACTCAGTGGCTATGGGCGATTTTGTAGAATATGTGATGAACATGGAGAGATGAGCATCTTGTTATTACTATTATACTAATATCTCATTTTCGGTCATTTTTGACATTGGTTGCTTTTGCCAGAAACCCTTAAATTGGTACTCAGGCCGTCTAGATGGGACCACTCGAAAGGCCTGAAAAATGGTAGCTGAAAAATAGATTATTATTATTATTATTATTATTATTATTATTATTATTATTGTTGTGTCCGACTCGTTGGCTGAATGGTCAGCGTACTGGCCTTCGGTTCAGAGGGTCCCGGGTTCGATTCCCGGCCGGGTCGGGGATTTTAATCGCTTCTGATTAATTCTTCTGGCTCGGGGACTGGGTGTATATGTCCGTCCCAACACTCTCCTCATCATATTCAGACAACACACTACACTACCAACCATCACAGAAACACGCAATAGTGCTTACATCCCTCCATAGAGGGTTGGCGTCAGGAAGGGCATCCGGCCGTAAAAACAGGGCCATATCCACATGTGCGACGCAGTTCGCACCCGCGACCCCACAGATGTGGGAAAAGCGGCAGGAAAAGAAGAAGATTATTATTGTTGTTGTACCATGAGTAGGGCCTCTCCGTGAAGTTAAGGTTGTCTTCTCCGACTGTGCATCCATGTTTAGTAAGAACTGAGAACTTCATGAAATCGTGGTGGGTTTTCCCTTTGAGGACTAGATCTCTCTTATATCTATATTTTAGCGCAATCTGGGGTTCAGATACCATTACTAGTCATGGAGACTGTTTGTATGTGGATGTTGTACAAACTGTCTCTACTTTCTCTTGTTTATTTTACTTCTTCGAAATTATCAGAACTGCCATTAAATTAACTCACCCATCTAGAGGCGTGATGTTGATCCACCTACCAAATGTTGATATTAAAATCCCTTAACCCAATCAAAAGGGTGCTTATTTAATACATCTGGATTATTCTGCCAAACCAATATATAAGGAACTTAATTTTGAGCAGAAGCTGTCTGATCTTGCGGCAGCGTTATTGTATGTGCTACGGCCAGAGGACAGAAGGCATGTCCTCCGGGAGATGAGAGGCAGGAGTTTCGACATCATGGCATCCTTATAAACAAGGTATGGCAGTCAATTTTATTACGTGAATCTACTGCGTGTAAAGCTAGGGAAGATTTCTACGTTTCCTTTGTATGTAATTGCTAGGGCGCAGTCTTTATCCTCAAATAAATTGTAGGGTTCTCCCACTTCTAAAACAAATGTAACTTTCAGTCTTAGGATTAAATTTTTTTTTCATCATGGGAAATCGTTCAAAGGTAAGGAAGCACGAGTGGTAACCCTACTTAAACTTCTTCTAAACTAATGTGGGGGGGGGGGGGGGGAGGAGTAAGTTTTCTAAGATTCTACTCGGTTTTCTGGCTTTAAATTTGTTTTCTTCTTACTTAGTCACCCGGTAGAATGTCATAGGGTTTTCGTACACACTTGGGTCTCCTGTCTAAAACTTATTTTGGAGTTCTTGTTTTCCACCACCTTTTCATTATTTACTTTAGGCCTTGTAAACGTAATCTTTCCCTTTCTATGGCCGAGTGGCACGGCCTCTGAAAATTTATATTACTCTAGAGGGTGACATATAGCATGTTTAGGGGTAATTGTAGAGCAGTGAATATACGGCTTCAACTGCGATTCTGACCGATGTGGACATGTAGGGAATTTCATAGCCCACAAGGCGTAAATAGTGCTCTAATATAAAGTGCGTTCGATCGCCGGTATGTTATAAAACTTACTGGAAGCCAAGGCTTCTTTCGCTTAATTTATAAATTCCCCGAAGGGGTTTACTCCACCTTGAAAGATTCTGAAAACCTGCGGGTCAAAATTTTGGACTGTTTCACTCAAAAAGTAAGTTGTATTCGATTTTTTAAACACTTATGCTATTTTGTAAATGCTTCGAGCCTTTGAGCTCCGAATGTTGTGTAGTTTTTGAATTAACCAATGTAAATTTTTCGAGTTTCTCGCCTCCTTGTTAAACGAATTGAAGGTATCCGTCTGTAATTAGATTCAAATTTTAAATACAATGAAAGAAATGAAACAAATTTCAAATTTGACTGTGTTAGCAATACTTAAATTCCGGTTCGTCCTTGTCCAGCCATTCACCCCTCACGCTTCACTTCCCTCTCTGCTCCACGGAAATAAGGTGTAACAACTATTATCATTAATGCGTTGCAATTTACCTACACTTATTTGCCTTTTATGTAGTTCATCCTCTTTAATATTACTTGTAATACACAACCGTATGTCATCCGTGGAGATAGGGTTGCATGTGTGTTGACCTCGCTTGGACGTTCTAGTGAGGAAGTAACCGGACACCTCCCTCAGACAAGCTGTCTACTGCAAACCTACCTAAAAGCTATTTCCATGTAAATTCTCAGAATTATACAGCACACAATTATGCTAATCTCACTTACACGAGCAAATAATTATTGTGAGGAGTTAATTATCTGGAACAGGGGTCGGCAAACATTTTTTGTAAGTACACCATAATATAAAAATTGATTTAAAACGCTCATCTGTTAATGTTGACCTGTATTGAGATTCTACGTACTTCATCAATGAAAATGTATTTTTACACAGGTATGCACTACCAAATACACATATCAATCTCCGAGCACATAACATTAATTTATGTATTCTTTATGTTTCAAGAAATTTTATTCCGTTCTGAAATATTTAAAGAATTTGAAAATGTACTATCCCTTTTTAGCTCACGGGTCCTACAAAAAGAAGTGGCGGGCTAAATGTGTACCGCGGGCCATTGTTGGCTGAACCTTGATCTAGAAAACAGACACACTAAAATCCTAGGGTATGTTTAAAATAGTGCACAAAGTTTTGGAGGCTCATATGGCAGGGGAAACAATAAGCAGCCGTTGTAGAAAGAAGTGATGGGAATGGCTTGTACGGAAGAATTAGCGTCAAACATTGCATACCACGTCTCAGTTCTCAGTCCGAAGGCTTGTTGCATCCCCAACAGCTCCATTGCCAGTTGTCACAGATAGTTTAGGTGTCATGGAAGAATAAATAGTAAGGTAGTTAGTTTCTCTTTCTTTTCTCACTGGGCCAGAAGGTGCTATTACATATCAGTCTGAAAAGCCCACTGAAATGGTAACACCAACCGACTCTACTCAATACTATTCACAGCATTTATAACAGAGACTGGCAATATAAGGAATTGTGATACTACAATACCAAGTAAATCAGTTTTCCCCTACCAATATTTTATTCTACAGCCCAGCAACCGTATGGGATTGTCGTGAGGTCGATATATTTTGGCTAGCATCCCGAATGGTACTAACGCGCCGTAAGCACATCTTGCAAACGATTCTGAACACTATTATCGTTCCTGACCTGTGACTATAGACTGTTAAAAAAATATGCCATATTTTCAACCATTTAGCCTACGTCAGTCTACCATGCAACAATGTTAAGATGTCGTGCTAAGTGACCGGGTATAGTAAAACTAGAGATTAACGTTTAGAACTACGACACAGTGACGTGGAGAGCGTACAAAACAGCGAATTGTAGGAGTAACGTACTCCAAGGCTTTCTTAATACAATACAAGATTTCTTCCTGTGAGTGCATTTGAAGCAAATAGTTTACACCCATGAGCCAGAAAATCCCCAGCGCATTCGAAAACTCATCGTCGAAACCTGCAGATCAATAACACCGACTATGCTGCAAGTTCAAATCCTACACCGTACAAGACATTTTTCCACCGATATGAAACTTCAGTGCTTCAATACAGTCCAATGTGTGCAACGCCAGTTTCTTTATTTTTATGTGCGCTGCGCACACAGCACTGTTATACGATCGGAACTAATTCGCTTCAGTCATTCACCATGTATTCTACGATATGCTCCTTATCTACAGAGAAGTAAGTGAGAATTCGTTGCAGGAACTGCATCTGTATCAGGAAAGGTACGCGGACAGGCGACATCCGACTGCAAATATTTAGCGCAGTGCTCAAAGACGTATACGAACAACAGGGTTACTTCAGAAGATATAGAAGACCATAAGATCTGGCGGGAAAGAGGAGGCTGTTCTGGACACAGCTCGCAATAACCCACACACGAATACACGCGCGAATGCAAAACAGGTGAACATCAGCAAGCCGTCCGTATGTGCACATAAATATCACCCCTGCGTCCGGCTCCAGCTGACTAGTTAGCGTGCTGGCCTTTGGTCACAGGGGTCCCGGGTTCGATTCACGGCAGGATCGGAAATTTTAACCATAATTGGTCAATTCTGCTGGCACGGGGGCTGGGTGTATGAGTCGTCTTCATCATAATTTCATCCTCATCACGACGCGCAGGTCACCTACGGGTGTCAAATCAAAAGACCTGCATCTGGCGAGCCGAACATGTCCTCGGACACTCCCGGCACTAAAAGCCATACGCCATTTCATTTCAGTGACTATTAGGAAATGTGGAAAATGATGCAGCATTCCTATCGAAAATCCTGTTCTAGGACGAATCGCGATTCCACAATAATGGAACCGTCAATCGTCACAACATGCCCTATTGGAGTGCTGACAATCCTCCCTGGGTGCGACAGACAACCTATCAAGTGCAATGAGAGTGAGTGCATGGTGTAGAATCTTGGGTGTGCGCCTCATTGGACCGTATTTCTTCGAAGGCCATTGAACAGGCGTCCGCTATCTGCACTTTCTACGACGAATCCCCACTGCTGTTGGAGGATGTGCCACTTGGAGAAAGTTTAATGATGTGGTTTCAACACGATGTTAAGCATCCGTGTCCATCTGAATGAGACACATCCAGGAAACTGGGTAGGAAGAAGAGGACCTATTCCTAGGTCCGCCAGGTCACCGGATTATAACGCCATTAGACGTCTTCCTGTGAGTGCATTTGAAACAAAAAGTTTACATCCAGGAGCCAGAAAATCCCGAGTGGTCTCGATAACTTATTGCCGAAACCTGCAGATCATTAAAACCACCTCTGCTACAGCCCACTAAAATATCCATTCATTGACATGCCCAGATGTGCTTAAACTTATCAAGTCATCATTTCGAGCACTTGCTAACGCAGGCAACCATTGTTAGTGCAGTTTGGTCCCCTCTCCCGCCCTCCTCAACCACTGCCGACCCTGATGACACATTGGTCCTCTTAAGGTTACCTACATTCTATACACTCAAAATGTACATTAAGAAATCAAATAAATGGAAAATAAAGTCCACCTCTAAGGTGTAGTGGTTAGTGTGATTAGCCGCCACCCGCAGAGGCCCGGGTTCGATTCCCGGCTCTGCCACGAAATTTGAAAAGTTGTTCGAGGGCTGGAACGGGGTCCACTCAGCCTCGGGAGGTCAAACGAGTAGAGGTGGGTTCGATTCCCACCTCAGCCATCCTGGAAGTGGTTTTCCATGGTTTCCCACTTCTCCTTCGTGCAAATGCTGGGATGGTACCTAACTTAAGGCCACGGCCGATTCCTTCCCTCTTCCTTGTCTATCCCTTCCAATCTACTCATCCCACCCCGCAAGGCCCCTGTTCAGCATAGCAGGTGAGGTCGCCTGGGCGAGGTACTGGTCATCCTCTTCACTTGTATCCACCGACTCATGGTCTGAAGCTACAGGACACTGCCCTTGAGGCGGTAGAGGTGGGATCCCTCGCTGAGTCTGAGGGAAAAACCGATCCTGGAGGGTAAACAGATAAAGAAGAAGATGTAAATCTTCGATTTTCATAAAACAATATTGCTGATTCGCGTGCTATATTCAGCCATCTTCATATTGTCCCGTGCTATGATCTCTTGCAATAAAATATTTCTTGTCTTACACTTTAAATAAATTTGTCAATACAGTTGCGTAGTTGTATGATGACAGTAGTATTTTGGATAATTTGTAGTGAATGCTATTATTTAAACTTTATCCTGAAGCATAGAAGCTTAGCGGAGAAGTCTTTTATTGGCAAATTGTAGACACATTTTCTCGTATTATCGGCCCCTCGTGTTAACTATCCAAATAATCTCTATGATAAAGTGCTCCTTCGTTTCGGTCGGGCTGGCACTCGTGGACTTTATATTTTCAGTCGATCAGTTTATGTTAGAAAATGTATATAATCATGTAGTCAATAAATTAACAACAAAACAATAACGATATACTTGTATTGTAGAATTAATACATGAATAACAATTGTATGTTAGATATCTTTCCAATTACGGTACTGTTTGTCTTAAGAGATTCTGGAGAAGGGCATGGTAGTCGTGTGACATCTTATCGTGGCAGCTGTGGTTCGAATTCCGGCGAATCCGAGTGAGTTTTTGAAATGAAAATGGCATCCCTGTGGTTCAGATTACATGTTAAACAGAGGTCCTGTATGCATGATTAAGATTTAACAGTCCTGTAAAACTACAATTCTCCTTTTTTTTTTTTTTTTTTTTTTTTTTAGACTCCTGAGAACCATAACTTGGCCTTTCTTCGCCAATGCGCAAGTAACACAGGCCTCCTCACACATTGAAATGCCACCCTATTGTGCTTAGATTCATTCCACAACCTTGAGCACAGGGAAGTGAATGTGCTATTCAGTTGGTCATTTAATGGACACCACCTGCCGAAAGCGAGGTAAGATTCGAACCCGGTCCCAGTTAAAAAGGACTAACTGTTGCGCCATGACTATGGGGTAATTGTCGTTTTGCACTTGTTAGTAATATGATATGTCAGTATGTTGTGAACCATGTGGGGTCGGCTCATTAATTTTGGAGCGAATTGCTGGCGGCTTGGCTCGCGTGTCTCCTTTCGCCAGCCTCATCCATAATCCATTAGAGTGAGTCAGTGTTAAGTGTCGGCTCGCATGCAGCCCCGTCACCTCCCATTACCCTCAACTTCATTTTTCATTGCGCCCGATAAAGTAGCTGATACAGGTCTAGCCCACGACTTACACTGTAATTGAATCATTCTGGTGAACAATGTGCGCTGACGATACTGCAGTCTACTATCTCACTTGAGTGCACCCCAATGTGTTACGCTTCAGCTGTCTCCTCCAAGTCAACTTCTCTGACTAAAGCTCAGCCCGATATCTACCCACAAAATGAAGTGTGGTCCGCGAGCCGTAAGACGAAGAGTTAAGAGCTGAACATTTCTGCAAGAGTGGAAGAGCTACATCCAGAATTCATATTTCTTTCTGTTCTTGTTGCTGACTTTACGTTTTTGTCGATCAAAAGTATTGGTTATAATACAAGCAATCTTCAAACTGGCCATGAAGGAGTGGAAGGTGACCATATTTACGGTATCACCTGCCTGTCGTAAGAGGTGATTAAAAGGGGCACTTCAGAAAATCTAAACTTGGGAGCCAGGGTCGGTGATCACAGGGACGTCCGGCTCCGTGGCTAAATGGTTAGCGTGCTGACCTATGGTCACAGGGGCCCCGGTTCGATTCCCGGCAGGGTCTGGAATTTTAACCATTATTGGTTAATTTCTCTGGCACCGGGGGCTGGGTGTATGTGTCGTTTTCATCATTTCATCTTCATCACGACGCGCAGGTCGCCTACGGGAGTCAAATCGAAAGACTTCCACCTGGCGAGCCAAACATATCTTGGGATACTCCCAGCACTAAAAACCATACGCCACTTCATTTCATCACAGGGACCATAGCTGAGTCCGGCATTAGTCCCACTGGTACAAGGTTACTCGTTTTCATCCTTCCTATCCGAACTCTATCGATCAACTCTTGTTCTTTTCCGACCCCGACGGTACCGGTAGTAGGTTTGCGAGGTCCAGGGCGCGTTTTATATTCACTTTCTTAATGACCCTTCTTTTTTTTTGCCGATGACGTAATTCTTCGAGGCATACATAGGCTATTGTACGTTTGTCTGCTGTAACTCGATCCGAGCATATATAACTTCTTCCAGCATTAATTGCGCAGTTCAACTCAGTTTATGGATGTGTTTTTGATGACTAAACAGACAAATCTTGGCATAATACATACGCCCACACAAAACACACTGGATGGATGCAGGAGAGCGGGGTTGTAATTGACGGAGTTTTCTTGCTTGTCGCTTGGCCTCTTGATGTCTGCGGCGTTCTCTTTCAAACAAGTTGACAGCGGAGGATGTAGCGTTCTACCACAGTTAACGGTCCACAGCACATTCTTCCCACGTCTGAATATTTATACTAGTTGTTTTCATGATGTGTTTCAGCCGGTCCTTAAAACGCTTAAAAGGGGCTCCATGAGGTCTACTGCCGGAGCAAAGTTCACCAGAAAGAATTTGGCGGGGAAGCCTGGTATCACTCATGCGGTGAACATGGCCTAACCATCTCAGTTGATGAGCGATGATTGTTACCTCAATGCTATTTAGCTACGCTTTGTCCAGAACTGCAGTGTTGGTCACATAGTCCTCCAACTTGATTTTTTTTTTTTTTTTTTGCTATTTGCTTTACGTCGCACCGACACAGATATGTCTTATGACGACGATGGGATTGGAAAGGTCTAGGAATGGGAAAGAAGCGGCCGTGGCCTTAATTAAGGTACAGCCCCAGCATTTGCCTGGCGTGAAAATGGGAAACCACGGAAAACCATCTTCAGGGCTGCCGACAGTGGGGTTCGAACCCACTATCTCCCGACTTCTGGATACTGGCCGCACTTACGCGACTGCAGGTCCACTTGATATTCAAGATGTATGTCACTTTTTATTGGTGGAGGCGCTCAAGTTATTTTGATATCTCGGCGATAGAGTGTCCAAGTTTCACAGCCATACAGTACCGTGGAAATGACAACAGCTTTGTAAACCATGAGTTTGGTATGCAGTGTTAGGTCGTTAGTCATAAAGACTCTGTGCATTAACCGTCCGAATGCTGCATGAGCATCCCCAATTCTTTTATCAAAATTTTATTCGCAGGTACACCGTTTAGACAAGATGCTTCCAAGATATGAAAATGATCAACCTGCTCCAGTGGTGTGTCTAAGATGGAGATACTGAACTCAGGAAGAGTCAATCCTGAGGCAGGTTGTGGAAGCACCTTAGTTTTTTCCCATTAGTGGAAAAACCAAAGTGATCACATGCAGTTTTAAAGTAGTTGACTGACTGTTGTAGTTCTGCAGGTGTTAGAGCAGGAGATGCGGTGTCATTGGCATACTGCCGTTCTGTCACCCGAGTAACCAGAGTACGTCTTTGTGACCGAAGTTTTGCCAGATTAAAAAGGGCTCCATCAAAACGAAATTTAATCTCCAAGCCTAAGTTGTTTGCAGATGATCCATGCAGCATGGCAGCCATGTAAAGAGTGTAGGAGCAAGCACACAGCCTTGTTTCAATCCATGAGTGATTGAACGTATATAGCAAACATATATGTAAACATTAAATTCGTGAGGATGTAAATGACAGGAATGCCAAAATAACTAAATTTCAATGTGCTAGATTTACTAACTGGAAGAAAGTGTCAAAAAGGTACAAATTTGAAGATGATACCGAAATATCGCATTTAATGGAGAGGCGAAGAGAAGGAATAGTAAGAAGAGGGAGAAAATGATCTACGATAAGAAGAGCGAAATGATAATAAACAGGAAGCAGGATGAGGAGGTATGGGATCTTAATTAGATGATTTTATTCGTGTTTTCCTGGTATTCTGACACAAGCATGTTTAAAAACTGAGTTGCTGGCAATGCTTGTGGTGTCCACTGGTAGGTGATTCATTTGTTGGGCTGTGGTAACGCTGAATGTTTTAGTGCAGATTCTCAAAAAACCTCTGCAATTCTGTGAAGGTATACAAAATATCCCAATACATTAATTTAAGGAAAATGCAAGCTTACCGCAAATGAAAACAAGTAGAAAGAATGAGTTAGAGAGAGTTGAACAAGCCCAGTATGTCTGAAGATGGGCGTAAGAGAGCCTGTGCACGACGTAAGAGTGCTTGTGCACAACGCACGGGAGCCTTTGCACGACGTAAGCGAGTCTAGGTACAACGTAAGGGAGCCTGCGCACAACGTAAGAGAGCCTGTGCAAAATGTACGGGAGCCTGTGTACAACGTAAGAGAGCCTGGGCATAACGTACGGGAGCCTGTACACACGTAAGCGAGTCTATGTACAACGTAAGAGAGCCTGTGCACGACGTAAGCGAGTCTATGTACAACGTACCGGAGCCTATGTACAACGTAAGAGAGTCTGTACACGACGTAAGAGAGCCTGTGCACGACGTATGAGGGCCTGTGTACAACGTAAGAGAGCCTGTGCACGACGTAAGAGATCCTGTGTACAACGTAAGAGAGCCTGTGCACAACGCACGGGAGCTTGTGCACGACGTAAGCGAGTCTATGGACAACGTAAGGGAGCCTGTGCACAATGTACGGGAGCCTGTGTACAACGTAAGGGAGCCTGTGCACAATGTACGGGAGCGTGTGCACAACGTAAGAGAGCCTGTGCACAATGTACGGGAGCCTGTGTACAACGTAAGAGAGCCTGGGCACAACGTACCGGAGCCTATGTACAACGTAAGAGAGCCTGTGCACAATGTACGGGAGCCTGTGTACAACGTAAGAGAGCCTGGGCACAACGTACGGGAGCCTGTCTACAACGTAAGAGAGCCTGTGCACAATGTACGGGAGCTTGTGTACAACGTAAGAGAGCCTGGGCACAATGTACGGGAGCGTGTGCACAACGTAAGAGAGCCTGTGCACAATGTACGGGAGCCTGTCTACAACGTAAGAGAGCCTGTGCACAATGCACGGGAGCTTGTGTACAACGTAAGAGAGCCTGGGCACAACGTACGAGAGCCTGTGCACGACGTAAGCGAGTCTATGTACAACGTAAGAGAGCCTGTGCACGACGTAAGAGAGCCCGGGCATAACGTACGGGAGCCTGTACACGACGTAAGAGAGCCTGTGCACGACGTAAGAGTGCCTGTGCACAACGCACGGGAGCCTTTGCACGACGTAAGCGAGTCTATGTACAACGTAAGGGAGCCTGTGCACAACGTAAGAGAGCCTGTGCAAAATGTACGGGAGCCTGTGTACAACGTAAGAGAGCCTGGGCATAACGTACGGGAGCCTGTGCACGACGTAAGCGAGTCTATGTACAACGTAAGAGAGCCTGTGCACGACGTAAGAGAGCCTGGGCATAACGTACGGGAGCCTGTACACGACGTAAGCGAGTCTATGTACAACGTAAGAGAGCCTGTGCACGACGTAAGAGAGCCTGGGCATAACGTACGGGAGCCTGTACACGACGTACGGGAGCCTGTACACGACGTAAGAGAGCCTGTGCACGACATAAGAGAGCCTGTGCACGAGGTAAGCGAGTCTATGTACAACGTAAGAGAGCCTGTGCACAACGCACGGGAGCCTGTGCACGACGTAAGCGAGTCTATGTACAACGTAAGGGAGCCTGTGCACAACGTAAGAGAGCCTGTGCACAATGTACGGGAGCCTGTGTACAACGTAAAAGAGCCTGGGCACAACGTACCGGAGCCTATGTACAACGTAAGAGAGTCTATGCACGACGTAAGAGAGCCTGTGCACGACGTATGAGGGCCTGTGTACAACGTAAGAGAGCCTGTGCACGACGTAAGAGATCCTGTGTACAACGTAAGAGAGCCTGTGCACAACGCACGGGAGCTTGTGCACGACGTAAGCGAGTCTATGGACAACGTAAGGGAGCCTGTGCACAACGTAAGAGAGCCTGTGCACAATGCACGGGAGCCTGTGTACAACGTAAGAGAGCCTGGGCACAACGTACGGGAGCCTGTGCACAACGTACGGGAGCCTGTGTACAACGTAAGAGAGCCTGTGTACAACGTAAGAGAGCCTGGGCACAACGTACGGGAGCCTGTGTACAACGTAAGAGAGCCTGGGCACAACGTACGGGAGCCTGTCTACAACGTAAGAGAGCCTGTGCACAATGTACGGGAGCTTGTGTACAACGTAAGAGAGCCTGGGCACAATGTACGGGAGCGTGTGCACAACGTAAGAGAGCCTGTGCACAATGTACGGGAGCCTGTCTACAACGTAAGAGAGCCTGTGCACAATGCACGGGAGCTTGTGTACAACGTAAGAGAGCCTGGGCACAACGTACGAGAGCCTGTGCACGACGTAAGCGAGTCTATGTACAACGTAAGAGAGCCTGTGCACGACGTAAGAGAGCCCGGGCATAACGTACGGGAGCCTGTACACGACGTAAGAGAGCCTGTGCACGACGTAAGAGTGCCTGTGCACAACGCACGGGAGCCTTTGCACGACGTAAGCGAGTCTATGTACAACGTAAGGGAGCCTGTGCACAACGTAAGAGAGCCTGTGCAAAATGTACGGGAGCCTGTGTACAACGTAAGAGAGCCTGGGCATAACGTACGGGAGCCTGTGCACGACGTAAGCGAGTCTATGTACAACGTAAGAGAGCCTGTGCACGACGTAAGAGAGCCTGGGCATAACGTACGGGAGCCTGTACACGACGTAAGCGAGTCTATGTACAACGTAAGAGAGCCTGTGCACGACGTAAGAGAGCCTGGGCATAACGTACGGGAGCCTGTACACGACGTACGGGAGCCTGTACACGACGTAAGAGAGCCTGTGCACGACATAAGAGAGCCTGTGCACGAGGTAAGCGAGTCTATGTACAACGTAAGAGAGCCTGTGCACAACGCACGGGAGCCTGTGCACGACGTAAGCGAGTCTATGTACAACGTAAGGGAGCCTGTGCACAACGTAAGAGAGCCTGTGCACAATGTACGGGAGCCTGTGTACAACGTAAAAGAGCCTGGGCACAACGTACCGGAGCCTATGTACAACGTAAGAGAGTCTATGCACGACGTAAGAGAGCCTGTGCACGACGTATGAGGGCCTGTGTACAACGTAAGAGAGCCTGTGCACGACGTAAGAGATCCTGTGTACAACGTAAGAGAGCCTGTGCACAACGCACGGGAGCTTGTGCACGACGTAAGCGAGTCTATGGACAACGTAAGGGAGCCTGTGCACAACGTAAGAGAGCCTGTGCACAATGCACGGGAGCCTGTGTACAACGTAAGAGAGCCTGGGCACAACGTACGGGAGCCTGTGCACAACGTACGGGAGCCTGTGTACAACGTAAGAGAGCCTGTGTACAACGTAAGAGAGCCTGGGCACAACGTACGGGAGCCTGTGTACAACGTAAGAGAGCCTGTGTACAACGTAAGAGAGCCTGTGTACAACGTAAGAGAGCCTGGGCACAACGTACGGGAGCCTGTGTACAACGTAAGAGAGCCTGTGTACAACGTAAGAGAGCCTGTGTACAACGTAAGAGAGCCTGTGCACAGTATACGGGAGCCTGTGTACAACGTAAGAGAGCCTGTGTACAACGTAAGAGAGCCTGTGCACAACGTAAGAGAGCCTGTGCACAGTATACGGGAGCCTGTGCACAACGTAAGAGAGCCTGTGCACAGTATACGGGAGCCTGTGTACAACGTAAGAGAGCCTGTGCACAACGTAAGAGAGCCTGTGCACAATGTACGGGAGCCTGTGTACAACGTAAGAGAGCCTGTGCACAACGTAAGAGAGCCTGTGCACAGTATACGGGAGCCTGTGTACAACGTAAGAGAGCCTGTGCACAACGTAAGAGAGCCTGTGCACAATGTACGGGAGCCTGTGTACAACGTAAGAGAGCCTGTGCACAACGTAAGAGAGCCTGTGCACAGTATACGGGAGCCTGTGTACAACGTAAGAGAGCCTGTGCACAACGTAAGAGAGCCTGTGCACAGTATACGGGAGCCTGTGTACAACGTAAGAGAGCCTGTGCACAACGTAAGAGAGCCTGTGCACAATGTACGGGAGCCTGTGTACAACGTAAGAGAGCCTGTGCACAACGTAAGAGAGCCTGTGCACAACGTAAGAGAGCCTGTGCACAGTATACGGGAGCCTGTGTACAACGTAAGAGAGCCTGTGTACAACGTAAGAGAGCCTGTGTACAA
Organism: Anabrus simplex; assembly: GCF_040414725.1. Classification (NCBI taxonomy): domain Eukaryota; kingdom Metazoa; phylum Arthropoda; class Insecta; order Orthoptera; family Tettigoniidae; genus Anabrus; species Anabrus simplex. The sequence goes on from NC_090265.1 coordinate 1,183,851,109, forward strand.
CGTAAGAGAACCTGTGCACAACGTAAGAGAGCCTGTGCACAATGTACGGGAGCCTGTGTACAACGTAAGAGAGCCTGTGCACAACGTAAGAGAGCCTGTGTACAACGCAAGAGAGCCTGTGTACAACGTAAGAGAGCCTGTGCACAACGTAAGAGAGCCTGTGCACAATGTACGGGAGCCTGTGTACAACGCAAGGGAGCCTGTGCGCAATGTATGGGAGCCTGTGTACAACGTAAGAGAGCCTGTGTACAACGTAAGAGAGCCTGTGCACAATGTACGGGAGCCTGTGTACAACGTAAGAGAGCCTGTGCACAACGTAAGAGAGCCTGTGTACAACGCAAGAGAGCCTGTGTACAACGTAAGAGAGCCTGTGCACAACGTAAGAGAGCCTGTGCACAATGTACGGGAGCCTGTGTACAACGCAAGGGAGCCTGTGCGCAATGTATGGGAGCCTGTGTACAACGTAAGAGAGCCTGTGTACAACGTAAGAGAGCCTGTGCACAATGTACGGGAGCCTGTGTACAACGTAAGAGAACCTGTGCACAACGTAAGAGAGCCTGTGCACAGTATACGGGAGCCTGTGTACAACGTAAGAGAGCCTGTGTACAACGTAAGAGAGCCTGTGTACAACGTAAGAGAGCCTGTGCACAACGTAAGAGAGCCTGTGCACAACGTAAGAGAGCCTGTGTACAACGTAAGAGAGCCTGTGCACAATGTACGGGAGCCTGTGTACAACGTAAGAGAGCCTGTGCACAACGTAAGAGAGCCCGTGTACAACGTAAGAGAGCCTGTGTACAACGTAAGAGAGCCTGTGTACAACGTAAGAGAGCCTGTGCGCAATGTATGGGAGCCTGTGTACAACGTAAGAGAACCTGTGTACAACGTAAGAGAGCCTGTGCACAATGTACGGGAGCCTGTATACAACGTAAGAGAGCCTGTGCACAACGTAAGAGAGCCTGTGTACAGTATACGGGAGCCTGTGTACAACGTAAGAGAGCCTGTGTACAACGTAAGAGAGCCTGTGTACAACGCAAGGGAGCCTGTGCGCAATGTATGGGAGCCTGTGTACAACGTAAGAGAGCCTGTGTACAACGTAAGAAAGTCAAGGCTGCCGAACGCATAAGCTACAACCGAGTGGGTCTTCTACTCACGTCTAATCTATGGATCATGACTGGAAACATACAAGATACAGTTGATATTGGAAATAGTGTACTTTTACAACATTTGCCAAGGGAGAGCCCAGTATAAGTAAACTGTGCGCATTCACATCCTCCTAACATCCACACTACGTATTCAGCCGCCGTAGCTTCGATACAGCCTCCTCCCCATTGCTGTATCTTTTCCCCTCTGATTATTGTTAAGAGGGGATGATTGCCCAATTGTACTTCTCCTTAATACAATAATTAGCACCACCAATGATTTCTACTGTCAGTACTCGACACTAAGTGGGATACAATAGTTAGCTTAATATCTGGCCAACTTTGCCCCCTGGAATTAATCTCTGAATCGGCTGAGTGAACCTGAGGGCTTGTCCCGCTCCGGAAGTGAAGTATTGTTTATATATGTTTCGAATTTTTGACGAGGAATCGAACCCACGTACATCTGGTTGAATCGGGCTCGTCTTTACTGCCTCGGCTAGGAAGCGCTCTCTTGATAATTATCCCCATGTAATTTGGGTGTGAATATGTGTTGGTAAACAATACCATCTCTACTAAGTATCTGTTTGTAATGAATTGGGACAAGCACTGAGGAAAGAAAACGGTCGTTGGCTATAAGATGGATACCATCTCTGCATCTGTTCAGAACTGAGTTGGGAAACTACAGAAATTTATATGCGGGTTTGTTATCTGTTTAATATTAGAAGTAACTTATGCATGTTTTCGTCGACAATAGCTCGTGCAATTCTTGATAGATCAGAGCCTTCTGATACGACCACTGTCCATTGAAATGGCCTGCAGGTACTGAAGTGACATGCGACTATGCAGTCTGCCGCATTGCTTGTTATTCACGTTCGGTTGCGTAGCTCTCATGTCAGACAGCCCCTCAACTATACTCACGAGAGAACAAAACCCATTCTAACTCTCACATCCGTAATGATTGACACACTCGGATATTACAACCACTGTATTATTATTATTATTATTATTATTATTATTATTATTATTATTATTATTATTTGAACGTTAACTATTGAATAATTTTGAATTACGACAACTATGGCAACATTTATTTTTTGCTGTTGATGTTCACGTCGTACCGACTCAGACAGGCGACAATGGGATAGGGCACGGCTAGACTTAAAAAAAAAAAAAATCATGGGCTTAATAAGGCACAGTTCCAGAATTTATCTGGGGGTGAAAATAAAAACACTTTTCAGGGTTGCCGACAGTGAGGTTTCGAAGCCACTATCTCCAGAATGTAAGTTCTACAATTAAATAACTGGGGCACTCAGTCAACCGATTTATCACCCATCGAGTTGCTGTAGGATAAACTCGATTGTAAGGCAAAACAATCTCCTTTCTACAGTTGTAAAGATCTTTGGCAATACGTTTTGCAAGCATGGGGAGCTATAAACACAGAGATATTGGAAAAATTAACGAGGAGAAAACTACCCGTTCGAGTAGAGATTCTCACTAGGACTATGTGTAAATAGGATGCCATGTTGCTTCACAGAATTTACAGAGCTTAGAATATTTTAAGTATGTTTCGAAGTTATGGGAGCGACAGGGTACTTCTTTCAATAGACAGACGAGGGGTTTCTTGAAAATAATTTGACGAACGAAATAAAAAAATTCGATGAGGAGCTGTCAATATTAATTTTGCTTTTGGAAGTAAGAAAGTAGAAATGGCTCAGTGAGCAAAGTGATGAGTCTGGATGTCTTAGGAGATACTTATATTAGAGTATATGAAGATAATAAGGAAGAGATATAAGATTATAGACTATATTTAACAGGTGTTAAGAATAGAAGGGCAAAGTGTGGGGTAGGACAGAGGGGAATTCCTCAAGGCACTATTATTGGAATCAGAGATAAGGCCTTTTGCGGATGGTGTTGTTCTGTGAAGGGTAATAAATGTTACAAGATTGTGAGCAATAGCAAAAAAGACCTCGACAATATTGCGAGATGGCCAGCAGGTAATGGTATGTTGATAAACGGGATTAAAAAAGGGTTGTGAGTTTCACAAATAGGAAAAGTCCTCTCAATTTAAATTACTGCATTGATGGGGTGAAAGTTCCTTATGGGAATCATTGTAAGTACCTAAGGAAAGGTCTTCGTTAGGGTAATCAGATAAATGGGATTGAAAATAAAGCATACAGATCTCTGCACATGATTATGAGGGTATTTACGGGATGTAGTAAGGATGCGAATAAGAGGGCATATAAGTCTCTGGTAAAACCCCAACTAGAGTATGGTTCCAGTGTATGGGACCTTCACCAGGATTAATTGATTCGAGAACTGGAGAAAATCGAAAAACAGCTCGATTTGTTCTGGGTGATTTCCGACAAAAGAGTAGCGTGCAAAGTTTGGGCTGGAAAGACTTAGGAGAAAGGAGAAGAGTTGCTCAACTAAGTGGTATGTTCCAAGCTGTCAGTGGAGAGATGGCGTGGAATGATATTAGTAGAGGAATACGTTTGAGTGGTGTTTTTAAAAGTAGGAAATATCACAATATGAAGTTGGAATTCAAGAGAACAAATTGGGTCAAATATTCGTTTATAGGAAGGGGAGTTAGGGATTAGAATAATTGACCAAGGGTGATGTTCAATAAATTTTCAAATTCTTTGCAATCATTTAAGAAAAGGATAGGAAAACAACAGATAGGTGATCTGCCACCTGGACGACTGTTCTAAATGCAGATCAATGTTGGTTGATTGAGTGACTTTTGGTGGTTTCTGGGTTGGCCAGTCTGGAAGATATGATGTAGGACTGTTCATCAGGAATACTATTGCACGCGACACTATGTCATAACCAACTTCGAATTCAGGAGTTTCGAATGGCGTGATGCCATTTAATTGAAGGGTATTATAGCACCTGTGAGAGCTTTCCATGGGAGGAGTCAGAACGATACGGTAATGATAAGGCAACTTCAGCACATGTCCTTGGCTCCTGTTAACATGGTGAACTAATGCAGAATACAAGACAACATTCGATAGCGTCGGCCCTGGTTGAGAACAATTACGAAATGTACGAGGAAGAAAATCAAAGTACACGCAGAACTGATACCATAGTTATCTCCCGAATGCAAGCTGATAGTTACGTGACCCAAGCCGCCCCGGCACTTGCTTGGTGACAGGAAACTTAGATCGGAATTTATTCTAGATCCCACTGTACGGTGTGATACTGACAAAGATCTGCCAATGGCAGTTGATAGTGAGAAGAAGGATATCTGCGTACACATTATGCCATTGCCGTTGTACCTCCATCATGTCTTCGTCCTTCCAGTACTTCAACTTGCGTTTCTCAAACGACAATCTTACTTCATTCATTGCTGCGCTGTCATCTGCTGGAAAACGCGCGCCACGATTGTCGCGCCATTCACAAGACCTTCATCATCTGTCGAGAAAACAATGGACTACGCTACTGTGCAAGAATTGCAACGACACATCATTTTGTTCCAAATATATTAACTATCAAAGAGTGTCTACATTCTTCTCGACCCCTTTGTATCTTAAGATTTTCTAATAATTAAACAATTTCAACAAGGCCAATAGGGAGTAGAAACACGATTTCAAACTTTCTCCGTTTCTGCGCAAGTTTTGTTCTGAAGACACAGTTAGGTCAAGAAGTTGCGTTATGTGACCTAAATCTTAAAAGAGTTTGCTTTTGGCTTGCAGATATCCTTCTGTCTATCAAATTTATTCAATCACTACTAATTTAAGTTGTTTGTGGGTTAATGTTAATGTCAATTTATTATCAATTTTAACAGCTTAATTTCTGTACAAAAGTATGGACATAAAGGCCTGTATGGGATGATTTGTAATAACGGCAACATATAAATTGGTAAGCGACTAAATGGATCAATAGGAGTGTACAGGTAATCTGGGGATTTTTCGATGATACAGACTACTATCTGACCTGCAGTGAATTTAGTATTACTAGGCCAAGAATAGAGAGAATAAAATCTGTCTGCATACGAATAAGGTTAGAGTAACTCCCAGACGAGGAAATTAAACTGAATTACATGGATATTATTAGAGAAAATAAGTTCCAAAGAATATGCAGATTCAGGATATAGAAAGAAAATGGGCGATGAATGCTGTAGTAGAAATAGCAAGGGAATACCTAGGAAGAACTGGGAAACGAACATCTTGGTGGAATAATGAAGTTAGAGCAGCTTGTAAACATATAAAAAAGGCGTTTATGAAATGGCTCCAAATAAGGACTGATTCAGATAGGGAATTGTACCTATACGAAAGAAAGAGGGTGAAATAAATCATTGTAGAATCCAAGAAGAAGCCATGGGAAGAGTTCGATAATAACTTGGAAAGCTTAGTCAAGCGAGAGGGATGTTTTTCTGGAGAGAAATACAGAAAGACGAAAGGGAAAAAGGAAATGAATGGTGCTTTGGATAAATCAGGTGAACTCATTGTAGATCCCAGGACATCATTGGATAGATGGAAATGACAACAATAATAATATCTTCTCAACGTCAAATGAAATCTTTCTGTCGAAGAAGCGAACAGCCAAGCTCATGGGGCCCCGTGAAATCACGCCTGATGAAGTGGACAGGATAAATAATATACTACATAAATATTTTACCCATCCCGGGCATATCATGGCATCATTTAAATAATTCGATTCACAAATAAATATATGAATGAAGTTCTTTTGATGAGAATCTTCGGAAATCACTTCCCGGGCCTCGAAGTCTCATCCTCCCTACTTTCATTGTGTCAACAGCTAAAGCTCAGTAGCATACGGGTAATGGAATGTTCGTAAAAGGAAAACGGAAACTATATTAAATATATCGAAAGTAGGGTTCTATCTAATGTAAAAGAAATAGTCTAATGTTATTAATTGAGAAGAGTTTTGTTCCCAATATTTACTAGGAATTTAATTAAACTGTTAGAATCACACGATAAAATTACACGAGATAATGCCATGTTACTACGCACATGTGTATACAGTATGCCTCAAAGTCTTCGCTAGTTCATGAACTGTTTGTCTATCACTTGGCATACTTTAAATCACCTTATTAGCTTGCACTAATATTATATACAATTTACACAAACACAGGTTTTATTTATCACTTAGCAATGGTACTCGATGTTATATATTTATTGAATGGATTGGCAAAAATTTGTGAATGACATTTTCTCGTTAGGCCATACTATTCTAGTTGGCGTCATGGTTATGGAATATCTGACAAATATAATTGCGCACATTTTTCTACCCACGAGATCACACCGCCGCATATCGAACACATGGTCTCCCTGACCAAATCAATTACACATTATATTGAACACATACACGTATATCTGGGTTTACCTGACCCTGTTATGTACGAAGCGGATCAAAAAACGTTGGTTTTCTACCCATCACCATAAAACACTTAAGAACAACGTCAATACATGAATACATTATACAAAGAAATAAACAATCACTTAGTAAACACATTGGCAAACAATACATCTTGAATATATTGCCTAGTCAGGCCATATGGTGTCAACTCAAATTCACCATCCTGATGCAAGTCGAACCCACGTTCACCGGCTTCCAAGGTGCAAAAATCTGAAACTCGTATCACGAGCTAATTTAATAGATAAAAATGGGGAGGAATCCGTCCTTTACAGACTCATAAAATTCTCAACGCTGGTCATAATATATCATTGGCATAGGATTATTAATGCAGTGGTAAATGAAGGAGATTACTAGGGCTAATGTTCTGAGAGCTCTTAAAGACGACTCGGTCCGCACACGGGATATGGCACTCCTTTTTACATCGCAAATCTGTCCCTCTTGCTGTGGTTAGCGTTCAACCAGGTGGGCCACAAGGACACTCTCTGTTTTCTTTCTTCACTTCTTATTTTGCTTGTTTCCAAGTACACAATTATTCAGAGGCTGCCAATTCTTATTTCTCATTATTCTGGCCACATACAGCCTAATTCAATACGTCGCAATAAGCATCATTATTCCAATTCTTTGTTATTCTGTCATCTCAAAAACATTCCACAAGTCTCATCTCCCCTGCCTTCACACTACTGCACCTTACATCCAACTCATTCATTCATCTTGAGGATTCTACTCAACAGGTGTTTAACTAACACTACCTCACTCGCGTATCTATATAATTCATAAGTTGCACCTCGGGTTTGAACATCTTTGATGATCATATTCTTAATTATTAAGGGATGCCTTACCATGTGAAGCAAATACGTAATACATATTCAAATTATCATAAAGATCCATACCGGTTAGTAAAATTAGAAAGAAATTATAAATTCAGCTGAAGTGCTGTTCCACCCTTGAAATATATGCTTTACACGCACCTGAGCGTAATCGGATCTTACTAATTCATGCAAATAAGCCCGCTGAAATATTAGTGATCATCTTTAAATCACAGAAGAAATCCTAATTAAATTAATAAAATAATCTTTCCCAGTAACACGCGTGTAGTGTCCTCTACATTTAATGTTATTATGTAAAAATGAACAAGACTGATAAGTACAATTATATCAATATGCGAACGTGCAGATCTCATGCCTAGTATATTTTAAAAAAACATTACTCATCGACATTGTGTGTGGTTTACTGTCATCTCGAGGGTACCCCTGGGGTTTTTAGACCTCCATCACGGCAACTTCACTCGTATAGTCCTAGGTTCCTCCTCCTCGTGGTGTCGTCCATGATGTCTCAAACTGTGGTCTCCTACTGTTGGAATATCTCGACGTTCCCTGAAGAGATGAATGCAAGCACAAGGAGCGACTCTAGTTGATTCCAATCCTGGGTTCGACGATCACTCATGAACACACAGGTAAAAATGGGAAATTGGTTAGTGAACACTGTTTATGCGTTTTCAAAGAACCTACAGATGATTAGACACACTCATTGATTCAAGTGGACTAACCCGAATAGTGGCAAGTTTGTGTAAATCACTATTCATTTCCCTTTTGTCACTCGGCCTGATTAATGATTACTTTTACTTAATATGAGTGTCCATGGAGTATGCAGACGTTCTTCTATCAAGAACACCGTTCTATTAATTTATTGAGCGTCACTCACTATTCAAATGCCTTAAAATCGCCACTATTAATCACTGAATGTAATCGGCTGTCTCACTAATTCTGAGCGACCTTATGCGTTTGCTCGTTCTTTGATAATGACTTCATGAGTCGTCACTGAAGTCACCGACATTTATAGGAATAAATGTTGAAATAACACCTCTATTTACCACTGCCGTACTTGTCTCGTACCGCACGGCTTATTTTCGCGATATCTATACGGCGCTGATATATATTTCTTCAACATAGCACTTCACACACCGTTATCCATTTTGCACAGTTACACACTGACACGAAGCACTACGGCCGCACAGATTACAATGGGTTCCCGGAGCTAGGTCTGGGTTTCATTTATAGTATTTTGGCTGAGTGGTCGGAGAGGTGGCAAACCACACCCCCACCCGAAATTTCGCGTCGCTAATCATGATATTTCAGCGACGTGAGGGTAATCAAATTGTAGCTCTTGATTCGTATTTTATACTGATCTAATTTCATGTAGATCCGATCGTTGGGTCTTTCGCGATCTCAAAAGCTGCCTTTTCATAAATTTACGCGTCATAGATTATCTCGTGGTGACTCCCACTTTTTTCTCACGTTGTCAGATATGAACACTTGGCTTCAATCTACGTACTACTGTATGACGTGCGTCGTTACCGATCCATTCTTAAAGTATTGCGTTTTTGTACATCCTCAATTTGCATATGCCGGTTCAAACGAGTCCTTACTCATAAATTTCCACTGGTTTTATAAAAAATATTGTTATTGTATACATTATTATTAATAGTCGAATACGGTGGGTTGGCACCAAGGGATGTGCGGTTAAATCAGTAAGGATTTTTATTTCTTGAGGGTTAACACGCATTGATCCACCCCACTTTCTGACCAAATACTCTCATGCGCGTAGTGCCCTCTCTTCTTCTTTCTTGCTGCAAGTGAGAGCGCATTTCCAAGGTTACGCGGTAATGCGCCTTCCTCCTCTCGGTACAAGCACAGAGACCTGCCCCCTTCTTGCTTGCGTACCGCAACTCGTATCCTAGTTTTGGGGCGTAAATTGCTAATTACGACACTGTATGTCGCAGAATGTTGCGAAAAACGGTGTACATTGTTAACTGGGCCTCCTAACATGCCTATGGCGTGGTGATGAACGATTACAATATAAAGCAGCAAGAATAGATGAAATTAGACCTGAAATGGTGAAATATAGTGGGGAGACATGAATTTTTATAGAGTAATACGATTGGCATGAAATAGAAGTAAGGTACCTTCTTATTGGGCAAATGCAGTAATTCCGCCTATCTATCAGCAAGGAAACAGCAAGGGTTGCAGTAACTATCGAGGTATTTAGTAGTTCAGCATATCAGACAAGGTGTTCACTGGCATTTTGGAAAGAAGGGTGCGGTTAATAATTGAAAGTAAGTTGGTAGAAAACTGGTACGGTATCAGACCACAGAAGAGCTGCCAGGACCAGATTTTCAGTATGCGCCAGGTAATTAAGAAAAACTACGAGAGGAATAAACAATGATATTTCTGTCGTAGATCTAGAGAAGACATAGTAACGAGGGAAATTACATTCGCCGTGCTGAGGGTTATGGGAATAAGGGTAGATTATTACAAGCAGTAAAAGGCATTTAAGGTGATAATTGGGCTGCAGTGAGAATTGATGGTAGAATAAGTTCTTGATTCGAGGTACTTTCAGGGGTTACACAAGGCTGTAATCTTTGACTTTTGTCGTTCATAGTCTACATTGATTATCTACTGAAAGATGTGAATTGGTAAGTAGGGATTCAGTTAGGTGGAAATGTGATAAGCAGTTTGACTTATGCCGATGGCTTGGTCTTAATGGAATACCGTGTTGGAAGTCTGGAATCTAATATCTTGGAACTTGAAAATATATGAAAATTAGCATTTCCAAGGCTAAAGTGGTGTCAGCAGGGAAGAAACCTGAGAGAACTGAGTGTCAAATCGATAAACAAATCTAGAAGAGTTAGATTATTTGAAGTATTTAGGATGTGTATTCTCCCAGGATGGCAGTTTAACAAGTGAGATTGAATCCAGGTGTAGCAACGCTAATGCAGTGAGTTCCCAGTCGCGATCAACATTGTTCTGTCGGAACTATCTTTACATTCAGACAGACTTCACTGTACAAGAGTAAACGCTGAGGGAACTCCAGTATATTTTATTCATTAGCTAGCAGTTACACACATGAAAGTAGCGAGAATGATCCCTGGTACAAATAGGTGGAAACAACGGTATGAGGATACTAGGAATGAGATGGGAATGAGCTCTGGATGAAGTTGTACACATAAACCAGCTTCGGTGTTGAGGTCATGTGAGGGGAATGGAGGAGAATAGGTTATCTAGGAGAATAATGGATTCGGTTATAGAGGGTACGGAAAGTAGAGGGAGGCTATGGCGACGACGGTTATGATGATGATGATGATGATGATGATGATGATGTTGATGTTGTTTCAAGGGGCATCAAACGTGGCCACAGATCTAGTTGCAAACAGCAGAATTAAGGAGGCATTTAATTATTAACAGAGTCTTGCAGACTGAACGCTTAAAGGCATAACAGTTTATAATGAAAATGTATGTAATGTAGGGTACAGTATGTATATAACGTACCGCATATATGTCTGTTGGTCGGTCGGTCGGTCGGTCGGTCGGTCGGTCGGTCGGTCGGTCGGTCGGTTGGTTGGTTGGTTGGTTGGTTGGTTGGTTGGTTGGTTGGTTGGTTGGTTGGTTGGTTGGTTGGTTGGTTGGTTGGTTGGTTGAGCTTGAAGGCTAGTTGGATCCTGAACATTTCTATCATCAAATGTTATAGAAAGCCCGAGTGCCACCAAAGAGGTGTACTGTACTAGGGAAATAAGGAGTGAGATAATCAATCGTTGAGAGTAAGTTGGATGAAAACCAGTGTGGTATCAGACCACAGAGGGGCTGTTAGGACCAGATTTTTGGTATGCGCCAGGTAATTGAAAAAAGGCTACAAGAGGAAGGCATAGTAACTAGGGCAAATATAATGCCTGGTTCTTCACGGATGAAGACTGGTGCATTAACGCAGAAAGTTAGACACACGTTACAGTAACTTCTCACCACTGCCACACAGTGATATCAAAACTATTGTCCAACACAGTTTATACTCTTAGTGACGCAGAAATTTCTATTACGTATCATTCAGCCATGCCCAGAGAAACGTCTACTCTATTCGACCCTACATTATTAATCATAGAAGCTGGCTCCATAAGGAAGTGTGTTACTAGCATCGCTCACATAGTCTATATATACAGCATGTCACATTCATATTGTCACAATCATTGATGGGACTGAGGCATATTGATGAAAGTAATGCTCTAGCCCATAGTAGAAGATTCAGTGTGGTGTAAGCATTATATCTCACCAAAGATGAACCTAGGTTCTTGAAAGGAAACATTATTTACAAAAATGCAATTAGTATGGTGTCCTTTAATTTGCTGAAATTAGTAAAGAAAATAAAATTCAGATACGGTAAAAGCGTGGTTCTTGAAAAGCACTCATACAGTAGCAAAGGATCCCCCAAAATGTTTGTATTCGAGACTGCGAGAAAAACTACATTAAGCTGATGATTTGTGATGAATGAGGTAGATCCTGTCATCTTATGAGCAATGCAACAAGCACATGGATGGGAGAGAAGAGAAGCTCAAAAAAAAAAAAAAAAAAGATCACTAAGTGATTTGTGTCACACTTTCCAACCGGACTGAGTGACTTAGGCGGTAGAGCGCTGGTCTTCTGACCCAAAGTTGGCGGGTTCGATCCCGGCCCAGTCTGATGGTATTCGAAGGTGATGAAATATGCTAGCATCATGTCGGTAAATCTACCATAAAATAACTCTTGTGAGACAAAATCCATGCACTTCGGCGTCTTCGACACGCTTCATCTGGCTTTAAGTGGTCTTATTGTCAGATATCCTGCTGTCACAACATATTTGTAGTCACACGGTTTTCGCGCACGTAAGAACCCAGACCTGACAGTATCAAAGATATCCCTGGGATCTGAACATGAATCAAACTCATTCATGCTTTACATTGTAAGCGAAGTATAACCCTCTCGTTCGCACAAACCTCCTATGTGCCTTGCCAATGCTCCTCTTGGTACTTGTGTAACACAGGCAATGTTACTGAAGTAAATACGTCTATATAATATATATATTATATTATATTATGGTGACTGTAGTCGGTGATTAAATCTGTTTTCTATAGTAGAAATATGTGTTCTTTCCAAAGATTCTAAAGATACTACTATATCGTGCATAAAATACAGCCTATTATTTTCTGGAAAAATTCAGAGACCTCACATGAGGGCTCTAAAATTTTTAAAGAAAATTTATCTGTATATTTTTTACAAACGTAATTGTATGTTTTAAGTTTTCAATGAAGAAAAGCGTTAAGAAAAATACATTTGATGTGAGGATCTCTAGATAAGTGAAGTTTACCTGCACTCTCGGTGCCGTATACGTCCGGACAGGCCTGGTAGCTGAGCAGCAGACGAGAGTCGTCCGTACACGAGTCCACTCGTGACACAGGATTCACACATTCTCCAGATCCCCGGTTGTACGTGAAGGTAAAAGGTGCGCCGCCCTTGAAGGGACACTGTGCAGGCTCGGCGTCCGACCGGAACATGGAGAAGAGCGTTGCGTCGCCTGTGATCTGGTTACACATGTTGGCAAGATTCTCGAACCGATCGTAGCAATACGCTGAAAAAGACAAGAAATCAAGTCACTTAGACTAGAAAATAGAAGATATTGTAATAATCACACATAAATACATTCTCTCGTCCAAGTGTCATGTACTTTACTTCTTTATGAATTAAGCTCTAAATATTCAATAGTAAAAGTGGTCATTAGTTGTTACTATTTTTAGCAGCTTGCTAAAGCTCATTTCCTCTCTGCAATAGCATTTTTCTCTATTGGTCTGATCTGTATTTACCTTTGTCACTCTTGTTGGAACTCACCATGTTCAAAACTACCACAAAGGGAGTTTCTTTGCAGCGTGGTAGATTATTTTGTGTTGGCTCAGATAGGTTCTTTTAGATTATTATTATTATTATTATTATTATTATTATTATTATTATTATTGCCTTAATTACACATCATGCAAAGCCTATGAAGCCTGATATCATGCCAAATCATATTGCTCTACACCGTCACGCATACTATGGACTTACAAATCGTTATGAGATATATCATTTATCTGCAAAATGAAACTCTTTGTTTCTACACATATTGCCTGAAGACATAGCATAGTGATGCAATCATGATGAATGTCAACACTGTGAATCTTTTTTATATATAACAATGAATGTTTGTTTGTTCGTATTTTATAGACTTAAAAACTAGCAAAGCAAAGCAAAGCAAAGCAAAGCCACCTCCGTACAGGCCATGAAGGCCCTTGGAGGAGTGGAAGGTAAAGGCTTCCACTATCCGTAACCTCAGCACATGATGGGGCAGAGTGGTTAGCTGTACGCCCGGCCGCCTTTGCCCCCAGGAATTAACCTGGTACTCATTTTTGGTGTAGGCTGAGTGAACATCAGGGCCATGTGCACCTCCGGAAGTGGAAATCTCGTTTCTTAAATTTTACGACTTTCTGACGGGGATTCGAACCCACGTCCTTCCGGGTGAACTGAGCACGCCTTTACCGCCTCGGCCAGGCAGCCCCTAGACTCAAAAACTACTGCACCGATTTCGCTGAAACTTTTCATGCTTCATTCTTATTGCTCCTGAGAGGGTTATGGAAGTTGTTTGACATGCTAAGTCCTCACTATTCCCTAGATTTAGCCCCTTTGGCACATAACAATAGGCTAATGAGGGCGAAATATCGAATCTGTCTTACAAGGACGAGACAGAGTTTATTTAAAGCCTCGCGATGCGAGGAACAAACCTCGGTATGTCCCTACGGGACCCAAAAATCATATTGTAAGGCCCTAAAACCAATCGTTTTCGAAATATTGACACCTCATTACCTTGATTCTAGGAATTGGCTGAAGAAGTGACCCGCCGTAACCATGGCAACGTTAAATCAAGGATTCTAGATTATAGAAAGTACCAATATTAATGTCGATCCACAATTTCAGGGTCTCTGAGATGAAGTGTGACAAAATTATAGATGCAATAATAATCTAAAGTTATATATGTAAAATAACATGTTCTGACTGACTGACTGACTGACTGACTTTAAAATGGAATAATTGAAAAAGAGGTTCAACCTATTCAATACATAAGAGAAAGAAATGTAGTGACTACATTCTTATTTAATAGTAATTAGAAATGGGACCGGTTTCGACCCTAGTCCAGGTCATCGTCAGCCGTTAAGGCTTTTTGTTTAGGACTAGGGTCGAAACCGGTCCCATTTCTAATTAGGCCTACTATTAAATAAGAATGTAATCACTACATTTCTTTCTCTTATGTATTGAATGGGTTGAACCTCTTTTCCAATTATTCAATTTTAACGTTAATACTTTCAATACGGAACAATGAAATTTTTATCTTTAAATGCACAAGCTAACCAAGCTAAACAAAAAGCCTTAACGGCTGACGATGACCTGGACTAGGGTCGAAACCGGTCCCATTTCTAATTACTATTAAATAAGAATGTAATCGCTACATTTCTTTCTCTTATGTACTGAATAGGTTGAACCTCTTTTTCAATTATTCACTTTTAACGTTAATACTTTCAATACGGAACAATGAAATTTTTATCTTTAAATGACTGACTGACTGACTGACTGACTGACATATTCCTTGCTTCTGTTTGTCTCCACTACATTTCTGTTGCGGCGCCCTTACCGAACTGCGCGCCACGCGCCTTCATCTACAGTCAACACGGCAGAGTGCAGCGCTGTATAGTGACTATTTTCAGTATAAATTGGCATGCAAGATGAGCTGCGACACGGTATATTATATATGTCACTGGTCATCTCACAATATCGCTGCTACGAGTATCACTTTACTTCTACGTGTGAAAGCTTCGAGAACCTTCTAGATTTGTCGAGACTCTTCTCCGCTCTTCGCAATGAGTCAAGAACTTCGTACACCACCAAGATATCCGAACGACCGAACTCGTTAGCTGCAGTCGCTTAAGTGCAGCCAGTATCCAGTATTCGGGAGATAGTGGGTTCGAACCCCACTCTCGGCTGCCCTGAAGATGGTTTTCCGTGGTTTCCCATGGTCACACCAGGCAAATGCTGTGGCTCTACCTTAATTAAGGCCACGGCCGCTTCCTTCCCACTCCTAGCCCCTTCCTGTCCCATCGTCACCATAAGACCTATCTGTGTCAGTGCGACGTAAAGCAAATTGTATACAAAAGATCTCCGAACGGCTCTCCTAACATGGAAACCGAACAGCAGAAACAGGCTCGAGGCATACAACATGTGGAATCGTCAGAACCGGACGTAGGACGCAAGAAAATATGTTATAACCCAACCTCTGGCACCTCAGGCTCTACATATACTTCACCTCGCTCTCTCCTCTGAGTCCGGGACAATATCGTCGGGTCGCTTGTGTCAGGCATTGAACCGCTTCTGAATCCTTCTGGAAGGAATATCGTGGCACTATTCCATCTGCCGCCACAATCGCACTGGCTTCTAATTCTACCATCTACATGCCTGTGCACGTATGCAGCTTCGCCGAAGTCGCCTAGAACCCAGCTCTGGCGCCATACATCCGAAATCGCAGCGTCATCCATCCATCACCAATACGAGAAGCACCCGTCTATGTGATAAAACTAATGCACATAGACCCGGCAAAAGCCAATACACGCAGCATCTACCAGATTCTCATCCGATTCACACTGATCTACGCAGACTATAACATCGAACTCCAGCGCACCCGGGATGCCTACTTCAATATCAAAACTTCGAAGCTATTCTACAACCATCTTGTCACGACCATTGAGATGGAGCAGTTTGGGTCTCATACCAGTGCCACCAATTTGATCCAGAAAAAGCCTACACGACGTCCAGCGCCTCCATCTCGACCATCTACCACCATCATGTCCGTGGTTGTCTACGGTCTGGAACGTGACTGGACTGAAGATGAGATGGCCGCTCAACTCCAGCTCGAGGGCCATCAAATTTTTAAAATCGTCCGCATCCGCAACGAACGAGGCCCCACTTCGCTGATAAGGAATCTCTTGAAGGACATCAACACCTTGTATGTGCTACTTCGGGATGGTGCTGTTATCTACGGGCGTCGCCACCGGGTGGAGCCGTCACGCTCAGCGCCGCCGCAGAGGATTCGCTGCGACCGGTGTCAGCGGCATGATTATCCACCTGGTGCCCTCTGCATTCAACAAAAATATGCGTCATCTGTAGCCGGGATCATAACACCTCTGCTTGTCCAAATAAGGCTACACCTATGTGTGTAAATTGTTCTCTCCCTCGCCCCTCCTTTTCTTATAAATCTAAGGCCAAACCTGCTCCTAACCACTCACAACCCGAATCTATCATCTCGGTTATTTCCCAGGGCATACCCGCTCCCACTTACTCTTCCACTCTCCTCTCTCCCAGCTCTGAAAATATTATTCACTTCGTGGTGATGGTACTTCGGAACGTCCTACCTATCAACCGTCCCTATATCCTAACCCAGATCCAACTGGCAGCGCGATTGGTATTCAATACCCGTTTGGAGGTACCTTTCTCGGGGGACAGTATGCATTTTGCATTTCCCCCCTTAATGGTGGGCCTTTAATTAGCTAATGGTCATTAAGTCCTATTATGCTAACATTCGATCTGTCCACTTCAGTCGCGCTCCATTGGATCTCTTCCTCTCCTTGTATGGCCCCGAAGTTTTTATTTTCAACGAATTTTTCTTAACACCTAAGCAACAGCCACGTTTTTTCCCCAATATCACCTCTTTCGAGCGGATGAACCCGGAGAAGCTCGAGGCGATGTGGCTGTTGGCGTAAAAAAAATATATCCAAGAAGTATTTGGTATTTATTGCTGAACATAACAGGCTTCCGCCCAATACATGTTCTCATTCAAACCAGATTATAAATTAAAATGAAATAAAATTAGTAATTTCTATATCTATATGGGCCTTGAACAACTCGTTGTCGGAGGTCCAATGGCCATGGCATAATAATTATATCACTACTAAACAGTATTTCTCTAATTTTCCTACCTCCTTTTTCTGAATATTTAATTATCGAGACCTCTCTCCCTAATAACTCCTCTCTTGTCTTTGCAACACATCTACCTACCCCCTCGAACACCACCCCCTATCGATTTTATCAAATATATAGATAATGCTTTTCAGAATTATGTTTTCGTTGCTGATGTTATTATTAACTCTTATACAGTTGCACAACAAGTAGAATTTAATACTTCAGTTTCTCAACTTCGGGGCGTACAACCGCCCTATTTCCAAAACTACCCCTGACGCCCTTATCATATCATCTTCCTTAGCTACCTATCCTACCATCACCCTATCCTTAGTTTAGGTTCTGACCATACCCCAGGCCTCCTTACTATCCCTACTATATCCTATCAAAATCGTTCTAATACCTCCCGACTCCCTACCACCTACTAGACGCTACTCACAAACAAACTGGACTGAAGACAGACGAACAATTACAGACCTACTTACAGACTGTCCACTTCAGACCTCTATTCCCAACCTTCTCTCCCTCATAACACGAGTAGCATTGGGTCTTACTAGAGCACATCAATTTCATTTACCACATCACTCATACCACCCAACCAAAACACCTATCCCACCTAAAGCTCTTTCCTTATTAAACTTTTCTTACGACCTCTATCACTCATATGTACGAATCCGGGACCCCACCACTTTACGACAACACCGACAAACCCTGAGACATGCATGCTCTTATATCTTATAAACAGTGGACAACAGCCTGTTCTGACCTAATATGCACGACTCAAGACAATTCTGGGCTACCTTTCGACGCATGACACAAACTAGACCACCCCTCCCTACTTACCTCATCCATATTTCACCTCAACCCCCCTTTGAATGTACTTGTGCTCCACTATACTACTGTCTTTTCTCCTTCTACCAACCCTTCACATGACCACCCTGATGGACCCACCATATCTCAGTACTATCAACCTGATCTCCCCCACTTACAACAGTCATTTCTCCATTTTCCAACTATTGATTATACAAACCCTCTCAATGCTCCCATCACTCCACAAGAAATTCTTAATTTTCTCCGAAACCGTCGTAACACAGCCCCCGGAAGTGACCGTATTACCTACCGCCATATCCGTGAAACTCCCATGATCCTTATCAATATCCTATCCAGCATTTATACTACCATGATTTACACCGGTGTTTATCCCAAACACTGGGGTAAAGCAAACATCCTGCTTTTCCTTAAACCCAACAAACTTCACTCCGACATTCGCTCCTACCGACCTCTCTCTCTTCTTATAGTCTTGTCCAAATTATTTGAAGGTATACTTACTAACAGAATGTCTAAATACTTACATTCCTGATACTTCATCCCCTCCTCCCAAGCTGGTTTTCGATGTCATTTCTCCACACAAGATAACCTCTTTCATATCACCTCCTCTCTTAACACCGACCTTAAAACTTATTGACCCGCTGCTCTGATAAGCCAGGATGTTGACAAAGTTTTTGACAGCGTGTGGCATCCCGGTCTTTTTTTTTTTACAAACTTAGTCATTTACCGCTCCTCACTACTATACTTCGTTTCCTTTACAATTACACTTTAACTCTGAAGTAGCGACACCGAGCGACGCGAGACTACAGTAAGGTTGCCGGGGCCGCCGATCTTCTTCTTGGTTCTTTTCCCCAAGACGACTGATGTGTTCCATTGCTTGTTGCAGCTTTCTTACATAGCGACTGTCCTCTTCAGGAGAGGTGTGGCGAGACGACTTGAGCTTATATGCCCTAGCTTCCAGAATTTCAGAAAGGTAGGGACAAGTGCGAATGGGAAAGTTTGAAATGTGGTTGTGGCGAATTTATGTGAACAGACGAGGGTGGTGAGGCTGATAGTATTGGAGACGTTGAGGTGTTGAGGAGTTTGTAGGCGTGCGACGGATTTGTTCATGAGGGGCATACAGTATTTAAGGGGGAGTGGATTTGGACTCGGGGGATGGTTGATTATTTTGTGGTGGTGAGAAAGGTGAGAAGACAATTAAGATGCTCTATGGCAGGTGGGGTGGGTTGTGATGGTTGGTTGTGGGTGGGAGGAGGGTAATCTTTAAGCTGAGCAGTGATGGTGGTTGTTGTTGGTTGGTTGGTTGTGGGTGGTGGCGTAGGTGCTTATTAGCGACGTAATGAGCTTTAAGTGCTTTCTTGAGAAATGGGCACCCAGGATATGATGCGGCGTGATTCCCCTTGAAGTTCGCACATGTGGCCTGTTGACGAGGGACTGGGCAGGTTACACCTTAACTCCCGCTGCGCTGACGTACTGGTCCACGGAACCCATTACGTCACCTTTCCCATCACATCCGGATTTGCCCAGGCCTCGCCCCTGTCCCCCCTTCCTATACTCCTTGTTTATGTACGATATTCGACATCCCCGTGCCCCTTACATTTATATAAATATGCTGATGCCCTTGCGGTTTTATCCCTCTGTCATACCCATGCTTCCCTTTAATCCAAACTTCAAAAATACCTCACTACTCTCGAACTCTGGCTTTACACCTGGCACCTCTCCGTTAATCCTATTCATGGTTTTCCGCTCCAAATCCCGCATATGTCGCCCAACCCATTAAGTCTACTTAACCATGTATAACACCCCATTCATTGAAACTAATAAAATAGCATATCTAGGAATTAAATTTCAAAATAAACTTAAATGTAACCTTCACCTTTCCTAAATCCACCGTAAAGCCCTCAGCCGATTCCGAGCCCTTCGTTCCCTCACTGGACATACCTGGGCACTCAATCCCCAACAAATCATAAATATTTATAAATCATTTGTTCGCCCAGTCAACACCTATGCTTCCTTGACCTGGTTTAATACCCACCCCTTGGACTACTGGAATCTACTTAAATATGACAGACATGCACTACGTACCGCGTACCGACTTAAACTCAACACTTCTTCCACTAATTTTCAACCTCTTTACACCTTTCCTAATATCCTCACACATATACATTCCCTACGCTATAAATACCCTACTACTGGCATCAGTAATAATAATCTCATTATTCAAGAAGCTCTCCCACTCTCCCCTCTCGCCACGGCTATTTTCCGAGACACTCGTACCCCTCAGCATTCCTTTTTCCCTGCACCGACTTCTTAATTTCCACCCACCTTCCCCTACCACCGCACCGTCCCACTTTACATTTTAATTTCGTATGTAATAGTCTTACAATGGTCCTGGTTGTGGTGGAACATTGCCTTCTCCATCGGCATACCGTAATGGCCCCACCAGTGCCATCTGTGAAGTGCTCGTGTTATCATTATCAGTGAAGTGCAGTGTTTATACTTAGTCTCCTTTTCTCCGCTACTAGTTCCCTTCGTCATATCCAGTGTATTTACATGTTTCATTATCATCGCCTATTGCATATTTGTTTCGTTTCTATCTTTGTTATTGTATATTGTTTTATTTGCTGATTTATTCTAGTGTCATAGAAGAGGCACAAACGATATTATTTTATTTAGTGATTTATTGTGTATGTTTAATTTAGTTATTCCTTTATGCCAATGAAGAGGTACAAAATACATTCTTTTATTTTATGATATATCATGTGTGTTTATTTATTTGATTTCCTTATTGCCAAAGAAGCGACACAAAGAATTAATGTGAACTTCAACGATTTAAATGCCGAAGAACAGGCACCATTCATGCATTATCTGTAAACCACTCCTCTGTATGTATACATATGCATGTATTTCAATGTATCTATTTTTGTTCAATAAACCGGGTTTAGGTGGGGGGGAGAGACTATAGCGAGTGCGATGCGGGCGCGCTCTGGGGGCTCACTTGGGGGTCGCGGCGATCTCTTCCCCAGGATACCTATATTTCCCCCATATCCACTTACGTATGTACAAACATACTCCCCTTCATTTCAGATCACGTTATACCCTTCCATTTTCAAAGGCCGAAGAGCCGCCCGTTCAGCTGATGGTGTAGGAATCGAAATAACTCTTTGCTATGCTATGCTATGAGCTGCGACACATTGCCTTACACCGTACTCCAGCCACGTAGGGTATGCCTTATTTGAAAATGTGGTCTGGACAAGTGGACTGACACAGGTCGTGAGGTTTCACCTCTGCACGCGTAACCTCGGAAGGAGCCATTCCGTTTCTCCCTCTCACTGCAGTCTTCTTTGCTTTCAGCATTCTCGTGACATATACATTGTACAGAAGGACTTAATTACTTTTGATTTCATGTGCTTTAAGACAGGGATTCCATTAATATTTGTGTTCTGGCAACAAGAATATCTTTGTGACTTGAAGCACACTCACGAATTGACAACAGTCATTCCCACTAATAAGCATCATTTTGTAAATAATGTAAATAGTTAATTTTCATGGTCACCAGCGATAACAACCTTTAGTTTCAGTGCAATTTAAAGTGAATGAATACTTGTAAACTGGTGAATCAATAAAAATAAGTTCGTGTTTGTACAAGTGTTTGCTTTTGTACACAACAATGTCCACCTTACTTCTACCATCGCTAGTTATTCGACCGTAAGAATATTCAGCGACGTTGTTTAAGATATCATTTCCTAATCTAACAATTCCAGTATCACCTGACTTCGTTCGACTGCATTTCAGTAATTTTATTTTATTTTATTTTATTTTATTTTATTAGTGAGCCTCTGTGGCTTAGGCGGCAGTGCGTCGGCCTCTCACCGCTGGATACCGTGGTTTAAATCCCAGCCACTCCATGTGGATTTGTGCTGGCCAAAGCGGAGGCGGGACCGGTTTTTCTCCAGGTACTCCGGTTTTCCCTGTCATTTTTCATTCCAGCAACACTCTCCATTAACATTTAATTTCATCTGTCAGTCATTTATCATTGTCCCAGAGGGGTGCGACAGGCAGCCGGCACATTTCGTATCCTCACCGCTAGATGGGGGCTTCATTCATTCCATTCCTGACCCGGTCGAATGACTGGAAAGAGGCTGTGTATTTATTTATTTATTTATTTATTTATTTATTTATTTATTTATTTATTTATTTATTTATTTATTTATTTATTTAAGTCTTGTAGTCCATCTCCAAAGATTATGTCCGTACCATTTAGGCCGTTACATTAAAAAAACGTAAAGAAACGTCTTTATGGTTCGGATTTCACGTACCACAGGAGATATAACGATATCAACAGGTACGTAAAACCATAAGCTTGCTTGCTTCTTGCTTTTCAGTTTGTATCGTGCGATTTGGCTGCATGGTAGGCATGGGTGGTAGGTTCGAATCACACCGTTGGCAACCCTAAAGATAGTTTTCCACTCTCATGCCAGGAAAATGCTGGGGTTTTACCTTAATGAAGGCCATGGCTGTTTTATTCAGTCCCAGCCCTTTAAAGTCTTGCGTCGCAGGAAACCTTATAGGTTA
Source organism: Anabrus simplex (assembly GCF_040414725.1). NCBI lineage: Eukaryota > Metazoa > Arthropoda > Insecta > Orthoptera > Tettigoniidae > Anabrus > Anabrus simplex. The sequence goes on from NC_090265.1 coordinate 1,183,873,862, forward strand.
AACTAATGGTAAAGAATATCACTCGTTACCCTAGATAGGATTATGCTGTAGTTATTCTCCTAACCACACAAGATTATGAAATAGATATCCCTACCCCATTAACGAAAAAGAAGAATGATAACAATGTGTAGTGTCCTTCTGTGACGTGCAATGCTGAAATTTCATCCTACTATGGTTCTTTAACTGGTTGTGAGGTACGAAATGAATCTCCCATTACAAGAACATGCACGTGTGTTATATTTCACGTGTCAAAGCACAGCAATGATATGCTTGCTGTGGCCAGACATATGATACTAGTGAAGCACAAGCTGGACGTTCTCCTGAGACGCTGACAAAGGCACCGTGACGGATAGCGTCCCAACAAGCTGCTTGTTCTGTAATCACTCTACCCGCCCCACCTTCCTACGGTCTAGTTAATCAACACCCCCGCAGCTTCCTTCATTCTTCAAACTATGTCCGTCCTCCTCTCGTGCTAATTTATGGCGTCTAGTAAGTCCGGAGTTGTAATTATCGGTGACTTCTCACTGAGACGTGCTTAAGTGCCAGTTAGGACTGACATACAAACACACTTATATGACTGCTGGGAAACTAACCTGTAGGATAAACAGTCAAATATATATTTTCGTTGTTTTAACTCAGGAGTTGACCGACCTCACTGGTTAGTCATTGCCCTTCTGTTCTGACGGCAGCGGGTTCGATCTTGACAGGTCGAAGACATTTGATGAAGTTTGAATGCGACTGTTTACTGTCACTGGCTTTCTGCATGTCTATGTCCCACTATACATTGTACAGGACTTAACTCCTTACTCTTGATTTCATATGCTTTAAGGTTGGGCTTCCTTTAATATTTGTGTTCTGACAACGAGAATATTATTGTGATTTAAAGCACACTCAGGAACTGACAACAGTCATTCCCACTAATAAGCATCTTTTTGTATATAATGTACATAGTTAATTTTCATGGTCACCAGCGAGAACACGAGTTCGACACGCTGACATCTCTTAAGATCTTTATCGAGAGTTTGATGTTTGTGCATTGAAATCGTCTTTTAGTCATTGTCATAGGCCAGCTACTTATCTGAATAGTCAGTGCTTAGATTTGAATGGGCCAGGGTTCGAATTCCAGACAGTCCAGGGAATTTAGCCTCGTCCAATTAGTTCCTGTAATTCTGGGGCTAGTTGTAACTGCATGTAACTGTAGGCAAAATACACGTGCAGTGCCGACCCAAAGAAAGAAATGGTGAAGAAGAAGAAATAATTGTCATTGAATAGTATAGAGAAGATTGTTGTTTTATGTGGTTAACAGTAGGATTATAAACTTCCCTTAACATTACTTTCAGCAGAAAGAGGAAAAAGTTTTAGCATTCGAGAAAGGGTAAAGAACGTAAGGAAGTGCCATGATAAGTGGAGAGGAAAAGAAGAAAATTCGACTAAGGGAGATCGTACAGGAAATATGGAAGAGCGGAATATGGCAAGTGTAAGTAATGGTTTACTCTACTAGGGTCCATCAAGGAATACTGTGATGTCTGTAGTACTGTAACGTGAACATTCATATTTATTTTGGAACAAAGTTGAGATAGGAGTAAAATTTCAGGCAGTATACTTAATTAGTATCTTCTTTAACTGCATATACACTATTTAGTTAAAAACGTAGATGTGTATATATGCATGTACCTGGTTCTACAATTTTCGGAGCCACCGAGGTATCGGAAGTCTGTCCTCTGAGTGTTCTTTTACATGCCATTCAATCTATAGACACAAGGTAGGAGTAGGTTCGTAGAAGTCTGCCATCTAGACATGGAACCAGCGTGTGACATTCGTCCTTAGCTCTTTGTCCGTGTGAAAATGCTGACGGAGGACAGGAATTTCCTGATGTGCAAGAAAAGATGTACATCAATGGAGCAAGATCAGGACTGTACGGTGGATAATCAAACATCTCCCAGCCGAGTTCCTGCAACAGTTACTAAGCGCCGAGCCGTATGTAGGCTAACATTGCAATGGATCAGCCCAACACCTGCACTGAGAATTCTACGCTCTTGTTTTGAATGTCCCATCGCAGTTTCCATAGAAACTTTATCACAGTCCGAATCTCGCAGGTGGCAGCGAGAAAAGGAATACGAGCCGCCATTTCGAGCCACTGCTGCTGCGCTACTGACACCAGGCGGGACTTGTCTGGCCGGGATATGATTGCTACGTCATAGATCTGTCGCGCGTGCTCATATTTCTCGATAAATACGTTTAATGTACAAGAAAAGAATTGCGGAAGCTTAGTGTATGGATGAACTACGTAATATTCGCCCTAGAATATTCCAGGCAAAACGTAAACAACTGGATAAATTAAAGGCACGTGACTACCTTGAAATTTTCAGTGTGCCTTTTGGATATATTAAAGACAAGAGACCGTCGAACTCATCTCTGCCTTCTGAATACTACTTTGAATTCCTTCTGAGGGGAATAATAGCGAGAAAAACGAGCGTCAAGAAACTGCTGTTTCGAAACCAAGGATTAGCATCGGTGCACAGGTTATATGACAATACCACGGTGAGAGTTTTACAACTGTTCCGTAACGACTGATATTGACCAAGATTGATGTGTCAGGGCATCAGTCTGCTATAAGCTCACTGAACTGTTCATACCAAACGACCCTTGACCCTATGAGCGCCAGTTTCATACCATTCTCCACAGTGAGTGGCCGAGGAAGGAATAGTTTTACTAACATCTCTCATACCTCTGCTACTTTCATATTGTAAAATCCTAGGTCGGTATTGACAGCAAGACAGGTCAATGAAAGTAACAGACTAGCTCTAGCCCATACCGAAGAATATAGTGAACTCGAAACACTATCTTTCCGGACATGGATATCGACATATTTATAAAAATGAAACTGGACATTCGAAGAAGGCGATCTAATTTCTAGCACTCTTTAGAGTAGAAACATCAAATATTTGGAAATCAGCTACACAGTAGGGAGATATAGACCTTTGTATTGTCGATGAATCAATCGTCAATAAATCACCTTTCGCCAAAGTGGCAGTTCCCTATTAATTGTTCACCTATTTTTTCTTAAATTATTTCAAAGAATTTGATAATGCATCGAAAATCTCCGTTGATAAATTATTCCAATACCTAATTCCTCTCCCTATAAATGAACATTTGCCCCAGTTTTTCCTCTCGAATTCTAACTTAATTTTGATCCTTCTTACTTTTAAAGACTTCAAGTTAATGGGCCTACTAATGTAATTCCACACCATCTCACCACTGGCAACTTGAAACATACCACTTAATCGAGTCTTTCCGGCTCAAAGTTCGCAACATTTTCTTCAGCCTACTATTTTGACGGAAATCACCCAGAACAAATCGAGCTGCTTTCCTTTGGATATTTTCCAGCTCAGGAATCAAGTAATCCTGGTAAAGGTCCCATACACAGGAATCATACTCTAATTGGTGTCTTATACACCCTAGCTTTTACATCCTTACTTCAACGCCTAAATATCTCCATAACCATATGAATATATTTATAACCTTCATTTACAAGCTCGTCAAGAGTGATTACCCTAATAAAGATCTTTCGTTGTGTTAACACCTAAGTATTATCTGCGCACTTTTTAGCCATAGATTTACACCCTAGTGCTGAATCGGTCGACTTCGGTTATCTTCGAGATTCATATTGGCAACCTTTGAAACACAAACTAAGAATCGCTTATGATTGCTGTGCGACATCTGGCGTACACTTTACGTACTCGTACTGTTGTTTACACAGCAACGCCAAACTATAGAATTCATGCTAGGAACAAGTTTCGCATCGAAAAATGTTATGTAGTATTATATATTGTGTGTGTGTGTGTGTGACACAGTTGTTGGCGTAAGATAATAAAGGTTTAGAAAATTCATATCGATCGATCATATTATCGATTCAATTCGGATTTCATTTACATTCAGTTGGCAGTATTACAGGAACAGGAACTCCTCAACACAGTACAAAAATCTATCACTAAAAGTGCGCGTACTATACTTACAGTGATCCCTATGAGGTACTTTCATCCCATCAACACAGTAATTAAAATGAGGGTAATTTTCCCCTTGGTTAAACTTGCAACCTGACTTTTCATCCGGTTTGCCATCATACCATTGTTTTCATCAGTTTGTCGGGGTCATTTTGCAGTAGCTCACAATCCTGTAACGTATTTATTATTCTATGTAACACCAACTGCCAGAAGTCTTATCTATGATTCCAGTTATATCATTTACATACATATGAAAACATAAAGGTCCCAATTAAAGCATTACCTTTTTCTCGCAGCCACGAAGACTGGCGATCTCGAGTTTCGTTTTGCTGTTTGTTTTAACCTCGCACTAAGATAGGCTTTACGGTGACGATTGGATAGGACAGGGTTAGGGCTGCCAAGGAAGCGACCATGGTCTTAAGTAAGTTACCGCTCCATTGTTCGCCTGGTTTGTAAATGGCAAACCACGGCAAAACATCCCACTATTTCTTGAAGGCAAACTAACAGACACACGCCTCGGACCACGTCCTCAGTTCGCCCTTTCTTCACATCTCGGGTGGGACTTTAATCTTTATCCCCACTTCATCACGGATTCTGTTCGGATTTACGGGCTTCGAATTACCGCGGTCCTGCTGTTATATTATTAGGTTTACTTCTCGTCAGGACCTACAGTTTTACAGGACTCTTGGAGTCTTCGCTGCTGTCGTGTTCTAGTAGACTACTAGTTAATGTTTTGAGTTGAAGTAACGTTCATCGAGCATGATTGAAAGCAAAACAGTACGGAAATCACGATTGAAATCGGTGTTAGTAAATATGAACTAATTCCATCTGCATGTATCAAACATGAAATATTTATGGCATGGATATCGTATATATCAAAACGTTACAATACGAAATTCTGATATCAAATTTAGAGAGCAGGTTATAATATCGCGACTTTTCGTTCCCAACTATTCGTCTCAGGTCACTTACATCCCAGGAATTTTGTCATTAACAGGTCTCATACTAAATTAATGTTCGTCACATGCGACTGCGAGTGGAGATGGTGGTTGTGATTATTATTTTAAGAGGAAGTACAACTAGGCAACCATCCTCTATATAACACGACTAGAGTGATAAAATGGAAGGGAATCGACACTTCGAAAAATGAAGGTATCGGCCGAAGAAAGACAGGGACCACGAAGGGCGCGAAAATGAAAGATTCCATAGGCCCCGAATGATCTAATAGCATCGGGGTCAGAAAAGAACAAGACTTGTCCCTGGAAGGTCGGGCAGGATAGAAGAAAATGAGGAGCCTGGCACAAGTGGAAGCAATGCCAGGACTCATCTGAGGGCGCCGTGGCCGTCAACCCACGCTCCCAAGTTAAGAGCCACTGGATCCCCTTTTAGTCACCTCTTACGATAGGCAAGGGATACCATGGGCGTTATTATATCGCTTCCACATACAGGGGGTCATTGTAATGGGACCAAAGTGGAAAAGGTTCGTCGTAAATCGACGTACAAACAGGTTATAGCAGTTATCAACTTCCTGCTCTTATACCATGTGTAACTAACGTCAATGCTCAAAATTCTAGGGATAATATATGAAATCAAAAGTGATACAATTGATGAAATATCCATAGGTCAGAGACTGAGAATCATTGATTGAGAGATCATCACTTGGTTGTTTGCATTTGATTTCTCTCCACGGCACGTGGTTGAAGTGTTTGAAATCGAGAAGTACAGTTTCCAATCTATGAGTATTTAATAAAACATAGACTACAATAATTGTTTTAGACCCTTCTGTCATCCCTAGACCATCCGCAACAACGAACGGGGCAATTTTTGCATGAGGCGAACGACGCGATGGCAGCAGACCAGCACACTTGAAAATATCATATCAAGAGAGCTAATCCGTGAGACGTCACCATATCCTGTTAAGGGTGAATATAAGAAAATCGCACACAGTGAAAATCGAACCCGAATAAAAACAAGTCTTTGAAAATCGCGCCCAGTATTCATAAGTTATCGTTGCTACCTGCCCCCGTTGAGACATTGCCTATCCCGATGAATGGCCACGCCCAGTTTAAGTATTCATAACTAGCGTTACTACCTGCTCTCTGTGAGTCAAGTCGGTCGAAGGAAGTACCCGCAGTTAAAACAAGGTAAGGTAAGGGTTATTCTGCCCGAAGGCAGGTCCGAACCTCCGCAGAGGTGTTCCTGAGCCGGAGTTTGCGTACGGTAGGGTGGCCAGGTCCTTTCCGCTCCTCCATTCCCTTACCAACAGCGCGTGGCAACCCATCCAACTCCTGACCACGCCCAATGCTTTTTAACTTCGGAGATCTCACGGGATCCGGTGTTTCAACACGGCTACGGCCGTTGGCAGTTAAAACAAAGGGACTACGAAAGAACGCAAACAGAAATTTCTTTCCCTCAACCCTCGCCAACTTTCTCGTTATCATTATTAGTCCTGATCTAACTCTCCTGTTGTTCAGTTCTATTTGAGTCATTCATTTTGTGCTCGCTTGTGTGTTTGTATTGTATTTAAAATTACGAAAGTATCAACGACCAGACACGGAAAGCCATGATCTTTCTATGTATTGCTAAAAGCAGATATATACCCTTTTCGAGGTATGCTCAAGACCAAAGATGGTGAAGTACTCAGTTCAAACGAGCATCAATGTGGAGCTCCGGATGACGCAATTACGCGAAGAAGAGAACAAACGAGGACGACACTTCAATTTCTAAACTCTATTCAGAAGTGTTAGATGACCTGCATAATAGAGGTTATGATTTTATCACGGAAATACTTAGAAATAATGAAAACCACAAGGAAATCAAAACGAACCGAAATCATCTCAAAAATTGGTTCTTAAAGCAGAAATCCTAACTATTAACGATGGCTGTAGTTTTCTTCTGAACGACGACAAATTAGGAGACAGGATTATAGTGTTTAGTGGAAAAGCAAAAAGAGAAGATTTAAACAGTAAACACGGATCCTTGAAAAGTTGTAGCGAATTTTCTAAAATATTTATGTGGACTTCGAAGGTAAAAGGATGAAATAAACATCTCCCCAGAGGCTTTTGCTCTCTTACCGAACAAATGAAGAGAGATATACAGTACGTCCCACTTTTTCGCCATGTACTTGAGATTATTCCAAATTGGAATCCCAAAAATATGACTGTTGATTTTGAATCAACAGCAATTTTTTCTCTAAAAGATATAGTTCAGTCAATTGAAGAGTAGGGATGTCATTTCCACATAAAAGTGCCTTTGGAGGGAAGTGCAAGAGTTGGTATTAACTCGCAAATACAGGGAAAATTAATAAATGAGACTTCACACTTCAAGTGAGACTGCACTGACTTTCCTTCGTCCAAAATATGTATTTGACGTCTGGTTTGAATTACATTCACAAGCACCTGAGGTCACAAAGCTTTGTGAGCTTTATGATTATTTTGTAGAGAGATGATCAGCAAACAGTCCAGCTTTTGAGTTGCTACAGGAAGTGCCATAGAACCTCCAACGCTGTAGAAGGATGGTACAACAAAGTCAACATTGTGTTTGGAAAACGTCAACGAATGCATGAAGACAGACGCGGAACATGCAGCGTGTGCGCTAATGAGGAAAGAACTGAATATGTAAGGGAAGCAAATAACATATATGCCTATATGAAATTGGACGAAAGACTGGAAAAACAGTCAAAAAGTACGTGAAGCATGGTAATATCAGACACTGCTCGACAACTTGCAAAATATATATGAAAGTTAAAAGTTAAATTATTGAAAAATGTATATACTGTAAATAGTAGCTTTCAAGACTGACAGAGGTAACTTAAGTCTCGAATATTATGGACGATACTAATGAGCTTATTTTAATCACGCCTAAATGACCAAACTGTACTTTTGATATTTAGCCAGCTTGAACCCTAGATAATGTATGATCGTCGCCACAAGACCTATCGGTGTCGGTGCAACGTGAAGTAAAATAGAAAAAGAAAGAAAGAAAAGAAAAAGATAATGTATGATGGGAATCAGTTTCAAACATTTGAAATTTGAAACATATACGCACAAGCATATGTCTGATCAATAGCTACGGATCGTATTGGGCGCTATCTACAGGACCAAGTATAGGTTGGACTGACAGATGTACGGTCAGAATACAGAGCCTACTGGGCGCGATTTACAGGACACCGTCGAGGAGAAATAATCGAGAACGAGGTTGACCATCCATACATACTGAGTATTGAATTTTGTTACATCCAAAATATGTGGATATTACCTATTATCCTGTTTTATTTAATACTATTACTAACGAAGACTAGTGATTTGTAATAGGCTTCTCTATTATTCCCTAATTTGACTGGTGTGATTATGGAAGAATTACTCTGAAAATGGTCGCAGGCAATAGCTGACTTCGAATTCAAATTTCCAGAGCAACTTCATCCACCAAAGTCTGGCTGAATTGTACATATCTACCACTAGACAAGGAGATGGATACGTACAATCAAAACCGCTCTTCACAAATACTAGTATACATTCATCTTAATCCTCTTACAGAAGCTATTTACAATACTCTGAGAAGCCTCAGCCTCTAAGACAACGATGTTAGACAGATTTTCGTCATGAAGTTATATCTTGGAGGGAGAACTATTTAACAAACTGCCAGCTATATAAGTTTCTAGATTAATCAAATCTTTGTTTGCAATTCAGACAGTGAACTGGTCTGCGGTTTAAGAATTCAACGTGACAGATAGTTTTCATTCAATATTAATTAAGAAGAGCATATGCTTCAGAAATACCACGTTAGGATTGAGATTAAACTTCTTTCGTACTGTGAAGAACTTCTTAAAAAAAGTGCCTGCTAAGGATCGTGATTAATTTATGACTTCATGTACAAGATGCGTAAGAGATTTTTTGAAAGAATGCATTGAATATCAATAAGCGAATTTTTATTTCTAGACGTAAAAGATTGCATTTCAGAACTTGTCAAGGACTTTTCAAAATGATTTATTTAACGCCGTACTCAAACATGCAGGTTTCCGGTAACGTTAGACGGTAATGGTTGTGGCGTGAAAATTAGAAACCACACAAAACCAACTTCAGGGTTACTTATGGTTGGGATGGAACCCACCATCTTACAGCTACATGACACACATTGTTTGGCCAATTCGTTGGTGTTATTGTTTTCTTACTGCTGGGACCAGAGGAAAGTGTCTGTATGTCTCATGTAACTCAAAGTATAGCCTATAATAATAATAATAATAATAATAATAATAATAATAATAATAATAATAATAATAATAATAATAATAATAATAATAATAATAATACTGATCAACGTTTGGAAAACTAATAAGCAAAATTAGAATTGTAGAGAAACATAGAAGAAAATATAAAGCATTCAGTTTAAGCTGAAGGAATATCCGGTTAGAATGTGAGGTCAGCACATTCCTTGCGAGTGAGTGGGCATCGAGAGACGGTTGCTTATTAAAGCGCGGCAGATGCATGTAAATAGAGTGAGGTATCAGCTTGTGTATTATAATGTGAACGAATGCAATGGAACTCTAAAATATATTACTTCACTATAGTATATTCCGTTTTCGTTTCCCCCTAATGTTAAGAACAAAAAGACAGGTAGCAAGTGTAATTGTATGGATAAGAGTTGGTAATTTTAAAGCTTAGTAAGAAATAAGGATGTTGAATTGTTAATAATGAAAACAATTAATTTCTAAAAGTTGCTGAATATATTTTAAATATAATAGTAATAAAAATAATAATGAACAACAATGATTGCAAATGCAATGGACCGTCACTGCTAACGTTGTCGTCAACACAGCGCTCGCTCCAGAATATCGGGTGGCAGGCCACTCTGTTATGCCGTCACAGGGCACTGAGTTGAAGCAACAAAACCTTCTACTGAGGCTGCCTGATACAAAGGATGAACATGAGACCGCAAGAAGAAAATGAACAAATGAAGATATTTTGGAAAAAGGAGACTAAACCGTGTGCTAAATAAGTTTAAACGCGTTTCTTAGATGTTCATAACGAATAATAATAATAATAATAATAATAATAATAATAATAATAATAATAATAATAATAATAATAATAATAATAATAATCGTATGGCTCAGCGACCGTGTGCAATTATTTTAATTTGACGCTACTCTGGCTGCATGCATGTCAATGTCGACATGCTTTACTCCACCACATAGCCTATCTATTTATTAGTCTTTTTAGCTTTGTGATACGTATTATTATTATTATTATTATTATTATTATTATTATTATTATTATTATTATTCGTTATGAACATCTAAGAAACGCGTTTGAACTTATTTAGCACACGGTTTAGTCTCTTTTTTCCAGTAACAGGGGAAAATCAGAGGATGCATCATACTTCTCTCGGCTTTAAAATTACCCCCAACTAATGTATCTGAACACCGAGGTAACATGAGGTAGAACTTTCCCCTTTGGTATCAGTGTGTCTGTCTATCTGTCTGTCTGAATGTCGGTCTGGTTATCTACCTGTTTGCATATTTCTAAAAGTGGACAATTGCTGGAATTATTTCAAACAAACTACGTATTTGAATTCTACTCACTCAGGATTGTGTTATCAGGTGCAAATTATGTCATGGCAATGACATGAATTTGGTATTTACAGGAAGATTATTCTCAAATATTTTCGTTAACATTAGGTTTATCAAAAGACTGTATACAACAAACGTGTAAGAATATGTTCTTTCCACTCCTTTGCGTCATGTAAGTATGTATCATACGACGGATAATAACTCAGATGATTACGAAAAATTTGATTTTTAGTCCAAGTGCCGTGGGAAATATTGTGCGTGTCACTTCAAGGTGGGCAACTGGAAATACGAAAGAGCCATTTTACTCTTTTCGATAGGACAGATGTTAAGGAAGTTATCATAAATGTCAGAGCGACACGCCATTGGTCAGAGAGACAATATGCAACCTGAGTACGACGGAGAATTTCGCACAACTTTGGACCAGGAACTGTACCGTACATCGTTATCATTCGCTCTCAACTTTGTTCAGCTTCAGCCACGCGTGGCACGAAAATATCATTTTAACGTGTCGCATTAAAAGTGTAAATTGAGCCATGTTACCTCGCATAAATTCCTGAAGGTGTCCGGCTCCATGGCTAAATGGTTAGCGTGCTGGCCTTTGGTCACAGGGGTCCCGGCAGGGTCGGGAATTTTAACCATAATTGGTTAATTTCGCTGGCACGGGGGGCTGGATGTATGTGCTGTATTCATCATCATTTCATCCTCATCACGACGCGCAGGTCGCCTACGGGTTGTCGAATCAAAAGACCTGCATCTGGCGAGCCGAACTTGTCCTCGGACACTCCCGGCACTGAAAGCCATATACGCCATTCCATTCCTGAAGGTAACATAATAATCCCCTGCAAATTCCCGTGCAAATAACGGGTACGAATACTAGTTAGATATATAAAATATGCCTCCTCGAGACTTGTAATTCTGGAACTAGACTTGAATTTTGGAGTCGGTGATTTCCTGTCATGCGTTGAAATATCGCCGTTGAATAAACAAAGCCTCGTATGCGACCCATTCCTTAAGACTGGTCACGCCTCCCAGCCACATGTGGACATGCAGTCCATCAGAACAATTTTCGTTGTGATCATTTTCCTATGCGCGTCTATAAAGGAAAACAAAGTGCACCCATAAGCGAATGTGCTTTAAAAGGGCACAAAAGGTTTCTGTAGGAATGTATGTTTGCGTGACGTATTTACTCACTCCTGCAGTATAATGTATTTAAGGTTCAATTTCATTTACACGTGCACAAAGGAAAGTAAACACAACGGTATTGTTCTGATGGACTGTATAACCAAATGTAACTGGGAGGCGTGACCGCTCTTAAGGAAATAATGAATAGGGAGAGCATTGTGACGTACGATATATTGTTTCTGTACGGAAGATATGTTCCTATAGTCTGACCGTTCCCTAGAGGTATGCTGCTTGATCATCAGCCGGTTCCTGTTATACAGGAAGAGACCGCGGGAAACTTACCGCACTATGCAGGAGAGATCGGAGGAACAGACTATAATAATAATAATAATAATAATAATAATAATAATAATAATAATAATAATAATAATAATAATAATAGTATAAATAAAGTTTCAGCGGGTCCGTCGTTTGTTTTGACATTTTTTCAGACATTTATCCGTTTTAGCTCAACTAAAGACCGAATCGGTGGATTTTATTTTTCGTGTCTGTTTGTTCCACCATCACGGCGAGACGGCCCTTATAGATCTCGACCAAACATCATATTTAGAGTATACTAATCCCAGGGAAGGTTTTGATATGTGTGTGATTTAAAAATCAATATACGGGGTATTTATAGGAAAACTAGAACAGTTTTCCTCCATTTTCTCTTATACTATTGATTTTCTGTAAAATCTGTGGACTTTGTGTGAAACGTCTCTTCATTATAAACAACTTTTGTTATGCTCATAATTTAGTTTACTCTACAAATGACGGAGAAAATTACTATTTTCTGCGGGTATCATGGTCTGTATTTAGTGACCGACAGACCGACAACGAACCTACAGATTACCATGGCAACATCTCTGCTTCCCAGCAGAGAAGTACTAATTGCCATTTTCGTCATCATTCCAGTAAATTCGTGGTTCTTGCTTGGGTAGAAAGCAGGAGAGACGTAAATCGGCTACTCTGCGGGATTTTGGCGGAATATCGTTGCAGGTTATAACCGTCCTCGAATTGTTTAAGTAATAACACCATTAGTCATTTTCTTATCTGCTTACCTAAGAATCCCTGCGCCTAAATTTCTCCTCTTTTACCGCTTTCTTATATCCATAACTCACACCAGCATAATTTATTGACCGGGCGAGTTGGCCGTGCGGTTAGGGGCGCATAGCTGTGAGCTCGCATCCGGGAGATAGTGGGTTCGAACCCCACTGTCGGCAGCCCTGAAGGTGGTTTCCCGTGGTTTCCCATCTTCACACCAAGCAAACGCTGGGGCTGTGCTTTAATTAAGGCTACGGCCGCTTCCTTCCCATTCCTAGGCTTTTCCTCTCCCATCGTCAGCATAAGATCTATCTGTGTCGGTGTGACGTAAAGCAAATAGCGTATTTATTGAGGGATATTTGATTTTCTAATTCATCCACTTGGTATTTACATATTTGTCCTATCAGGGCTTCAACATTACGTACGTAGATCGTCCATGCACACTTTTTTAAAAATTTCTCCACAAAAATGTTATTTAAATCGGAAAAAACACCATTAAGTTCACGACTAAAATTATTCACTCGTCGAGCATCAGTTCGATATCTATTGTCCAATATTATACGCCAGCGTACTGTTAGCTAATACAAATAACGTCCAAAAACATGTGTAGCAATGCAACACTAATAACTTCACTCGAAAAGTAACATTCATTCGTATTCATACCGCAAACCATGCTCGCTGCGCCCTCCATCCCCATCAGTCGGGTGACAAAGCAAGCGTTTCCTCAGCTCACCTGCGCGGCGGCATCTTCACTGTCTCTCCCTTTAACTGTAAATATCGTCCTGATACACATCAACGGTAGCAAACTACGTTAGGAGCAGATGATGGATTGAGTGGCTCAGATGGCAGACGCTGGATTTATGACTCAAAATTGGCTGGTTCGTTTCTGGTCTAGTCCAGTGGTATTTGTAGGTACTCAAAGAAGCCAGTCTCATGTCAGTAGGTTTATCAGCATGTAGAAGAACACCTGTGGGACAAAATTCTACTATCCTGGTGGCTTCGAAAACAGTAAAAAGTAGTAAATTGACCGTAAAACCAATACATTTTTCTTCTTCCTCTTCTCGTCATCATGATCATCATCATGATCATCATCATCAGCAAGAGAAGCAGATGCAGCTTGTATATACAACATGCGGAATGGACTCTGAAAGTCCATCAGTGTGAGGGAAGAAATAGCTGACGAAGCCCAACAGTCTTAAACTAAGATACTTTTGATGATGAATAATGGTTCACGGTGACTTTCAAAGTGTTTAGTCATTTATTCCTATTGTGTCTCAGGTGCTCTCTCGGGTCTGTGAGCGCTCGAATGGGAGATTCAGTAGGGGTGGGTTCCCCAGACACTTCGTCCCTTTCAAAAAAGGTTTACCTAATATACCAGCAGTGCTCAAGCTGTCGAGCCCAACCCCACGTCTCTACTTTTGACGAGAACTTGGTAGCTCAGGAATATTTTAATTGGCTCTTCGCCAACCAGGTGAAGGTATAGTTGAAATCTCTCATGTGCGATTTTCGAAATAATGTGCCACATTCTCATTCAACGTGGTCGTTCGTAGGACGAGATATAATACACGTGTAGACATTCCACTCTATAAAACAGTTGTTTGTTGAAACAAAAACTAATAATGTTCGGCGAAATACGTGTGTAGAAGACAGACGTCTGCATGGAGCTTCGGCTGCACTCTCACCAGATTCTCCACAGAATAAAATGATGCCTGCGTATTCGTTATTGTTGAACACACTAGCCATTGCCGATATGCAGACAGCAAGTGTAGTGCTGCTGTACACTAGTACATACACCAGCCTAGTACTATACGGTTGTAAACGAGGTTTACTAATCCTAGGGGTTTGTAGACGGGTAGCGCTGAGTTAGATGCTGCGAGCGACAGTCCGGTTGTTATCTCTTCATTTACTGATGTAACCTGCCTGTTGGCAATAGTGCCCCTGTGAAAATCAGTTTGTGCATGCGAGACATTTATAAGTAGAAAGTACGACGCTCGCGAGCCGCCTGGTATATTCATTTAAACAATCCCACATCCACTGGGCGAGATTCGAACCGTGGTGAGATGCCAGTAACTATGCTACTGGGCTGTCACGACCCCAGATCACAATACTGTCCGTTGCTTGTTCTTGTTTTTGCTTCATGTAAGGGTCTTGTGATATCGTGACCAACAACCTTGAGTGCTTCATACGTGCTATATCTGTGACGATGATGATGATGATGATGATCATAACCAAGTATCCTCAAACGTTGAAAGTGCCCCTAGTATGAAGCAGCCACAATAGCTTTATCATTGACTGTAATAAAGTCTTCAATCCCGGCTCATTCCGATGGTATTTGAAGGTGCTCAAATACGTCAACCCGTGAGCACCACATTCACAATAAGTATACTGTGTATAACTACATCTTTTGAGCGTAGCTTTGGTTCTTGGCATTCCAGTTCTCATATTGTTTCCAGTACGTGAGAAAGGGCTCCTCTTGGCGTATCCTGGGCAGCGTTCTATGGTAGAGTGGCTTTCTCGATATTGTGCATCCTCAAGTCGCTTAATACTCTTTAACCTGTTCATAGAAAATGCAGTTAGGAAATAAAAGAGGTAAGGGGTAAATTTTAATGGTATTCAGGTGCACAGTATCCGCTTTGCAGATGATATTGCTCTCTTAGTAAATATGTTGGAAGATGGTCCGCCTAGTCAATACTATACTATAAATAGTATTGACTAGGTGGACCATCTTCCAACATATTTACTGTTACTAAGTCAATACGGATCCAATCCCGACCATCATGGTCAAGATTATTAATAATTGCTCTCTTAGCTAATTCTGAAAAGGATATGAGTAAGATTCTAAGAACATTCAACAAATCCTTAGAATAATTTAAATTAAATATAAAGAAAACAAAATTCAAGATAATAGACAAAAAGGAGCCTACAGGTATGAAACACTTAAATAACACACTGATAGAACAAGTCACAGGATTCTGCTACTTGAGTAGTGTTATTACCTCTGATAACAGAGTGGGCTAGGACACGAGAGCCACGCAATACGGCTGAGGCAGTTTTCGCCCTAACCACATAGCAATGAAATATCTGCAGGCCATTTGAGGAACTAAGGCCCAACATGGGTTATATGTTCCAGGGGTTCAAGATCATGATGCTTTCTACTATTACACATCTTACCTCTTTTATGCCATTCAGAAGTTATTGGTGCTGATTTAATTGAGGTACAGTCCCCGCATTTGCATGATTTGAAAATGAGCAGTGGGGCTCAACCTGTCGTCTATTATTATCATGTAGCCAACTCACTCGATCATTCCAGAACTGGAGTGCTATGTTAACAAATTCAGTGGGTAGCTAGTACTGCGTTCTCCTGTGTTGGCACGGCACTTCTCTCAAGTGGGGCTTAGTAAATGCCTGAGAAGTTTAACATGGGATATATTAGGGACTAATGAAATGTACAATATACTGTATGTGGGTGAGGATCAATGAAGAGAAATGGGCCCTGAATTAAGCTTGAAATTCCACGTGACTGTAAATTATAAGATCAGTAGATTCGGTATTTCTAGTTATACGAAAAATCCGAACAACAGGGACGAGACCTTTGACTTTATAGATCGCATAGGCCTATGCTCTAGTCGGGATTTGATCAGTGGTCACCATGCTGCGAAAACAGGAACGATATTATTCAGTTATCATATCCTCAAATTAGGAACCTATTCCAATTCCAGGTAACAGAGGAGGAACTAGCAGGCAAAATTAAGTTGGTCATTCACTTTCATGTCCATCCTGTGTGTAGTTCTTATCGCGTGTTGTGTAAAGTATTACAGCTGAGCATTTAACCTCTATTTGCTGCCTCGTGGTGTAGAGGTAGCATGCTTGCCTTTTGTCCAGAGACTCCTGGTTCGTTTCGCGCACAGTCCAAGGATTTTAATTCTTGACTGATGGCTGGGACGGGTTTCACTCAGCCTTATGAGGCCAGCTGAGGGGACGTCTTGTACGAGACCTTGTCACGAAAGCCAAAGATGGCGTCATGATGACCACGTGACAGTCCAGTATTTGCATGCCATCTGGTTGAGCAACAGTCATCTTAGCAGACCAAGGACCAAATAGGCTATTGCACCATGATGGATTTAACTGTCGTTAGTATGAAGAAACCGGGGAAATACTTGATGTCGTCCCCGAGTTTCGAACCTCGGATCTCTGAACAGTATGCTTTCCCAGGCCTTTCGTTTAAACAGGACGGTCGGGCTGAGTGGCTCAGACGGTTGGGGCGCTGGCCTTCTGACCGCAACTTGGCAGGTTCGATCCTGCCTCAGTTCGGTGGTATTTGAAGGTGCTCAAATACGTCAGCCTCGTGTCGGTAAGTTTACTGGTACGGAAAAGTACTCCTGAGGGACTAAATTTCGGCACCTCGGCGTCTCCGAAAACCGTAAAAGTAGTTAGTGGGGTGTAAAGCAAATAACATTAATACATCTTTATTGAACAGGACGACATGAACTCGGCTACTAAATATTTTTTGCTAGTTGCTTTACGTCGCACCGACACAGATACGTCTTATGGCGACGATGGGACAGGGAAGGGCTAGGAGTGGGAAGGAAGCGGCCGTGGCCTTAATTAAGGTACAACCCCAGCATTTGCCTGGTGTGAAAATGGGAAACCACGGAAAACCATCTTCAGGGCTGCCGACAGTGGGGTTCGAACCTACTATCTCCCGAATACTGGATACTGGCCGCACTTAAGCGACTGCAGCTATCGAGCTCGGTAGGCTACTAAATAGAGCGAGGAGTAGGACACTCTTGTATATGGATTATCCTGTGGGTTCCACTTGCCCTTTTGATGCGCTGTATCTAGATGTGCTCGAGTGCTCACCTACTGACCTATCTCGGCTTGTCCGAGGCCGTATCGTGGCACACTGAAGAGTGCTTGAGAGTTCTTCAGCTCCATTGTGCATCGCTGAGAGCCCTCCATAAGCGCACAAAGAGGGCACTGGAGATATAGGCTTCGAGACCGGCTCGGAGAAATCGAATTATAAAAGGTTATAAAGAATGGAAAGATTGAAAACATGGTAAAGTCATTACGTAACTTCTCGTTTCTTTTCCTGAAAATCTCTCTTAATATATGTCTGCATGGGGTGACACGCGTAAAACAGCACAGTGTAACATTGAAATGTAGTTATTTTTCCATTCGGAGATATTGAAATTTTAAGGCCAGGAATGGGAATTTGATTGGTTCACTGAGTAACGCAGATGACTCATGGTCAATGCTGAAAGACTGGGATGCTTCACTTTAAGCTTTATTTTACATTCTAGATACACTTTCCAAGAATGTCATTCAAGAAATATTTAATCTTAAGAATACGAGTGGGAATGACCCGCTTGATGGAACTTTCTAGCTGACCTCGCTGGCCTAGTCAATAATATACCTGCCCATCAATCAGGTGGTCTAGAGTGTAGTTCATCGAGCTAGTTGACTTCGCAGGACATGCCGGGTAGAGTAGCTATAAAATTGTACTCGGAACATTTTGGATTCGAACGCCATCGTCGGTATCCTGAAGATGATTTCCTGTGGTTCCTCACATTCCCACCAGGCGAATGCTGAGGCTGTAGCATAATTGACTGCTTGAACATTGCCTTCGCTGTTAACAGCCCGGTGATAATTTTGCGGTCCAAGGAATGAGGTCTCTGTGGTTCCCGTATCGGGATAGTGGGTAGGTGTTTTCGGTGAAATTGACAGGCAAAGAATTAGAAATTAGAAAGATAATAAGGAAAGGAATGTTAAGAATACTGAGATAAAGTATTGAAGACATTTGATGGACCCAGCTCGAAGTGATTGAACGTTCGGAAGGCTTACATTTCATCTGCAAAGTTTAGGTCCTATGAAGAGTAATTTTGGTTCAACATTAGAGCCACAATGCCTTAAAAGAGTGATGTCCCTTTTCTACATACCATTTCGGAAAACCACCAGAGTTAGTGTGACGGTAATAAAGTAGCCGCACGTGGTATTATTTACAAAGATTATCGTGCAGTTAATAAGTCCTAACTTTTAGTTATGTACTTGTATATTGTAATATATTTCGTAATACAGTATTTGTTCAAAGATACGCCACGCGTTTTAACGAAATTTCGGTTATGACAATTTCAGGTGTAGCTTATGTAAAGTACATGACCTTATAAAAGGTCCTTTACGTTAAACCACTGCATCATATACACGAGTAATTGAACGTTGTTCCTCAGTTGGATAATGATGACTGTTGTTTAAAGGGGCCTGACATCTAAGTTATTGGCCCCTCCTTGGTTTGAAATATTACTACAGATGCCACTAGCATCCGAAACATGACGAGGAAAGAAGTGAAAATTAATTGCGTAACGACGTAAATTTTGATTTGCCATTCATGAGATAATGATTAGGCCTACTTCTGAAAAAAAGTGAGATAAAGAGAATATAATGCTCCTTTTATTAAAAAAATCACAATTGTGTAACTCTTTTAATATTGTTAATATGACCATCTGTTCCTTCCCTGTGAACTATCCTAACCTTATCGCGGTGAAAACCTTGCGCGTTCCAATGAAGCAGCAGCCAAGGCAATCATATCGGACACGAATCTGTCGAGAAACCAGACTAACGAATGGTTCATCGAAATAGGGCCAGGAGGCTTTCGGAACTTGCAAGGGTGGCAGTTTGGATGACAGACTGAAAATCCGTTGTGTTTATACTTTTGATGACTTAGCTATTTGATACTGTCATTCGGGTGAATGCAACGGGAAACTGCAGCCGTTAGTCTCCGAGAATATTCAGCTCTCTCTGTATGAGTGATGATGTTGGTAGTGGTGGAAGTTATTAGAGTGAATACTCTACTGATGATGGCTTCCTCCCGGAAAAAAAGATTCCTGAGGTAAAATAGCCTCCTATTCTAAAATCCGAGGGAGGGGGTCCTACACAAAAAAAGAAATCACTTAAAGCATGCATTGAGTGGCCAGAAGTCACGGGAAGGGGTGTCTCATTAGAAAATGTGCCGTGTCTGAACCCTGAGCGTTGCGGCTAGCTGCAGCGTAGCTGAACAGTCTGTCACAGACACCAGTGTTGTGAAGATGGCAACACGTCGCGAGTTAATCGACTTTGAACGGGATGATCATCGGCGTATGGCGTATGGGTCATAGCATTGCGGAGATTACACGCGAATTCGGGTTTCCGAGCTCAACAGTGTCGAGGGTGGATCTTCAATGTTACCACCCGAGTAAGCCGCCGGACGGGAAGACCACAGGTGTTTAACGAACGGACATCACGTCGCCTCCGCAGAACCATACTGAGGGCTGGACGGGCTACTGTGAGTCAGATCACCGCCCAGAGTAATGTTGGGATCCAGGAACCCATTTCTACCAGGACTGTAAGGAGGCAACTGAACCACATAGGTTTCACCAGCCGACGACCAACTCGTGCTCCTTTGCTGACACCTCGACACAGAGCTCAACGATGTACATGGGCCCGCGAACATCGGCAATGAAGCATGGAACAGTGGCGGCGTGTGGTATGGTCCGATGAATCCTGGTTCCAGTTGTATCGACCTCCTGGGCGCGTGAGAGTGTGGCGTATGCCCCATGAAGCTATGGATCCTGCGTGTCAACAAGGTTGTGTCCGGGCGGGAGGTAGCTCAGTTATGGTCCAGGCGGCCTCTCAAGGTCCCAATTAGGCCCCATTGTCCACGTGCATGGAGCACTGACAGGTGCACGTTATGTGGACATTCTTTCAAACCATCTGCATCCCTTTCTGGCCCTAGAGTACCCTGATGGAGATGCCATGCTTCAACAGGACAATACGCCATGTCACCGCTCTGTGGTGGCACGCAGGTGGTTGGAGAAGCGCTCCAGTGAAGTTACGACGATGGATTGGCCCTCCAGATCCCCGATCTTAATCCTATCGAGCGTTTATGGGATGCTATCGATGCTCCCCCCCCCCCCTCCACCAACTACACAAGACCAATTATTGTGGTAGCAGTGCAAGATGTGTGGCTCCAGATTCCTCCAGAATGATTCCAACACTTTGCAGAGCCGATGCCTCGCCGCATTGCTGCCATTTTGTGGGCTTGCGGGGGTGCAACTTGTTATTAACATCACATTCATTGTCTTCCCATGACTTTTGGCCATTCAGTGTAGATATGCATAAACTACTTTTGAGTGGAGAACGGAGTATGGAAGTGAAACATGGACAGAAACAAGCTCAGCAAGAAGGAATAAAGTTTTTAAAATGTGGTATTACAGAAGCATGATAAAGGTGGTTAGATAACAAATGAAGGGGTACTGAATCGAATTGTTGAGAGAAAAACGATTTGGTGAAATTTGACGAGAAGAAGAGATGAACTTAAAGGACTCGTCTCCAAACACTAAGGACTTGTTAGTAAGCTTTTAAGAAACATTCTGGGGATAAGAATGGTACGGGTAAATCAAGGAATGAGAATGACGAACAGATTAGAGTACGTGTAGGATGCATAGTTACGTAGAAATGAAACGGTTACCATAGCAGAGGATAGGATCACATGGACAGCTACATCAAATGAATCCATGTACTAACCGCAAAAAGAAAAACAACAACAACAAAAAACTGTCTTCAGAAGTGAGATTTATAAGTGGTGACAAGTACTAGTGAAGCACCCTATATTTTTGTAGATCAAATCAGCCATCTATCACTATACCACATGCATGTTCTTAATGGAAAACTAGATTGAAAGAAGTGGAAAACTTCCTCCAAAACGAAACTCTCTCTCTACGTTTTGTTTAATTTGTAGTTCAAGTAGGTTCTTCTCCAGCTTACGATAGCGACAACTCTGCGACTATCTCTTAAAACAAATTGCCGCGATACTTGTACTCATTTAGTTTTACAGTTCTTTCTATTTCTTTCTTCTTTTGTACCGGTCTAGCAAATGTCCCATCGCGACATCGTGGCACGTACACTCTCTGCGCATGCTTGTTGCCTGCTCTTAATAATTTGTATTCATTAACGTGTGCACTGTTTATTCTTTTAATTAAGAAGCCCATGACAATTTCAGTCGACATGACGCTGCTGGATTACAGCTAGCTGTGCTAACGTAGCAACACGAGCCAATGGCAAGCCTGCTTCGCAGTTAACTATCCGCTCAGAATGTTGCGGTCCAAGGAATGAGGTACTAATGGCGTTTTTGTGGTTCCCGTGCCGGGATTGTGAGGCATTGTTTTGGGTGAAATTGTTAGGTAAAAATAAAATTTTAAATTGGAAGGATAATAAGGAAAGGAATGATAAGAATGCGGAGAAAAATATTGAAGACAATTGATGGACCCAGCTCGAAGTGAGTAAACGTCCGGACGGCCTAAATTTTGATTTGAAAATTTAGGTCGTATGAAAATTAATTGTGGTTCAATATTAGTGCCTCAATCACTGAAGAAAGCGATCGAATATTTTATCTGTACTAATATAATGAGAGTTCCAAAGTTTATCTTAAGATAATCTGGAGCTGGAGTTGTATTTATTGGAATATTTAACGAATAACTACAAAATGAACTAATAATAATATAGTAATAACGATAATGTTACACGCCAGCCCTGTGGTAGCTCCTTTCGGTCCTTCTTGGATGGAACAAGTGAGTCAACAGACCGGGAAGCTTCCAACCGGCCTGAAGGGCATGACTGGCATTTCCGTGTATTGTTTTCGTCGGCATGCTTATCTGTGAATTTCTTGGAGATCAACGACAAAATTCCGTCTCTGGCCACATCGCGAATATTATGGAGCACATCGCCCACTCTATGAAAGGAGAGGCTAGCCGCGGACGTTCAGTGTTGGTGCTGGACTCGGAGTCAGTGTTAGATTCCGTGGTGGACTCAGTGTGAGACTCAGTGTGTTGGGCTTCGGTGGCTGTGCTGAGGGCTAGTGTCCCATCGAGGTCTGAACGAGGAGTGTCCAGAGAGTGGCCGGACTGAAGATAGCGTGCGGAGCGGAAGATTGTGTACTACCGGAGAGTACTGTGTGTTAGTGTATTTCTGTGGACTGAGGATCGTCGTGAGTGACTGTGTGAGTTACTGGTCTGTCTCTGGAGTCGAACCAAGGAATAGTCATTGGGTGTTGTGTAGCCAGTAGCACTGTGTTCAAATCCGGCGGTCTACACACAGCTGTTGTATAAGGTGACTGGACTTCGAGAAGTGAAAGTAAGGATTATAGTCGTCCTCAGTTAATTCCAACCAGCCGGGACTTCCTGGTGTATGCACAGAAGAGAGATTTGTAAATAGACAGCAATTAGTGTGTGTGGCGATTCATGGTTGATTATTTTGTGTGTGTGTGTGTGTGTGTGTGTGTGTGTGTGTGTGTGTGTGTGTGTGTGTGCACATTTATTGGGTCATCCTGAAATAAATTAGACAAATAAACCAGACAATGTTTTATTTGTAACAATAATAATCATCATCGTCTCTTTAGTGTAGTGGTTAGTGTGATTACCTGCCATCCCTCGGAGGGCCGGGTTCGATTCCCGGCTCTGCCACGAAATTTTGGAATGTGGTACGAGGGCTGGAACGGGGTCCACTCAGCTTCGGGAGGTCAACTGAGTAGAGGGGGGTTCGATTCCCATCTCAGCCATCCTCGAAGTGGTTTTCCATGGTTTCCCACTTCTCCCCCAGGGAAATGCAGGAATGGTACCTAACTTCAGGCCACGGCCACGGCCACTCCCTTCCCTCTTCCTTGCCTATCCTTTCCAATCTTTCCATCCCCCACCAAGGCCCCTGTTCAGCATAGCAGGTGGGGCCGCCTGGGCGAGGTACTGGTCATTCTCTCCAGTTGTATCCCCGACCCAATGTCTCACGCTCCAGGACACTGCCCTTGAGGCGGTAGAGGTGGGATCCCTCGCTGAGTCCGAGGGAAAAACCAACTCTGGAGGGTAAACCGATTAAGAAAGAAAGAATAATAAAATAATAATAGCGCGTAACTATAAAACAGATCAAATACACAGGCACTTGATTTAGTTATACTGTGATCTAGCAGTATCTTGTTCAGAGAAATAACTTTCAGTACGGAAATACGTAAACTGCTTTATTTAAGCATTCAAGCTCTTCCGGCCACAGCCGGCCAGTATGTGATCTGTCGGCTTCATCAGAATAACACAATTGCGGCCTATTGATCATGTGCACTGTGTCAAATGTATATTTGAAACCAACTGCTGTTAACGCCAAAGAAGCTCTAAAGATATTTCAGTGCGCTGTTCTAATTAATTATGAATGTACATTACACTGAGTGCAAGTAGGTGAGATAAAGTGAAAGTGATGGAACGAAAACGATAAAATTGAGCCGTAGGTAGTTGTGCTTGGTTGAATTTCCTGAAAGCTTATACTGGTTAGGTCACTGATTCACCAAGCGAGTTGGTCATGCGGTTAGAGGCACAAAGGTGTGAGCTTGCATTCGGGAGATTGTGGGTTCGAACCCCACTGTCGGCACACCCCTGAAGATAGTTTTCCGTGGTTTCCCGTTTTCACACTAGGCAAATGCTGGGGCTGTACCTTAATTAAAGCCACGGCCGCTTCCTACCTATTCCTAGCCCTGCCCTATCCTATCGTCGCCATAAGACATATCTCTGTCGGTGCGACATAAAGCAAATAGCAAGTCACTGATTCAAGAGCTAAACAGCGTTACTAATAAGAATCCAGTGTCTGTCCGTAAATTCTTTGCTGTCACTGTTTTGAGGGGGTTCACGGTTTTCAAGATGCTCTGTCTGTCTTTCCGTTTAAATTGTACAAACGCAATGAAACTTGCCAGTATTTAAGAAGACACATCCAGAAAATCCATGCATTTTGTTTTATTTCTATATGTTTAGTAGGAGCTAAGAATGCACATTTTAAACCCTGATAACACCAGCTTTCGTGCAGAGGAGCGAGAAAGAGCTCAGCGACTTCCCTCTCGGGCCAGCGATATCACGTGAAGGGTACACTGCGCATATCTCATCCCTCGCACCTCGCCGTAGCATATTTAGGAGTTGTTTGTCTCTTTTGCTGTTGCTCATTTCCACTAGATGATATTGCTACTGCAATTAGAAAACCCAACCCTCAGGGTCGGGTACACAACAGCCAGTCTTGAATATAACGACTACACTGACTATGATAGCTTCAGATACACTCATGACCGGCCGAGTTGGTCATGTGGTTAGGGGCGCGCGGCTGTTAGCTCGCATCCGGGAGATAGTGGGTTCGAACCCCACTGTCGCCAGCCCTGAAAATGGTTTTCTGTGGTTTCCCATTTTCACACCAGGCAAATTCCGGGGCTGTACCTTAATTAAGGCCACGACCGCTTCCTTCCCACTCCTAGTCCTTTACTATCCCTTCGTCGCCATAAGACCTATCTGAGTGGGTGCGACGTAAAACAAATAGCAAAAAAATACACTCATGTTCATAAAAACCAGAACACCTTGAAAGTCTAGAGATTGAAATTTCGTATTCGAAGACATGTGCATTATTGTGGTCTGAAGAAATGGTTAGCATTTGATCCATGTCGGTCCTCAGGTTCAAGGTTCAAGGTCCTCATAGATATCTCGGCGGACCACCACCGACTGGAAAAAAATGTGCCTGCGACTCTCGTTGTCGCTATAAACCGAAGGTAATGGATCGATGAGACTTGAGCAGACTTGCACGATGCTTCGCAGACGTACGCGAGAACCGTGCCGTCAAATGAGTGAGCTTGAAAGAGGGCGTATTATTGGCATGAGAGAACGTGATGCATCCATCCTGGAAATTGCTGCTCCTGTGGGACGAAGTGTATCGGCAGTGCAACGGGTGTATACAGAATGGTTCACAGAAGGCCATAGAACACGACGTGATGGGTCTGGTCGCAGCACCCTGAACGGTGTTGTCCAGATTGCGAACAGTCCAGATCGCGAACAAGTGGGTACTTGAAAGGGATGATTTGGGTTTGACACACGTTAATGAGTCCAGATCGCGAACAAGTGGGTACTTGAAAGGGATGATTTGGGTTTGACACACGTTAATGAGTCCAGATCGCGAACAAGTGGGTACTTGAAAGGGATGATTTGGGTTTGACACACATTAATGAGTCGAGATTGCGGCCAGTTAAAAGCTTGTAAGCATGTAAGAAAAAACACTTGTTTCCAAATAAAGTGACTATTTCACTTCTTATGTATTATTATGAAAATAATAATAATAATAATAATAATAATGATAATAATCGATATTCTAAAGGCTAATGCCTTGTCGATGCAACCACTCACTTCTTTCATTGGAATAATAATAATACCGGGCGAGTTGGCCGTGCGGTTCGGATCGCGCGGCTGTGAGGTTGCATCCGGAAGATAGTGGGTTCGAATTCCACTGTCGGCAGCCCTGAAGATGGTTTTCTGTGGTTTCCCATTTTCACACCAGGCAAATGCTGGGACTGTACCTTAATTAAGGCCACGGTCGCTTCCTTCCAACTCCTAGGTCTTTCCTATCCCATCGTCGCCATAAGACCTATCAGTGTCGGTGCGACGTAAAGACACTGGCAATAATAATAATAATAATAATAATAATAATAATAATAATAATAATAATAATAATAATAAATTAATAATACAACTCTCACTAATCCGCCATAAACAGCTACCCCTGTAGTTATGTTATACAATAAAAATGATAATATTCTAAATGGTAAGATTACCTCAAACTAAATTATTAAACATTTGCAATAAGAAAAATATTTTAAAAATTTGTTTAGGTTATCTAAAACATCCCAATGTACCAGTTAATGTTAATACCCCCCCCCCCCATGGCACTACAGCCCTTGAAGGGCCTTGGCGTACGAAGCGACCGCTGCTCAGCTGGAAGGCCTGCAGATTGCGAGGTGTCGTGTGGTCAGCACGACGTATCCTCTTGGCCGTTATTCTTGGCTTTCGAGACCAGGGCCGCTATCTCACCGTTAGATAGCTCCTCAATTCTAATCACGTAGGCTGGCTGGACCTCGAACCACTCCTCAGGTTCAGGTATACATCCCTGACCTGGCCAGGAATCGAACCCGGGGCCTCCGGGTAAGAGGCAGGCACGCTACCCCTACTAATACTACTAGAACAAAAATTATATATGAGACTGTTTTGAAAGTGCATCTGTTTTATGTATCTCACGTCAACACTAATCTCTTGTCCGCAATCTGGACAGGGTATATTTAGTTGTTCGGAATCTGGACGGCTTTTGTCTTGTTCGCAATTTGGATTGTTCTCAATCAAGATACAACCCCCTGACCACCCCTCGTGAAGATCGATACCTCATCTGTACGACATTGCAGAACAGGTTTGCGCCCTTCTCGGCTCTGGCGCAACAGTGGAACAGTGTAACACATCGTACACTATCCGGAGTGACAGTCCGTCGCCGTTTATTACGGTCTGGGTTACCAGCGCGTAGTCCACTTCTCCGCTTACCTTTGACTAATATACATGAACATGCTAGACTGCAATGGTGTATGGAACGACGTCACTGAGGACAGGAATGGCAGCAGATAGTGTTTACGGATGAATTCAGGTTCTGTTTGTTTGAAAATAATGGCCGCATTTTGGTTCGCCGCAGACAGGGAGAGAGGCATCACATTGACTGCATTCGCACAAGACATACAGCGCCGGCCCAAGGCCTTATGGTGTAGGGTGCTATTGGGTACAACCACGAATCATAGTTGGTGAGTGTCCAGGGCACTGAGACTAGTTTGACCTACGTGAACGACATCCTGCGACCCGTAGCCATACCCTTTCTGCACGACACCCCAGACGCCATATTTCAGCAGGACAATGCGCGACCACATGTTGCTGCACGAACACGTGCCTTCTTGTTGTTACAGGATGTCAGACTATTGTCCTGGCCTCCCGATCACCGCACTTGTCGCCAATCGAAAATTTGTGGGATATGGTGAAGGGACGGGTGCGGCGCTGTGACCCAGTGCCAACCACCGAAGATGAACTGTGGAGCCCGATGAATGCAGCATGTATGGCTATAACCCAGGACGCCATTCGCGCCTTATACGCGTCTATGCCATAACGCATGGAACAAATTATCCGTGTCCACGGAGGACCCAGTGCATACTAGGCAACAGGACACATGCAGGACCTAGGTGACTGAAATGCTAATCGTTTCTGCAGAACATACATGAACATGTACTGTGAATATGAACTTCCTATCTCTAGAGTGTACGTTGATTCCCATTCTGGCTTGTTGTGTAGTCGAATTTCTTACGTGTCATCCCTTTGCATTCCAAGTTGTGGGATTGTATCCTGGTATAGAATACTGATATTCAAGAGCGGCTCTTCAGAGCACAATTCTGGCACTACAACTCCTTTTAAGCCAGACAGTAAATTAAATACCTTTACGTTTAAATACCTTTATGTTTTCTTATATATATACATGATATGAATAAAGATCTGGAATCACAGATAAGGACATTTGCGGATGATGTTTTACTGTACAGAGTAGTAAATGACTTGAAGGATTGTGAGCAACTGCAGGGGGACTTAAAAGATGAACAGCAGACAGTGGTATGAAGGTAAATGGGATGAAAAGTCAAGTTGTAAGTTTTACCAAGAGAAAAAGTCCTCTCAGTTTTAATTATTGTGTTGATGGTGTGATAGTACCTCATAGGGAACACCGTAAGTACCTAGGTGTTAATATAAGGAATGATCTTCATTGGGGTAATCATATCAACGAGGTAACTAAGAAAGGTTTCAGATCTCTTCACGTGGTTATGAGAGTATTTAGGGGTTGTAGTAAGGATGTAAAGTGCAGGGTGTGTAAGTCTCTGGTAAGACCGCAGTTAGAGTACAGCTCCAGTGTATGGGACCGTCACCAGGACTACTTGATACGAGAACTGGAAGAATTCAAAGGAAAGCAGCACGATTTGCTCAGGGTCATTTCCTACAAAAGAGTAGCTTAAAAACAGGAGTAGTGTTACTAAAATGTTGCAAAATTTTGGGTGGGAAGACTTTGGAGTAAGGAGACGAGATGATCGACTGTGTGGTATGTTTCGAGCTGTCAGTGGTGAGTTGGTGTGGAATTACATAAGTGGAAAAATAAGCTTGAGTGGAGTCTTTAAATGTAGGAATGATCATAATATGATAAAGATGCCATTCAAGAGGACAATTTGAGACAAATATTCATTTATAGGACGAGGAGTAAGGGTTTGGAATACATTATCAAGGGAAATGTTCGATTAATTTATTAATTAATTAAGTTCGCTGAAAATATTTAAGAAAAAACTCTGATATGAAATATAATAATTTATAATTTCGTGTGGCTATTACGAGCCGGCCCTCCTTTTATCCAGATGAAAGGCGCTGACCTCTGTTTTCTTGGTGTCGCGTTTCAATCGCCAAGTGTTAAAGTAGGTGGCTGTCCATTGTTAGGAGATCTTGAGTAAGAATAATTGTTTCTGCAGTCTCAAAGTCGGTGGACTGAAGTGTCAGGGCTATGTCATTAGCATATATGAACTTTCCTGCAAGCAGTAGGTGGAAGATCTGCAGTGTAGAGTTTGAAGAGAAGTGGAGTAATCTCCGACCCGACCTCGAATCGAACCCTGGACCCTCTGAACCGAAGGCCAGTACGCTGACCATTCAGCCAACGAGTCGGACAGAGCGATTTGACTTATCAGTTCAAAAATCACACATGCATACGGAATTCGAACTATGGATGCCGTGGTGAGAAGACAGTGCCTATACACTAGGCTTTCACGTCCCGTGAAGAAAAGTAAACCAAAGTGAACGATTTCTTATACAGAAATATAAACCAAAATGAAAGGTAATATGAAAACAATATCATAGAGCGAATGTCAGGAAAATTCTGTGACAAGATGTAATTGTTCGACACATTTTAATAAATAAGGAAGCTTGAGGCAATGAAGAAAGCATGGTGCGGTTTCCAACGAAGGCAGGACGTAGGGATGTGTTACGGAAGGAACTCGTCTCGTCCGGGGTTAGCTACTTGTTCCGAGGAATGGTTAATTATGCACGTGACGCGCTAATTACCCCGAGAGCAGAGCGATTGAATAATGGAGAGGGGCGGAGAAGGGGAGGGGAAGAATTGGGGATAAGGAAGATCCCAGTCCCATGAGAATCAGACCTCTCTACTTACATACATACACACCAGTTAGTCATTAGCACAAATGGCAGGGGTGTCAATCTCTCGGCTACACACGTAATGAATAATAACACGCCAGGGTCATGTTGCTCTTTATTCAAGGGGGGCTCATTTATTCAAGAAGTAAGAACCAATCTTACTGTATGTTAACTTGAAATGTGAACCACCTGATGATCTGGAATATTTGGGAAAATGTAGTTCAGGAGCTTGTCCGGCTCCTTGGCTGAATGGTCCGGGTGTTGGTATTCTGATCAGAGACCTTGGGTTCGATTCCCGGTCGGCCTAATGATTTTAACTGCATATGGTTAATTCCACTGGCTCGGGAACTAGGTACTTGTTTTCGTCTTAATATACTCCTCTTCATGTACATTAGCTCCTTCTGAGGATCAGTGGTAGGCTATCGGCCTCCGGATACCAAGATCGCGGATTCAAACTGTGCACAGGTTGTTGGATTTCTGAAGGGTGGAGAAAGTCCATTCGACACTACGATATCGGAATTTAAAAGATCTCTGGTGACACATTTGGTGTTCACCAGACAAAATTCATTAAAACTCAACCGCGGACACCCAAGAAAGATTTGGTCTACTCTGCCATCTAGTAGGCTTAGAGTAAAACGGAACGTCGACATTGACGAGCAGACAGCCAGATGGCGTTGAATAAAAATACCTGCTGAGGCCATACGATTATTATTATTATTATTATTATTATTATTATTATTATTATTATTATTATTATTATTATTATTCATCTACCGTACTGTACATACAACACACCACACTACTAACAGAAACATTCAATGCATCCCTCCACATAGTCTTATAAAGATGAGCGTGGGCTTACGTGTAGGATTTAAAATTTCCCTTCAAAATATTGACATGGATTTTGTCCCCAACTGTGATGGTTCGCCAGAAAATTATTATTTTAAGTGTAAATTGAGATTTTCAAGCATGTCAATCATAGTACTCGTACATCGAGCGTTGTACAGCTGGGTGATTAAAGGTAATATCTTTAGTGGCGTCCATTATGGTACAAGTCCAGCAACCGTTATATTCAGGAATTCTGATGGTTCGGTCAGCTTCCGCTTCAAACGCTAGCGCTGTGCCACGTCCGAAGAGCCATCTGGTGACGAATGAACTTACCATTTCTACTTCTATTATAACATCTACATTTCAAAAATTCATTAAGAAGCGTTTCTTGTGGACAGTCGAGATTTTCTTCTGAGGACGCAGAGCACAGTTCTCTGCGAAGCGTAAAGAATTTCACCTTATTTTCTTGACACGGCATAAGCCCGAAAGCCTATACAGTATCATGCCTACGTTATACTTTTTCACCCTGTGAGAGAAAGTTTGTTAAGGGAGTGATTAAAGAAGGAAATGTGTCAGATATACCAGAGAGAAGATATAGTACAATTACGACGTTATGTATCAGTCTTCAGATTCGGATATTGGTTTTCGAAGAACTTCAGATCTGCAGTCAAACGTAAGATGTGTGAGTTTCAGCATTATTTCACGTTAGTAGAGGGGCGAATTGTAACGTTATGGGAGGAAGATAAGAAGGTAACCCTCGCCTTACTGATAATTCAACAAGCTCTGTTCAGTGGTAATTGAGGTATTTAAGAGACTCATCCTTCATTCTCCCCCAAACCTAAGATGTTTTGGCTTCTTGCGGTAAGGCAATAACACTAGAATTGAGCTCTCAACATGATAAAAGTATGTTCCCGCAAGTCTACATATGGAAATTCAATTCTCACTACGATGAAGGAAAGATATGTATCTTCTTATTATTATTTACAATTTATTTTACGTCACACCGATACAGATAGCCTAGGAGTGTGAAGGTAGTGTCCATGGCCTTAATTGAGGTACAGCCCCAGCATTTGCCTGGTGTGAAAACAGGAAACATCATCATCATCATCATCATCATAATCATAATCACCATCTCACCAGTCGTTCTTCTCGTTGCTGAGCATAGTAGCCTCATTTATTTGCTCCCTTAATATTGCATCCCTGACGAGAAGTCGCCACGAAGATAAGTCTTCAGCTCCTTATGGTATAAAGTGTAGAGGTAAACCGGTGAACTTATTTGTTTGATCGAACCATCTACTTGGATGTTTTTCCTTGAGGTTTTCTACCTTTCAATTTGTCTGTCAGAAGAGTCTTTTCCCAGTGTTGATCTTTTCTCCTCAAAACGTGCCCAAGGAACTGGAGGAAGCTTTCACTCACTCGTGAATACAGCCGTTTAGTGATGTTTAATTCCTCTATGACGGACGTATTTGCTTATCTCTCCATCCATGGTATTCGTAGCATCTTCAGCCAACATCACATCTCGAAGGAATTAATTCGACTCTTGTTTTTAGCCTTGACAGTCCAGATCTCAGAGCCGTACAAGGAGACGGAAGACACCAGAGTTTCAACCAGACCTATCTTCGTAGTTCTCGAACGGGACCAGTTTTTGCAGCTTTTAGTGGGTTAGAATAGAATAAAATAGACTAGACTAGAATACTCCGCATCGCCAGGAACTAGGGGGAGAGTAATCATGAATTGCAATCCAAATTATCTTGATAATACCAATATAGTTGGTCCGTTATTGGACATTAATTTATCTATTGTTTAAAATATTACAATTACATCTATTCACCATTTACACCCGATCTATAAATTGTAGTTTCTATTCTTACTTTTTACTTTTATACCAAACGTTAACATTGTTATATAGTCTAGGACATGTATCATACCGCTATTAATTTGTGTTAGTGCAAGTATTTATTTGTGTCACGAATCCGAACCGTGTTATCCTTAGCTTACAATATACATTATGAATTAACTGAATGACTGTATGAATGAATGAATTAATTGCCTGATTTAAATGTATTCATGGATGTATGACTGGATGAACACTCCTCTCTCCAAATCGCGGATTGCTCCATCTAGAACACTATATCTTGTATCTCCTTTTCGCAGTTTTCCGCGTCACTGATGGCTGAACCTAGGTACACAAACTCACTGACTACCTCCTTCAACTATGCTTTAAGATGAGCTTAACCTCGTCGATCAGTTACCAATAATTCGATGTTTTTCACATTCTCACTGGTAGACCCCGACTCGTTGGCTGAATGGTCAGCGTACTGGCAATAGGCAATTCTTAACTTGCAATAAGGCCACAATCGCCAGCAAAGCGTAGATTGCTGATTTTCCTGCCGCTCAACCATCCTAGCCATTACTTGCCCTTCTGATCACACACTTAGCATAGATGTGCATATTACACCACGAATACACCTACCAGAGTGACAAGTAACAGGCACTACTATGGTCGTATGGCGAGAAGTCGGGTGCATGCGGGGTAAGGGGTGTGGAGGGTAAGCATGGCTGCTGCTGCTGCGTATGCGCCAATCTCAAGTCTCAAGGCCTGACAAGAAACGTCGGTTCTGTCCGCGGCGATTCTTGTGAACTAAGGTACTGCTGTGAAGTTTCAAATTGGTAGTGCAATTCTGTTTTAGATACACATTTACTGTAAGTACTCAGGGCCGGATTAAGGGTGGGGGCTAAAGGGCTGCAGCCCCGGGCGCCGCGTGCCAAGGGGCCCCGGCCCTTGGCCGAACCTAAAATTGTATAAAAAGGCCTGCTGCTCCACCTCCGTGCATGTATATGAATATTTACGCTCGCAAAATATCGAACACGCACTCTTCCTTCCTTCTTATCAGCTGTCCGCGTTAGTATTTCATCACTGCTGGAATCCATTACATCCGGGAGATAGTAGGTTCGAATCCCACTATCGGCAGCCCTGAAGATGGTTTTCCGTGGTTTCCCATTTTCACACCAGGCAAATGCTGGGGCTGTACCTTAATTAAGGCCACGGCCGCTTCCTTCCAACTCCTAGGCCTTTCCTATCCCATCGTCGCCATAAGACCTATCTGTGTCGGTGCGACGTAAAGCCCCTAGCAAAAAAAAAATGAATCCATTACCGTCCGGAGACACGAATCCTCGCTACTTACGCACTGTAATTATTGTAAAGGTTAGACGAAAATTTAATTTAAATCTGGCAGCTTGCGAGTACGGGCAGAGGGGAAGGGGTAAGAGGCCTAGGAAGTGAGCGGGAGGGGACAGGGGAAGCACGCTGGAATGCGCATGCTATACTATATCTTTGCATCAAGAAGAGAACTTCCAGTTCACCTCTGATCATTAAACCATTCGTAAGTTACAACTGTAATGTTCTTGTAAAATGGATAGAAAATATCTTAGTTGTGCCAAAACAAAAGTACATTAAAAGAACAACATTTGAAAGAAATCGAAAAGTTGCCGAAAATATCAACATATTTTGACAGGAATTCTACAAGTGCACCGACGACTGAAGAGACTGTTACTGGTGAACTGGAATCTTCTACAGGTAAGCGAATAGTGCAATATCTAAGTCTGCTGTTTGAAGAGAGATTAGGTCTTTACGGAATTAGAAAGCATGAGCATTAGGAAGATGGTTTTAGGAGCAATGAAAGGGTATCCTAATGTGTATTTTAAACTTCATTCACATTGTATGGAATACTCGAAGTCGTAAATAATAAATTGCCGATCTCGTTGGTGTAGTGGTAGCAATAATGACTGCCACCTCCGAAGACCCAGGTATCTTCCCCAGCACTGCCTTGGGGGGGATGGGAGGGCTTGGTTACGAGTAAGGAGCCCCACATTTTTAAATAGCCCAGGGCCCCCAAACACCTCAATCGGGCAGTGTAAGTATTGCATAACGAACATTTTAATAATGAACACGCTTCTCTTTCAGAGAGCTCGCACTGTTTATCACGACTGATGTTTGTAGCTTAGTGTAGTATCTGTTACTTGTGCCATACCTACAAGCTGCCGCGACTTCTCATGACATGCAGATAGTACAAGTGTGTGAAACACATCGAACAATTCGAAGTAAATTAACGTTTGTTGTTTAAAGGGGCCTAGCATCTAGATTATCGGCTCAAATCAACTAGTAGTTCGTGGTTTAATATCTCCCGGTATATGAATAAGAGTCATAATACTGAGACATTCAGCACAGCCCGTTAACAATGTTTTCAACTTTGTTGTCATAACAAAGCATGTTAGAAGTGGCTCACTGCAGGATCGCCGAGATATTTGTTTTCTTGATGGCGTAAATGAAGCCCAAAATGGCCGTCGTAGTCTTCTTGGCTCCGGCCAGAGAGAAAAAGGGGAATAGCAGAAGCTGAAGCTGCCTAATTAGCGGCGGCCTGGGAGCGTTCGAACGAGAGAAGAGAACTGACAAGAAAGAAGGAGCGTTCCTAATTAATAGCCAATAAGGAAAGCGATATTAATTGCCTCCTTTTATTATGTCTACGTGTATATCAGGGACCACTTGGATGCTTCTAATTTGCGAGATAATCGCGAATTGTGCATTTATTGACGTAGAGCCAGGTAAGTGATCTCAAGAGGGTGCTTTTCAGGTTGTTATGTTGCTAGAAGCCGTCTACAACTCCACACGAGAAACAAAGAACAAGAACAAAACAGCGAATTCTTTTGAAACCGCGACGAAATAACATAGCAGTCTCAGAATTCGTTATTTATTCGGCTTAATTTACATCAGGATCATAAAACGCAGCATAAAATACAGAATATTAGGGTATAACATACTCTGCATTTAGAAAAGTGCCAGGTTTAGTAGCTCAGATGATAGAGCACTAGGTTTCTAAGCTCAAGATGGCGGGTTCAATCCCTGTTTACTCCGATGGTATTTTAGGATTCTTAAATACGCCAGCATTGTGTCGATAGATTCACCAGATCGTTAAGGAACACTGGCGGGACACGATTCTGGAACCACGGCGTCTCCAGAATCCGTAAAAGTAGCTAGCGGGACGACAAACCAGTAATATGGCATAATTATAACTAACCAGCCATAAAGTCGGCGATAACTGAGGATACGTGAAAGACAAACTGCATAATACAGTTCACTACATAAGACAATGAAACACTGGCCACGACGCCAAAACCTATCATAGGAGGAGGCTGGCACAAGGACACAAGAAAGCAGAAGCAACGCCAGGCTCGGTTAGTAATCCCTCACGCTTTCAAGTTGAGAGCTCTCCTAGGTGTTACTCTTTTAGTCATCCGTTACAACGGCCAGGATATACCATGGATGTACTCTACTGTCACCAGTAACAGGTGGAGCAGGTTCAGTCTATCTAAATCAGATGATCACAAGAACTAATATTGTGACATAACGAACATGCGTTACTACTGCTACTGAAACATCGATAAACAACCACTGGTGTGAAAATGGGAAACCACGGAAAACCATCTTCAGGGCTGCCGACAGTGGGATTCGAACCCACTATCTCCCGGATGCAAGCTCACAGCTGTGTGCTCCTAACCGCACGGCCAACTCTCCCGGTATGAACATTTGCCAGCGTTCACAAATCTTCTTGAACCACAGTTGGAGGGTATATTTTGCAACCTTCCGTACTGTCTCTTGGAAGGCTGCTCTTACCTCATTTAGTGATGCACAATTACGTCCTTTCATTCTTGGAAAAAGTTGAAAATCGCAGAAGGCTAAATTGGGTGTATAGGCGGGATGTTAATAAAGAAACTCAGAGATCAGTAGGGTCCGAAGTAGCGTTGTCGTGTGGTACCATTGGCCACTCTCGATGGATAGACTCTGTTAAACGACGTTAAATATCCAGAAAGAGCAGCTTGTTTCTATTTTATTTTTGCTATTTGGTTTACGTCTCACCGACTCAGAGAGGTCGACGATGGGACTGGAAAGGGGTGGGACTGGGAAGGAAGTGATGATGGCATGAATTCAGGTGCAGTCCTAGCATTTGCCTGGTGTGAAAATGAGAAACCAGAGAAAAAATATCTATAGGGCTGCCGACAGCGGGATTCGAACCCACTATCTCTCGAACGCAAGCTCACGGCCACTCTTTTCAAATGGGGATGAAAGACATCACCGCAATGTGACTGCGGAGAAGAGGAACAGACAGTGCATCACATTGCATTTGAGTGTCCTTTACGTGCTTATAGAGGCTCTATGGAGGACTTACACTGTGTCTCAAGCGAAGCTCTTTTTCTGGCTCTCAACCTTTGGTATGGAACTTTTATGTAGTTGAGATGGTTGTTGTACATATTGTATATAATATTGTATTCATCATACACTAAATAATAATAAATAAAAAATAACTTTACCTGCAGGAGCATGTTAAACGAATAGCATCATCATTAGCTTCTCACCAATGCGATCGAGGTTCGTATCTCGACCAATGCTTGTGGGAGTTCCGAAATTTAAAATGATGACCTTGTGGTTCGTATTCCACGCAAAAACTGGAGTTCTCATGGCTATGACCATGATATTACCACCAACGAAGAAAAGGATGCAAGCTTGTTTTCTTTCGTTGACCTGTCAAGGCGATTGTGCCCAGCCAGATGAGCTGCATATCACGTGACAGCCTCAGCCTTCCTGACCGGCACCACGCCCACTTGTATTACATAGTTCCTCAGTTGGGCTGACGAAGCTCAGTGAACCCGTTCCAGCCCTCACTCCAGAACTAAAAATCCTGGACTGGCCAGGAATGGAAAGTGAGGCTTGCGGGTAAGACGCAGGCTCGCCGCCAACCCTTACGGCACGGGGCCGGCTTATTTTATCTACATGTTCGTGATTTGCTGGTGTCCGCCCGGCTCCTTGATTCAGAGGGTCCCGGGTTCGATTCCCGGCCGGGACACGGATTTTAACTTCCTCCTACCCGTGAACTTGACCTTTGTCCCAATACATTCATCTTCATGTAAGTACAAGACTACCAACCACCACTGGAACACACAATAGGGTTGGTGTTAGGAAAGGCATCCGGCCTAAAATAGGGCCAAATCCACACATGCGACGTCGTTCGCAACCACGACCATACCGGAGAGATCAATAATAATAATAATAA
Organism: Anabrus simplex; assembly: GCF_040414725.1. Lineage (NCBI taxonomy): Eukaryota > Metazoa > Arthropoda > Insecta > Orthoptera > Tettigoniidae > Anabrus > Anabrus simplex. The sequence continues at coordinate 1,183,911,642 of NC_090265.1, forward strand.
TAATAATAATAATAATAATAATAATAATAATAATAATAATAATAATAATAATAATGTCCGACTCGTTGGCTGAACGGTCAACGTACTGGCCTTCGGTTCAGAGGGTCCCGGGTTCGATCCCCGGCCAGGTCGGGGATTTTAACCTTAATTGGTTAATGCCAATGGCACGGGGGCTGGGTGTATGTGTTGTCTTCATCACCATTTCATCCTCATCACGACGCGCAGGTCGCCTACAAGCGTCAAATAGAAAGACCTGCACCTGGCGAGCCGAACCCGTCCTGGGATATCCCGGCACTAAAAGCCATACGACGTGTAATAATAATAATAATAATAATAATAATAATATGATTTTGTGGTGCGCACGATCCGTGAAGTTTCGAATCCCATTTCACATGAAGCAGTCTGTGTCACTGATGTTAAATTAGTAAACTAGGTACCGGACGAGTTTGGCGTGCGGTTAGGGTCGCGGAGCTGTGACCTTGCATTCGGAAGGTAGTGGAATTGAACCGCACTCTCGGCAGCCCTGAAGATGGTTTCGCGTGGTTTCCCATTTTCAAACCAGGCAAATACTGGAACTGTACCTTAATTAAGGTCACGGCCACTTCCCTCCCACTCCTAGCCCTTTCCCATACCATCGCCGCCTCCTATCAGTGTCGGCTCGACTTGAAGTAAATTGAATTAAATTCTAAAGAAAATCACCTCATTGCTGTCTGGATATATAGGGACTCTTATGTAATAGCTGCCTTTCAGGAAATGATGAATTGTAGAAACAATTCAGCTATATTCAGACGTGTAACAAAGACATTCATAGTTCATGTTTAGAAACAGTTCACTTTTGTAACTATGAAAATAACTAACCTTAGTTTCCTTATAGAAAACTTTGTAAACTGTATAATTTATGGCATACATGCTAAACATTTGCAATTTAAATAATAACACAATGGAAATGTTTTCTTTTCTTAATCTCGTTGCTCACTGATTACTTGAAAGGCCTCTCCTGGAGTTCGTGCGGATGTAAACCGCATTAAAGGAAAACGAATTCGTTCTCTTCGTTGTTCGAAGTGGTTTAACTCTTTTCAGGCACAACACCAATGAGAGCTGTTCGCAGATTTTCAGACACATACCACCTCCCGCCATCAATCTTACATTTCTGACAGTGCGAGAATCGAATCCGAGTTCGGGATGGGTTTAAAGCAATTGTTGAGGAATGTGAAGACAGATTGGTACCTTTAAAGGTGGTAACGAATGGTAAAGACCCACTCACTACATTATAACAGAGAAGTAAAGAGACTAAGAAGGAGGCGAAGTTTGGAAAGAAATAGAGTTAGAAATGGCTATGGAAGTAAGAAGAAATTGAAGGAACTTACTGGGAAATTGAATCTAGTAAAGGAGTCAGCCAAGGACAACATGATGACAAGCTTAATTGGCAGTCATACAAATTTTATTGAAAAATGAGAGGGTATGTACAGGTATTTTAAGACAGAAACAGGTTCCAAGAAGAACATGCCAGGAATCATTAATGAACAAGCGGGGTGTGTATGCGAGTATCTTCAAAAGGCGGAAATAATCACCTAGCACTATGCAAAGATTGTTGGTTACAAGAACAGACACGGGAGGTGACTAATACTAAAGAAGTATTAAACTAAAGACAACGTGTTGGTATATAATACTATATCTGAAGTCATTATTTGATTATTGTTTGCATGAAGGAGCTATACCAAATCAATGGAGAGTTCCTATAGTTATTAGGGTTATTAGGGGGAGAATTCCTCAAGGCAGTATTATTGGACCTTTATGTTTTCATATATATATATAAATTATATATGAGTATAGAAGTGGAATTAGAGATAAAGATCTTGCGGATGACGTTTTCTGTATAGAGTAATACATTACAAGATTGTGAGAAACTGCAAAATGACCTCGATAATGTTGGGAGATGGACAGTAGGCAATGGTATGATGATAAACGGGGTTCAAACTCGGGTTGTGAGTTTCAGAAATAGGAAAAGTCCTCTCAGTTTTAATTACTGCGTTGATGGGGTAAAAGTTCTTTTTGGGGATCATTGTAAGTACCTAGATGTTAATATAAGGAAATATCTTTATTGGGGTAATCACATAAATGGGATTGCAAGTAAAGGGTACAGATCTCTGCACATGGTCATGAAGGTATTTAGGGGTTGTAGTAAGGATGTAAAGGAGAGGGCGTATAAGTCTCTGATAAGACCCCCAACTAGAGTATGGTTCCAGTGTATGAGACCCTCACCAGGATTACTGGATTCAAGAACTGAAAAAAAAAACCCAAAGAAAAGCAGTTCGATTTGTTCTGGGTGATTTCCGACAAAGGAGTAGCGTTACAAAAATGTTGCAAAGTTTGGGCTGGGGAGACTTGAGAGAAAGGAGACGAGCTGCTCGACTGGGTGGTACGTTCCGAGCTGTCAGGGGGTGGGGGGAAAATGGTGTGGAATGACATAAGTAGACGAATAAGTTTGAGTGGTATTTTGAAAAGTAGTAAAGATCACAACAGGAAGTTGGAATTCAAGAGGACAATTGGGGAAAATATTCGTTTATAGAAAGGGGAGTTAGGGATTGGAATAACTTACCAGAGGAGATGTTCAATAAATTTCCAATTTCTTTGCAATCATTTAAGCAAAGGCTAGGAAAACAACACATAGGGAATCTGCCACCTGGACGACTGCCCTAAATGCAGATCACTAGTGATTGATTGATTGATTGATTGATTGATTGATTGATTGATTGATTGATTGTAGCTAATTATGATAACCGTTACTCTACGAAGGTGGTCTAAATCACAATGTGCACATGGAAGCAAGAAGTGTCAGTTTTCTCATCGACGGCTCCAGAAAACTTTCAGTGGTAACTTCTATTCCCTGTGAGATTGTGAAAGTTTGCATAAACGTAAAAATGTAAACTACTTTTGAAAAGATATTCCAGATTCTTGAGCGTGATGTTTGTTACATTATGATGAAAAATGATACACTTCGCTACATTATTTAATACAACGAAGTGACTTGTTTCCACTTGAGCGGAGAGAAATGGTCAGTGAAATTAAGTGTATAACTATTTAGAGCAGCAATTTTAAAAATGCTGTCCATATCTTTATAACGATAGTCTTAGGTTGTAATCAATGTGTAAGTTACTCACTCTCTTTGTACTGGAGCACGTTGGTATGTTTCTCGTGGATGACTACGCAACGGAAACAGTTGTCAGACCTGTAACAATAAAAATAATATTACAATTTTTGCCAAGGAAGTCATATTTTGGGCACAAATACTAAGAACACAGAGTTGGATCACTTATATGAATGGCCATCACTAAGACCGTTGACTGTCCTTCTATGGAGCACACAACAACATATAACTCTAATGATTTGTAGATGTCTAAAACCATACAGTCCCTAAATATTTATGCCGGTTCAATTACTTGAGACCTGTAATTATGAAACTGAATGAAGAGGTGCGCCAAGTTTGGACGTACAGCTGTAGAGAAATAACCCACATGATAGAAAAATTACCTTTAATACAAAAAAGAAAAGAGATTGGTTTATTCTCTTCTCTTCTGGAACTTTCTGTTTGACTGTGAACCTTGAGCAATAACAACAACAACAACAACAACAAAAATAACTACAACCAAAACAAATCATGTTGTTTCAGCTACCATCTGAAGTGGTACCATCCAGGCAGCCAGCTTACCAATTTTGACATATTGATTTTGTTGCTTTCCAGCAACGAAAGCGGAATTTCTGTGTCTGAGTTAATTTTTTCGGGTGGTACTGAGTGAACCAGTAGTGATCTTTAATATGCCAACAACAATGACATGGAGTGCTACGATTTTTGAGCGCCCTTCAAAAATAAACTATCTCAGCCTAGATCAAAGCCGCGAACTTGGAATTATGAATCGGACACACAACCGGTGATCCACCAAGCCATCTATCTTTGTACTTGGATAGGGATGTCTAAGGATAAAACCAATACATTTGAAATATGGTGCTAATGATTTTTAGATGTCTAAAACCATACAGTTCCCAAATATTTACGTATGCCGGTTCAGTTACTTGGTTCATCGAATATCGTTAATTCTATGACAATTCTAAAATACTCTGAAATATTCTGAAATTATTTTCAGTTTTACTTTAAACTGATCATTTGCGAATTGAAGATTTTTGTTTTGTCAATACAATCCTCTTTATTATGCTTGTTTATGAAAACAGGTGTTGATAAGTGAAAACACATTTACTTTGAAACAAAATATTTCCTTATCAGGAACATCCTTTTACTCAATAGGGCCTAGTATTGTTTTCCTATTTATTTTACGTCGCCCCGACATTGACAGGTTTTATCCCATTGTGCTGTCCGAGTCGAAGCCAATGGACACGTGAGGCCCTCATACTGTTTGGACGATGGGATAAGAAAGGGCTAGGATTGGGAAGGAAGCGACTGTGGCTTAACTGAGATACAGCTTTAGTATTTGTCTGGTGTGAAAAAAGGAAACCACGCAAAACAATTTTCAGCGTTGCCGGCAGTGGGTTTCGAAATATCCCCAATTGAATGTGATAGCTACATGATGCAAACAATACAGCCAACTCCCTGAGTCAATAGTTTTTGTTAGTGCGGATTTTCCATTGATGTAGGCAAGACCTCTCTGTCTCCACTGCTGTTGAGGCCAGTTACTACATGTTATTGATTTGCTTTAAAATTTTCACCTTCAATATTTTGCGAGAATGATGTCTAGCCCAACGTCTTTCGCTTTGTCCAATTGATAATGTTGTAAAGGTATATAACATCACTATCCTCTCTCTCTTTTTCAGTAATATTGAGAATACGACAACGTTTCAGCACCTGATATTGGCACAGTCTTACATTCGTCATGTTGATGCGCCCAGTTCCATTTATCGACATGAGTTCGAACTACGCCCAACAGTGAGTTCTTTCGCCTTCCACAGCTACACTGTATACTGAGAAAACGAGGACGTCTGGAAAGTTAAAACTGGCCCCAGATATAGGTTACAAGAATAATACAATGATGACCATTATATACACTGACTGACAGACAGAGCAAATGCAACACCAAGAAGGAGTGGTCAGAACTTTATGCCAATTGCAGGGTAGACTGACGTCACTGAGGTATGCTCATGATGTGAAATGCGCCGCTGTGCTGCGCACGTAGCGAACGATAAATGGGACACGGCGTTGGCGAATGGCCCACTTCGTACCGTGATTTCTCAGCCGACAGTCATTGTAGAACGTGTTGTCGTGTGCCACAGGACACGTGTATAGCTAAGAATGCCAGGCCACCGTCAACGGAGGCATTTCCAGCAGACAGACGACTTTACGAGGGGTATGGTGATCGGGCTGAGAAGGGCAGGTTGGTCGCTTCGTCAAATCGCAGCCGATACCCATAGGGATGTGTCCACGGTGCAGCGCCTGTGGCGAAGATGGTTGGCGCAGGGACATGTGGCACGTGCGAGGGGTCCAGGCGCAGCCCGAGTGACGTCAGCACGCGAGGATCGGCGCATCCGCCGCCAAGCGGTGGCAGCCCCGCAAGCCACGTCAACCGCCATTCTTCAGCATGTGCAAGACACCCTGGCTGTTCCAATATCGACCAGAACAATTTCCCGTCGATTGGTTGAAGGAGGCCTGCACTCCCGGCCCCGGCGTCCGCTCAGAAGACTACCATTGACTCCACAGCATAGACGTGCACGCCTGGCATGGTGCCGGGCTAGAGCGACTTGGATGAGGGAATGGCGGAACGTCGTGTTCTCCGATGAGTCACGCTTCTGTTCTGTCAGTGATAGTCACCGCAGACGAGTGTGGCGTCGGCGTGGAGAAAGGTCAAATCCGGCAGTAACTGTGGAGCGCCCTACCGCTAGACAACGCGGCATCATGGTTTGGGGCGCTATTGCGTATGATTCCACGTCACCTCTAGTGCGTATTCAAGGCAAGTTAAATGCCCACCGCTACGTGCAGCATGTGCTGCGACCGGTGGCACTCCCGTACCTTCAGGGGCTGCCCAATGCTCTGTTTCAGCAGGATAATGCCCGCCCACACACTGCTCGTCTCATCTCCCAACAGGCTCTACGAGGTGTACAGATGCTTCCGTGGCCAGCGTACTCTCCGGATCTCTCACCAATCGAACACGTGTGGGATCTCATTGGACGCCGTTTGCAAACTCTGCCCCAGCCTCGTACGGACGACCAACTGTGGCAAATGGTTGACAGAGAATGGAGAACCATCCCTCAGGACACCATCCGCACTCTTATTGACTCTGTACCTCGACGTGTTTCTGCGTGCATCGCCGCTCGCGGTGGTCCTACATCCTACTGAGTCGATGCCGTGCGCATTGTGTAACCTGCATATCGGTTTGAAATAAACATCAATTATTCTTCCGTGCCGACTCTGTTTTTTCCCCAACTTTCATCCCTTTCGAACCACTCCTCCTTGGTGTTGCATTGTCACTGTCAGTCAGTGTATTTCAACTGTTTAGAGAAATGAGAGTGATTTGAATGAATACCATCCTGACGTTACAACGGCACTAAGTTACTTCCACCTATAAGCACTAGATGGAACTCTTACCGTTAATATTGGGGAATGACATCTGACAAGTTTGTCGGTAGATGCAGAGTGGGTCCCTGCCCTTAAGTGGCCACGGCTGGTCCGTGGTCCGACAGCTCTGCACTCTGACCGGCCAACTGAGCAGAGGAGGAGTGGCCACGGCCTTACCGTGGCTCTACGCCTCTGCATTCGGGAGACGAGACCGGGCTGGACCTCACGGCTGACCCCAACCGTCGGCTGACCTGAGAATGGTTTTCCGTGGTTTTCCATTCTCCTGCACTAAGGCGAATGCCGGGACAGTTCCTAGTATAGGCTACGGCCGCCAACACCCTCACCTTCTCCGAAAATATACTTCACCGAACAAATCTCCCGGCCTGAGAGACGGCGTCACCATCTAAGGTGCCCGCCTCCCCCTTCAGGGGAAGAATGAAAACATTTTAGTAGTAGTAGTCAGACAAGTTTTGATGGTGACAAGATTTTGGGGGTGCCTTGTTGTAGGTGCTTCCATTTTAGATATATGATTCGGGTGAGAGAGAAGCTTCTTTCTGGATAAAATGCTTCTCATTCAGAAATTAGAAATGGTCGTTTTGTAGCACGTGGTGAAATTAACATCATCTACTGGCATATGAGTAAACTGTGTCCTACTGCTTGCTTTGAAGTTGGAGTCGCCATTGTGCTGACAGCGTCGAAGCCAACGGACACACATGGCCGCCATATTGCTTGGACTAGACATTAGGGACTGATGCTGTCTATATAATTGTGTGAAGTTTGAAGTAATCATTAGGATTAGACAGTATGATCTGAGTTTACTGAGATGTTAAAATGAGTTAAAACAGAAATGGAGGGATGCACTTAGCAAACGAAATCGGAAATTTACATATAAATGATAGAAAACTGGAACTGAAAGTAAAATAAACAGCACGAATTTTTAAATACTTCAAACTAATTCAAACTTTAGAGCCAGGAGAAGTTTAGGCTGTTCCCGAGCTCTGTTCAGTCAAGTTTTAAATATTATACTTTTCGGCCAAAAGTATTTTTAATCTAAAGAAGAAGGAATGCCTTTGCTGGCGAGATGTAGTGTTTACAGTGCACTATGTCTTCTGGTATGGGCTATATCAAATTTGTTACTTTCATTGATCTGTCTCAGTCTCATCCTTGGCTTTGACAATATGAAAGTGACTGAGGTATGAGTGATGCTAGTAATACCATTGCTTATGCAGCCAGTCCCTGTTATGAATGGTGTGAAAATATCGCTCATAGGGTCGGTTGGTGCATGCATTTCAGTGGGCTTGGCAGACTGATATGTAATAGCGGTGGCTGGCTCGGTGAGGAAAGCAACGGGAAACTACCTCACTCCTCATTTCCCTAGTATGCCTCTTTAGTGACGCCTAAGCTATTTATGACAGCTGTTGGCAGAGCTGCAGAGGATCAAACCAGCCTTTGGGCTGAATACCCAACATACACAAGAAGAAGGGAAGAGTTGTACATTCTAACTACAGTGAACGTCTTCTAAACTCGACCATGGAGAACTAGTGCAAAATGATACTGCTGAGATTCCACAAAATCGAATTTCATATTGTACAATATTTATTAGGCTCTTCTCTGGATCCAAATCATAATTAAAGTGTATCGAAAGCAGCAATTTTATGTCGAACACTAATGCCATCAATCAACAAAATCTGAACATATTGAAAAGTGGCAAAGCAACGTATGTTAGTAATGATTTCGCTGAATGTGATGATTTTAATGAAGTAGTACATTATCCTGTTGAAGATTTTAACTCTCTTTATCTCGAGGCTGGTTGTGCAACGAAATTGACTGTGCTGAAGATGGAATAATGCATTATTCATGCAGAAATTGTGTCCATCAGAGTACTCTTGGGAAAGCTAGATCTATAGACGTCACAGCACATCTCCCACCTACGGTTTTATTGTAAATGGTTGATAAGATAATGTTATAAAACCTGTTCTGATTCTATACCATTGATATGTATAACGTGGGAAGTGAAACTTTTATTTATGCGGGATTTCACACTGGTATATGCACTGATATTCATTTATGTCATTAACGAATTTTCTGGATTATGTGGATTATCCAGGTTTTCCGTCGTCCATATCGGACCCGGCCCTATTTGAGCAGGTTAAATGTGAACTTAATGTAAAAGTAAGATTAAAAGAATGTGTAACAGAAAAAACACGGGTTGGTCGATTACTATGGAACATTGACGTTCAAAAGATAGAAAATCGTGAAGAATGACGATACTGCAGCAAAACCAGTGGGTCTGACTACTTAGTCATGAGTATTTCTTTATTCACGTATGTTGAACAAAGCCATATTCATACATACTATCAGTTTTTATTTGCTACTTGCTTTACGTCGCACCGACACAGATAGGTCTTATGGCGACGATGGGACAGGAAAGGCCTAGGAATGGGAAGGAAACGGCCATGACCTTACTTAAGGTACAGCCCCAGCATTTTCCTGGTGTGAAAATGGGAAACCACGGAAAACCATCTTTAGGGCTGCCGACAGTGGGGTTCGAACACACTATCTCCCGGATGCGAGCTCATAGCTGCGCGCCCCTAACCGCACGGCCAACTCGCCCGCTTATCAGTTGGTTACCTAGTATTTTCTTAAATTATATCAGAGAAGTTGGAAATTTATTAAAGTCCCTCTATCAAGTCCCTTGGTAAATTATTCCAATTCCTAATTCCTATCCCCAATTTGTCTTCCAACTTTCCAACTTTATCTTCATATTATGATCTTTCCTACTTTTAGAAACTCCACTCTGCCTTATTCGTCTACTAATGTCATTCTAAGACATCTCTCCACTGACAGCTCGGGGCATACCACTTGCTTGAGCTGTTCGTCTCCTTACACCCATCTCTTCATAGACCAATGTTTGCAACATTCTTGTTTGTTGTTTTCGTTGTCCGAAATCGTCCAGAACAGATTGCGCTCCTTTCCTTTGGATCTTTTCCAGTTGTCGAATCAAGCAATCCTTGTGTGGGTCCCCCATATAACTCACTGGAACCACACTCTAATTTGGGTTTAACCAGAGATGTATACGCCCTCTTCTCTACATTCTTTCTAAAACCCAAACTAACTCCCCTCATAATCATATTTCATATGAAGGGAGCAGTAACCTTTATTTAAAATCGCGTTTATGCGAGTACCCCAAATAAGATATATTAACACCTAGGTACTGTAACGAGAGTGATCGCCACGAGTTACTTTCACCCCACCAACACAATAATTAAATGTCAGACCGAGCGAGTTGGCCGTGCGGTTAGGAGCGCGCAGCTGTGAACTTGCATTCGGGAGATAGTGAGTTCGAACACCACTGTTACAGCCCTGAAATTGGTTTTCCGTGGTTTCCCATGTTCACACCAGGTAAATGCTGGGGATGTACCTTATTTAAGGCCGCGGCCGCTTCCTTCCTCCTCCTAGCCCTTTCTGTCCCATCGTCGCCATAAGACCTATCTGTCTTTGCAACATGAAGCCAATTGCAAAATATAAAATGTCAGATTACTTTGCCTCCTGATAAACTTATAAAATAGAAACCAACGTGATTCTCTTTCTCATAGTTCAAAAATGAATCTAACTATCCTTTCCTGGAATTCGACTAACCTGTCGTTATAGCTATGTGCTGCACATGTTTCAATAACATGATTTAAGCCATGTGATATTGTAGTATTGTGATGCTATTAAGAGTAACGATTTGTTACATTTAACTGTATGGTGTGATGGATAGGAATCTGAATTCTGTGTGTGTAAACAAGCAGTTTACTTAATATTTACTATTTGAAAATAACTGAATTTATTATAATAAGCTTTGACAGTGATAGTCTCATACCGGGTAGAGCGTCGTGGAAGTTAGAAGCAAGTCCACGACAACAGGTGCAGTAAAGTGAGCTCAGCAACGAGAAGAAACGGACTGCGATAGTAATGAGATCCCTGCGGGACAGAACCGTAGTAAACACTTGTTCAGTGTTTCATACTCGCCTTAATCTGCTCAAGAAGTTTCCCCTTTTGGCCAGTGTGACGAGGATTATCCTGTAAGCAGCTGAGGACACTTGTAGCGCTTCTGTTCAGTTGCTTGGAAGGGAACAACATTTCTGGTAGCCTAAGCCAAACAGTATTGTCTTTAATAAAAACCTCTCTACTGAAGTCTGATTTCACGAGAATAGGCTCCGATGAACAACATAAAAAGAATTCAAACGGAACTGTGTTGAGGTCACGCCCACATGAGCCGCTGAAAGCCAAAGTTGTCTAAGTCAATTTTTTCCGATTCTGAGAAATTAAAGGTTTCGCGTTTCGTGTCATGTAAATTTAGACTTTACAATAATTCGTGATTCATTTGATGAAATATGCAGACGCTATATAAAAATTATATTTAATAAAGATATTTTAGTTATTTGTTCCTTAAATTGCTTTTTATCGATCCTAAAATTTGGAGTATCACTTTTTCTGTCAGCAGGTTACTCATAGCGAAAGGAAAATGGTACAAATCAAGAGTTATACCACTCTTCCGATAAATGTTTTGGGCGAAGTTGAGTAAAATGAAAATGTATAGGATTTGTTTTAACCTCTAATATGCCAATGTATATATAAAATAATTGTTAACAAAATATAATGCTGTACAGTAGATGTGTAACTACACGTACGACTTCCATTACAACTTTTTTCTCTCACAGATTGAGTTAAAATAATTGCTCTGTTGTTACATGCTACCTACGCAATCTGGTTTAACAGTTCAGCAGTACCGATACTAATGAATTATAAATAAATTGTTTTGCCCAAATGTCAAAATATCTGAAATTTTATAATGGAAGATGCCAGTTTACTCAATTTCACAATCTACGTCATCTTCCTCTTGTAATGGGTCGACATAATCAGGTCCATACTCCACAGCCGAATTCATAGTTGTCAGTTGATTGACGAAAGTGTGGTGTACTGGAGGGATGTATGGGAGAAGGGTCATCATGTCTCTCTTCTTATCCTTGGTGACAGGTCGTACAGCGTTGTTGAGAGGGATGAGTTGAACACCAGACAAACGAGGACGGCCACGAACACGATGTGAAGGAGTAACGTCCAAAGTTTTGAAAGGAATCCCCTTCATCCAAAGATTCCTTGTAGAGAATGAGATGAAAACGAAGCCATTGAATATGAAGCCAACTGAACTTTTCATTTTGCGTGTCTTTGGCGACGATGGGACAGGAAAGGGCTAGGAGTGGGAAGGAAGCGGCCGTGGCCTTAATTAAGGTACGGCCCCAGCATTTGCCTGGTGTGAAAATTGGAAACCACGGAAAACCATCTTCAGGGCTGCCGACAGTGGGGTTCGAACCTACTGTCTCCCGAATACTGGATACTGGCCGCACTTAAGCGACTGCAGCTATCGAGCTCGGTCAGAGCCATTCTATAAACGGCAAAGGGTTGTTTTCTCCTTGCCTTTTGAATGGTATTACACCAATCATCCGGAGTGAAAATTTAACCTGTTCTTGATTTTCTCTCGATAACTCCGAAATCCCGATCGTTTGGAAGAAAGGAGTGTCCTGATAGCATGAACTATGAGCGAATTTCCCTTATAAAGACTATTTTTACTTTAATGATATCTGAATATTAAAAATCTAAATAAAGAAAACAATACCGATACTTACTAGCACAGTTACAAGGACTTTTTGATTTTAGAACGTAAATAACAACGATAATGAACACAGAACAACACAACGTTGTGGCCGTGACGCTTGATTTAGCCTATACCACTATTCCTGTAAATGCGCTCCACTCTGGCGTGATGGGAAGAATGCATGTAGCGCTCTCAAGCGTCTCCCATGGGAGTTACCGTTATACCACTTCTTCACAACAAATTTTCATGCATTAGAAGTGCACTGAGTGGTATAACTTAAAAACTGACATTTCTTGACTTAGAGCACTTTGCCTCTCAGCGGCTCATATGAACCACGTGATAGGTCTTGTAGAAATAAAGTACTGTACCTAGTCCGTACGGGTTTGAAATGTTAGTTTATTTCTTAGTTATATGGACGTGTACACATCTTTAATACCACGAGTTCCGAGTCATTTTCCACCACTAAGGCAGTAGATGTGCTCAGCTGTAACTCGACCGAGCTCGATAGCTGCAGTCGCTTAAGTGTGGCCAGTATCCAGTATTCGGGAGATAGTAGGTTCGAATCCCACTGTCGGCAGCCCTGAAAATGGTTTTCCGTGGTTTCCCATTTTCACACCAGGCAAATGCTGGGGCTGTGCCTTAATTAAGGCCACGGCCGCTTCCTTCCCACTCCTAGCCCTTTCCTGTCCCATCGTCGCCGTAAGACCTATCTGTGTCGGTGCGACGTAAAACAACTAGCAAAAAAAAAAAAAAAAAAAGCTGTAACTCGAGCGGCGCGGAACTCGCCTCGTGACTCTCGGCGCCGTAACTTCGAGAGACTGCCGATAAAACGTTCGTCAGTCGATCTTAGACTGATTGGAATTATGGCCAGCCACTATTCTTCTGAACGCGTTTTCAAAAATTTGGAGTAATTTTTTGTCCATATATCATGATCATGACACTTTACGAAAGAAAGATTTCGCACTTCTTCTCACCACAGTTTTGCCGAATTTTCTTTTTTAGTTCCCATCGACACGAATCAAATGACGTCTCACATGAAGTTCTACCACGTCGCAGTGCAGAGCTACACCAACTGTTAACCGCGTGGCTCGGTGATTTCAGTACCTCAAACCGAGCTCGATAGCTGCAGTCGCTTAAGTGCGGCCAGTATCCAGTATTCGGGAGATAGTAGGTTCGACCCCACTGTCGGCAGCCCTGAAAATGGTTTTCCGTGGTTTCCCCTTTTCACACCAGGCAAATGCTGAGGCTGTACCTGAATTAAGGCCACGGCCACTTCCTTCCCACTCCTAGCCCTTTCCTGTCCCATTGTCGCCATAAGACCTATCTGTGTCGGTGCGACGGAAAGCAACTAGCAAAATAAAAAATTTTTAAAAAAAAGTCAGTCTTATATCAGTCTTATATCACTCTTATATCACTCAATGACGTCATACCGAGGTTAGTGTGTTGTAGCTAATATACAATAGTCCTTCCTCTTCCTCGTCGCATGTGTTGTCTAGAAATTATTTCTAATTTTTACGATTTCAATACATTTACATTTTTGTAACACTCACCGGCCAAAATACGGTTCGATCGGGATAGATCCTTGAACGTGAGCAGTCGAGTACCGACAAGAAGACCTATTGGTATTATTGACGTAGAATATAATTGGGCAGCCCTAAAGACAATTCCGTGGTTTCCCATTTTCACACCCGGCAAAGGCTGGGGTTGTACCTAAATTAAGTCCACGGCCGCTTTCTTCTCACTCCTTGCCCTTTGCTGTCCTATCGTAGCCTTAAGATCTATCTGAGTCAGTGCGACGTAAAGCAAATTTTAAAAAAAGTAGAGTATGCGTGTGAAGTTATATATTTTGCACACACTTTGTCTTACTTTGAAGCGCTATTTCATGAAAACTGCATCTAAAATTTTCAACTAGTTTTTGCAACAGGTATCCTACTCTTTTATCTGTCAACTGTCAACTGAGACGTTAAACACAATCGTAAATTAAATATTCTCGGCAATACACGCGCCCTACCCAAACACTAAAAGCGTCTTAAATTTTTTCTTTCCATCTTCCCGTTGTCGAGGAACGTAAGTCTACGTTAAAACATAGATTTAACTATCATCCGTAATAATGACGTCGTTCTCTTTCCATATACATGTTACTTTTTATCGACTTTTTTCTTGAATAAGTGTACATTTGTTTAGAATCAAGATATAAAATGTCACAGTAACATTTTGAAACCCATATTCACTAAATATTTAATTTAGGAAATACTTATCACGTGGTACGTATTCTATATCAAAACTCGCGGTCGTGACCCGAAACAGTCCCGTTAGGATTTTTAAAAGAACATTTAATGAAAGTTTCATTTTGTAAAATATTAATTAATATTAAAATGTTCACTTAATTAGCGGGAAACCAACCGTTTTCTTTTAAACTTTAAATTAATTTATTTTACTACTACTACTACTACTATTACTACTACTACTACCGGCCGGGCTGAGTGGCTCAGACGGTTACGGCGCTGGCCTTCTAACCCCAACTTGGCAGGTTCGATCCTGGCTCAGTCCGGTGGTATTTGAAGGTGCTCAAATACGACAGCCCCGTGTCGGTAGATTTACTGGCACGTAAAAGAACTTCTGCGGGACTAAATTCCGGCACCTCGGCGTCTCCGAATACCTTAAAAAGTACTTAGTGGGACGTAAAACAAAGAACATTATTATTATTATTATTACTACTACTACTACCACCACCGAGCTCGATAGCTGTAGTCGCTTAAGTGCGGCCAGTATCCAGTAATCGGGAGATAGTGGGTTCGAACCCCACTGTCGGCAGCCCTGAAGATGGTTTTCCGTGGTTTCCCATTTTCACACCAGGCAAATGCTGGGGCTGTACCTTTATTAAGGCCACGGCCGCTTCCTTCCCTTTCCTAGGCCATTCCCATCCCATAGTCGATATAAAACATGTCTGTGTCGGTGCGACGTAAAGCAAAAAAAACTACTACTACTACTACTACTACTACTACTAATAATAAAATACCGAAGGAGTTGGCCGTGTGGTGAGGGACAAACGGCTGTTAGCTTACATCCGGGAGATAGTGGATTCGAATCCCACTGTCGGCAACCCTGAAGATGGTTTCCCGTGGCTTCCCATTTTCACACCAGGCAAATGCTGGGGCTGTACCTTTATTAAGGCTACGGCCGCTTCATTCCAAATCCTAGGACTTTCCTGTCCCATCGTCATCATAAGACCTATCTGTGTCGGTGCGACGTAAAGAAACTGAAAAAAGAAACCTAATAAAAATATTAATAATGCTATTGATTTTACAACCTACCAGCATCTGTTTTACGGTTTCCCCACGTAGAAGTTCTTTAACGTGTCTGTAAATCTGCCCGACACCAGACTGCTGTATTTGAGCATCTTCAAATACTATCGGACTGAGCCTAGATCGAACCCACCAACTTGAACTCGGAAGGCAAGCGTTCTACCGCTTAAGCTGCTCAGCCTGGCATAGATGATTTGAAATACATTTTTAAATTTGTATTAGTTAATTTCTCCGACTTATAAGTGTAAAATAAAAATCTGTTTAGAATGAATAATTGAACTCCACAGATGTCTATGTAAGAAGCCCATAATTCTCCCTGTCCTTGTTCATCTGCTCTCTAATGACTTCTAGAAAGAAAAAAACCAATTAATTTATTTCAATATCTTTTCTGCTATATTATTATTATTACTATTTTCTAATATGAGAGTTATAGCAAACCTCTGTACAACATATTTTATTTCTAACCGTCAGTATCTCTATTTCATGTTTTCGGGGTTAGGGTGTTATTGCAAATAACTCCTCTATTAAAAGAAATATAATTTGAAGAAAACACTATTTTGATACTTAACCTGTATCTTTAAGCAAACATATTCGATTTCCAAACTTGAAATCCATTTCCCTGACTCATGAATAAAATGTAGGCTACTTTATGTGGCTGCAAGTCAAAACAATGGCAAATACAAGTAG
Organism: Anabrus simplex; assembly: GCF_040414725.1. Classification (NCBI taxonomy): domain Eukaryota; kingdom Metazoa; phylum Arthropoda; class Insecta; order Orthoptera; family Tettigoniidae; genus Anabrus; species Anabrus simplex. The sequence continues at coordinate 1,183,927,831 of NC_090265.1, forward strand.
TTAATAGGTATAAAATAATGTTGCTATATCTTCTTATTTCCTTAAAATGAATCTGGTTGAAGCTCCCTGCTGAGACAATATTTTATCGATAGCTGCAGTCGCTTAAGTGCGGCCAGTGTCCAGTATTCGGGAGATAGTAGGTTCGAACCCCACTGTCGGCAGCCCTGAAAATGGTTTTCCGTGGTTTCCCATTTTCACACCAGGCAAATGCTGGGGCTGTACCTTAATTAAGGCCACGGCCGCTTCCTTCCCACTCCTAGCCCTTCCCTGTCCCATCGTCGCCGTAAGACCTATCTGTGTCGGTGCGACGTAAAGCAACTAGCAATGAGACAATATTTTAAACATTTTTTTGTGAATTGCTTTATATCGCACCGACACACATAGGCCTTATGACGACGATGGGATAGGGAAGCGCTAGGAGTGGGAAGGAAGTGGCCGTGGCCTTAAATAAGGTACAGTTCCAGCATTTGCCTGGTGTGAAAATGGGAAAACACGGAAAACCATCTTCAAGGCTGCCGACGGTGGGGTTCGAACCCACTATCTCCCGCACAAGCTCACAGCTGCGCGCCTCTAACCTCACGACCAACTCGCCCGGTATTTTTTAACTTTTGTGCAGGGTGATTTCCGTAATGGCGTGCCCTGTATCATGAAGCTTTACGACTGTGTTATGTTACATTTTATAAGACAGATAACGTGCTTGTTAACAATTTATAAGCTAAAATGGCGTCTATAAACTTCATATCTCAGTCGAGTCAGTTATGATGTATTTTATATTTTGAGGATAATGTCGAATTTTTTGTAATAATTCAATAATGGTTTACTGTCATTTTGCGAATACTTTTAATATTGTTGGGATCAGCTAAATTGGTTTTCATGAGATTTTAATAAATATTGTAGTCACATTCTCTACTAATGAATGCCAGTTTATTGGGTTTTATCGGCTTTTACGCGTGCTACAAAATACAGTTTTTAGTGCGTTAGTATTCGAAGTGTACCAGTAATTCTAGCTGTGCTGGTGAGTCGTGTCGCCAATAGATGGCAGCAGCTATTGCTCACCAGGGGGCAGTAACACCGCTCCATTACATAACAGCCATGGGCCGTGCGGCGCTGTCGAGGGGGTGTAATCTTCTTAGCGGCCACACAAAGGAGGCTATGGAAGGAGTTAATGACGTGGAGATCTTGCCAAAGTGGGGACAGACTCAATTCGATAACATCTTGTGAAGAACTACCCATTGTATGACGAAGAAACAGGCTTTCAAGAGTTTGTGTGTACATCTAAACTATATTTTCTTTGATGAACTTTTCAATAACTGGAGTTAATAGCTCGAATAAACATGTTTTTATCTTCTAAATCATAACGCACATTTGCTTCAAGTTTTATTTTGGACCATTCATGATACATGTTCTTGTTCTTATTCTGAACTTTTCGCGAATTTATTGGGGTCGGCACGTCGTGTGGATTTGTTCCAAATTTGCGGCCGGATGCCAACGCTATGTGGAAGAATATATTCACTATTTTGTGTTTCTGTGGTGGTTGGGAGTGGGCTGTGTTGTATGTAGATGAGAAGTATAATAGCCGGGCTGAATGGCTGAGACGCTAGAGGCGCTGGCCTTCTGACCCCAACTTGGCAGGTTTGATATTTGAACGTGTTCAAATACGTCAGCCTCGTGTCGGTAAATTTACTGGTACGTTAAAGAACTCTTGCGGGACTAAATTCCGGCAACTCGGCGTCTCTAAAAACAAAATTAGATAGTGAGACATAAATCCAATAGCAATAAAACACATATTAACATTAACAATTATCATTGTTGTTTAGGCTGAACATCGATGTCATCAGCATCAGAAATGATACTAGACTTGCCCTTATGATACTGAACTATTTCGGAACGTCCGCCTCTGTGGTGTAGTGGTTAGTGTGATTAGCTGCCACCCCCGGAGGTCCGGGTTCGATTCCCGGCTCTGCCACGAAATTTGAAAAGTGGTACGAGGGCTGGAACGGGGTCCACTCAGCCTCGGGAGGTCAACTGAGTAGAGGTGGGTTCGAATCCCACTCCAGCCATCCTAGAAGTGGTTTTCCGTGGTTTCCCACTTCTCCTCCAGGCAAATGCCGGGATGGTACCTAGTTTAAGGCCACGGCCGTTTCCTTCCCTCTTCCTTGCCTGTCCCATCCAATCTTCCCATCCCTCCACAAGGCCCCTGTTCAGCATAGCAGGTGAGGCCGCCTGGGCGAGGTACTGGTCATTCTCCCCAGTTGTATCCCCGACCCAAAGTCGGAATCTCCAGGACACTGCCCTTGAGGCGGTAGAGGTGGGATCCCTCGCTGAGTGTTTATTTCTATTATTTTGAATAAATTGTTTACTCTTCTATGCTCATAATTGAAGATTGTCTAAACTGACAAAGCTCACAAAATAATTAAATTATTGTATGGTATAGTATTTCAAAGAGACAAAAATTGAGCATTAACAGTTTAAGATGATATCCTTAATATAATTGTTTCGGATTATAACTGCAATTAAGTCGTTTGACTTTTTTATATGGAGTTACTTACTATCTCTATAGACGGTTTCCAAGATTAGTTAAGGAACTTCTTAGAGCGTATACAGTAAACTCATTTCATTACCGAGGTCGATAGCTGCAGTCGCTTAAGTGCGGCCAGTATCCAGTATTCGGGAGATAGTAGGTTCGAACCCCACTGTCGGCAGCCCTGAAAATGGTTTTCCGTGGTTTCCCATTTTCACACTAGGCAAATGCTGGGGCAGTACCTTAATTAAGGCCACGGCCACTTCCTTCCCACTCCTAGCTCTTCCCTGCCCCATCGTCGCCATAAGAACTATCTGTGTCGGTGCGACGTAAAGCAACTAGCAAACAAAAAACAAAAAACAAAAAAAAACCTCACTTCATTAATTAAAGTGTGCCGCAGGGGAAACTTTTTACAAAAGTCGACAAACCTTAAGGGTATTGTTCTTCTAGCACCAAATATCAAAACTATTACTTCAATAGATGGTAGTGTATATTTATCTATATAGCATGGAATGGTTGAACTAATCGCGCTGCTTTCCTTTGGATTTTTTCCAGTTCTCGAATCAAATAATTCTGGTGAGGGTCCCATACACTGGAACCGTACTCTAGTTGGGGTCTTACCAGAGACATATATACCCTCTCCTCTATATCCTTAAAATAATCCCTAACTACCCCCATAATCGTATGCAGAGATCTGTACCCTTTAGACAATCTCGCTTATGTGACTACCCCAATGAAGATCTTTCCTTATATTAACATCTAGGTACTTAGAGTGATTTCCGCAAGAAACTTTCACCCCACCAACGCAGTAATTAAGTCAGGGTATTCACTTTTAAAGGTCCCAGGAGTACATTTTCCTATGACTAGGTTCACATTTTATTTCCCTGCAGAGCCCCCTCAAGATAATAGTAAGTGGCCTATATGACAACCAAAGTTTCCAGTTGCATGCTTGCCAAATTTGACCACGTCCGTCAAGTAGTTTTTACGCGAAATAACCCGAGATAAAGACGCCAAGGATAAAGCATGCGCCAAAATACAGCAAAACGTTTCTTCTAGAAAACTATTAGAGATGTGGAGAACATTCCTATGCACTTTTTTTTTCTTCTGGGAATTCGAATTTCAGGTACACTCAGTACGCTCCATTGTTCAGTAAAACTAACCATTTAGGCAGCGTATTCAATCATTATCGTGACAAGAGTATGGACTTGTGGATCCAGTAACCATACGCGTATCTCGGCAGATTAGCTCTGTCAATGTTTTAAAATATTTGAACATAATCTCTTGTAAATAGCGAAACAATACTTTGGTAATATGCTGAGAGCATCGCAATGTGGATCCAATAACCATAGGTATCTTGGCAGATTTACGCTGGTTAGAGATCGGTCAATAAAATAGCAAAAGCACTTTGGTGTTATTTACAATCATTATGCTAATAAGAGTATGAAATGTGGATCCAGAAACCATAAGTATCTCGCTGATTAACGCTGTCTGTGAGTTTAAAATGGTTAAACAATTATTCCTTGGCCTTGCCTATACTCACGCACATACCTACTTCGAACACCAGGCCTGTATTGTAGAACTCTTGAGCTGACGTTGCCATAGTTAAGGCCGGTAATTTCTTTATCCGATTCCTACAGTGTCCAATAGGGACTTTTCGAGTTTTGTTCTTCACCTCGTGAGGCTTAAACTAAGCTTTGTCTTATCCTTGTACGACAAATTCGATATTTCGTCTGCAAAGGGCCCAAATCACAGTTCTCACGGGAAGCGTTTGATATTCCGAGATGAAACATAGCCTATGTTACACAGAATGGTGATATCTTTCAAATGGTGAAATGCATTTCAAAATCGGTCCAGTAATTTCTGAGATTACCTCTTACATAGCCACAAACTCACAGTCCCTACTGTAGAACTTGTCGTACAAGGATGAGACAAAGATCATTTTAAGCCTCACGACGTGAAGAACAAAACTCGAGAAGTCCCAATGGGACAACAAATACCGCTTTTTAAGTCGTTTAGAGAGTAAAGACTAGCTGATGTACCCGGGCTTCGTTATGGAATTCTACATTGTATACAGAATTCTGGTTTAGGTAGTGTACACGTTGTGAGTAAGATTGTATTAAATTGCATAGCTCTTAACGTTACCCTAGAAACGCAACGGGGAAGCCACCAAACGTCTTTTCTCATGTGAAGACTGGGTTAGGGAATTTTCATTGTAATGGTAGGCCCTCTTTCCTATCATCAGTCACAATCAAGCTGGGGAGTTCTCATTATAATGGCAGACACTCACTTTCCACCTGCCTTTTTAGATCCCCAGAAAGATTGTCTCAGTGGTTTTCCCAACTGAAATGAACATAGGTCATTACAATGACGTCACTAGGAATGTCACGAATAAAAGCAATGCTATCATATGAAATACTCGATCAAATGAAAAACCACACATTTTTTCACTTTTAACGAACAGTACTACGCTGCCGATCTAACGGTCCAAAGTTCCAGAGCTGGAAGGACCAGGTCGCAGGCAGCCGTGAGCCGTGAACACTCTTTATGGGGCGGGGGGGGGGGGGGGCGAATAGTGGAGAGCCACAGGACGAAAACTACGCCTAGCAGTACCTGATAAGTCGGAAATTCTCAATTCACTACATGGCGGGGGAAATAAGCACCTGACTTGTAGGCAAATTTTTCCTCCAACCCGGACGAGAAACCGCTCTTCGTTGCTAATTTGGAATAAAATCAATGTAGAATTTAATAAGAGTGAAGAGGAAGAAGCTTTTCTTAAGAAACGGCTCTTTTCAGGGTTGAATTTTGATTTATGTAGTGAATTGTGGTGCTATAATTTGGAATAGGCCGAGATTGTAATTCTAGACCATGTCATAAGTGAGCCTCCGCCATTATTCCGTTAAGTGTGCAGGCTGCTCACTCCAATCAGCACGTCGGAGTAGGTATCGAATAACTGGAATACTATGATGAATCAGTGCGTTACGTACCAGCAGTAACGCAAAATGTATGAACCAGACGAATGGTACGCTAAAGAAGAAAGTTAGATAACAATGGTCAAATGTAACGTTATTGTTGATCAATTTTATGAGATTTCTATATTGTAGGCCTTCACATTTAGTTTTCTTCCGACTCTGAAATACCACTCTTATTGTCAGTACGGTAAACTAAATAAAACATAAATGATCGGAAATTGTATTCTATGTAACTTTTGTTATGTAGTACTTTCCGATAGGACCACTAACATACTATGTATGTATGTTTAGTCATCAGCCCGAAGGCTGGTTGGATCCTCAACAGTTCCGCCATGAGCTGTCATAGATGGCCTAGGCATCACTGAAGAGGCGTACTAGGGAAATGAGTAGTGATGTAGTTTCCCGTACTAACATACTATAGGTAGGTATTTAAAAATTAAATTTTAGGCATCTTCCCCTAAACTACCATTTTATCCAGGATGAATGAAGATATTTATATCATAAATTGTAGTTTCTTATTCCCCGATTCTACATACCGATTTTCATTAAATTCTATTTACCCATTTTCTCGTGGCTCTACATTGATATGGACTAAGCAACAAAAATACAAATTCATGAATATCTCTGTTACAGCCGGTTCGGTAAAAATGTATAAGACATAAATTATCGGAAATTTAATTGTAGGTATATAACTTTAGTTATGCAGTATTTACCGATAGGATTACTAATAACTAATAACACATTTGAGAATTAAATTTTAGGCCTTTCCCTGAACTACCATTTCACTCATCGTGAATAAAATGATTCATAGCGTAGATGGTATTGGCTCATTCCCTGACTTAACATGCCGATTTTCATTAAATTCTCTTCGGCCATTTTCTCGTGATGCGCGTTCATACTGACGCAATTGTAATAGAATGATGTAACTTGAAAACAATATTCTTTAACCCATGGGTTAATATTACCAATATCGAGCTTGAATTATTATTATTATTATTATTATTATTATTATTATTATTATTATTATTATTATTATTATTATTGTTACCGTGTTTTAGCGGTAGGTAGAGGCGTAAGAAGGTGCGGGCGTGAATGGGTTTCAAACTACGGAATCAAAGTTAATGTAAAAGTAATTTAAAATTTAACTAGGTTATATTTTCTTTTCAAAAACAAAGCAATAACAGACATGGCAGGTACAATGTAGCAAAACAAGGGGAGATACAATATTTACAGGTTTTGGGCTTCACGCCCTGACTTCTGCGATCAGCTCAGTTTTACCACAAACACAAGTTTTAACAGAGGGGCAGAAAACCCCATTCATCCCTAGGAGCCCCTGGCTCCGAATTACACAGAAAAGCCTCCACGAGGCATATGACACTCTATTTTCAAAAGAGCGATCCGCTCTTAAAATTTAAGCCTCTCAAAGGCCACACCAAACTCTACCTTCAAGCTGTCCTCTAAGGACGTATTCACAGGGGTAAAATACCCAACCTACAGAGGTCTATTACATGAAAAGAAGGTTGATTACATGACCTCTAAAATAACAATTTGAGAGGAGGCGATCTTGCACTCCTAATACACTTTGTTTTTTTAAAACCTAATCTGGCTCTGGGCCGCTAACGCAAGGGCTAATCCCATACTACAGAGGTGACTTAGAGAAGAACACTTTACATTACATAAACGACGAATAGTTTGAGAAAATAAGTTCACCTCAAAACAAATGTGAGTGGGAGCTCGAGAGGGTTAGCACTCTCTATCCCAATATGTAGCCTTACAAGAAAAAGATGAAAAGAGTAATTACATTTTAGGAAAAGGTTACATGATGGAAATGCTTCGAACCCGCCGCGAGTGTTAAACTGCCGACCTAGCCAGAAAGAAGTTATTAATAGGCCATTACCTGGTGTTGAACGGCTGAAGAAGAAAGAGGCGCTTCCCGCCTCCTGCTATGTACTTAATACACTGAAAGATGGAACAGAAGTGGCCCGGAGACCCTAAAATCAGCAGTTTAAATACTCTCGCAGAAAATTCTAGGCGTTAGGGGAAAGAAAACACCCTCCCACAAAGATTTTATTGGGTAGGACCCCGCAACAGATACAAGATGGGGGAAGATACCCCTGATTGGTCAGAAATTCATTGAAGAAATTCGTGATTGGATACATTCAAAGCAAGGGGAAGAAAGGGGTAAATATTGCCAACTTAAACAATGACAGAAAGAAATTTAACAAAGAACAAACTCCTGAAATTAAATTTTCTCCAACAAAATAGTTCTTTGACTCCGCACTAGGTTGCACTATTGTTGATCTACAGTAGTGTCCTCTAGAAGAGAAAGTTCACACTTCTTAATACAAGCAAAACAAAAGTACGTCGAAAATGACACAGTTCACAAACTCAAAATTTTCCACGTGGTGACATCTTCTGAGAAAGTAGAGAATTAATAGAATAGATAAAGTTCAACCTTCCTCCAGAAGAGGAGTTTCAGCTGGCGCAACTTTTAAATAAACAGAGTAGAGGTGTACCGCCCGGTACAGACCTCCCCCCCCCAAAAGTTCCTCCAGGGGTGACACATGAAATCAGTTTGAAACAAAGTCCAAGTAATGATGTTGATACGAAGATAGATAGCAGAAGCATTTACAAGATTTCTTAATTCAGTTTCAAAATGTTGTTGTTGCAGGTGAATGAAAGTCTTTAAGTTTGTAGAATTTGAATTTCTGAAGATAAACTTTTAATGCTTAAAAGTGAAGAAAAGTTTTGCGATGTCCACCAAATATTGTTGTTAAATTCCCAAATGTAATTATTGCTTATGGTGACTGTCCATGTAGTTGATGTAGATTAAGTCGAATGGCCGGACCGGCCGTTGCAGCTTGCGTCCAACGGAGGCCGCTCGGACCCCTCAAGTACCCTGAGATACCGCTCGCCCGCACTATGAGGGGAGCAGAGGTGTTGAAGTACGCCGCGCCCGCGGTGAACAGATACAGGCTGCGGGCATGTAGTAGGTCGTGCGCCGCACATCAGCCTTGGCCGGGAGGAGAGCTCCGGCTCGCCGTGCACATGTCGTCCTCGCTGGAGAGGAGGGGGCCCATCCCCCTCCCCAGTCGCTGCACGGTGCTGCGCGGCTGCGGGGGCGCTGAAACATTAAAGCTAGGCGGCAGAATTGTGTTGGACAATCATTTTCTTTGAGGGCACAGGCTTGTAGAGAGAGTGAGGGGCCAGCGGCGTGCAGATATTCATGGTATTCATTAAGCCACTGTGTAGAGTGGAGCAGGAGACGGGAGCGTGGTAATGGCCGTGGCAAAGACAGGATGGCAGTTTAATGGGTCGGGGCAGGTTTCACAAACATGCTTACATAAGAAACAAAATCCTATAGAAGGGGCAGAATGCCTTAAAAGTGAAACTCAAAAAAAAATATAACCTTCATATCCTTTCAAAATAATATGAAGCAAGTTAACACAGAAATTACACCGGTTTCACCTGGGACAGGTGAACTCTAAATATCCTCTCGGTGGCTGGATTACTTAGCAATAAGGTAACCGGCGTAAGAAAATCGAGAATGATACAAGGCCCATGAAATCTGGGGGCAAGCTTGCCCGCGGGAACAAAATTTTTGACCATAACCTGGTCACCTACCTTCAAAGTGGTGGGTCTCCGTCCACGATCATACCTTTCCCTAACCTTTTCATGAGACACTTTAAGATTGGCTTTAGCCTTCTTCCAAAGATCTTTAATGTTGTCCGGATCTATTGTCTCGGGCAGAATGTCATTCAGAGACCAGAGGTTAGAGAGCGGCGTGTTGGGAACGAACTTAAACATCAAAGAAGCTGGAGTAAATTTGTGAGATTCATGAACCGCCGAATTCAAAGCAAAAGCTAACCAATGCAGGGACGTGTCCCACCTAGAATGATCTTCATGATGATAGGCAATAAGTGCGGACCTGAGATTACGGTTAACCCGTTCAGCCAGAGATGGTTGAGGGTAATAAGCAGATGTAGTTACATGAGAGATGGACAAGTCAAAACAGAATTTACGAAACAGATTAGATGTAAAAGCCTTAGCATTATCAGATACAATATATTGGCACGGACCAAAAGAAGCAAAAATAGAATTTAGGCAAGTAATGGTGGACTGAGCGGTAGCCAGCTTAGTCGGAAATAACCAGGAAAATCTTGTAAAACCATCTACACACACAAAGATGAACTTGTTAGCATTGCCCTTTGACTGGGGGAAGGGTCCCACATAATCAATATACAGGCGTTCCATGGGGCGCGACGCTTGATGAGAAGACAAAAGGCCTACTTTAGTGGACATGGTGGGTTTACTGATCAAACAAGATTTACAAGCTTTTACGAGTTCCCGAATTTCACCGTCCATACCTTTCCAGATGAACATTTCACGAATCTTTTCACGAGTTTTAAAGATACCCAGATGCCCTCCTAATGGGGTCTCATGATAGTATTTGAAGATCATAGGCACGAGAACAGCTGGAACGACAACTTTCATCATCTTGTCATGCCTCGAAGGGCAACATAAAACACCATTCCTCAGAACATAAGGGACGACATGCTCCCCAGAAGAAAGGGTTTCCATTATCGGAGCCAGCGTCGGATCTTCACGTTGGTATTTCTCGATATCCCTAAAGAGCATGGGAGCATCTGTTAAGATGGCATTAACACCAGATAGTATGGACTCGGAAGGTGATGAACTGTCGACCGGTTCGTGGGTCTCTACGTCGTTATGAAACATACGGCTGAGTCCATCGGCAACAACATTTTCAGTACCTCTGATATGCCGTACATCGAATTGGAAGGCAGAAATACGGATGGCCCAACGGGCTATACGACCTGTACGACGCGCCCTACCTAAGACCCAGCTTAAGGCTTGATTATCTGTCTCCAGATCGAATTTGACGTGTTCCAGATAGAGACGGAACTTTTCTAAGGCGAATAAGACTGCCAAACCTTCAAGCTCATATATGGAGTACTTTGCTTCTTGAGCTGACAATGTTCTAGACGCATAGGCGATGGGTCGCCTCCCTAGTTCAGTCTCTTGAAGAAGAACTGCAGCCACTGCTGACGACGATGCGTCGGTTTGGACGATGAATTTCTTCGAGAAATCAGGCATAGCAAGTACAGGGGCATTACAGAGAGCTAATTTCAGATCTTCAAAAGCGGCTTGTTGAGAAGGTCCCCACTCGAATTTGATGCCTTTCCTACGAAGAAGGTTTAAGGGCGCCGCTCTATTAGCAAAATTAGGAATGAACTTCCTGAAGAAATTCACCATGCCAATGAACCTGGCGATACCTTTAATGTCCTTGGGAGGTTTAAAATCACGGATGGCCTGTGTTCTAGAATGATCGACTGCTACACCATCAGGTGACACAATATGCCCTAGGAATGACATAGAGGGCTTAGCAAAGGCAACCTTGGACAACTTAACAGTTAACCCAGCCTTACGAAGGCGATTGAGAACTTCTCGCAAATGATCTAGATGTTCTTCAAAGGTTTCGGAAAATACGACGACATCATCCAAGTAGTGATATAAGTACTCAAATTTGATGTCGGAAAAGACCCTATCTAGTAGCCTAGTGAGCACAGCTGCCCCGGTGGGGAGCCCGAAAGGCACGCGGTTGTATTCATATAAATTCCAGTCCGTGGCAAACGCTGTAAGATGTTTAGACTCTTCGGCAAGGGGAATTTGATTATAGGCCTGATTCAAGTCCAAGATGGTGAAGAACTTGGCCTTACGAAACCATGAAAAGCAAGAATGAAGGTCGGGAAGGGGCACAGATTGCAACACCACCTTCCGATTGAGAGCCCTGTAATCAATGACAGGCCTGAAGCCTCCTTGGGGTTTCGGGACTAGAAAAATAGGCGAAGAATAAGCTGACTTAGAGGGCCTAATAATACCATCCTTCAACATCTGATCGATGATTTCTTTCAGAGCCTTCATTTTAGGTGGAGATAGCCTATACGGTGGAAAACGGACAGGAATTGAATCCGTGACCTCAATTTTGTATTCAATAAGGTCAGTAACACCAAGAGTATCAGAGAACACCTCGGGAAACGACTGACACAATTTCCGAATACTATCAGCCTGCTCCTCAGGTAGATGTCTAAGGTCTAACAACATCTCATCCTGGGTAGGCGAAATAGATGAACATGATACAGAATTACACTTTAACAAGGGAATTCTACAATTGGACGCAAATTTGAATGTGCACGACCTACTCTGGAGATCGAGCACAAGACCAGTGTGAGAAATGAAGTCCGCTCCCAATATGATGGGGCAAGACAAACGCTTGGCCACAAACAATTTGATCTTCCATGTAAATTTAAAAACCCGAATTTTGACATGTAAGGAACCTAGAATTTCTAATGGAGATGAATTAGCCGAAACATATTTAACAGGAGATGAGTCATAGTCAGGGAGTTTACGAACAGATTTCAATTTAGAATACCAATCAGCCGAAATAATGGAACAAACACTGCCTGAATCTAAGAGAGCTGTTATAGGCTCGTTATTTAACTCAATCTTAAGAAAAGGAACAGGTGCGGGGGTATCCGCCGCAATCCTAAGACACTCTTTAGGGCATTCAAAAGATGAATTTGAAGGCTGGTCGATCTCTGCATTTACAACCTGTTTACTAGGGGCTGAGTCTCGGGAAGATGGATTAGTCGGCTCAGCCGACGCCACTAGTCACTTTTTATTATTGGCATAGCTGGAATTTGCACCAGAAGTTGAGCAGGAGGGGGTGCTATTTGAGTTTGGGCAATTCTTGGCGATATGTGAGAAGGCCCCACACTTAAAACAGCCTTGTGATGACTCTGCTCCATTCCTTGTCCCACTTGACTTGATCAGAGGACACTTATTCCGCAGATGGTCAGGCGACCCACAAGCATAACATTTACGGGGATTGACTGATCGGCGAGGTGGAGGCCGAGTATTACTAAAGGAAGGCGGGGGTTCTTTCGCCACACGCAAGGAATCGGCATACCTAACTCCTTCCGCAGAGACGGCTAATGCTTCCAGTTCAGAGAAGGTTTGCGGGCACGCCGCGAAACACAAATATGACCTGTAGGGTGGTGAAATCCCTTCGACAATAGCTTGCACGATCTGATCCTCAGGGAAGTGGAGAGCAAACACCCTAGTATAAAACTTAATATCTTGGATGAAGTCTGCCAGGTTTTCATCCAAGCGCTGTACCCGATAATAGTATTTCTGAATAAGGGAGGACCTGGCCCTAGCCGGGATGAAGTTAGCTAGCAAATGGGCATGGAAATCCTCAATAGAAGATTGCTCGGCGATGGCTCTAACTATTTTGTCAGAGAGAATACCAATAGCATACGGATAGATAATTTGCAAAATTTGACATGGCAAAAGAGAAAAAACAAGAGCATGATCCTGAAATTCCACTAGAAATCTTAAAAATGAAATTACGTCACTGGTGGTGTTGACGGAAAACTTAGAGATACCTCTAAGCAACATTGCCAATGGATGAGGCAAGCTGCTGAACCCAGGTGTCATAGTCGTTAAAGGTTTCAAGGGCAAAGAAGTTAATTCAGAGCGGATGTTACTCAATGACGCACGGCGTTCAGATTCGTTGTTCGATGGGGCAGAGATAGTTTGAGCAGCAACGGTTATCCTATTGACTTCTCCCTGAGGAGGCTCTTCCTCGTTACCTACATTCACCGTGGCGGGTTGATCAGTTTTGGGAGGAGCTTCGCCGGTTAGCAATTGAGTGACCTTATTAGACAATTCAGAAATAGTTTCAAGGAGCGTATTAGCTTGCTTCCTCTGAACGTCATTCACCTTTAGAGACAACAGATCATTAACTCTATTTGCAAAGTGATACAGCCTGCCTTGCACACGCTTAATTTGATTAGGAGATGGATCGTTTTCATCAAAAAAACTGACTACCGATGCTAGCCCAGTAATATTCTCGACGATCGTGGAAAGAGAGTCATCAATTTCTTTCTCTCCCAAATTGGGGATGGAAATGGGCAAATCAAGGGACTCTCTAAGCTTGTTAGTGTCTATTGCAACCGTGCCTCCAGATTGAACGTTTCTGATAGTTAACTCATATATCAACTCCTCTTTGCGCAAGTAGTTAAGGAGGAGAACATCGCGAGGGCCGGGCATGATGACAGAACAATTTTGAAAAACTCAAAAAATTCCAGCAACTGAGAAAATTGTTAGAGTTCGAATTAAAGCAATGTTTAGCCGTCAAAAGGGGCTAAATTGAGACCCATTCAACCACGCTCTGCTACCACTTGTTACCGTGTTTTAGCGGTAGGTAGAGGCGTAAGAAGGTGCGGGCGTGAATGGGTTTCAAACTACGGAATCAAAGTTAATGTAAAAGTAATTTAAAATTTAACTAGGTTATATTTTCTTTTCAAAAACAAAGCAATAACAGACATGGCAGGTACAATGTAGCAAAACAAGGGGAGATACAATATTTACAGGTTTTGGGCTTCACGCCCTGACTTCTGCGATCAGCTCAGTTTTACCACAAACACAAGTTTTAACAGAGGGGCAGAAAACCCCATTCATCCCTAGGAGCCCCTGGCTCCGAATTACACAGAAAAGCCTCCACGAGGCATATGACACTCTATTTTCAAAAGAGCGATCCGCTCTTAAAATTTAAGCCTCTCAAAGGCCACACCAAACTCTACCTTCAAGCTGTCCTCTAAGGACGTATTCACAGGGGTAAAATACCCAACCTACAGAGGTCTATTACATGAAAAGAAGGTTGATTACATGACCTCTAAAATAACAATTTGAGAGGAGGCGATCTTGCACTCCTAATACACTTTGTTTTTTTAAAACCTAATCTGGCTCTGGGCCGCTAACGCAAGGGCTAATCCCATACTACAGAGGTGACTTAGAGAAGAACACTTTACATTACATAAACGACGAATAGTTTGAGAAAATAAGTTCACCTCAAAACAAATGTGAGTGGGAGCTCGAGAGGGTTAGCACTCTCTATCCCAATATGTAGCCTTACAAGAAAAAGATGAAAAGAGTAATTACATTTTAGGAAAAGGTTACATGATGGAAATGCTTCGAACCCGCCGCGAGTGTTAAACTGCCGACCTAGCCAGAAAGAAGTTATTAATAGGCCATTACCTGGTGTTGAACGGCTGAAGAAGAAAGAGGCGCTTCCCGCCTCCTGCTATGTACTTAATACACTGAAAGATGGAACAGAAGTGGCCCGGAGACCCTAAAATCAGCAGTTTAAATACTCTCGCAGAAAATTCTAGGCGTTAGGGGAAAGAAAACACCCTCCCACAAAGATTTTATTGGGTAGGACCCCGCAACAGATACAAGATGGGGGAAGATACCCCTGATTGGTCAGAAATTCATTGAAGAAATTCGTGATTGGATACATTCAAAGCAAGGGGAAGAAAGGGGTAAATATTGCCAACTTAAACAATGACAGAAAGAAATTTAACAAAGAACAAACTCCTGAAATTAAATTTTCTCCAACAAAATAGTTCTTTGACTCCGCACTAGGTTGCACTATTGTTGATCTACAGTAGTGTCCTCTAGAAGAGAAAGTTCACACTTCTTAATACAAGCAAAACAAAAGTACGTCGAAAATGACACAGTTCACAAACTCAAACTTTTCCACGTGGTGACATCTTCTGAGAAAGTAGAGAATTAATAGAATAGATAAAGTTCAACCTTCCTCCAGAAGAGGAGTTTCAGCTGGCGCAACTTTTAAATAAACAGAGTAGAGGTGTACCGCCCGGTACAATTATTATTATTATTATTATTATAACTTGTGAGGTATGGTTGTGAAGTGTTTACATCTATTTAGAGCTTAAGACCACGGCCGCTTCCTTCCAGCTCCTAGGCCTTTCCTATCCCATCTTCGCCATAATACCTATCTGTGTCGGTGCGACGTAAAGCCACTAGCAAAAAACATACATGTATATTATTATTATTATTATTATTATTATTATTATTATTATTATTATTATTATTATTATTATTATTATTATTATTTACATATGTACAGACGATACGATCGTATTATTTGTGAGGTTATGTCATGAAACATGTGCTATATATGTATATTGATATGACGTTAGTTACTGTAAGAACCTGTAATTAATAGTATATAATTTATTATTACCTGTATATATGATGTATAATCCACAGTAACATTGTGCAACACACTGTAATATCCAGAATAACACTAGGTACGGCGAGAACTATGTAGAACCTTCCTTACAATTGTAACTATGTATTAGACACTCTAGAATTTCCGAGAAAAGGTGTTGGGTAACATCCTTCTAGAAACCTGGCCAGGCAACCGATACATAAAGAGACAGTCTCGATGGTGGGGTTGAGTTATTGTTTAACAGGAGTCGTTTTTGTGAACTCGTGTTGTGCCAATGCCGACATGATAGTAGCAGTCAGCAGTCAACTGTTCAAGATGGCAGTCGTAGTCTTGTGATGTTTTCGTAGTAGTGTTTTGTTTGCGACGGCAGTTGGTTAGGTTTATGTGTACGTTTAATGAGTAACTTGTAAATATTGTAAATAAAATCCGTGTACGCAAGTGATAGCATTTGGTGTGAGTCTTTGTGGATACATACATACATACATACAAACATACATACATACATACATACATACATACATACATACATACATACATACATACATACATACATACATACATACATACAGACATACATACATACAGACAGACAGACAGACAGACAGACAGACAGACAGACAGACAGACAGACAGACAGACAGACAGACATGACGGAAAATTAAAACGTGCATTTCCTTGTTACTGTGGACACGTCCGATACAGAAATACCATTCTTTTTAAATTCTGAGCAATATACGGACAAAACTGTTATTTTATGTATACTATATACTGAAAATTTCTTTTGCTAGTGGCTTTACGTCGCACCGACACAGATAGGTCTTATGGTGACGATGGGATAGGAAAGGCCTAGGAGTTGGAAGGAAGCGTCCGTGGCCTTAATTAAGGTACAGCCCCAGCATTTGCCTGGTGTGAAAATGGGAAACCACTGAAAATCATCTTCAGGGCTGCCGCCAGTAGGATTCGAACTCGCTATCTCCCGTATGCATATAGATTATTATTATTATTATTATTATTATTATTATTAATAATGTTATTTGCTTTACGTCCCACTAAAAATTTGTATGATTTTCGGAGACGCCGGGGTGCCTCAATTTTGTCCCACAGGAGTTCCTTTACAGTACGTGCCAGAAAATCTACCGACACGAGGCTGACGTATTTGAGCACTTTCAAATACCACCTGACTGAGCGAGGATCAAACCTACCAAGTTGGGGTCAGAAAGCCAGCGCCTCAACCGCTGAGCCATTATTATTATTATTATTATTATTATTATTATTATTATTATTATTATTATTATTATTATTATTATTATTATTATTATTATTATTATTATTATTATTCAAAGACGAAGATGTTGATACAATTTATGGAACGAATGTTCCCCATTTACACATTTGTGTAAATGGAATTTCGGTAATTTTTTATGGTGCTCATAGCCAGGTCGCACACTTTTCTGTATTGCGCAGATCGTATGCCACTCTTATGGAAGCGGGAAGCTGCACCCACAGTACCATACAGACAGCTTCTAGTTTCTACGTAGGGGAAGGCAGGGAACATGTACATGGGCACTTTAAGGATGTATCTGTCTTTTAGGAAAAAGTACGAAGTTAAAAATAAAACCTTTTTATGAATGTTATCGTTGATATATTGATAATAATTTCAAGTAGCCAAATTTATGAAAAATATTGTGATAGTAGCAGAAAATATGTTTTTGAAAAAGTGTAACAAGTGATGAATTTGTTCTACATCTAGGGACAAGTTCAGCGGCAGACTTATTTGTGAAAATGAGTGTGTAATATGTAGATAAATAACTGAGAAATTAAAGAACATGTTACTAACTATGTACCTGAAGATAAAACTCAACAGTTCGTTCTTGGAGTCTCAAAAAATAATCTGCACAAATCATATTTAAAAGTTCCTTTTGATCTTCAACGTCTGTGCATAATTCCGTCGTGCAGATGACGTACCAGCTATGACACAGAACAGACCGGTATTGTAGGCTGATTTCTAGTACTGGTAGATTTTCTTCAGGGCAAGCTGCGTATCCAGCTGCTAAAATCCATTTGGTTAAAGGAGGCCTGTACTACTACTTTCCATCACAAATGAGTCATAATAAAAAAGGTCAGATTCTGGGGAGAAAAGCATGTGTTTGTGTGTCGAGGGGTCTGATAATCTCCTAGTGCCGTGCTGACGGTCTCCTTAGCTAATACCGGACTTCCCATTAGCCGCAATACACAAGGAATTTCCCCTTCCCGGTATGGTATTACAGCCACTCAGACGACAGACTTCCACTTCCACTAGAGTGCGTATAATCCAATTTGGTCTGGCCACATTGCACAAGACGAAACGGAGTGAGTGACGAAGTTTATATTTCTCATATTAAGCCTTTTCTGAATCCTTCTCTCTCTTTCTATCTCAACACCCAACCCATCCCTGCATCTCCCACCTCACAACACGAGCCAACAACAAGTAGTAAAAAAAGAGGATTACACCGAGTTTTGTAAATTCATATCGGTGAGTGGCATTTTTATATTTTCCACCTTCATCCCTTCCACCCACGCGTTCGCTCATCCCTTTCCGTTCCCCTCCAAAGTAACTGCCTCGAATGTCTACATTCCCTCTTTTTTCCAAAGACTATTTGTAACTTTTCTCAGGAATTGAATTTAGACGATGAAGGCTTCCATAGACAGACTTCCCTTCGAAATGGATTAACTTCGCTTCTGACCTCGGATGAGATGATTAAAATACACGACAGATGACTTTATAAATAATTAAGTTCATTACATAGCAAAAATAAACACTCAAAAACTTCCTTATACTCACTCAGCAAAATCAAAAGTTTATAATTCAAACTTGTAAAATAAACAAATAGCAGACACGAGGATGCGAAAGATACGCAGATTGTAGATTGAAAAGGCACGGGGAAGACGTTCAACAGCCCGGGCTCGATTCCTGGCTGGGTCAAGGGTTTTTAATTGTAAATGATTCACATCCCTGGCCTAGGGACTGGGTGTTTGTGTCGTCCTTAAAGTTCCTTTCCTTGCATTCAACACTTTACACTTCCGCAATTTCCAAAATACACGCAGGTTCATAACATATGGCACAAAATAGGGGATAAAGATCTTTCTAGGTCGACGCCCCGAATATATAGCATTTATTTAAAAAAAAAGAGACTTTTGTGTGGAGCGTAGCATTGTATGGAAGTGAAAGATGGACGATAACTACAGTAGCTCAGAAAGAAATAGAATAAAAGCTTTTGAAGTATGGTGTTATATAAGAACGCTGAAGTTGAGATGGATAGATCGAATCACGAACGAAGAAATAGTGAATGGAATTGGTGAGAGGAGATCGAATTGGCTAAATTTGACAAGAAGAAAGGATGATAGGACACATCTTACGACACCCAGGGGTTGTTCAGTTGGTTTTTGAGGGAAGTGTAGGCGGTAAGAACGGTAGCGGTAGACCAGGGTATGAATATATATACATATTACTATTTGCTTTACGTCGCACCGGCACAGATAGGTCTTATGTTGACGATAGGACAGGAAATGGCTAGGAGTGGGAAGGAAACGGCCGTGGCCTTGATTAAGGTACAGCCTCAGAATTTGCCTCGTGTAAAATGGGAAACCAGGGAAAATCATTTTCAGGGCTACCGGCAGTGGGGTTCGAACTCACTATCTCCCGCATGCAAGTTCACAGCTGCCGCCCCTAATCACACGGCCAACTCGCCTGGTGTGTATGAATATGACACGCAGATTAGAGCAGATGTAGGATGCAGTAGTTACGTAGAAATGAAACGATTTGCACAGGATAGGGTGGCATAGAGGGCTGCATCAAGCCAGTCTATGGACTGATGACTCAAACGAAAACAATCCCCATACTACTATATTATTATTACTAATATGGCCACACAATATTCTGATATGCTAGTGGAAGCTAACGAACGAGACACCGGTATTGTACATTTACTGCGCATTGCCCCGCGGTTCATAAAATTTCCCTCTTCGCCACTCCCCGCTGAATGTGGCACCACCTGGGGCCCAGGCCTTAATCCCGTGAAATAGAGTCGCTCCTCTCTCTCTGTCAGATCAGCTGTATCAATGTCGGGGAGGCTGTGGATTGGAGCGACTATTGAAAAATGACAGCCGCTTTTCGTGTATATATAAACTTTCTCAGCTGGCGGCGCGCCCTTCAGCCTCACCTCAAGCGTTAGAGCTGCTATTTTAGCAGTGTCAATGGAAATTGTATCATATTTCTTTCCTGATATGATAACGATCGGTCATTTCACCTATTCTTCACCATTTAATTATCGTTAATTTTTACAAATTTACCAAGTTGAAAATATTACACCTGGTCTTTGCTCCACTTCTGCTACATCTGAGGGGCTTATTACGTGTGTGCGCCAGGAACAATGTGATCAAAGAGACGCCGAGAGATCACTGGTAGGCTTGAGATAATAGTAGTCCCGTGTGTGAAGTTTGTTTGATATGACATATTTTCATGTTGCCAAAGTCGAGGATTAGACTGAGGCAGATCAATGAATGTAACAAATTGCCAGAAGATACGAACAGCGCTTTGTCGAGTCGATGACGTGTCTGTGTTGCTGTATATCGCCACTGTCTATTAGAAGACCGTATGTTACGATGTTGCTGGACAAATACTGACTCGCAGTATATATTTCGTGTAAGTTATTTTTTTTTTTTGCTAGTGGCTTTACGTCACACCGACACAGATAGGTCTTATGGCGACGATGGGATAGGAAAGGCATAGGAGCTGGAAGGAAGCGGCCGTGGCCTTAATTAAGGTACAGCCCCAGCATTTGCCTGATGTGAAAATGGGAAACCACGGAAAACCATCTTCAGGGCTGCCGACAGTGGGATTCGAACCACTATCTCCCGGATGAAAGCTCACAGCCACGCGTCCCTAACCGCACGGCCAACTCGCCCGGTGTGAGTTTATTACTAAACAGGAATGCTGGTTTGATCCTGAATAGCTCCACCCTTAAGTATCATGCATAGCCTAAGTTTTACTAAGAGGCGTACTTGGAAAATGAACAATAGTATTATTTGCTTCACGTCCCACGAACTACTTTTACGGTTTTCGGACACGTCATGTTCCAAGATGCTCGAGCTTTTACCCACACTAGACACTACAGATCCACGATTATACGGGAAGCTGTGGAAATACGTAGAAATCCTAACAATTTCAACAGGGACCCAGGCTATCAATTAAGTAATACCTGGTTGCCAGCCATTAAAGATTTACGTAGGTATTCCCTTTCCTGTCCCTTCACTATTGTTATTTCGTCTCGGTGTTTACCAAATTCGTACGTTGCTCATCGCCAGATGTTTCATTCCAGGCTTGTGTCAATGTCATGCAACTGTCATTGTCATATGTTACGTACACAATTTATGTGACCCTCTTAGACTGATTCTGATGGTTCGGTCAGCTTTCGCTTCGAACGCTATTGCTGTACCGCGTCCGGGGAGCCATCTGGTGACGAATGAACGTACCATTTACACTTATATTATAACGTCTAAATTCAAAAGCTCATTGTTTAAGAAACCTATCTCGTGGACTCGAGATTTTCTTCTGATGACTCAGAGCACAATTCTCTACGAAACGTAAAGAATTTCACCTTATTTTGACACGGCATAAGCCAAACAGCCTATATCATGTCTACAAGTACGGGCCGTGAAAGCATCAATAGCAATATACACACACACGTTTGTAACACGTCCTGTATTACACTAAAACATATCTTTCTATCTATCTTTCTTTCTTTCTTTCTTTCTTTCTTTCTCTAGCGAGTTTGCTGCGCAGTTCGCGACACAAAGCTGTTAGATTGCAGTCTTTATGATTATGTTTTGACGAGATCCATTTCTGGTGAGACATAGCATTTACTAGGCTAGAACAAATTTTTACTTGCATTAATCTGTCCCAGTCTCATCTTTGACTTTGGCAGCATAAAAATACATATTTACAATTTGCTTTACGTCGCGCCGACACTAATAGGTCTTACGGCGACGATAGGAAAAGGCTAGGAATGGGAAGGAAGAGGCCCTGTACTTAATTAAGGTACTGCCCCAGCATTTGTCTGGTGTAAAAGTGGGAAACTACGGGAAATCTTCTTCAGGGCTGCCGACAGCGGGGTTCGAACCCATTATTTCCCGAATGATCATTTATGTTTTGTTCAGTTTTACTGTACCGACTATGATAAGAGTGGTATTTCAGAGTCGGAAGAAAACTAAATGTGAAGGCCTACAAAATCGAAAGCTTACATATGTTTTTTTTATTGATTATTGGCGAGTGGTTGAGTGTCCGACTCGTTGGCTGAACGGTCAGCGTACTGGCCTTCGGTTCAGAGGGTCCCGGGTTCGATTCCCGGCCGGGTCGGGATTTTAATCGTCTCTGATTAATTCTTCTAGCCCGGGGACTGGGTGTTTGTGTTTGTCCCAACACTTTCCTCTTCATATTCACACAACACACTACACTACCAACCACCACAGAAACACGCAATAGTGATTACATCCCTTCATATAGGGTTGGCGTCAGGAAGGGCATCCGGCCGTAAAACAGGGCCAAATCCACATGTGCGACACAGTTCGCACCCGCGACCCCACAGGTGTGGGATAAGCGGTAGAAAAAGAAGAAGAAGAAGAAGAAGAAGAAGAAGAAGATTGGCGAGTGGTTGGGTCTTTAATATATTTGATAACGTTTTTTGATGTGTGTTAAATCGATCAACAATAACATTACATCGACCATTGTTTGTTGTGATGTTCTTTGTTTCTTATGGCGCCATTCACCTCCGATAGATGGGATTACCGCTGCGTTCCGAGTATAACAGCCACCTACATATTGGCGGGAAGTAGCTGGGGAATTAGATAGCTTTCTTCTTTAGCATGTCATTCCTCTGGTTCATACAAATTTTGATGCTGCTGATGCGTAAGACACTGGTTCATCATAGTATTCCAGCTATTGGATCCTTACTCTGAGGCGCTGATTGGAATGAACAGTGTGCATACTTAACGGAATAATAGCAGAGAAGTATTCACGGCTGTCTGCGGCCTGGTCATTCCAGCTCTGGAACTTTACTGTTTGATCGGCAGCGTAGTACTATTCGTTAGTGAGAAAATGTGTGACTCATCATTTGACCGAATATTTCATATGATAGTCCGGCTCCATGGCTAAATGTTTAGCGTGCTGGTCTTTGGCCACAGGGGCCCGGGATCGATTCCCGGCAGAGTCGGGAATTTTAACCTTAATTGATTAATTTCGCTGGCACATGGGCTGGGTGTAGGCCTATGTGTCGTCTTCATCATCATTTCATCCTCATCACGACGCGCAGGTCGCCTACGGGAGTCATATAAAAAAGGACCTGCATGTGGCGAGCCGAACTTGCCCTCGGACACTCCCGGCACTAAAAGCCATACGCCATTTCATTTTTTTCATATGATGGAATTGTTAATCGCGACTTTTCTAGTGACGTCATTGTGATGACCCATGTTGATTTCAGTTGGGAAAACCACTGAGACGGTCTTTTTGAGGATCTAAAAAGACAGATGGATAGTGAATGACTGCCATTATAATGAAAACTCCCAACTTAATTGTGACCGATGGCAGGCAAGGGGCCTGCCACTACAGTGAAAAATCCTTAACCCAGTCTTCATATGAGAAAAGACGTACGGTGACTTCCCCGTCGCATTTGTGAGGTAACGTGAAGAGCTATTCAATTTAATACAATCTTACTCACAACGTGTACACAACGTCACCTAGAATTCTGTATGCAATGTAGAATTCTGTAGCGAGGCACGGATACATCAGCTAGTCACTTATATTTTAGACAATATATAGAACTCTATTATAAGTTGATTTCACATATAAAAGAGCAAAAGTTAATTCAAATATTTTTACACTAACCAAGCTTTACACAGTACTTGTACTTGTACTGGGTACATATATCTTTTATTTTTGCTCCTTGTTTAACGTCGCGCTAACACATCGAAGATTTTCGGCGACGTGAGAGTGGGAAAGGGCTAGGATTGGGAAGGTTGCGGCCGTGGCCTTAATTAAGGTACAACCCCGCATTTGCCTGGTGTGAAAATGGTAAACCACGGAAACCATCTTCAGGGCTACCAACGGTGGGATTCGAACCCACTATCTCCAGAATGCAAGCTCACAGCTGCGCTAGGTACATGTATTCACACGTATCTAGTACTTGAAGAATTATATTCTTTCCTCGTTTGTACATTGAGCAATGCAGCCAGCTCATTCCCTTTCTGAAATCACATACTGTACCATAAAATGTGCAGAGACTTTAATTTGATGCATTTAGGCAGCCTGCGTCTCAATTTTGGTGTTTCGTTTTACTCTGCCGGACGACAGAGCAAGCCGGAGCTATACTGGGGTGAACATCGAACATGTCATCAGAGCTCTTTTACATGCTGACATCGTACGACATGGTGTGTCGAATGGACTATTTTCCGTCCTTCAAAAATACGACTAACTCAGTTGGGTTTAAACCTACGATCTTGGGACCAAGAGGCAGACATTCTACCACTGATACACGGGGAGGCATCTACACTCTACTCTTATTTTCATAGGATGTATTGCAGTTCCCTAGGCCTATGCCGAACAATTCCCTTTTGAAAGTTTAATAGGAAAGACTAATTCACCAAAACTGATAATTTTTTAGACACTTGGAGGTGATATCTTTCATATCCTTGCTATTTCGCAAGCTTTTAACGCAATTTTCATAATATAATCTCAATTTCATTATTCTTCTTAGGGCTAATGTCAGCATTATGTGGAATCAACACTACTAATGGAGTATTATCTGTAAATTCATTACACCAATACAGTCGATTAATTTAAAATTCAGTGGTCATCCGCTTTGTGCGAGGTATAATTTAACATGCACCTAATATTGTAAAGAGCAACGGATTTAACCAATCCTAAGCATTCGATCATTATCAAATAACTGCCACAATATTTTTGAGATTGTAACTGAATCATTATTAAGTAGATTTGCTTACAGTAACGTAGCAGTCTATGTATGTAACTGATATGTAACTGCCCTGTTGCAAGTTGTGGACGAACAGTGCAGCTACAGGAAAAATATAAAACAAGTCCTTATTTTACAAGCTGGTAAGAAGCGAAGAGCTCTTGTGTTATGAAAATGAAGCTGAGACTCTTTTTCCATTAGCGGTCACAGTAGATTTAGAAGGCAGTGAAGAGGCTCAGCTAATGAGTATCGCTTGTCTGGGAGCGTGGTGACCCCGGAGTTAATGTTCTTCTCATCGATTGCTCACGGTCGCCTGTCCTCCAGATGGAAACTTTATTTACGAGCTGCATTTCCTATGCCAACTTCGGAGGGGTGTGACTGCCGTATACTGCCTCCCACTAAGTAAAGGCCAGACTTTTGGAAGTTTTTTTTTTCAGAGACAGTCGCAGTAAACTGAGAATTGATATCTTCTTCCTCGAATAAGAAATATGTACGTTGTAAAACTCTAATAACTTTAAAGGAAGACGGATATCCATATGTGTACATTGCTCTAGTTAAGAGTTGAATATCCTTGAGGTTAAAGTACAGTAAATAGTTTATGAAATTCACTCTAGTTTCATGAGGCAAAGTGGTCAATATACTGTAGCTCATCTTGACATCTATTCCGTTTTCGTGTTACAAAGTTGAATCATTAACCTGAACTAAACAGGTAATTCCTATTCTCTCTCTCTTTGTTTTACTATTTACTTTACGTCGCACCGACACAGATAGGTCTTACGGTGACGATGGAATAGGAAAGGGCTAGGAGTGGGAAGGAAGCGGCCGTGGCCTTAAGTAAGGGACAGCTCCAGAATTTGCCTGGTGTGAAAATGTGAAACCACAGAAAACCATCTTCAGGGCTACCGGCAGTGGGGTTTTGCTATCTCCCGGGTGCAAGCTCACAGCTGAGCGCCCCTAACCGCACGGCCATCTCGCCCTGTATTAATTTAGATATATTAAGTGTGATAATTGATAAATATTTCCTTCTTCTTTATCTGTTTACCTTCTTCGGTAGGTTATTCCCGCGGACTCAGCGAGGGATCCCACCTCTACCACCTCAACGGCAATATCCTGGAGCTTCAGACTTTAAGTCGGGGAATACAACTGGGGAGGATGACCAGTATCTCGCCCAGGCGGTCTCACCTGCTATGCTGAACAGGGACCTTGCGGGGGATGGGAAGCTTGCAAGACAAGGAAGAGGGAAGGAAGCGGCCGTAGCCTTAAGTTAGGTACCATCCCAGCATTTGCCTGGAGGAGAAGTGGGAAACCACGGAAAACCACTTCCAGGGGAGCTGAGGTGGGAATCGAACCCACCTCTACTCAGTTGACCTCCTGAGGCTGAGTGGACCCCGTTCCAGCCCTCGTACCACTTTTAAAATTTCGTGGCAGAGCCGGAAACCGAACACGGGCCTCCGGGGGTGGCAGCTAATCACACCAACCACTACACCATAGAGGCGGACGATACAAATTTTCACCTTTGTATTTTATTATCATAGGGGCTGTCCGGTTGAGGTGATAAAGGTGTGCTCGGTTCACCCGGATGGATGTGGTTTCTATTCCTCGTTAGGAAATCGAAAAATTTAAGAAATGATATTTCCACTTTCGGAGGTTCACTTAGCTCTGGGGTTCACTCAGCCTACAGAAAAAATGAGCAATAGGTTAATTTCTTGGGAGAAAATGTGGCAGGGCCTAGAGCTAACCGAGAGTAGAGGTTACCGATTGTGGATGCTCTCACCTTCCACCCCTCTAAAGGCCTTTGCTTTGCTTTTAATACCACCATATTGTGCTTCTTGATGTGCTAATTTTCAGGCCGGATGAGTGATTTTCTGTTAACTGTCCAACGATCTACGAATGTTGACTCAGTGGCAATGAAATGTTACACATTGACCACGAGTTCATGTAGTACAGTACCATGGTGGTGCTGATGATTATAGTAATAATGAAAAAAATATAATTTCGTGTGGCTATAATTTCGTCTTGCAGTCCTTGTAAGGCAGACCCTCCGAAGAGTGTTGGTGACATCTGCCGTGTATGGGAAATTGCGTATTATTGTAGTGAAGGACTGCGTTGTGTATGGTATGAGAGTTGCAAGGATGTTGGGGACAGCACAAACAGCCATTCTCCGAGTAAAAGGAATTAACCATTTAATATTACAATCTTCGACCCGGGAATCAAACCCGTTGCCCTCTGGACCGAAGGTCACTACGCTGACCATTCAGTATTATAGTTTTCAAGGTAAATACGTGAAAAATGAACCCGTATCAGATAATAATAATAATAATAATAATAATAATAATAATAATAATAATAATAAGATAATATTTGCTTTACGTCCCACTAACTACTTTTTAAGGTCTTCGGAGACGCCGATGTGTCGGAATTTAGTCCCGCAGGAGTTCTTTTACTTGCCAGTAAATCTACCGACACGGGGCTGTCGTATTTGAGCACCTTCAAATACCACCGGACTGAGCCAGGATCGAACCTGCCCGTATCAGATATAGTCGTAGGAGAAAATGTAAGAGATCCAACCCTTCAAAGAATGAATGTGTCGGGAGAAGAAAGCGAAGTGTAATGAAATGCAAGGGAAGGATAAGGGCCTAGAAAATATTAATACTTTCTGGATCTGAAGAGAACACAAGTTGAACGAAAGAGGCTAGATTGGAAGGTTCGCAGTGAGGATCATGGCAATAAGTAAGCAGAAGCAATGTCAGCCTCATCTAGAGCCCGTTGGTTATCTTCAAATCGAGAGCCTATTAGGTTAATAACTAGATAATAGGCCACTCCTAAACTAGTCATAGGAGAAATAGGAGGAGGTCCAACCTTCGCAAGAAGGAAGGTATCGGACAAAAATTGATGGGACATTGAAAAGGTAAAATGAAAGTTCCCTACGCCTTGCTAATCTAGTACCGTACTACTACTACCACTACTAAAGTGTTTTCATTCCTCCCCTGAAGGGGGAGGTGGGCCTCTTAGACGGTGACACCGTCTCTCAGGCCGGGAGATTTGTTACGGTGAAGGAGATGCTCGGAGAAGGTGAGGGGGTTGGCGGCCGTGGCCTATACTAGGAACTGTCCCGGCATTCGCCTTAGTGCAGGAGAATGGAAAACCACAGAAAACCATTCTCAGGACAGCCGACGGTTGGGGCCAGCCGTGAGGTCCAGGCCTGTCCCGTCTCGTGAATGCAGAGGTGTACGAACCACGGTAGAGCCGTGGCCACCTCTCCTCTGCTCGGTTGGCCGGTCAGAGTGCAGAGCTGTTGGACCACGGATCAGCCGTGGCCACTTACGGGCCACTCTGCACCTACCGACGTAGTAGTACCGTCGGGGTCGGAAGAGTATAAGAGTTGATCATTGGTGATCGGACAGGAAAGACGAAAGCGAGGAGGCTGACGAATGTAAATACATTTTTTTTCTCATGACAGACATCGGCAATAGTCTTTGACAGCACAGAGCAATGTTGTGCCATGGGTTAAGGTTAGTTTCTGGGATGGTGAAAGTGATCCATTGCATTCACTAAAGAACGTCACGACTTCCTGATTGAGCGGTAGCGTGCTTGCCATGGAAGGTGAGTTCACTTCCTGACCAGACTGTGGAATTTTAGCCACGGATGGATAGTTCCGTAGATTTGGTGATTTTGCTGTCTCTACACGTCTGTGTTAACAGAAACAAACAAACAAACAAACAAACAAACAAACAAACAAACAAACAAACAAACAAACAAACAAACAAACAAACAAACAAACAAACAAACAAACAAACAAACAAACAAACAAACAAACAAACAAACAAACAAACAAACAAACAAACAAACAAACAAACAAACAAACAAACAAACAAACAAACAAACAAACAAACAAACAAACAAACAAACAAACAAACAAACAAACAAACAAACAAACAAACAAACAAACAAACAAACAAACAAACAAACAAACAAACAAACAAACAAACAAACAAACAAACAAACAAACAAACAAACAAACAAACAAACAAACAAACAAACAAACAAACAAACAAACAAACAAACAAACAAACAAACAAACAAACAAACAAACAAACAAACAAACAAACAAACAAACAAACAAACAAACAAACAAACAAACAAACAAACAAACAAACAAACAAACAAACAAACAAACAAACAAACAAACAAACAAACATACATACATACATACATACATACATACATACATACATACATACATACATACATACATACATACATACATACATACATACATACATACATACATACATACATACATTTACACACATTCTCTTTTTCTCTCTCTCCGTCAGATCTCCAAGGAGGGTTAACCTTAAAAGGGCTGCATACCTGTTATAAAATTAGGGTACTACCTCGAAACACAGCATGAGTAATCGTAAAAAGACCTAAATAATTACTAGACGTCGGATTTATATCCTGCATAAATCACCAATATGAGCATGCAATTGTGCTGCAAAAAGTGGTGAAATATGCACTGCATGTAGTAAAAATAATTATAATTTCAAAATTTATTTTCATGCTACTGAATACTTTTATGAAATACAAACGTAAGATTCCTTTACTAGACGCATGCGATTAATCCACATCAATGCATAAAATAATGGTCATGAATAAGCAACTGAATGGAAACAAAAAATCGTACTCTACTTACAGCTGCAGCTGTTCCACTAGTACAAACAATCCGTGCGTAGTTTGTGAGACGGATCAGGCTATCAGTGTTCAATGTTAAAACATATTCACACTTATCCTGGAGAAGAGAGAGTATACTTACTGAATCCTTTGGTCCACACAAAAGTCATGGGTTCATATGACCGAGCTCGATAGCTACAGTCGCTTAAGTGCGGCCAGTATCCAGTATTCGGGAGATCGTGGGTTCGAACCCCACTGTCGGCAGCCCTGAAGATGATTTTCCGTGGTTTCTCAGTTTAACACCAGGCAAATACTCGGGCTGTACCTTAATTAAGGCCACGGCCGCTTCCTTCCCACTCCTAGGCCCTTCCTGCCTCATGTCGCCATAAAACCTATCTGTGTCAGTGCGACGAAAAGCGCATAACAATACATATGATAAATCACAATTAGTAAGGCTGTAAGAGCACCGTGTAAGAAAACACAAACGTGAAGGAACATACTTAAATACACATTCACTGCACACCCTACTTTTTATACCCATAATTTGCTTTGCAGTGCATTACAGCAATCTTCTCCAAGTTTTCTTGTTTAAATCTGTGGTGTGTGTCTGATAAAATTAGCTTAAATGCAGAGAATGATCTCTCTACATCTACGGATGTGACACGACAGTACTTGAATTTGGGAGTGCACGCTGTGTTCTTGTCTTGATTTTTCCTTGGAATTTTACAACTGTAATGCTCATTCAGAACAAGGCCACTCATTCCGTAGGAGTTCACGGCATTAATTACTTTATATTTTCTTGAAGATTGATTGTAAAACATGTTAACCTAGACATAATAAAAGTCGAAAACATGCACAAATTCAAAATTTGAAATCCATGCACTAATCTCAAATATCTGCAAATACACGCATTATTAAATTTAATAATTCGTCCAATTTAATCTTCAAACGTACTTCCTTGTCCGGTTTTGAGGTGTAAACATCGGCAAACAAAATATGCCTTTGCATTCTTTTCCGATGTCTAATAATGACGCATGCTAAAGATAAATATTGGCTATTGTAGTTTTGGAATCCTATCCTTAAATTTGTCTTCTGATTTTTCTTTTTACTTTCGATATCTATTTAGCATCCCACCAAGACAATGGGACTTTCGGTGATAAAAGGTTGGGTAGGATTGGGAGATAACATCTTGTGACCTTAATTAAAGTACAGACCTACGACCTGCTTTATGTGAAAATGGGAAACGACAGAGAACCATCATCAGGACAGCCGTGGATGTGGTTAGAACACAGCATCTCCAGAAGAGAAGCTTTCAGCAATACGAGCCTATTGTATAACCAGGACTCGTTCGTTTTCCACTTCTTTAGAGCGAACGTCAAGGTGCGATGTTTTATTCTCATGAAATGACGTAGAGAAAATAATATTACCTTCTCTGATCTTCAGAACAGTATTAAACAGTCTTCTTCCTCGCTTTCTTTTCTCAATTTATTGGGGTCATCATTTTTGTTTGTTTGTTTGTTTGTTTGTTCGTTCGTTTGTTGTTGTTGTTGATATGACCTTGTCACCAAAGCACACATTGTTACAGAACGGTGGAGTAAGACTCATTTTCCTGTACACACAGGCATAGGAAAATAAACTCGAAAAGTGTTCTGATGGACTTCTCAATATGTGGCTGGAGGCGTGACCAGTCTTAAGGGAAATAATTGATAGGAAGAGCATTGTCTTATTCGCGGGTTTGGCACAGCGACGATGATTTATAAAATCGGATGTGAGGAACAATTCCTGAAAATCCAGAATCACGAATGTTTCGGAACATGCGCATTTATAAATATTGTTTATTATCACATCATCTTCTCCTTCAACCGCTTTTCCCACACCTGCGGGTATGCGGGTACGAACTGTGTCGTACAGTGGATTTTGCTCTGTTTTACGACCCAATGCCCTTCCTGACGCCAACCCAATATGGAGGGATGTAAAAACTATTGTGTGTTTCTTTGGTTGTTGGTAATGTAGTGTGTTGTCGGAATATTAAGAGGAAAGTGTTGGAAAAGCCACAAACACCCAGTCCTGGAGCCAGAAGAATTAATCACACGCGATTAAAATCCCTGACCCGGCCGGAAATCGAACCCTGGACCCTCTGAACCGATGGACCCTACCCTGACCATTCAGCCAACGAGTCGTACTGTTTATTAGCACATCGAAACTGGAAAATGCGTGTAGCGATCGGGCCGACTAATTTATACTGGATTTGCATGCGACCTGTGAGTTTGATATTCAACACTTGGAGAAGTCCCCCCCCCCCCGACTACCTTCCTCATCACCTACCATTATCAATACATCTCATTAATTATTAATTTATAAATTACTGAACTCAAATTAACACAGGGACCACAAATGATGCTCAATTAGTAACAAATTATCCAAATTTGCTGGCTTGTTCTGACGACATTAATGTGTGACCGCTGCTCCTAATTTGACGCCAGATCAATAAATGATATCATTTATAAGCGTTCTTGTCTACCTCAGCATTGGATTAACTACAATATATTTCTAAATGCAGTTTGGGTTTTCGAGGGCAACTTAAGGGAGAGAACGGGCATTTATAGCACTCCATTTCCTTTTTGTAATTAAATATTGAGGCTAGCTCTGTCTTGAATCTTCTAATCTTCTTATTTTATTATTATGGGCTTAAGGAAGAATAATAATAACTATAACAACAATAATAATAAAAATATCCACCTCTGTGGTGTAGTAGTTAGCGTAATTAGCTGCCACGCCCCGGAGGCCCGGGTTCGATTCCCGGCTCTGCCACGAAATTTGAAAAGTGGTACGAGGGCTGGAACGGGGTCCGCTTAGCCTCGGGGGGTCAACTGGTAGAGGTGGGTTAGGTTCCCATCTCAGCCATCCTCGAAGTGGTTTTTCGTGGTTTCCCACTTCTCCTCCTGGCAAATGCCGGGATGGTACCTAACTTAAGGCCACGGCCGTTTCCTTCCCTCTTCCTTGCCTATCCCATCCAATCTTCCCATCCCTCCACAAGGCCCCTGTTCCGCATAGCAGGTGAGGCCACCTGGGCGAGGTACTGGTCATTCTTCCCAGTTGTATCCCCCGACCCAGAGTCTCACGCTCCAGAACACTGCCCTTGAGGCGGTAGAGGTGGGATCCCTCGGACTCAACCTGGAGGGTAAACAGATTAAGAAGAAGAAGAATAACAATAATAATATTCTATATAACTCTTTTCAGGACTGAATATAGGATCGTGAGGAATATACGGCACTCTTACTTTGATCCGTATCATTTTATGTCTAAATACATTTCTCTTTTTTTACAGACAGTTTAGAAAATACATACAGTACATGGGACATATTTGTCTCAGTAGTTCTGCTTGTTGGGACTCCTCTGTCGCACCAGTCGTAAAGCATAAGGTAGGACGAAAAAGATAAGAGCGGAATGTAATTCCTACGCATATAATTCAGATAAAAAACGTGTAAAGACATTACATGGACAAGCAGAAGACCGTTATCATAATGATAATATTATTCAAGTGGTTTCGTGTAACTACCACTTACCACGCACTCTGTTTCTAGTCTTTTCATGTTTTCGTGTGGTAGGTGTAAAACATTAAAACGGCTTAAAACAAACCTCGCACATTTTTGTTCAATTCTCTGCATCTTTAGTGGAGCAACAATTATATTTTCTCCTTGTTTGCCTTCCACAGGTTAACGTCCTTCAACATTGCCAATCATTCAAGCTTTGTTTTGAGGGAAGGTTAATGGAAAGTCTTCTCTTTTAATTTTCCATTGATCAATCTACGGTAAACTTGACAAGGAAATTCAACCTGTTGGGATATCTATGACCCGTTAGTACTGAAAGGATTAAAAAATACCATAGTACAACCGAGTGAGTGGCTACACGGTTTGGATCAGGTAGCTTTCAGCTTGCATTCGGGAGATAGTGGCTTCAAACCCCACTGTCGGTAGCGCTGAAGATGATTTTCCCTCTTTTCCCATTCTCATGCCAGGTGAAGAGACATGGTCCCTCATGGTGCATTGGCACTGCTGGTGGCTCCGGGTAGCCTGCGCAGTGGCCTCCACGGTGTGCACTAGCCAGCGTCTTGGTAGGTGTGCTAGGTACCAACTAATGAGCCGAACCTAGCACACGAGGACAAAACGCTAGCAACCAGGAATGAGTTAGCTGGAAAATTTGTAATGTCCAATAACGGACCATTTATATTGGTATTCTGAGCAATGCACAGACAAAACTCTTATATTATATATTTATATACAGTGAACTGAGTAAGTGTTTGGCATAACTTCACGGAAGACACTGTGGCGGGGGGCCTCAACCCCGACACGGCGCGTCCCATATGGCTGATAGGGAATGTACCAGTAGATATGCAGGACAGGTGTGAATAAGGCTTAGCCAAATAAACACCCGGGGATCAACTGAGGCAAAAAGGACTGCAGTCAACGGTCTCGATGGCAGAAGAGGATATTTCCCAACAGCTGAGAGGGCGGAAGAACTGGCTCTACGGCTAACAACCGTAGTTCTAACCACGGACAGAGTAATCTGTCCCACCAAGCATTACCATGAGGTAACATTATGCATGATGGAAACACTTTCAAGGAAAACTACCCCAGGTGGTACCCAGCAATGGAAATCCACCGTCGCATCAGGCGGCGCAAAGAAGCCTTCGGATTCTGGGGAGCTTGTACCAACATGCAAGATAGAGTCGGAGCCATCTGGTAGCCAGACTGATGACGTACTAACGACAAGCACGACTAACCTAAAACAGAATATAAGGACAAAGAAACATCACTATTTTGGAACTATCAACATACAGACTCTACTTAGGACGGGGAAATTAAAACGAACTTTGGATGAAATGGAAAATCAGAATATCCTAATACTAGCAGTGCAAGATACACGTTTTGCTGATATTAATACGTTTGATTCAGAAAATTATAGAATCTTTAAGGGTAAACCTGGACGAAAAAATGGAAGAAATCTGCAGCAACTTGGCACAGCGTTTTGTGTAAACAAAAGAGTTATTGACTCCGTAACGGACTTCTCTTCTCCTTCTGATAGACTCTCCACTCTAACACTGAAATGTGCAAACAAGCGATACATATTATTCAATGCACAAGCCCCCATAAACGAAGACAACAGAAAAGATCCTGATAAGTTGAAAATATTCTGGGATCAATTGGAGAATGAATTGCTAAAGACGCCAAGCAATCATGTCGAAATTCTGATGGGTGATTTCAACGCGCAGGTCGGGAAAGAACGTCAGTTCCCAAAAATAGTAGGTGGTTATCCAGCTCACACCAGAACAAATACGAATGGGAAGAGACTTATTGACTTATGTGAGACATTTGATCTTAAATTAATGTCCACGTACTTCAAAAGACTGCCAAGGAAAAAGAAAATGTGGTGCGCTCCACGGAAAGACCTAGGTGAATATCAAATGGACCATGTTGCAATTTCAAGGAGAAACACTAAAGAAATTATGAATGTGGTAGTACGGAAAGGAGCCAATCTTGACTCTGATCACTTCTTGACCCGCATAAAATTCAAGCCGTTACCGCCAAACAAAAAGAGACTCTCTCCGAATGTGTCAATAAACGTAAACTATGAAAAACTTCAAGAAAACAGAAACGACTTTCAAAGACGTATGAGGGAGAAGAAAATGGCTAATATAGCTAAGGATGTTGCACCATTGCGACGAACTCGCAGACACCGATGGTGGACTACAGACTGTGATGTAGCAATTGATAGGAGAGCTGCAGCCTATAAAGCATGGTACGCAGATAAAACAGAAGATAAATTTGAGACATACAAAGAGGTACGCAAACAGACAGCAAAGGCCCTCCGGCAAACCAAAGGGAATCAAATATCTGAAGAAATCCGAAGTATTGACACGGAATTTAAGAACAATACTAGAAATTTTATAGGACATAAATGGATATCAACCATCTACCATGGGATTTCGAAGGGAAGATGGGAAATTGGCTGTGAATAAGAATGAAAATGGTTGAACTGTGAAAAACCTAAAAATAAATGGCCAAAAGACGATCCAAAGCAACGGAATGAAAACTCAATACCCTCTGACGAAAAAGAAATCCGTGAAATAATTACAAACTTAAAGAACAACAAAGCTGCGGGGAAAGATTCTGTCACAGCAGAGATGCTGAAAAGTGGTGGAGAAATCGCAATAACAATTTTAAGGCGAGAAATGGAAAAGATATGGGAAATGGAGGTAATCCCTGCAGACTGGAAAATGCTATCATTCATCCTCTACACAAAAAAGGTGATAGAGCAAATCCTAACAACTACCGCGGCATTTCCATCACACCTGTAACTTATAAGACACACTCTAAAGCACTACAGAGGAGACTTGTGGAACAAGCGGATCACCAACTAGGCGAGTATCAAGCGGGATTTAGGAAAGGAAGATCATGCGTTGATCAAATCTGGAGTCTGAAACGTGTACTAGAGAATCATCTCTTAAAGGATCTGGTAGTCGTTTTTGTAGACTTCAAAAAGGCGTATGATTCAGTCGACAGGGAAGTGCTATTCAATATATTAGTGTGATTTGGAATCGACGCCAAAACAACAGCAATTATTAAGCAGACTTTAACTGGGACACATTCGAAAGTTAAGTTCATGGGAGAGAACTCCAAGCAGTTCGAAACTCAGGCAGGGTGATGGATTGTCACCAATTCTTTTCAACTGTGTGTTGGAGATGATTATCCGGGAATGGGAAAAAGAACTGGACTGAAAAGAATGTATATGTTTCGTAATTATGTGCATATATTTTTGAGTTCAAACAGAGTATACAAGTATACATTGGAGGGTCAAAAAGTGGTGTCGTGATTAATTGCCTTGCCTTTGCTGATGACGTTGCGCTGCTATCTAGGAATACTGACACAGCAATAGAACAGATGAATGCACTAAAACTACAAGCAGAAAAAGCAGGACTACAGATTTCTTTCGAAAAAACTAAATATATAACAAACATCAAAACAGCCCCTCGGTACCTGAAGACAGAACACGGTAAAATAGAAAGAATTGATAGCTTTAAGTATTTGGGTGAAATAGTGCAATTGAAAACAAATGAAAGAGAAGCAAACAACACCAGACGGGAGAAAATGGCTGCGGCTTTTCGTAGGACATATCCTATATACAAGAAGAAAACCATCTCCAGACGAGCTAAACTAAGGCACTACAATACAGTGATTAAAACGGAATGTCTGTACTCTACTGAATGCCTCCAAAGGACAGGGAAAACGGGACTGCGAGAAGCTGAGAAATTCGAAAGAAGGATCCATCGCAAAATAATGGGTCAAAAGATTGTGGATGGACAGTAAAGGGTGCGAGGAACGGAAGAACTTTACTGAGACAATGAAAGGCTAACTGAGTCCATGAGAAAACGGAGACTTAAATTCTATGGCATTTATTTAGAATGGATGTGAAGAGACTAACGAAAAGGATTTTCACAATACTAGACAGCAGACCTAAAGTGTCGGACAAATGGTTCAGGGAGGTGAGAAAGGATCTCAAACAGGTGGGACTAAATTCAGAAGACATCTCAAACCGAACGAAGTTTGGGTCAGTGATCGACAGATTTCAGGGATTCCATGACGAACCAAAACTTAACCGTGGGTGGACGGAAGAAAGAAGACAGGCTGCCAGAGAAAGGATGCTAAAGTTCTAATAATAAGTTCTAATAATAATAATAATAATAATAATAATAATAATAATAATAATAATAATAATAATAATAATAATAATACTTATAATGGCTGGCTCCTTAGCTAAATAGTTAGCGTGCTGGCCTTTGGTCACAGGGGTCCCGGGTTCGATTCCCGATAGGGTCGAGAATTTTAACCATCATTGGCTGATTTCGCTGGCACGGGGGCTGGGTGTATGTGTCGTCTTCATCAACATTTCATCCTCATCACGACGCACAGGTCGCCTACAGGGTCAAATCAAAAGACCTGCACCTGGCGAGCCGAACATGTCCTCGGACACTCCCGGAACTAAAGGTCTTACGCCATTTATTTCAATAATAATAATAATGATAATAATAATAATTTTTGTGACGGTTTTATGACTGGTTCATTTTCCTTAAAATGACGGAAATGCTTTTGCTGTCGGAGCATTGATTTTTTATGCTTTCAGTTTTTTCCGATTTTTTAAACCCAAAATTTGCTCCAGACGACCTAGGAGGCCCTTATGACACGACAACAAAAGAGGGTTGGTAGAACCATAACGGAACGGAAAAGGATAAAATCAAAGAGTATGATGGGAGATTACATTTGGGGATTTCGAGACGGTTTACTGGAATACAAACGAAAGTCGAAGGCACGTAATTCTACTTTTAAAGCCACAGTGACATTTAGCAATTTTCAAATGGTTTTATCTTATTTTTGCCGGCCCCGTTGTGTAGGGGTAGCGTGCCTGCCTCTTACCCGGAGGCCCCGGGTTCGGTTCCCGGCCAGGTCAGGGATTTTTACCTGGACCTGAGGGCTGGTTCGAGGTCCACTCAGCCTACGTGATTAGAATTGAGGAGCCATCTGACGGTGAGGTAGCGGCCCCGGTCTCGGAAGCCAAGAATAACGGCCGAGAGGATTCGTCGTGCTGACCACACGGCACCTCGTAATCTGCGGGCCTTCGGGCTGAGCAGCGGTCGCTTGGTAGGCCAAGGCTCTTCAAGGGCTGTAGTGCCATGGGGTTTGGTTTGGTTTGGTTTGGTTTTATCTTATTTTTTATTGTATTGTTTGCAACCCTCCCTTGTTTTTATATATACGCAAGCAATTTAAGTGCGTATACGTTGAATTTTATTTAAGGCTGTCAAAACTGTTGCTTTAAACACTCATACAATAAGACTTCCTAAAACAAACAAGAACTGTTTATTGTAATGAAAGAGACCAGTCTGGTCCACTACTTGAAACTTCCAATATCCACTAATTAGAATACATCAGTAGCTGACAACTGAAACGTATATTACCCATCTATTTGCATTTTAAGCTTGCGTACAAGTATTGGTTTCATGGAATACATACAAAAAATAAAAAATAGGCATTTTTCAGTGAACAAGTATATAAAAATTATTTTTCACTCCTAGACGGTTCTACTATGCCTTTTGTAGTGTAAGAGGTCTCCTTCGGGCCTCCTAGAGTGGTAAGAACTTGTATTGGTCGTCCGGAGCAAACCTTGGGTTCTAAATCGGGAAGAAATAAAAGCATAAAAATAAATACCCTGACCGAAAAAAGTCAGGAACATTATCACCATTAATTTCCATTCATTTTAGAACAAAAGGAACCAGTGACATGCAAGGAAAACAGAGTCACAAACAAAAATTAAAAATGGGTTATCCAGTATAATCTTATTTGTTTATCGTCCCTTCAATTACTGTAGATTTTAGGAGATATCAGGATTTTGAATTTTGTTCCGAGGAATTTCTTTAACGTCTTAGAAACCAACAACGTACATTTTTTGCAATCAATTATATTCAAATGCCTCCAAACACACACGTAATCGAGCCTCTTATCTTGAGAAATGAAGGAAAGCGCGTGAGTTACTGCATAACTGATGTCCGTGGAATTTTTATTTTTTATTGACCATGGCAGTATCTTCTTGCCGTATAATTAATACACGACTGTACGCGACACCAATACTCCATACAACTTTAAAGGGAATATAAGCCAACATTTATTGGCACATCTGATTCTCCTAACAGGTTCGATCTGGTTTCACAGACCACAAGTTCCCCGGACCAGTGATATACTGGTCACATAAATCACCACAAAACTATAGCTGCAGTGCACTCGTGTCAATTTACGGGAAACGCCTTTTCATGAGTTCTATTACAGGCTGGCTGCAATAAAAGGGGGGCATGTTTACGAGCCGTAAGATTCATGTATTTAAATTACTTAAAAATGCGCTTAAATAAAAAAAATAATCAAAGGCAAGAAAGGATTGTATGGAAGTATACATGCGACTCAAATTATACACTAAATTAGCCAGCTTCTAAGTATGTGTGTCGTGTGACATGCAGTCCCTCCTTCGTTCATTCTGAATTAGTGACAAATATTCAGGACCCCGATTATCTTCAGTTAAAATATCCTTAAGTGGTATAAAATGTGATATAACAGAAGTTGTTCAACACTTTGTTGAAAATGTTTCCAGTCATTCGACTGGGTCAGGGATGGAATGGATGATGCCCCCATCTAACGGCGAGAATAGGAATTGTGCCGACTGCCGAAGACTGTCACACTACACTGGGGAAATGATAAATGTCTGACAGATGAAATGAAACTGGAGAGTGTTGCTGGAATGAATGATGACAGGGAAAACCGGAGTACCCGCAGAAAAACCTGTCCTATCTCCGCTTTATCCAGCACAAATCTCACATGGAGTGACCGAGATTTGAACCAAGGAGCCCAGCGTTGAGAGGCCGGTGCGTTGCCACCTGAGCCACGAGACTTCAACACTGTTTATTAATAAAAGTGATTTGTGTAGAGATATTTGGTGTCTCTATTTATTCATGGAGGACTAGATTGTGATTATTGTTTTGGTCATCAGTCCATTGACTGGTTTGATGGAGCTTCCAATGACATCCTATTTTGTCTAGTCTTTCTATTTCTACGGAACTACTGCGTTATATATATATACTCTAATCTGTTTGTCGTAAGGTATATTCATACAGTCCTTCCTCACTACATTTCTCTTAAAAGCTACTGAACAAGTCCTGGGTGTATTATGATTTGTCCTATAAATCCATCTAGCCTTCTGGTCATGTCCTTCTTCTCTCATCATCTAGATTTATATCTTCATTTTTGATCCAATCCGCCTGTCTTACTTTCGATATTCTTCTGTAACACTTCATTTCAAAGGCTTTTATTCCCCTTCTTTCCGCGCTAGTTATTGGCCGTGTTTTACATGCGTACAATGATACACAGTGCATTGAGACTTGATAGTAACCTATCGTAATTCGACAGAACCATTCTATTATTTTAACTCCATTTTCATGAGCCTAACAAAATCTGTAATATTGAGTACAGGAAGCAAACAGTTAACTCAAAACCCAGGCGTCCATGGTCGAATCCCAGTGAAAACTACGGAGGAATTTTCACATGAAAAATCACGTATCATAAACAAAGATATGCAACCTTAACCCCCCGGTAAATAATGAAAAGAGCGATGATGCCCTGTAAAACAAGATAATCATAATCAATAACCAAAATGTTTTTTTTTACAAGTTGGTTTACGTCGCACCGACACCGATAGGTCTTATGGCGACGATAGGGCAGGAGAGGGATTTGCCTGGTCTGAAAATGGGAACCCACGGAAAACCATCTTCAGGGCTGCCGACAATGAGATTAGAACGCACTACCTCCCGAAAACTGGATACTGGCCGCACTCAAGCGACTGCAGCTATCGAGCTCGGTCCAAAATCGTTCCTACGATGGTTCCCGCTACCCCAGAAATGACGGAGAAAAGCTGAAGAGTTGAAAAAAGCGTTCAGTCTGGTTCCTTGTCTGAATAGTCAGCGTACCTAGTGACCTTAGGTTCACAGGTTCCTGGGTTCGATTCCTCTTGCTCCGGGACTGGTTGTTTGTGTTAATACACATATCTGCATTTATATATAACGCACCACACTAAGAGCCACCACAGGTACATGCATTAGCCTAATAAATTTCTCCTTAAATAAGGGTGTTAGGAAGGACATCCGGACTCAGAACTGGGCCAATTTCATACGTACGTAGATTGCACCCGCTATCTCATCTACGAGTGGAAAAGGTAGCTGACAAAGAATTTTATCGATGACACAAAATTAAGTGTGATAACATTATTGATAATTTACTGTGGAAATGATAACTGGTCAAAGTTCGATTCCCGACCACTGGAGACCTGAATAAAAGGTCTCAAGTAACCAGGTATGTGACAAACAAAGGAAATAAATACAAAATAAATATCCCTTCACAACCTGTGAAATCTCTTGCGGGAACAAACAATACATTATCGGAGTGGGACGGTCTGGTAGATCGCATTATCGTAAGTATCGAACTTCAATACTTTCACGGGTCGACACATTTTTCACATCCGACAAGTTGCTTCCCTCCAGTGTCGTTCGACAGCCCCTTCCATATCGGAAAGCTCCTTACCAGCCGCTCCGGGGTGTACAGAGTGTTGCATACGCAATCCCTGTCACGGCGAAGTGTCATCTGCGGTATAGAAACTGAAACAAAAAGACAATTACAAACGAGTGAAACAGCAAAAATATTACCACATTTATTCCTTAATTCCAATACTTATAAGTTGCTGTTGTTGTTTGTGGGTTAGGTCATAATAAGAAAAAAAAACCGATGTGGTATTTGGTGTCGTGATTCCTGAATGCATTAGTATTAAATTAGGAGTGATTGTAGGAGATAACGCCGTTGGTAATGAGAAAGTCAACTTCTCAACATTTTATCTGATTTTAATTTTTTAATCCATGGTTGGTAACTGTCCTAAATGGTAACACTTACTGAGTTCATATGCTAACTTTTTTTGCTAGTATTTTTACGTCGCACCGACACAGATAGGTCTTACGGCGACGATGGGACAGGAAAGGGCTAGGAGTAGGAAGGAAGCGGCCGTGGTCTTAATTAAGGTACAGCCCCAGCATTTGCCTGATGTGAAAATGGGAAAACACGGAAAACCATTTTCAGGGCTGCCGACATTGGGGTTCGAACCTACTATCTCCCGAATACTGGATACTGGCCGCACTTAAGCGACTGAAGCTATCGAGCTCGGTATATGCAGTTAATGAAGCAATTGATCAGTAACGTAACGGTTAGCGATACTTACTCTCATCCTCAGAGGTCTGGGATTGAAACTTTCAGAGAATTAAAATTGACAGGGAACTGATGCGAAGATGAAATAGTATATGCGACTAAGCTTCCTGGGCGATGTAACGGTACCTAAAAGGAGCTGGACCAACTGCGTTGAATACAAAGACACGATTTTTTACTGTAACCAATACAGTAATTCATATTCATGATAATCTGTATAAACGTTCCATACTTGCCTGCCCAGCCAGCTGGTTTTCTGGTATTGTAATGTCACGTGCTCTGAGTAACGAATTCGAATTTATGTTCGGGTACGCTCCCTCTCATATCAGGAAGCTACTCAACTGAACCCGCGAAGCTGAGTGAACTCTGCTTTACATGTGTAAAACTAACTACTATGTATGTAAAACTATTGTTTGCATGTGTGGTGGTTGGTAGTATGGTGTGTTATGTATAAATGCAGAGGTATCTATTAAGACAAACACCCAGTCCCATTTTATCTCACTCTTTTTACTGAAGTACGTATAATAGGCATTTGATTACTCTTCCTGCACAAAGTTTACATTACCGCATTGACTGTACTGATTTGTATACCTGTTCTTAATTTGGACATCCTGACAGAAAGCTCCTAATGTGCTATCACGAGGCTGAGAGAGTTCAATTCCAGTCCTCAGTCCAGAGTTAGGATGTTTGGCATCCTTAGATCCTGGGTAAGAGGAAGCCATGTTACCCGTACACCTCGAGGTTAGCGATGTACAGATCATTTATTTCACTATCAAATCTTCCTTTATCAAGAGGCTGTCATAATCAAATGCATATCTACATGCATACGAAATTAAAAAATCAGATTATATAGATTTTTGTTTATAATATGGTATAGTTGATTCACTTATAACTTTATTTTCTTCATGTTTTTACGCAGTTATTGAGCATAGGTTTGAAGACATACGTTTGGGCCCAATATACAGTATTTTATTAGAATCACTCTTAAAAGCTCTTACATTAGTCAGACCTTGTACTTCTTCATGGGCAACAAATGACAGCAAAAATATGTAGACCTAAACGTACAATGTCTTCCGATTCTTCAGTCATCTTGTAGTTACAGTTTTGCAATACTTTGGCTCTGTCAGATGTTTGGGACAGCTTAAATTCGACTGGAAGTGTGACTTTTCTAAGAAAGGAGAACAATGCTGAGTATTTTAAACCCAAACCCACTTCCCTCTTTGCAGGCGTCTCCGAGTCCAGTCTGCCAGCTCTCCAAATGAGTATCGGAGATTATTCATCACTGGACGATTTATTCTTATAATAAAGTCCGGCCAATGTTTAATGTAATCAACACAGCCCACATTCTGCGCACCGTTGAGAAGAATTTATAGATTATTACCCTCAGCGCCCGACATCTGATAGTTGAACACAAGGGTGAGGGCAATCAGTTTAAACCTCTGACGTCAATAAATAATTTATCATTGTCTTCTATGGGCTATCAGGTGAATTTTCTGAGAATATAATGAATATGATAAATAATAACACGCTCATTTCATAAGAGAACAGAACACCTTGAAAGACTAGAGATAGGAAGTTCATATTCACAGGACATGTTTATTAGTATTTTTTGGAGAAGCGATTAGCATTTCAGTCACCTAGGTTCAGCATGTGTCCTGTTGCCTAGTGGGCACTGGGTCCTCCATGGGCACTGATAACTTGTTCCATGCGTGATGTTATCGACGCGCATAAGGTGCTATTGGCGTCCTGGGGTATAGCCATCCATACTGCATTCATCTGGTTCCACAGTTCATCTTTCGTGGTTGGCATTGGGTCACAGCGCCGCACCCGTCATTTCACCATATCCCACACATTTTCGATTGGCAACAAGTCCGGTGATCGGGCAGGCCAGAGCAACAGTCTGATATCCTGTCACAACAAGAAGGCACGTGTTCGTGCAGAAAGATGTGGTCGCAAATTGTCCTGCTGAAATATAGCGTCTGGAGTGTCGTGCAGAACAGGGTATGGCTACGGGTCGCAGGATGTCATTCACGTAGGCCAAACTGGTCACAGTGCTCTGGACACGTACCAACTGCGATTTGTGGT
Organism: Anabrus simplex; assembly: GCF_040414725.1. Classification (NCBI taxonomy): domain Eukaryota; kingdom Metazoa; phylum Arthropoda; class Insecta; order Orthoptera; family Tettigoniidae; genus Anabrus; species Anabrus simplex. Next base: position 1,183,972,041 of record NC_090265.1, read on the forward strand.
TGTACCCAATAGCACCCCACGCCATAAGGCCTTGAGTTAGCGCTGTATGTCTTGTGCCAATGCAGTCAATGTGATGCCTCTCCACCTGTCTGCGGCGAACCAAAATGCGGCCATCATTTTCAAACAAACAGAACCTGGATTCGTCCAAAACACTATCTGTTGCCAATCCTGTTTCTCAGTGACCTCGTCCCATACACCATTGCAGTCTAGCATGTTTATGTACATTAGTCCAAGGTAAGCGGAGAATTGGAAGACGCTCCGGTAACCCACACCGTAATAAACGGCGACGGATTGTCACTCATGATAGTGTACGATGTGTTACATCGAGGACGCAGATCTGTCCTGCAATACCAATCCGATGAGGTGTCGATCTTCTCGGGGGGTGGTCTGGGTGGTGCGACCAGACCCATCTCGTCGTGTTTTACGGCCTTCTGTGAACCATTATGTACACATCCGTTGCACTGCCGACACACTTCGTCCCAAACGAGCAGCAATTTCCCGGATGGGTGCATCACGTCCTCTCATGTCAATAATGCGCCCTCTTTGAAACTCACTTATTTGACGGCACGTTTCTCGCATACGTCTGGGAGTCATCCTAAACGTCTGCTCAAGTCACACTGATCCATTACCTTCGGTCTATAGCGACAACGAGAGCCGCAGGCACATTTTACCAGTCGGTACTAATGTGGACCTTGTACCTGAGGGCCGACTTGGTTCAAATGCTACACATTTCTTCATTACATAGTATACTAATGCACATGTCCTGTGAATATGAACTTCGTATCTCTAGTCTTTCAAGCTGTTCTGGTTTTTATGAACATGAGTGTAATAATAATAATAATAATAATAATAATAATAATAATAATAATAATAATAATAATAATAATAATAATAATAATAATAATTTTACCACCTTTCTCACACCTTGTGGGGTCGCGGGTGCGAACTGTGTCACATATGTAGATTTGGTCCTATTTTACGGCGGTTGCCCTTCCTGACGCAAACTCTATATAGAGGGTTGTAATTACTATTGTGTGTTTCTGTGGTGGTTGGTAGTGTGTTGTCTGAATATGAAGAGGATAGTGTTGGGACAAACAAGAAGAACCAGTCCCCGAGACAGAAGAATGAATCAGACGCGATTAAAATCGCTGACCAGGCCGAAAATTGAACCCGGGGCCCTATGAATCAAAGGTTCCAATGCTGACCATTCAGACAAGGAGTCAGACGATAATAATAATAATAATAATAATAATAATAATAATAATAATAATAATAATAATAATAATAATAATAATAATAATAATAATAATGCCGGCACCGCGATGTAAGGATAGCGCCTGCCTCTTACCGGAGGCTCTGGGTTCAATTCCCATCGGCCCCACTCTATAAAGCCAAGAATACGGCCGAGAAGAATTGTTATGGTGACAATTCGAGACCTAATATTTGGTGGGTTTTTGGGTTGAGCAGCGGTTGCTTTGTAGGTCATGGCCTTTTGGGGCTATCACTCCATGGGATTAATAATAATAATAATAATAATAATAATAATAATAATAATAATAATAATAATAATAATAATAATAATAATAATAATAATATTTTTCCATAGTTTCCCATTTTCAAAAGGACAAATTATTGGGGCTGTGTCTCATTGACCAAATGGCTGCTACTTTTTTATCTTTGGTCTTTCCTACTTCAGTCACCAATACTTTCATGTCAGTGTATTGTAAAACATAACGATATAAAGGAACGAATTATGGCTTATACAACTAATTTTGAGGTCGCTGGTACCACTATACCTTCTTCTGTGTGTTTAATGGATGGTTTAAATCCGATATCCGTTCCAGCCATCATCCGTCCTGTAATCACGAGGATAGGAATTTCAGTCGTCAGGGTGATATCATGCCTCCTCCTCTTTCGTTTTCTTCTCCTCCGTCTTATCCTGCTCATGGGGAGTGGACGTTTCTGGCGAGACGTCTCTCTTCACCTCTGTCCCGAACATCGTTATTTATTTACTGCTTCTCTTTCAGATCTTCATTCATTCATTCATTCAGGATATCCATCGTTCTTCTTCACGGTCTTCCTCTCACTCTTAAACCTTGCCAAGGCCTCCTATTCCTACATTACTGCCATTCCTGATCATAACACAACCATAGCAGTGGTCTCTTTTGGACTTGTTTTGTTATTTAAGACAGTTTAACATTGCTTCGGATGAAGTTATTCTTGGTTCAGTGAGTCCTCGTCATACCACGTATCCAGTGCAGAATTTTCTTTTGGCCAGGTCCAGGTGACTTCAGTCAACAGCAATTCGTGTGGTTATTGCTAGCTTCATGTAGACCTTGTAAGGTAGATCATCCGACGAGGATGGTTGGCATCTGCCGAGAATGGGAAACTGCCTGTGACTGTGGGTGAGTTGCAAGGATGTTGAGATGAGTACAAATACCTAGTCCCCGAGCCATTTAAGATTCACATCCAAGACCCTCCCGGGAATCGAACCGAGGTTCCTCTGAACTGAAGGCCACTACGCTAACCATTCAATAAAGGAGTAGGACAGTAAAAAGCATAACAATAAACGGATCATGCAACTGCAAGCTTCCGTCAGAATAATCGAGGGTTCGAACCCCACCATCGCGAACTTTTTAAAATGAGTTTGAATTTCTCACTGGGCTCATGTCGGGGCTGTTTCTTCACGGCCGCTTGGCGTTTCCTATCCCAGTGTAATATAAACTTTACTTGCTTGAGTGTGACGTTGAAGGGCTAGCAAGAAAAAAAAAATCAGCTACGAACCTGTGTATCATAACAGACCGGAGCTGAGGAATTTTATGACTTGGAAAGTATTCTATTCGTACCGGTAAGAGTTTCTAGCTGTTAAGGACTACTAAAAACGAACCGAAAGTTCCGGAATTCAGTATTAAACCATTGAACATGGGAGGCCAGCTCCTCGTTTCCTGAGTTACATCGAGTAATACTGTACAAACCTTGTTTTCTTTCCCACTCACCGCCGTTATCTTCACTTTTGATCGCGACAGGCTGAACTAATATTAGTTTAACATCAAAGTCCGATTAGCAAGGTAACACATGCAGTATAGAGGTCATGAGTTCGACGCCCGATTACAGCTAATACGTGTTTGAATGCAATACATCAGTGATTAGAGCAGCCCAATGAGAGCGATGTAGGTTATGCATATGGATTTGTGTATCAATACATAGTATTCTGAACTGGAAATGCCTGCTGGTGGTGATGCATGCAATTTGATGGGCGTTCATCGGTCGTGTTCTGTACACATCACTGACTTCTACGGGGAGGATTTAGCTGCACAGGTAATGGTTCTGATTCTTCGGGTTCGATGATTATATTCTTATGCTAGCGGAGTCAAATAGTCTTATAACGTTGCTGTTACTGTTGTTGTTTGAGCCATCCGCTCATGTTCTTTTATAATGGAGCTCCCCAAGTTACCTTAACCTCTTTATTTCCACGTAACTATTTCATTCTATGCCTACTCGTGATTTGACATTTGAATGTCTTGACCATTCCTTATAATAATAATAATAATAATAATAATAATAATAATAATAATAATAATAATAATAATAATAATAATAATAATAATAATAATAATAATAATAATAATAATTTATTATATTTTTACAGTATAGTTCCAATTATGCAACGTGGAATATTTTGGTTACAGTAATAATAATTTCGTGTAGCTATTTCTAGCCGAGTGCAGCCCTTGTAAGGCAGACCCTCCGATGAGGGTGGGCGGCATCTGCCATGTGTAGGTAACTGCGTGTTATTGTGGTGGAGGATAGTGTTATGTGTGGTGTGTGAGTTTCAGGGATGTTGGGGACAGCACAAACACCCAGCTCCCGAGCCATTGGAATTAACCAATGAAGGTTAAAATCCCCGACCCGGTCGGGAATCGAACCCGGAACCCTCTAAACCGAAGGCCAGTACGCTGACCATTCAACCAACGAGTCGGACTTGGTTACAGTAACAGGGAAGTAATAAAAAAATGTAAAACCGGCATGTCTAATCCACATGAATTTAAAATAAATAGGATTAAATGATTTGAAATAAATGACATAAATCATACAGAATTCACTAAGGGGCATAACAAGAGATAAAAATATGATGATTACCAACTCTCAATTTCTTCCCTTGGAATTCTTTTCTGACAAGAGAGGCATTGTGATGGGATCTCAGGAGTAGATTCTCAAACATCTTTGTTATGATTCTGCGATTATCAGAACAGCCATCCACCTTCCTACATAGCTAATTTAGCCTGACTACTGTGCACCCGTTAACAAAAAACCTACCAAATATAATATGTACATTTTGATCCAAAAAAAAAAAGAATTCCAAAGTTTCAGATATTGTATCCTTCATTGTCCTTCAGTGAAATGAACAAGTGCTGGAAATATATCATCCATCAGGATGATCAAATTGCCGTTAAACTGGGCCAAATATGCATACATTGCAAGCCAGACACATTTAAAAACAGGCTAGAAAAATAAGAATAAGAAGAAAATAAACAAACGAAACTGACCCTTTTAAGTTCCAGGTCTCCGAGCTACAATACACGTGTGCTTCGTTCTTTTAAGGAGTGCACATAAATACAATTCTTATACTTCCACTTTAAGTAACGTAGGGTCTATATAAACAAACAGGAAAACAAATTGGAAGTCTTATAAACCACAGGCAGCGAGACAAAACTGACGCCACTATGTTAACTCTTACAGTGAAGAGGGAGTCGCTCTACTGAGAAGGGATTTGTATGCTTTGTGATATAGGAGCTAGATGGAACAAAATCCTGTCATGATCCATGTATTTATTAGCATCCTGAGGGTTCATTTGCACAATAGTGAGGTTGACATTCACATGCTAATAGCTACGATTAGTAAGTACTCAATGTATTAATGCTATGTAATGCAGTTATCTAGTAACAGGGCCCTGCAATCAATACACTGCCCTTTGCGCTCACAATGTCTTATACGAGTGTAATATTTCACGACCATTATAGTCAGCATCTGAGGGGTACTGCCTTATAGTACGTGTGAAGTGGGAGATCAGATCTAAAATATGGGGACTCGGGCCTTTTTTCTCTCCTGATCAAAATTCTATTCTATTCGATTTATACGCAAAATTGAAAGTCAAGAGGTGGCCTACTATTGATATATACCCTCATAGCAGACAATAGTGGGGTCATATACTATTAAAATGTGCGATTTCTACTCAAAATTATCTAGTCCTTAGGGACCAATGAGGAAAATGTCCGCCTCATTGGCTGAATGGTCCGCGTACTGGCGTTCGGTTCAGACGGTCCCCGGTTCGATTCCCGGCCGGGTCGGGGAATTTAACCTTCCTTGGTTAATTCCAGTGGCTCGGGAGCTGGGTGTTTGTGCTGTCCCCAACAACTCTGCAACTCACACCACATATAACACTATCCTCCACCACAATAACACGCAGTTACCTACACCTGGCAGATGCCGCCCACCCTCATCGGAGGGTCTGCCTTACAAGGGCTGCACTCGGCTAGAAATAACCACACGAAATTATTATAATGAGAAAAACGATAAATCCTTAGGCTTTATACCTTTCTTCATTGACATACTGGTTAGATAATAATAATAATAATAATAATAATAATAATAATAATAATGTTATTGTTTTTAGGTCTCACTAACCACTTTGACGGAAACGACGAGGTACCGGAATTTTTCCCCGCAAGAGCTCTTTTACGCGCCAGTAAATCTACCGACACGAAGCTGACGTACCTGAACACGTTCATATACCACCGGATTGAGCCAGAAGTTGGAGTCAGAAGGCCAGAGCCTCAACCGTCTAAGCCAGGGTCAGCCAACTGGCTTGCGTGTGATGTAAGCGAGCCCGTGTAACGTCGTAGAGCCCATGTGACGTAAGAGCGCAGTAGGTGGAGAGCCGCTGGCGTAGTGTGAGACGAAGAGACAGCCTCGCTTTGTAATAAACATGTGCAGTGCCGTACGTAGCGGTGGTGTTAGTAGTACAGTAGAGTACATAAATATGGACGAACCGGGCACATCACGGTGCGACAAGCTATCTGCGCCTCCGATATTTTTATCTTTATGCGAAGATCTATATTTATTTGTTGAAAATGATAGGAATGCTACAACTAAATGTTTAGTTTGTAGAAAAGAGCTACAGTATGTACAATGATATAATTTACAACGCCACTACAGTTTGTGTCACGCTACAAATTTATGATCGGGATCAAGTCGAGGAAAGGGTACATGTAATTACAGAACTAAAAGGTAAATTAAATAAGCCTGTCGAGCATTCGATCAGTGAGGCAGCAGTTCGACTGAGTAATAAAATTTCACATTTAATTGCAAAGAAACTTAAACCGTTCAGTGATGGTGAATTTGTAAAGGAATGTTTAATCCTAGCAGGTGAGGAGTTTTGTCCAAATATCATTGAAGAGTTCAAAGCTACCACCTTGTCCGCGCACACCAGTGTGGAGGAGAATTCAACAACTCTTATGCTACTTCATAACAAAGTTACGTTACAATAAAGTATGTGGAGAGAAATATGTACTACACATACCGCATTGTACTACCTGCAGTCCTTGGGCCTCCCCCTACGCATGACGCTGTTTCCCCTAGCTCTTCTAGCTTTCACTTCTCAGTTACAGTACTAAGTACTTCGTTTCGCTGCCCAAGAAGAGTGTGTGACGTGTTACCTGACATCACACGTACACGCAGTTGGCTGACCCTGGTCTAAGCCACTCAACCCGGCATGCTGGTAAGTACTTTCTTCGTGAAGGGCAGGGCGTCACTTGGTGCGTTCTTCACGAGAATTCTACTAGCATTAACATGTTTCTTCGATACCGAATTTTCATTTTATCCCTCATGTTTCTCGAGGATTTCCTATCCATTTTATCCACTCATTTGTATTTTATGACTTTTCTTTAGATATTATTATTATTATTATTATTATTATTATTATTATTATTATTATTATTATTATTAGTCTGTTTACCCTCCAGGGTTGGTTTCTCCCTCGGACTCAGCGAGGGATCCCACCTCTACCGCCTCAAGGACAGTGTCCTGGAGCTTCAGACTCTGGGTCTGGGGATACAACTGGGGAGGATGACCAGTACCTCGCCCAGGCGGCCTCACTTGCTATGCCAAACAGGGGCCTTGTGGAGGGGGGATGGGAAGTTTGGAAAGGATAGACAAGGAAGGGGGAAGGAAGCGGCCGTGGCCTTAAGTTAGGTACCATCCCGGCATTTGCGTGGAGGAGAGGTGGGAAAGCACGCAAAACCACTTCCAGGATGGCTGAGGAGGGAATCGGACCCCCCTCTATTCAGTTGACCTCCCGAGGCTGAGTTGACCCCGTGCCAGCCCTCGTACCACTTTTCAAATTTCGTGGCAGAGCCGGGAATCGATCCCGGGCCTCTGGGGGTGGCAGCTAATCACACTAACCACTACACCACAGAGGCGGATATTATTATTATTATTATTATTATTATTATTATTATTATTAATTGAAGAATTTTTGTTTCGAGAGAATAAATGTGTGTCCGCCTCTGTCCTGTATTGCGACAGAGTGGTTAGTTCTATTTTCAACCGCCTTTGCCCCCCAGGAATGAACTTGGTACTCATTTTTGGTGTAGGCTGCGTGAACCCAAGGGCCGTGTGCCGCTCCAGAAATGGAAATGTCGCTTCTCAAATTTGTCGACTTCCTGACAGGGAATGGAATACACATCCTAACGGGTGAAACGAGCACGCCTTTTCCACCTCGGCCAGGCAGCCTCTCCCTTTATAAGGTATAATGGTACAATTCTGAAAGAAATCATCTCTCACTGTTACCAGAATTCCTTAAACTTTCAACAAAACACACATTTATGAGATTGTAAATAATATCCATAACATCTATAACCATCCAAATATAAAAGGGTGTTAAAATTTTGCAGAATTTTTCGATAGTAATTTCCCACAAATTCCATTTCCATAAAAATAAAATAAATTGCCTCAAGAACGACAGCATCGGTCAACTTTGAATTAACAAACTATGTTTACGTTGTTTTATAGTACTCTGATAAACAGTAACTGTTTTACTGGTCATAGAACTTGAGAAATATTAATAACTTACATATTTTGTTGATTATGACATTTTTTGAAAAATAAAAAGACTTTCAAGGAAAACTTAAAATACTTCACCAACATTTTTTCGTTTGTATGTAATGTGTGCATTCTTCTCTGTATATGCCAAATTTTAAATCAGCTATTTTATTAATTATCTCGGTTAAAATAGGTAATTCAATGTAACTTGTACTAGAACAGAGAATAATATATGATTTTTGCACACTTAAAATATTGGCATTATACAAATATTAAATTAAAGTAACGAAACTTTAGCCTGGTTCCTTGGCCGATTGTACAACGTTGTGGTCTTTGGTTCAGATGACCCTGGATTCGATTCCCGGCCGAGTCGGGGGATTTCTGATTAGTTTATACGACTCCGGGACTGGGTATTTGTGTTCGTCTTAATACACATCTTGATTTACACATAACATGCCACACTACCAAGAACACGCAGTAGTGAACACATCTCTCCACACAGGAGAAGCATCTGACCGTAAAATAGGAATTAATTTACACGAAGTGCCGACCTCATGTAACTGGCAGAAGAAGTAATTTGAGGTCTCATGTCTATGATCACGATAATAACAGTCATGTAAAACTATAAGCTTGGTTTTCTTGTAATGTCTTAGCTAGCTTCTGTGAGTAAACTTCGTATGCAGTTGATTCTAAATTTGCAAATGGCACTTCAGTTTTCCTGGCTTTGCAACTTCTACCTTGAAATCAGTGTATAGCCATCGTGTCCGATGTTTCTAAGTTATGTATACCATCCCCAGTCGAAGTCGAGGCTATCAGACAGTTTGTGTTCTTAATATTCTTATTCTATCAAGTAATATGAAGCAAGCTTTGTTGGTTCATTTTCAGTGTGTTCGTAATTGAGTCAACTGTACGTAAATAATAATGAAATGAAATGGCGTATGGCTTTTAGTGCCGGGAGTGTCCGAGGACAAGTTTGGCTCGCCAAATGCAGGTCTTTTGATACGACACCCGTAGGTGACCTGCGCGTCGTGATGAGGATGAAATGATGATGAAGACGACACATACACCCAGTCCCCGTGCCAGGGAAATTAACCAATAAGGTTAAAATTCCCGACCCTGCCGGGAATCGAACCCGGGACCCCTGTGGCCAAAGGCCAGCACACTAACCATTTAGCCATGGAGCCGGACAATAAGATAATAAAGAGACTAGTTACCAACAACAACTTAGGCCTACCGCCAAAGGGATTTATGATGTCTCATGTCATAAAATATTTCACCGTTTTGTCTCAATGTTTCATCACCATGTCACAATGAGTCTGCATACAAGACTGACTAACTTGTTATTGTAAGAAATAGACGTCATATGTCACATTTGTCCCAAACATATTTTGTAAGATGTTGAAACGTGAAACCAGTCTGAGAATACTATAGAATATAAGACTAGCTTGCATCCGGGAGATCGTGGGTTCGAATTCCACTGTCGGCGGCCCTGAAGATGGGTTTCCGTGGTTTCCCATTTTCACACCACGCAAATGCTGGGGATGTACCTTAATTAAGGCCACGGCCGGTTCCTTTCAATTCCTAGGCCCTTCCTATCCCATCGTCGCCATAAGACCTATCTGTGTCGGTGCGACGTAAAGCCCCTAGCAAAAAAAAAAAAAAAAAAGAATATAAGGCAGGGGAGATGATCTGTAATTAACCAATCGCTAACCACGATTTGTTCACAGAACATCTTCTGACTTCACGTCTATATATCAGGGTCTACACCCTGGACTCTGACATTTGAACTCCTATGTAGTTCAGATGATTGTACTAGGTGTACAAATAAGTTTTTGCCGGTTTTGTGGTAAAGAAAAACGCAATTTTTAAGGGAAATTCATTTTTTTGTTTATTCGAAATATTGGCCTTCGGCTTCTACACACTTCGCCCATCTTTCAAGTAAGTTATGAATACCATACCAGAAAAACTGCTTGTCTTTTGAGGCAAACCATTCGTCGAGCCATTTTCCAACTTCCTCGAAATTACTGAAGTGCTACTCTGCAAGCGCATGCCCCACTCATATGAAGAGATGATAGTCAGATGGCGCCAGGTCGCGGGTCCCATCCAAGCCATTTCAAGGTGTCTTTCACTGGTTTTACTGTGTGAGACGGCGCATTGTCGTGTAACAAAAGCACTTCGCCATGTCTTCTATCCCATTCCAGTCGTCTTTCGATCAATTCGTGACTTAAATTAATCAGTTCTTGGCGATAGCGTTGAGCATTAACAATTATGCTTGGCTTCAAGAGTTCATAATACACAATACCGCCCTGGTCCCGCCAAAACACAAAGCATGGTCTTTTTGCCGAAGCGATTTGGCCTTGGTGTTGAAGGATCGGCTTCGCCAGGTGACAGCCACGATTTTCTCCGCTTCGGATTTTCTAAATAAATAAAATTTTCGTCACCTGTCACAATTTGATACAGAAATGATTTTCTTTCGTGGTGTAGAAGCAGCATTTCAAAAGTGGCTTTGCGATTTTCCATTAGCCGTTCATTCAAATCGTTTCGGATCTTCCCCATTGCTCATAAACGTCTGATGATTCTTTCTTGTGACACATTTGATGTTTGTGCCAATTGCTTTTGTGTTTGAGTTGGGTCATCATCCAGTAACGCCTGCAATTGCTCGTCTTCGCACTTTTGTGGTTTACCAGACCGCGCACTGTCTTCCACATTGAAATCACCACGTGTAAATTGTCGAAACCATGTCTTACATATTCTAATCGATGGAGCGTGTTCACCATATGTTTCTACCAGCGAAATTATGACTTTCCATAGCCTTTTTCTTTTGATTAAATACAAAAATCAATGCGTGCAGCAAATGTTCTTTTTCAGGCACAAACGTCGACATGATAAAACACAGACGCTAGTGTTTGGTGGACTCAGTTTGTGTGAGTTGGTACGTTAATGCCAGACGAACAAACTCAAATTCATACACTGCGTAGTGTTCGCTGGTGCAATCTCTTAGTGAAACTGGAAAATACTTATGCGTACACCTGGTAATAACAACTTCTGGCTCATTGAGAAAAACAATGGGAAACTACTTCGCTCCTCGTTTCTCTAGTACGCCTCTTCAGTGATGCCTAGGCCGTCTATGACACCTGACGGTGAAGCTGACGATGATTCAACACACAGTATATACTCACTGTTGCGTATTTCTGTGGTGGTTGGTAGAATGGTGTATTGTGTTAAGTGAATTAATATGAGCTCAACCATCTGCCGCAGAGCTAGAGGAAGTAACCCAGAACAGCTACAACCCCCAGCTCGGTCAGGAATCGAACCCATGGCGCTCTGAACCAAAGTCCTGTACGATGAACACTCAGCCAGGAAGAAAGTAGAAGTCCCCTTTCTGAATTTTTGACTTCCTAGTGGCGAATCGAACTCACATCCTTCCGGAAGAACGAAGAACGAAGCACGAAGCTTCACGACTAGATAGACCTCATTTTAGTATCAGAAATGTTAATTTTCTTGTCATAAACTCTGAAATGCTATTGAAAATCCAAGATAAGAAAATGTATGTTTTGAACCAGTTCAGAGGCACTCAAATTATCTATACTATTTTTAGCCAAATTAATAACATCTTAGGCATTTCAATAAACGATTTATATTACCTATGAACAATAAGGGTAAAAAATGAAATGGCGTATTGCTTTTAGTGCCGGGAGTGTCCGGGGACATGTTCGGCTCTCGAAGTGCAGGTCTTTTGATCTGACATCCGTAGGTGAGTTGCGCGTCGTGAGGGGGATGAAATGATGATGAAGACGACACATACTCCCAGCCCCCGTGCCAGCGAATTTAACCAATTATGGTTAAAATTCTCGACCCCGCCGGGAATCGAACCCGGGACCCCTGTGACTAAAGGCCAGCACGCTAACCATTTAGCCATGGACCCGGACAACAATAATGGTGAGTACCATGATGGTCTTTATATTTTATGCTGAGAGAAATGAACTAATTCTAATAATTGACAATTAATGGTAGACTTTTCCAAACAATGAAACTACTTTTGAACCCACAATAATTGTTTTCCATCGGTTACTACCGACGTTTTACTCTTAACATGCATTTTGTAAATTGATAATTAATATCGCAGCTTGTATCTTCGTATTCTGGTTTATCCTTTCTCCAGATATATAACTCATAAACATAATTACCTTTTCTTCTTGTAGAATTTGTCAGCGACTTGGCACAGGAATATGATTTATCTGGAGGTTAATTATCTCCTATTATAATAAGTATAAAGTTTTAAAATCCTAGACTTACGTGTTTGGTGGTAGATGATACTTTGTACTTTGTTCGTTGTACAATATAAAATAATTTTGCTGTTTACTCTGATTCACACATTTATGAGTTTAAAAATATGAGATACCGTGAATTCCCTTCTGCGTTCATCTCTCTTATCTAAAAGGTTTCCTATGCTTATCCGTGTATTAATTGCATCGTCTATTTTCGCTCTATACTTCTTTTCACATTAAATGAAATGGCGTTATTTTCTTTCTTATGTTTTTACTTCATTCTGATTCACTCTCATTAGCTCCTCTCTCATTTCCCTTTGCGATAATCTTTCGGGTCTTATTATCCTTTTACTTGTTTCACTCCATTCAAATCGATCGTAAGTTCGTAGCAAGGACGGGAATGGAACTTTAAGATTAGATCTGTGGCACATATCTTTGTATAAAGATCAGTAACCATGTATATAATTTAAATTTTTTTTGATTGGTGCACACTGAGTTGTATTCAGCTGTGACAACTACGACAAACAATTGGCTTAAAAATAACTGGATTTTTCTTTTAGTGTTAGGTGAAGGCAGTGAAAGAGAACACTGGAAGTGACGGAGCGTGGTCACAGTGAGCCATTAGCGCTCTCAGGTGAGAAAGAGGTAATTTTTCTTAGGTCCTGTCGATACTCGTCCGCTTGGTGGAACGGTACAATATATTGTTCAATGGGAAATTTGTAATTATTTTGGATTTAAGTTTTTGCAAGTTCCCTCTGACGAAAAGTGTGTTCTTGATTTAGATTTTATCAATTCTTGGAGGTAGTTCATAAATTTCTGTGAAATGAGTTAGATTAATTAACAAAATTGTGGATAACTTTGACAATTCGGACCGTATAAATTTACCCTAAATATAGATTGCCCACAATACAGCGAAGAGAGAGTGACCTGTGCTGTAATTAACAATAGTTTACAGCTCACGGTGGCAGCAATGCGTTTCATTATTCTTGAAATTATGCAGCAAAGTTTTAAGTTTCAGGTTTGGGGTAATGAATAACGGAACCGACTAGAGAGGAAAGGGTGTGATTTCCTAATGGGAGTGTACAATTATGAATGCCACTTTTTTTTATTTCAATTCAGTAGTTTATTCATATGCCGAGCGGAGCCGGTAGAGCGCAAGCCTTCTGAGACCAACTTGGCAGATTACATCCAGGCTCGCTTTGGTGGTATTTGCTCAAATACGTCAGCCTCATGTTGATAGATTTAATATAACGTAAAAGAACTCCTAGGGGACAAAATTCCGGTACCTCGGCGTCTCCGGAAACCAGACGTAAAACAAATAACATTATTATTATTATTATTATTATTATTATTATTATTATTATTATTATTATTATTATTATTATTATTATTATTATTATCCATTCGTATTTACGTGTTAATCGAAATGAAGATACAATTGCACTAAGAGGAATATTCGAAAAAAGAAAGTCTCCGCTAACTGCTTTACGTCGCACCGACATAGATATGTCTTTTAGCGACGATGGCACAAGGAAGGGCTAGGAGTGGGAAGGAAGCGGCCGTGGCCTTAATTAAGGTACAGCCCCAGCATTTGCCTGGTGTGAAAATGGGAAACCACGGAAAACCATTTTCAGGGCTGCCGACAGTGGGGTTCGCACCTACTATCTCCCGAATACTGGATACCGGCCGCACTTAAGCGACTACAGCTATCGAGCTCGGTAAAAGAGAAAGTCTTGTGTTGCCTACTGCAGAGGCCAAATGCAACATGGTTTCCATCCATTATTTTGTGCACTTCACTGCCGGAAACAATGTAACATAAGATATTGACACACACGTAGGGTACGTAACTTCTTCTTTGTTGACATGCTGCATGTTAGAAGCATAAATGTGAAGCCAATTCTATATTAGAGATAATTGAAATCCATCATTTAATCTAATGCTTCTTTGTACACCACTTTCGTCGTTCTGTTACCGTGAGCACAAACCAAGAGTGATACTGCTACTAACACGGCAGTATGCGACGTACAGTTAGCCAGGTGACAAGCAGTTCGACATGGGCTCATTTCCTGCAACTCTCGGAGTCTGACTCTATGACTTGTTAGTCATTTCGAAGCACGAACTGACAGGGGACAGCAAATGGAAACGGGCAGGCAAGCTATGTCGTATGTGTGGAAGTGTATGTTTCTGTTATTACTTGAGTGTAGGGGTAGGATAGGTGCTTTAGTACTCGAAATTACGTACTACATAAGCATTTCGCTGGATTATGGGAGTAACTAAGTGGAATTGAACTCTGATAACGCCCGGTGCAGGCATCCATATTCGAACTTCTCATGCCTCTGAACTGTACCAAAGAAGTACGGAAACGTTCTCAGTAGTCTTCCAGGTAAAATAAATCAGCACTACGCGCATCAGCTGCTGGGGAATATCCTTAAGACTTAACGACTGTAATATTACCTCCATTATTATTCCTCCTATCAAAAAAGTGTAGATGAGAAAAGTTTTAGGTTTCCATAAATATTGGTAATGGATATTTTGTTTCAGTCTTCCTATAAATACTCCCGTTCATTTAGGTATTTTGAAATCGTATGAAACCTGAAACGTTCCTTTGGATAGATGGATTTTAAATATGAAGTTTCGTTGAAATATATCTGGTAGTTTGCTAGTTGGAGCCTCCGTGGCTCAGACGGCAGCGCGTCGGCCTCTCACCGCTGGATACCGTGGTTCAAATCCCGGTCACTCCACGTGAGATTTGTGCTGGACAAAGCGGAGGTGGGACAGGTTTTTCTCCGGGTACTCCGGTTTTCCCTGTCATCTTTCATTCCAGCAACACTCTCCACCATCATTTCATAGCATTTATCAGTCATTAATAAATCACTTTGGGAGTGGCGACCCCATCGTAATAAGAGCCTATATATAATTCATTCATTACATCCCTGACCCGGTCAAAGACTGGAAAACAGGTTGTAGGTTTTCAGTTTGCTAGTTAGGGGCTGCCTTGCCGAGGCGGTAAAGGCGTGCTCGGTTCGCCCGGAAGGACGTGGGTTCGAATCCCCGTCAGGAAGTCGTGAAATTTAAGAAACGAGATTTCCACTTCCGGAGGTGCATATGGCCCTGAGGTTCACTCAGCCTACACCAAAAATGAGTACCAGGTTAATTCCTGGGGGCAAAGGCGGCCGGGCGTAGAGCTAACCACTCTACCCCATCACGTGTCGAGGTTAACAATGGTGGAAGCCTTTACCTTCCACTCCTCCAAAGGCCTTCATGGCCTGTACGGAGGTGACTTTGCTTTGCTTTTTAGTTTGCTAGTTACTTGACGGCCACATCACTGTGGTAGAACGTACGCTCATCGCCTGTCAGCCAGCCCACTTACAGTTCTGGTCGCCCGCGGGACGGAATACCCAGCGTCAGCACCTCTGGTATGGACGATCTAAAATCCGATCCAAGTGTGTTCGCTCTCTCCCTTCACTGTGACGTAGCTAGCCTCCAAATGGCGAAAGGGAGTTTCATCACGTGTCAGGACACAGATATTTACTATCCAAAGTACAAAGAACAAAGTAAATGTATCTACCAGATAGATCGAAAATGTGTATATGTAAAAAACGTTTCAGAAATAGATTTACATTAAGATTTTCCTTAATGTTGATCACGGATATTTTTTGCTTTTTTTTTTTTGCTACTTGCTTTACGTCGCACCGACGCAGATAGGTCTTATGGAGACGATGGGACAGGAAAGGGCTAGGAGTGGGAAGGAAGCGGCCGTGGCCTTAATTAAGGTACAGCCCCAGCATTTGCCTGGTGTGAAAATGGGAAACAACCGAGCTCGATAGCTGCAGTCGCTTAAGTGCGGCCAGTATCCAGTATTAGGGAGATAGTAGGTCGAACCCCACTGTCAGCAGCCCTGAAAATGGTTTTCCGTGGTAGAGTGCTCAGATTCTTTTTTCTTCATGACACCCAGCAGCCATGGCTGCTCCAGCACCTGTTTCGGCCTTGCTTCATTCATCTGCACTAGTTACAGCCGGGGTTTATTTGTTAATCCGATTTAACAGAGCATTTGTTGATACATCGTTGTCTAAGTTTTATTGCTCATGGCCGGCTTAACTATATTTATGGCAACATGCCGCACGAAAGGTTAACTTCATGGACACTGCATTGAATTGCGAATGTATACCAGCTGCAATCTAAGAACGTGCCAGTTATTTAATCACATCTTCGTGTGCCGCATTTTCATGAAACATGAAATATGAAATTTTAACAAGCACTAATGGAACATTTTAACATGATGCAACGCATCTAAGAATTTTAGAGCCTGATTTTAATGTCGTCATATTTTACGTGTTGTGCACATAGTTCATCCCAGATGTTTTTAACACCCTCTAATGTCATTTGTGTCTGTTTGTACATTTGTTTTAGTTATTAGATGTGTTTGCACAGTTTTGCATTGAGGCTGATGATGGCCAGCCAAGGCCGAAACTAGTTCCTAGATTAAAAATGTAGTATAAACATTGCGTAATATAGTATTGAAAAGGTGGACCATTACGACATAAGTTTAGTTATTATTGTGACTTAAAATTATATCTGGCCAATATCTCGCTCTCAGGTCATTGAAAGTGGCCGGTTGGGATGAGACGGGACAGGGTACTTGCACAAGTATTTGGGAACAATTCGACTCGCGCCAAGGCAGAAAGTGGAAAAGTTTGGTGGCTGCGTTCTCATAACATTG
Source organism: Anabrus simplex (assembly GCF_040414725.1). Classification (NCBI taxonomy): domain Eukaryota; kingdom Metazoa; phylum Arthropoda; class Insecta; order Orthoptera; family Tettigoniidae; genus Anabrus; species Anabrus simplex. The sequence continues at coordinate 1,183,989,129 of NC_090265.1, forward strand.
ATTTGTGGGGAGATTGTTCGAACACAGAACCAATGGGTGGACACGAGACTTGCATTCCATTGTCTCATGTAACACAATTGCCTCTACTTAATGCTGGATATGGAGTGAATAATAAGTTATACATTTTACAATTTACTTTACGCCGCACCGACACAGATTAGGTCTTACGGCGACGATGAGTTAGGGAAGGGCTAGGAGAAGGAGCAACGTAAAGCAAATAATAATAATAATAATAATAATAATAATAATAATAATAATAATAATAATAATAATAATAATAATAATAATAATAATAATAATGTATGTTCAGTCTTCAGCCCTAAGGCGGTTGGATCCTCAACAGCTCTGCCATCAGCTGTCATAGATGGCCTAGGCATCACTGAAGAGGCGTACTAGGGAAATGCGGAGTGAGGTAGTTTCCAGTTGTTTTCCCCACCGAACCAGAAATTGCTATTAGGCCTACATATCAGTCTGCCAAGCCCACTGAAATTCATGAACCAACTGACCCTATGAGCAACATTTTCACACCATTCATAGCAGGGACTGGCTGCAAAAGGAATGGTATTACTAGCATCGCTCATACATCAGTCACTTTCATATTGTCAAAGCCAAGTATAAGACAGAGACAGATCAATGAAAGTAACAAAATTACTCTAGCCCATACCAGAAGACATAGCACACTGTAAACACTAGGTCCTGCCAGCAAAGGCAAACTAATAATAATAATAATAATAATAATAATAATAATAATAATAATAATAATAATAATAATAATAATAATAGTAATAATAATAATAATAATAAGATAAACATATTTTTAATGCTGGATAGAATTACGTCGGATAAAATGAATTAAAATGTCAGTGATACATTCAGATTAAGATGCAGTGGGTCTTCAATGATCCATGATGGTGAGTTGGAATTTAAAATATGAAAGGAGTTAATCTTTTTTTTATAAAGGAAATTAGAACCAAAAAGTATGTATGTGAACGTACTGTATGTAAGTTAAGGTGTTAATGTCACATTTTGTGACGCAAAAGGAAACGATTTTTTTTATGAATTGAAATGATTCTTACAGGAAGAAATTGACTTAAAATGAAAGTCTACTGACGTATGTTATTCCCATCAGAGATCTCACCTCGAATATTATGAAGACACGGTAGGTCTTTAACTGCTCAATTATATGCTGAATATACAGTAAGTGAAATTTGTGCACTTTTCTAGAGAAGTTAATAATCCCTATTTCTTTAACTAATATTAAAAATAATTTATTTTATTTAAAATATATCACAACGCGGAAGCAGAAATAAATAAATAAATAAATAAATAAATAAATAAATAAACCATACCGTTGCATTTCTTTAGAAATAGGTCTATTTGGTTTAAACATTTTCAATTATTTGAAGTTTACTTTTATCGACATAGTTACTACAATAGTACATAGTACAATAGTCGAATAGTGGAGACTACCACGGCATAAACTATGCCCTTCTACTAGTCTGCTTCCTAGGAGTACCCGATGAGTCGGAAAATCTTAATTCACTACACTGGCGGCGGAAAAATCTATCTGACTTGGAGACAACTTTTTCCTCCAAGCAAGAGGAGAAACCCACGCTTCACTGCTAATTTGGAATAAATGAATGTAAAATTTAATAAAAGTAAAGAGGAAGAAGCTTTAATCAAGAAACGGCTCTTTTCAGGGTCGAATTTTGAATTATTTAGTGAATTGTGGTGCTATAATTTGGAATAGGCCTAAATTGTTATTCTATACCACGCCATACTACTACTACTAAGTGAGCCTCTGCCTTAAGTATGGACACTGATCATTCAAAACAGCGCATCAGATTAGGTATCGCATAGCTGGAATTCTATGATGAACCTGTGTGTTACGTACCAGCTGTATCAGAAAATAAACAAAAGTGATATTCAATCAAATAAAAAAAGTCATAACAATTGAACAAGAGGAATGACATGCTAAAGAAGAAAGTTTTCTAACTCCCCAGCTATTTTCCGCTAATATTCAGTCAGGCTGTAATACTCGGTACGCAGCAGTAATCCCATCTATCGGAGTTAAGAGGCAGCATAAGTGACAAAGAACATCACATCAAACAATGGTCAATGTAATGTTACTGTTGATCAATGCTATGCGCTTTTGATATTGTAGGTCTTCACATTTAGTTTTCTTCCGACTCTGAAATACCACTCTTACCATAGTCGGTACGGTAAAACTTATTAAAACATAAATGATCGGAAATTGTATTCCCTATAACATTTGTTATGTAATACTTTTCGATAGCACCACTAACATAGGTATTTAAAAATTACATTTTAGGCGTCTTTCCCTAAACTACAATTCCATCCAGGGTGAATAAATTTGTTTGTAGCTTAGACTGTTGTTTCTCATTCCCCGACTCTATATAATGATTTTCATTAATTTTTGTTAACCCATTTTCTTGTGGATCGGCGTTGATATGGACTTAGCCACAAAATTACAATTTCATGAATATCTGTGTTATCTCAGTCGGTACGGTAAAAATCTATAAGGCATATATGGTCGGAGATTTAATTCTATATAACTTTGGTTATGTAGTATTTATCGATACGGCCACTAATAATTTAAATACGTGAAAATTAAATTTTAGGCCTTCTCCTAAACTACCATGTCACTCAGTGTGAATGGAATTATTCATAGCCTATATTATAATGGCTCATTTTCCGACTACGCATGGCAATTTTTATTGAGATAGTACCACTCATAGCGTAAATATTTAAGAATTAAATTTTGACCTTACCCTAAACTACTATTTCTCTCAGCGTGAATAAAATTATTTACAGCTTACACTGTAGCTACTCATTCCTCGGCTTCGAATACCAATTTTCATTATGATAGGACCACTAATAACATAAATATTTGAAAATAAGCTTTTAGGCCTTTGCCTAAACTATCATTTCTATCAGCGTAAATAAAATTATTTATGTCCTAGATTGTAGCGACTTATTCCCCGACTTTGCATACCGATTTTTATTAAATTCTCTTTAGCCGTTTTCTAGTGATGCGTGTACAGACAGACAGACAGACAGACAGACAGACAGACAGACAGACAGACAGACAGACAGACAGACAGACAGACAGACAGACAGACAGACAGACAGACAGACAGACAGACAGACAGACAGACAGACAGACAGACAGACATTACGGAAAAGTAAAAAGTACATTTCCTTGTTACTGTGGACATGACCGATACAGAAATACCATTCTTTTCAAATTCTGAGCAATGTACAGACAAAACTCTTATTTTTTATATATAGATTGTTTCGCGCAGTGGAATGCAAAGAATAATGTGTGATAACCATGTTGCCTTTAGCCTCTACAGTAGGCAACACAAAACTAACATTCTTTTCTTAAATATTCCGCTTAGTGTTAACCGTACCTTCATTCTGATGAACCCGTCAAGAGGGGCGGGTATAGCTATTCGTTAATAAAATATATCTTGTCTAGTTCTTGTACAGGACTTCAATTTATTCATACCACTAAATACTGAATTTAAAAACGTGCGTTCTGAATGTGCTTGGCATCTTCTACAATACGTGAAGTTTTTACAGTGCGGACGGGCAGTTATAAATTGTGCAATATACCGTTGGCAGCTCTCTTGTTCTTGAGGTGCACAGAATGTGGCAATATCAAAAGGACATTAATGTAAATCAATACAATGAAATACTAATATCCGTGTTCAGCTCCACGGCTAAATGGTTAGCGTGCTGGCCTTTGGCCACAGGGGACCCGGGTTCGATTCCCGACAGGGTCGGGAATTTGAACCATCATTGATTGATTTCGCCGGCACGGGGGATGGTTGTATGTGTCGTCTTCATCATCATTTCATCCTCATCACGACGCGCAGGTCGCCTACTGGAGTCAAATCAAAAGACCTGCACATGGCGAGCCGAACATGTCCTCGGACACTCCCGGCACTAATTCGTTTCGATATTAATATCCGTCACTGTTATAGTTGTCAGTGTGTAGAATAATACTACTTTTAACATTTCACAGTGATCTATGGAACACAAAACAAGTGACATTTCATCATCATCATCTGTTTACCCTCCAGGGTCGGCTTCTCCCTCGGACACAGCGAGAGATCCCACCTCTACCGCCTCAAGGGCAGTGTCCTGGAGCTTCAGACTCTTGGTCGGGGATACAACTGGGGAGAATGATCAGTACCTCGCCCAGGCGGCCTCACCTGCTATGCTGAACAGGGGCCTTGTGGAGGGATGGGAAGATTGGAAGGGATAGGCAAGGAAGAGGGAAGGAAGCGGCCGTGGCCTTATGTTAGGTACCATCCCGGCATTCGCCTGGAGGAGAAGTGGAAAAAACGGAAAACCACTTCCAGGATGGCTGAGGTGGGAATCGAACCCACCTCTACTCAGTTGACCTCCCGAGGCTGAGTGGACCCCGTTCCAGCCCTCATACCACTTTTCAAATTTCGTGGCAGAGCCGGGAATCGAACCCGGGCCTCCGGGGGTGGCAGCTAATTACGCTAACCACTACACCACAGAGACGGACACAAGTGACATTTAAAAAAAATTCTTTATTCTAGAACATTTTGAACATTTAAAATAGGCTACTTCAATTATACTAGAACAATGGACGAGATTTTGTTGGAGTCGCAGCCGCAGGTCTTTTTGGCGTAGAATACATCGGTTGGAAAAGTGAATGCGCTGAATTTTGGTACAGAAATATATATTTCATTGGCTCCCCATTTACGAATCACAAAATTCCCAATTCTCATTCAATCTATTACACTTCTTGAGTATGTCCGGGCGCATCTACCTCCACAGACTGGACGGGAGAAGTAGGCGTACTTGGTTGCAACTTGAGGAGCTTGGCTGCCTCGAGTTTCTTACCTGGTTCGAGGTCCACTCAGCCTACGTGATCAGAATTGAGGAGCTATCTGACGGTGAGATAGTGGCCCCGGTCTAGAAAGCCCAGAATATTGGCCGAGAGGATTCTTCGTGCTGACCACACGACACCTCGTAATCTGCAGGCCTTCGGGCTGAGCAGCGGTCGCTTGGTAGTCCAAGACCCTTCAAGGGTTGTAGTGCCATGGGGGGTATATAGCCTCGACTCGCTTACACTAAGCCTCGAACATGTCGAGCTTGTTCGATTCCTTTTCGCTCATTCTTTCATACTGTTGCCGTTTGTGGTAGGATTGAGCCTTCAATTAAGATACCTAGATATTTTTGTCATTTTCACGACGTTAACAACTATTTCACAATTTTTCGGGTACCGGTACCTTAAATTTTCTCTTGATATTATTATAGATATATCAGACGTGCTATCAAGACGCGGTTCCAATTTATATTAATTTTTCCGCACGGTTCGAGCTCCCATTTCACCTAAAGATGTGGGATGCGTGCACTATTACAGCAGCTGGCAGTGAAAGCTATTTGGATTGACTCGTTGAACCTTCCCATTTTCATATAGGCTTTATAGTTTTGCAAATATTGATTGATGTCTGGTATATGCTTATTTGGGACTCTGAGATTATGACCAAGGGACCCAGTAATACAACAAAACAATGGCTGTATTCTACTTAAAAATCTAAATATGTCGACGTTACATCTACTTAGTCTGCACAGAAGATCAGCACTTGGCATATGGCAAATTCGATTACTAATCTTCCCTCATGAAGGTTTCAGATATAATCCAAGTAACACTAAAACTGTGTTAAATGAGTGTGGGTGGCTTGAAGGGTGATTATATATACATCTTAGGAAATAAAGACTTTACAACAATTTGCTGTACGTCTTATGATGACTATGGAATATAAGAGGCGTAGGAATGGGAAGGGAGCGCCGTGGCCTAAGCCCCAGAATTTTCCTGGTGTGAAAAAGGGTAATCACGGTAAAATCGTTTTCTGGGCTGCCGACAGTAGAATTCGAACCCGCTATCTCTCGAATGCAAGCTCACAGCTGCGCGCCTATAACCGCGCGGCTAATTCTCCCGGTAAAGCTCTTACACTGAAATGAATAACAACAGAAGACGGAATATATGATCAATGAATATGAGGGGTGATTTTCCGTATAAACCAGCAAACCGAATCAAGAAATCGCAATCCTATAACGATTGATTCAGTTAACAGAGGTACAGCAAATATCTTGCGCTCACTCCTGACTTGCTCAACTTTCAATAGCATCAGCTCTCTGGATTCAATAGTTCAGTACGGATTACACTTAATTAACCGAGTTACACACACGGAGTGTTTTATCTCTCATTTGCGTTCTGAAAGTCCCTGTCCTATCTAGACGTGGAGGGAAACTAACAATAATACTTCTTCATCTGTTTTCCCTCCAGGGTCGGCTTTTCCCTCGGACTCAGCGAGGGATCCCACCTCTACCGCCTCAAGGGCAGTGTCCTGGAGCTTCAGGCCCTGGGTCGGGGGATACAAGTGGGGAGGATGACCAGTACCTCGCCCAGGTGGCTTCACCTGCTATTCTGAACAGGGGCCTTGAGAGGGGATGGGAGGAATGGAAGGGATAGACAAGGAAGAGGGAAGGAAGCGGCCGTGGCCTTAGGTACCATCCCGCCATTTGCCTGGAGGAGAAGTGGGAAACCACGGAAAACCACTTCTAGGATGGCTGAGGTGGGAATCGAACACAACTCTACTCAGTAGACCTCCCGAGGCTGAGTTGACCCCGTTCCAGCCCTCGTACCACTTTTCGAATTTCGTGGCAGAGCCGGGTGTCGATCCCGGGCCTCCGGGTGTAGCAGCTAATCGCACTAACCACTACACCACGGAGGCGGACACAATAATACTAATAGTAATTTTATGCCCCACGAAATACTGTACGGTTTTCGGAGACACAGAGGTGCCGGATATTGTCCCATGGGATTTCTTTTACGAAGCAGTAAATCCAACTATAAGAGGGGCGTATTTGTATAAATACTACCGAATTGATCTGGGATCGAACCCGCCAACTTGAGCTCAAAAGGCCAGCGCCCTACCGCATGAGATACTTCAGCCTGGCTGGAAGGGAAATATGTAGTTTGTTATCCGTACAAATGGAGATGCAATGAAGCAGTCCATTCATAATGTCCTGTGTTTTCATATTGATCATAATAATAGCTTTTGCATATTTTCCAACACCTAAGTATTTCTCTTCGATGTTAATCTTTATACAATTTATTATAAGTGTTTGTCATAAATAACATGATTAATAATGTGACTGGCTCAATGGCTGAGTGGTCAGCGCTGTGTATTTCGGTTCAGAGGGCCCTAGGCTCGATACCTAGCCGGGTCTGGTTAATTCCTCGGTGTAGGGGAGTCGATGTTTTGTGTCCATATTACTGAACATCTCGTCGCTTACATACAACACGCCATACTATTTGCAAGAAATACGCAGTAGTCAATAAACCAGTGAATAAACACGAAACTGAGACAAATTGACTTGCAAAGCCGGTCTCTACTAACTGGGAAATGACCATTAGATAGGAAAATAAAATATGTGATTAATAATCTGATGTATAATTAATACAATAAAAAAAATTATTTGAATCAATTGTTTTCCCGTTTACTGCTTCGATATTTCTTACCTCGTTCTGGTTGAAATTTTGTTTAGAAAACGTGTGCCATTGTTCTATAAGTAAGAAAAGGATTTTTTTTTGCTAGTTGCTTTACGTCGCACCGACACAGATAGGTCTTATGGCGACGATGGGACAGGAAAGGGCTAGGAGTGGGAAGGAAGCGGCCGTGGCCTTAATTAAGGTACAGCCCCAGCATTCTTCTGGTGTGAAAATGGAAAAACCACGGAAAACCATTTTCAGGGCTGCCGACAGTGGGATTCGAACCTACTATCTCCCGAATACTGGACACTGGCCGCACTTAAGCGACTGCAGCTATCGACCTCGGGGAAAAGGAATTAGAAGCTCATAGCTTACACTCAAAAAAGAATTTTTACACCCCGTCTACACCCTCCAAAATGAGACAAGTAGTACTATTAACCATAAACATTCTGCTTAATATTTCTTTTCCTTTCAAACGACTGTGAAAATGTTGTAAGGTAAATGCCGGTAGTGTTTCGTGAAAGTAAGCCTGGATGTCTCTCAAGAGAGCCATGAAAGCGCGTCTTTCTTCCCAATCGCTTCACAAATTATCGTATTAAATTATTCACTTCTGGGGTAAGGGTTTATTGTCACGCTGACCACTGGCGATGTTTTATTCACGGCTACAGTTACCCTTAATTACATCTGGCTTGGATAATTGTTCGTTATTGACTGGTGGGAGCCACATGGGAGAACTCATCACTTTGTGTCTGTCTAGACTCTGACAGAAACTTCTTCCTCCAGCCTTGTCCGCTAGCTCACCGGCTGGCATTTTAACTAATTCGCTTATTGCCAGGTAATTCCAAATAAAACTCACATCAGTCTTCATTTCCTCCCGGAAACTGGAGCTCTGCGGTCAGTGAAATGAGGCTAATCGACCTTACATACATGCACGCCCTCCCAGGGAACGTTTCCGTGGCAAATAATCCAATTTGGAGAAGGAACACATCATTATTTACTTCGTTTCTGCTACATTTCAGTCTCTGAAAAACGGAAAATACTACTCCCTTCTTCACGGTTGTTCGCAATACACTGAGACACGCCCTATAATAACTGTGGGACGCCGTGGTTCCTTTGTTCGACCCCATATTGTAGCCAGTTTTAATGTCTGTTAGTTGGTAGTGTCAAAATATTATCAATTGCAATTTCAGAGACATCTATTCTCATCAATTAATAATAATAATAATCGGCCAGTATCCAGTATTCGGGAGATAGTGGGTTCGAACCCCACTGTCGGCAGCCCTGAAGATGGTTTTCCGTGGTTTTCCATTTTCACACCAGGCAAATGCTGGGGCTGTACCTTAATTAAGGCCACGGACGCTTCCTTCCCACTCCTTGCCCTTCCCTGTCCCATCGTCGCCATAAGACCTGTCTGTGTCGGTGCGACGTAAAGCAACTTGCAACATACTACTACTACTACTACTACTACTACTACTACTACTACTACTACTACTAATAATAATAATAATAATAATAATAATAATAATAATAACAATAGTAGCAACAAGTCTCATTTATTACAGTCTGAAAATATCGCATGTTTGTATTTGGACCTGAATTTCAGTTTAGTGGCTTTAAATCTACACCATTGAAGATTTTATACTTTTTGTTTAGATACAGAAGTGACGTGATTGTCATATCAATGTTCAATCGTACTCAATATTTGAGGTACGTTTGACAGCTGCCGGTACAATGTAATTCATAAAACATGCTTTACACTTTTTAATATCCAGAATACATGTGTGTGGTCACTTCCCCTGTGAACATTGCAATTAATTTTCTACAATTTCCTCCCGCTTCTTCATGTTTTATTTGCAGTGCAGCATTTCCCTCTCTCTTATCAATTAGTATGTCAATTAATGGAAACAACCTCACCAACATGCATCTCACTATGTGAGTGTGTATGTGTTTATAATATTAAACTCCGTAGGCCATGTAGCGGTTACCAATCACGAAGTCTGTTGGGAAAGGAGCTACATCTGTCCAATTGATTAATGACCCCAATAATAGCGTATGATCGCGCTTCGACAAGGGAACCGATCCATCTTCCGCTAGCCAATACAGCGTATCGTGTAACATTCTGGTATTTCTCTCGGTCAAATGACCTAGGCGGTCCCCACTCGAGAACTTCCATCAGATATATATCGCAAAGAGTGAGCAAAAAGATTCTAACAAGGTTACAAAAATGACAGTTGTTCTTTTTAGTTCATTTTGAAAGTAAAAGAAACTTGGGCCTATGTTTCAGTGGGTTATACACTCGATTCTTTCCCTTAGTTTGTAGTGTCGAATCCTCATATGTTTCCTCAAGGAATAATAATAATAATAATAATAATAATAATAATAATAATAATAATAATAATAATAATAATAATCAGTTTAGCCAATGCCAACGACTTGTTCTTAATGGCAGACTGTGCTAAAAGCCTGCAAGCCAATATCTTGGAACTTGAAAATAGGTGCAATGAGTATGATGTGAAAATTAGCATTTCCAGAACTAAAGTGGTGTCAGCGGATAAGAAGGTTGGGAAGACAAAACTGGAACAGGTAGATCGTTTGAAGCATTTAAGCTCTGTATTCTCCTAGGATGTTAGTATAGTAAGTGAGACTGAATGAAGGTGTAGCAAAGCTGATGCAGTGAGTACGCAGTTGCGATCAGTACCATTCGGTAAGAAAGAAGTCAGCTCCGGGATAAAGGAAAGAATCTTTACACCGGTCTGTACGGGAATGACAGGTGTGTAGACTCAGGACATCTTATCCATAAGTCAGAAGTAACAGTCATGAAAGTAGGGAGTTTACCGAGTGAGTTGGCCGCGCGGTTAGGACCGTGCAGCTGTGAGCTTACATCCGGGAGATAGTGGGTTCGAACCCCACTGTCGGCAGCCCAGAAGATGGTTTTCTGTGGTTTCCCATTTTCACAGTACGCAAATGCTGGGGATGTACCTTAATTAAGGCCACGGCTGCTTCCTTCCAACTCCTAGCCCTTTCCTATCCCATCGTCGTCGCCATAAGACCGGCCTGTGTCGGAGCGACGCGAAGCCAATTGAAAAAAGAAAAAAAGTGAGGAGCACGATTGCTGGGTCAAACAGCTGGGAGCTATGACAGAAGGTACTCGTAATAAGAAGATAAAGGCTAATTTAGGAATGAACTCGATGGAACTTCATCCATAAACGCATAAATTGGCTTCGGTGGTGGGGTCACGTGAGGGGAATGGTGGAGGATGGTTTACCTAGGAGAATAATGGACTCGGTCATGGAGGGTAAGATAAGTAGAGAGGGACTAAGACTCTGATGGTGAGTCTCAGTTTCTTCTTCTTCTTCTTCTTCTTCTTCTTCTTAATCCGTTTACCCTCCAGGGTTGGCTTTTCCCTCGGACTCAGCGTGGGATCCCACCTCTAACGCTTCAAGGGCAGTGTCCTGGAGCGTGAGACATTGGTTCAGGGGCTACAACAGGGGAGAATGACCAGTACCTCGCCCAGGCGGCCTCGCCTGCTATGCTGAACAGGGCCTTGCGGGCGGATGGGAAGATAGGAAGGGATAGACAAGGAAGAGGGAAGGAAACGGCCGTGGCCTTAAATTAGGTACCATCCCGGCATTTGCCTGGAGGAGAAGTGGGAAACCACGGAAATCCACTTCCAGGATGGCTGAGGTGGGAATCGAACCCACCTCTACACAGTTGACCTCTTGAGGCTGAATGGACCCCGTTCCAGCCCTCGTACCTCTTTTCAAATTTTGTGGCAGAGTCGGGAATCGAACCCGGGCCACGGGGGGGGGGGGCAGCTAATCACACTAACCACTACACCACAGAGGCGGACCTAGTCTCAGTTTCTAATGATTTAACTATAAGAGGTATGAAACTAAACGATGCCGAATATCTAGTTACAAACAGAGGATTGTGGAGGCGTTCAGTAAATTTACGGAGGCTTGTAGATTGAATGCTGAAAGGCATAGCAGTCTATACTGAAGGTGTATGATGTGTGTATGAATAATTATTATTTTTTGCTACATTAATGCTGCACTAACTCATCGAAGGTTTTCGACGACGGAAGGATGGGAAAGGGCTAGGATTGGGAAGGAATTATTATTATTATTATTATTATTATTATTATTATTATTATTATTATTATTATTATTATTATTATTATTATTATTCGGATCCTTGGCTGAATGGTCAGCGTAGTCGCCTTGGGTTCAGAGGGTCCCGGGTTCATTTCCCTGTGCCTTTTGTTTTGTCGTCGAAGGCGATGATGTCTACTCGACGAGTACCGGCAGTTGTTGAGATGCCGTGAGCTTTTTTTATGGACGAATCTTTCACGCTCTTGGCAGGATGTACATGGCAAGGATGGAACGAATGCTGTGGTGTCTGACATTAATTAGAGTTTCACTGTGCCCGCAGTGTCGTAGGACTTGGGGGAGGGTTTTCAATCTCGTTCTGACAGTGTCGACAACGGCTGCTGACGTAGGTCCTGCCTGGAATAACTCGCACTACTGCTACGTTGCCTACCATCGTAAAGTCATCGCGTCATTCGCTGCTAGTGAGTCCTTGGTGGATTCGAACCTATTTTTTGGTTTGTGTGTGTTCCTTATACCGAATGATCCGTTACCTTTCTGAGGGAGATGGCACCATTTGTCATATTCCGTATCTCTCTGAGCACTGCATACTCTTCTAGCGTTGAAGAAGTTTATGTTCTTACGACAAAGAAATTCATTGTGTTGTACATACAGATTCTGGAGCCAATGGATATTTTACTCATGATGTCGTTCTGTGTTGTTGACGTAAGGGATATTGGGCGTGCGTAAGCATTTAATTGAATGTATCTGTTTTAGGAAGGTTTCCCAAGTAGTTCTGAACATTCCGAAGCCTTTGAATTTAGTATGAATGTAGAGCTTTGCATCAAGTAGCGAATATTTAAGAATAACTTAAATATTGTATTTAAGCGGTCCACCTATTCAGTACATATATAATTTATTAAATCTAGTACATGTTTCTTCTCCTAAGGGAAATTATCAGCTAGAATAAATTATACAATATATGAGATGCAAAAATTACATTACTAGATTGGTAAGACAAATTAAAAAATACTTTTATATATAAGGACATTTAAAATAAATTATTAGCAAACTTTGTTAAAGTCTGAAGTCATATCTCCTCTAAAAATAAAGGAACACGTATTTTATTGTTTCCTGTAAATCCCAATAGGAAGGGTTTAAAAGGGTGAAAAATGGGTTGAATGCCTTTAATGAGGATACATATATCTCAGAAACGGAATATATTACAGAACTGAAGATTTTTATATGGAATCTCCTTTAAAAATAAAGAAAAACGTATATTTAAGTTTTCGGAAAATCCAATTAATGGCGGATAACAGGAGTGACAAATTGGGGTGAATTTTTTGAAAGACTATATCTACAGAATATCTTGGAAACGTAAAATGTTTAAAGACGTAAAAAGTGGGTGTTTGGAATCACCTGTAAATGTAAAGATACATAGGTGATTTGTTTTTGGAAACTCCACTTAAGGGGAATTCAAAAGGGGTGAATTCTAAAATGAGAATTTTTACAGTATATCTAAAAAAACTTAACATGTTACAGAAGTGAAAAATTGCATTTTTTTATCTCTATTAAACATAAAGAAACGTGTATTTTTAGTTTTCGGAAATACCAATTGGGTGGAGGGGGAGGGGTAAATGTGACTGAAAATGGTGTTGAATTATTTTAATAACAATAATAATGTTATTTGTTTTACGTCCGACTAACTACTATTTTACGGTTTTCGGAGACGCCGGAATTTCGTCCCGCAGGAGTTCTTTTACGTACCAGTAAATCTACCGACACGAGGCTGACGTATTTGAGCACCTTCAAATACCACCGGACTGAGCCAGGATCGAACCTGCCAATTTGGGGTCAGAAGGCCAGCACCTCAACCGTCTGAGCCACTCAGCCCGGCTGAATTCTTTTAATTAGGCTACTGATATCTCAAAAATGAAGATGTTACAGACGTGAAATTTGATATTTGCAATCTGCTTTAAAGGTAAAGAAACACGTACTCTCGGAAAATCCAATAAGGGGGGGGGGGTGAAAGAATTGAAAAATTAATTGACTTAACTGTATGAGAATACATACATCTAATACAAACTAAAGTTGTTACAGACGTGAAAATTCGTACTTGGATCTCCTTTAAAAACAAAGAAAAGCGCGTTTTGGGGGGGAAACCATCTTGGGGGGCAGGAGTGTGAAGGAGTTGAATTCCTTTCATAAGGACACATAAGTCAAAAACTGAAGAAGTTAGAGTCGTGATAATTGTTATTTAGAAGATCCTTTACTGTTAAAGAAACAAGTATTCTTGCGGGAAAATTCACTTGGGGGGGGGGGAGGGGAGTTGTGTGAAATGAAGTGAAAAAAGTAAATTATTTTTATGGGGATACTTATATCTCAAAACTGAAGGTAATAGACGTGAATATTGGTGTTTGGAATCTCCTTTAAACATAAAGGAAAACGCCTTCTTTTAATTTTTTTGGGGGGGGGGGGGGTGGCGGTAAATGAACTTAACGGCGGTGGGGTGTAAAAGGAGGTGAGACCAATTGATTTTACTGTTCTTAATGTACTTATAAGGATCCTCCGTTGCTCAGGCGGCAGCGTGCCGGCCTCTCACAGCTGGGTTCCGTGGTTCAAATCCCGTTCACTCCATGTGACATTCGTGCAGGACAAAACGGAGGCGGACAGGTTTTTCTCCGGAAACTCCGGTTTTCCCTGTCATCATTCATTCCAGCAACACATAATAATAATAATATTAATAATAATAATAATAATAATAATGTTCCGGACCGTCGTCAAATGTGCGGACCGCGCTGGAAACGGCTCCTGGACGGGTAATGACTAAGAATGCAGTCCGGCCGCAGGTTCAGTGCCGCCAAGGCACCCAATATGACACCACGCCGGATCTCCTGAAGGATTTTATCCATATTAAAAATTATTATAGGAAAAGGTGGCAAAGATTTACGGACCCAACTGACCGGGAGGAATACCTGAGCCTAGCCCGGGAAGTACGGAATCGATTGCTGGAAAAGAAGATTGAAAAATGGGAGGAAACGTGCCGTAATCTAATAGAAAACGAGTCAGATCGGGAATTTTGGTGGATTCTCTCAGAAAACGAGTCAGATCGCGAATTTCGGCGGATGATATATCTAAAACAATAAGCATTCAATTATAAATTTCAGTATAACACCGTAGCGAAGCACGGGTATCTTGCTAGTCTATATATATAAAATAACTTGTCCTGACTGACTGACTGACTGACTGACTGATTCATCATCGCCGAGCCAAAACTACTGGATATAAAGAGATGAAATTTTGGGGATATATTCATATTAAGACGTAGGTGCTCGCTAAGAGAGGATTTTTGGATATTCCTTCGCTAAGGAGGTGAAAACGGGGGTGAAATTTTAAAATGAGTTGCTCTATATCTCAAAACTTTAAACGTTTACAGATGTAAAAATTGGTATTTAGAATCTTCTTTAAAAATAAGGAAACACGTATTTTTTTGTTTTCAGAAAATCCCAATAGGAGGGGTGAAAAAGGGTGAAAATGGGGGAAAATGGGTTGAATGCCTTTAATCAGGATACCGGTACCTATATCTCAGAAACTGAAGATATTACAGACCTGAAAATTGGTACTTTTGATCTCTTTTAAAAATAAAGAAACACGTAATTTTTTGTTTTTGGAAAATCCAATTAATGGGAGGGTGAAAAGGGGGTGAATTTTGAAAATGTGTGAATCTATATCTCCAAACTTTTAAAGTTTGCAGATGTAAAAATTGGTATTTAGAACCTTCATTAAAAATAAAGGAACACGTATTTTTTTGTTTTCGGAAAATCGCAATAGGAGGAGTGAAAAGGGGCTAAAAAGTGGTTGAATGCCTTTAATGAGGCTACTTATATATCAGAAACTGAAGATATTACAGACCTGAAAATTGGTGTTTGGGATCTCCGTTAAAAATAAAGAAACACGTATTTTTTTGTTTCTGGAAAATCCAATTTAGGGGGGTTAAAAGGGAGTAATATTTTAAAATGAGTGTATCTATCTCAAAAATTTTAAAGGTTATATATGTAAAAATTGGTATTTAGAATCTCCTTTAAAAATAAATAAACACACGTATTTTTTCTTTTTTGAAAAATCCAAATATTGGGGGGGGGGTAAAAAGGGGGGAGGGTAAATTTTTTAAAATGTCTTAAAACTTTAAAATTTACACATGTAAAAATTGGTAGGTAGAATCTCCTCTAAAAGTAAAGGAAAACGTATTTTTTGTTTCCTGTAAATCCCAATAGGAGGGGTGTAAAAGGGTGAAAAATGGGTTGAATGCCTTTAATGAGGATACATATATCTCAGAAACGAAAGATATTACAGAACTGAAAATTTGTATATGGGATCTCCTTTAAAAATAAAGAAACACGCATTTTTTAGTTTTGGAAAATCCAATTAATGGCGGTTAAACAGGAGTGACAAATTGGGTGAATTTTTGAAAGACTATATCTACAGAATATCTTGGAAACGTAAAATGTTACAGACGTAAAAAGTGGGTGTTTGTAATCTCCTGTAAATCTAAAGAAACATAGGTGATTTGTGTTTGGAAACTCCACTTAAGGGGAACTCAAAAGGGGTGAAATTTTAAAATGAGAATTTTTACAGTTTATCTCAAAAACTTAACATGTTACAGAAGTAAACAATGGTATTTTTTATCTCTATTAAACATAAAGAAACGTGTATTATTAGCTTTCGGAAATACCACTTGGGTGGAGGGGGGGGGGGTAAAAGTGACTGAAAATGGTGTTGAATTCTTTTAATTAGGCTACTGATATCTCAAAAATGAAGATGTTACAGACGTGAAATTTGATATTTGCAATCTGCTTTAAAAATAAAGAAACACGTATTCTCGGAAAATCCAATGAAGGGGGGGGGGGGGGGAGGTGAAAGAATTGAAAAATTAATTGAATTAATTGAATGAGAATACATACATCTAATAAAAACTAAAGTTGTTACAGACGTGAAAATTCGTATTTGGATCTCCTTTAAAAACAAAGAAAAACGCGTTTTGGGGGGAAACCATCTTGGAGGGCGGGAGTGTAAAGGAGTTGAATTCCTTTCATGAGGACACACAAATCAAAAACTGAAGATGTTAGAGTCGTGATAATTGGTATTTTGAAGATCCTTTACTATTAAAGAAACAAGTATTTTTTGCGGGAAAATTCACTGAGGGGGGGGGGGAGTAGTGTGAAATGAATGGAAAAAAGTAAATTATTTTTATGGGGATACTTATATCTCAAAACTGAAGGTAATAGACGTGAACATTGGTGTTTGAAATCTTCTTTAAACATAAGAAACAAGCCTTCTTTTAATTTTTTTTTGGGGGGGGGGGTGCCGGTAAATAAACTTAACGGCGGTGGGGTGTAGAAGGAGGTGAGACCAATTGATTTTACTGTTCTTAATGTACTTATAAGGATCCTCGGCAGCGCGCCGGCCTCTCACAGCTGGATTCCGTGGTTCAAATCCCGTTCACTCCATGTGACATTCGTGCTGGACAAAACGGAGGCGGGACAGGTTTTTCTCCGGATACTCCGGTTTTCCTGTCATCATCCATTCCAGCAACACATAATAATAATAATAATAATAATAATAATAATAATAATAATAATAATAATAATAATAATAATAATAATAATAATAATAATAATAATAATAATAATGTTCCGGACCGTCGTCAAATGTGCGGACCGCGCTGGAAACGGCTCCTGGACGGGTAATGACTAAGAATGCAGTCCGGCCGCGGGTTCAGTGCCTTCTAGGCACCCAATATGGCACCACGCCGGATCTCCTGAAGGATTTTATCCATATTAAAAATGATTATATGAAAAGATGGCAAAGATTTACGGACCCAACTGACCGGGAGGAATACCTGAGCCTAGCCCGGGAAGTACGAAATCGATTGCTGGAAAGGAAGATTGAAAAATGGGAGGAAACATGCCGTAATCTAATAGAAAACGAGTCAGACCGCGAATTTCGGCGGATTATGTATCTAAAACAATAAGCATTCAATTATAAATTTCAGTATAATACCGTAGCGAAGCACGGGTATCTTGCTAGTAGTCTATAAAATTGATGTGAATTGTTCATTAAAATTCTTTATGACAAAGTTCGTGGAAACGAATAGTTGTATTCGTAAAATTGTAAGATGAACGTTGATTTAAAATATTTCTTGATAAAAGATACTTAAGAATGATCACTGCAGGATTTAAGACATTTTTTTTGCTTGTTGCTTTACGTCGCACTGACACAGAAAGGTCTTACGGCGACGATGGGATAGGAAAGGCCTAGGAGTTGGAAGGAAGCGGCCATGGCCTTAATTAAGGTACAGTCCCAGAATTTGTCTGGTGTGAAAATGGGAAACCACGGAAAACCATCTTCAGGGCTGCCGACAGTGGGGTTCGAACCCACTATCTCCCGAATACTGGATACTGGCCGCACCTAAGCGACTGCAGCTATCGAGCTCGGTTTTTAAGAAATTATACCGATACTCGGCCAGACTTCAACAACATGTTTACAAAGAGAGACAATTGACCTTACAATCTTGAAAACTTGAAATAAAGGCCATTTATTGAACATATACGAGGAAATTTCATTTATCGGGACGAGGGTAACAATTTGACGGATTTTAAAAACTATTTTTCTGAGAAGATTAACATCTTGTATGATGAATTGATTAAAGTGAAAGTTAGAAAGAAACGTCAAACTAACGTGTCACTCGCTCGGTGACACTCAGGTCGTTCCTCCGCCCAGAGCACGCCCTCCCACTTCCCCTTCACACTCCCCGCTCAACGTACCTACTACTTGTTTGAATTCAGATAGACACATACTGTATCTCAACAGAGGTGAGTCCTCTTCCGCGCATCGAAGCCAATAACAAGGAAGTAAGTATGCAATTTATATTATATATATTATTTCATCTTCAATCTCTCTTCACTTATACGTTGTTTTCCTTTAATTTCAGACTTAACATTATTCAATTCTACAAATAACTTTACTGCTTCGGACACGTGTTGACTTGGAATCCTGAAGCGTCCATTCTCAAATGCAATTTAAAGAAATGTCTATCAAAGATCATAAGGATCTTTTGTCAAGAAATACTTTAAATCAATGATCATCTTACGTTTTTACGAATACAACTATTAGTTTCCACGAACTTTGTCACCAAGAATTTTAATAAAAAATTCGCATAAATTTTATTGACTATATGACTTGAAACTTTAACAAAGTTTGCTAATAATTTACTTTAAATGTCCTTATGTATAAAAGTGTTTTAAATTTGTCTCACCAATCTAGTAGTGCAATTTTTGTATCTGATATATTTTGTTATTTATTCTAGCTGATGATGTCCCTTAGGGGAAGAGACATGTAGGCCTACTAGATTTAACAAATTGTATATGTATTGGTCCGTCCCTTGTGGTGTAGTGGTTAGTGTGATTAGCTGCCATCCCCGGAGGCCCGGGTTCGATTCTCAACTCTGCCACGAAATTTGAAAAGTGGTACGAGGGCTGAAACGGGGTCCACTCAGTCTCGGGAGATCAACTGAGTAGAGAGGGGTTCTATTCCCTCTTCAGCCATCCTCGAAGTGGTTTTCTGTGGTTTCCTACTTCTCCTCCAGGCAAATGCCGGGATGGTACCTAACTTAAGGCCACGGCCGCTTCCTTCCCTCTTCCTTCGCTATCCCTTCCAATCTTACCATCCCCCGACAAGGCCCCTGTTCAGCATAGCAGATGAGGCTGCCTGGAAGAGGTACTGGTCATTCTCCCCAGTTGTATTCCCCGACCCAAAGTCTCACGCTCCAGGACACCGCCCTTGAGGCGGTAGGGGTGGGATCCCTCACTGAGTCGGAGGGAAAAACCAACCCTGGAGGGTAAACAGATTAAGAAAGAATGAAAGAATAGGCCTATATAGGCCTATATTGAATAGGCGGACCGCTTAAATACAATATTTAAGTTATTATTAAATATTCGCTACTTGATTTTATAGTAATTACGGTTTTTTTAAAAAACAATGAAGCTGTTAAAGCTTGTTACATGTAATAGAGTTTTGCATCGGTTGTGTCGGATGATAAGTATTTCTTTCAGTATACGCTCGATCATTTTAAATGAGTCCTTGAAGGATTTTAGTGGTATTGGTGTCATTGTAAGGAATATATGGAAGTTGGACGAAAAGAAACATTTAGTATTCAAAATTTCTGGTCTGGTTGAAGAAGAAGAGAGGACACGAGTGATTTTAGTTTGTTTCTGAGGTAACAAAGAACGTCTGAAAATTGGAAGTAAATGAATCAGAAAATGTAACGCCGTGGTACATGACTGTTTCGCCTGTGGAAATTTCATTTTACGTTAAAGTCGTGTGAGCTTTCCTTTGAAGGTGTTAACTGATATGCAATTTTGGGGATGAAGAGTGAGACTAATTTCTCCGAAGTTTCAATTCGTGATGCTGGTGAGTTTTTCGGCTGATGCTTTGTATTTCGCGATGATGACAGTATTATTATTATTATTATTATTATTATTATTATTATTATTATTATTATTATTATTATTATTATTATTATTATTATTATTATTATTATTATTATTACACACAATACAATGTCGTATTTGAGGATAGTTGTGCAGTTGTACAGCCTAATAAACTAATCACTACCACCACAATTCTCTATTATACTAAGCAATATCTGAACTACCCGGCTTGTACTTTAGGGGTAGTCCTTGTCTTTCGGGCTCAGGACTGTGGTACCGACATTGATGCGTGAAATAATTTCTGTTATTGACAACATTTCTTCCAAGGAAGTCGCGATTACACCATGTTATACGAAGAATACAATAAATACGTAAGTGCTAGTCACGCCAAAACAAACCAAAGCCATCTCTGAACACGCCATGAAGACCCTTGGACAGTGGAATGTAAAGGCTTCCACTATCCCTAACCTCAGCATTAATTAGGATAGATTGGCTAGTTCTATGCCCAGCCGTCTTTGCCCTTAAAAATAATGTAGTACTCATTTTTGGAGTAGGCTGAATGAACTTCATGGCTATGAGTCTCTCCAGGAGTTGATATCTAGTTTTTCAATTTTTCGATTTCCTCGGCTAGGTAGTTTCTTCTGGTCAGTACATAATTATTATTTCTATCTGCACTATAATAATGCCGTATAGGTCTGATCCAGGTCTTTCGAGTTGATGACACGCGCGTCTGTGAGGTTTCAGCCATACCTAAGATGAATTCTACTGGCGAAGACAGCACAAACACCCAGTCCTCGAGCCAGATAGGTAAAATTCCTGACCTTTTCGGCATCAGAAACAAGGGCGCCTTGGACGGAAGGCCAGCATGCTAACCGTTTAGCCATGGTACCTCCATAATGACTAAGGACACTCTAAAATACTTTTCAAGAACTGTAACAGTTATATATAAAGGGAGGAGCTGTTATAATTATATTGATTTCCTCGAGACTCTGCCCACATATGTAG
Source organism: Anabrus simplex (assembly GCF_040414725.1). Lineage (NCBI taxonomy): Eukaryota > Metazoa > Arthropoda > Insecta > Orthoptera > Tettigoniidae > Anabrus > Anabrus simplex. The sequence goes on from NC_090265.1 coordinate 1,184,010,272, forward strand.
AAAAATATTGTGTATGAATCATTATCCGCCCACACACTTATAGCATTATTTCATTGATGTTATAAATATATTGGTTTCCATGAATTCGTTGCACCATTACTTTCATGTTGACAGAATGTCAATATATGCGTATTTGCCATTAGACTTTCAATATTTGTTATCAGTACAGGGGATCCTGATGTGTTACAGGGACATAATATGTAAATAGGCTAGACAATATTTGTAAGATCTGTCTCTAGAGCAAGGACAGCAACATCGTGAAATGATATTATCTTTTGCAGTAGTAATTACTAGTGTTTGCCAGAAACATACTGTAATAATAATTAATAATAATAATAATAATAATAATAATAATAATAATAATAATAACGTTTATTTTCCGCGTTGAACCGTGTTGTTGTTATCTTTACATTACTTACAGTTTGCTGACGTTTCGTATACATTGCAGTAGGGGTATTTAAGTCGCCTTGAGAAAGTCCTGCAATGTATTCGAAACGTAGGTAAACTGTACGTAATGTACAGATAACAACAACACGATTCAACTCGGAAAATAAACTATCGCGCCTCGAAATACCGTTTTGTGACAATGTTGAGGGAAGATATACTGACCCGCACCACATGTGTCACTTCGAGAACGAAAATTCGTTGATATAATTCATGCAATACTGAACCTAAGATGACAGAACCTTTCTGGTCAGAGTTATAAGTGAAATATCATACAGCAGTCTTCCTAGGTGCAACGACGATATCACGCAGAATTCTCAATCTTCTCATGACTTGGAAATGTACCACTCAATGGGCAACCGCAGTGAAGGAAGATCTGAGCTGTCTCTGAGGTACTGGTTCAAGAAAGAAGTTAATTTAGGACCCGAGTTCACTGGACGAATTATCTTCTGGAAAGAGTGATAAGGACTGGTGCAAAGTGCTCTGAAGTGGTGGCATTCTCCACCAAGACCCAAGAATAAGCCTACTGGAAATCGATAAGGTCTGACAAGTGCTTAACCATGGTCCTAAATGGCCGAAACGATGGGCAAAAAACAACGAAATCAACAATTATTATTATTATTATTATTATTATTATTATTATTATTATTATTATTATTATTTTATTATTAAGGTCCGTCTCCTTAGCAACATTATCAGCGTACTGGTCTTCGGTTCAGTGGATCTCGGGTTCGATTTTAGTCGTATCTGGTTAACTCCTCTACCTCAAGGACTGGGTTTTTATGTTCATCTTAATACGTATGTTGATTTACGTACAACATGTCACACCATCAACCACTACAGAAACATGGAATAATAATTGAATCTTTCCATATAGAGCTGTGCCTTTTTTCAGTGTTAGGGTACGAAAGTCTGACTTTAGAATGCTCTGTCTCTCCAGCCTGTCTCCGTTATCCCATGAGACGTATGAGAAATGGAAGAGACAGATTATCATGACCTTCATATCTATTTCTGGAACTCTTCATTTTAGGAAACGTCTTGTTTAACTCATGCGTTCTTTCGCTACGTATGAATTTCTCCAAATGTCTTGGTGAAAATAACACATTTTTCTTACAATTTGCTTTACGTCACACCGACACAAAGTGAAGTACGGTAATATAAAATAGTAGACAATATCACATGAAGTTAAAGAGACATCGCTCAAGAAAAGTACTTTTCTCGTTAGAATCTTTCTGACGATTGTTCACAAACTATTAGCTTATTTTACTTGATGTGTGTAAAATTGCCGTGTCAGGAGGGTAAGAAATGTGACAGCATATTTATGTTACGTAACATTTATCAGTAGTGAGAAGGATTAAACATGCATGGCGGTTGAAAAGAAGGTTTTTGAAATAATTTTTTTGCTAGTTGCTTTACGTCGCACCGACTCAGATAGGTCTTATGGCGACGATGGGACAGGGAAGGGCTAGGAGTGGGAAGGAAGCGGCCGTGGCCTTAATTAAGTTACAGCCCTAGCATTTGCCTGGTGTGAAAATGGGAAACCACGGAAAACCATTTTCAGGGCTGCCGGCAGTGGGGTTCGAACCTGCTATCTCCCGAGTAATGGATACTGGCTGCAATTAAGCGACTGCAGCTATCGAGCTTGGTTTTTGAAATAATAATTTACAAAGTAGATACTTAAAATATTTGAAGGAACTGCAAAATAGGCTCGTTCATTCTTCTACACAGGGTTCAACATAAACAAGTCATCGGAAAATAATTTAAAAAAAATATAATTGTCAATATAAATATATGTTGCCATTGAAGCATCCACGGCCCGTACTTAAAGGCATGATATAGGCTTTTGGGCTTATGCCGTGTCAAGAAAATAAGGTGAAATTCTTTACGTTTTGCAAAGAAATTTGCTCTGCGTCATCAGAAGAAAATCTCGACTGTCCACGAGAAAGGCTTCTCGAACGAGATTTATCTTTGAATAACGGCTTGTTCAACTGTTCAGGGTCAACTGATGCAATATGAGTTTAGAGGAGGTCTGCCATCCAATTTGAAATATCTTGTAAGGAGCCCCTTACAGTTATGTAACGAAACCTTGTGCTCATGAAACGTCAAGATATGTCCAAAAGCGAAGGTTGAAATTATGCACGATCACTATTCATTCCTATTATTGTTCGAAAGTAAATCTGGAATAGAGATAGAAAAGAAAGACCACAGAGTTCTTTCATCCTGAAAAATGAGTTGCAAAACATCAATCCATTGTAACGTATCAAGTATTAAGGCGACTGTCAGACGTTAGCTACGGCATTCTATATTGTATACGGATATCGAAGTAATTTACCGTACATGAAGTGAATAAGAATTTTTAAATTGCATGACTTTTGGCGTTATCCGAGAAAAAGCATAAGAAGGTCCACAGATGTTGTTTCCAATGTAAAGTGCGAGTTGCGGAGTTGTGATGATAACGACAGGTCCACTTGTCTACCGCAATTCACTATGCGTAACGTCAGTCACATTTTTATAGGTAAATTTGTTTATAATCGGGGGCACCCTTGCAAGGGGGCACCTATACCTAATGATAAAGAGAATCAGGTAAAAGAATTTGGAAAAATGTACGCTCCCTTGCCTTTTGCTAGTCAAATTGAGAAGGGAATTATTCATTACAATGGAACACAGGCGTTGGAGGAGGACCCAATTCCTACTGCCAGTTGAAGTCGATGTGGGGAGTACTGATTACAACAGCAGATGCCCTCCTGCTGACAGTCACTATTGATTTGTAAAGTATTAATTACAATGCCAGACACACCCCTTCTAGATCGCTACAAATAGTCTTAAATGAATAAATGTAGACTGACATACTGAAGTATATGCATGTTCACTTTCATCTTGATATGGGGGAGGGGGTTAAAGATTAGGACTTTCAGGAAGCTATAGGTTATCGTTTTGGAAAAATATCACCGACTGTGTTCTTATGCAGATTTGAAACTCCCAGCGTGTCCACCTCGGAGAATTTTGAGACTTTTAGATTTTTTTAGGGATCCTGAAGTCATCAGCTTGTCTGGTACCAAGTTTTAAGTATCCAGGATGCCTAAAATGGTCTCATTAATTCACGTGTTTTCATTTTTATGCCTTAATTGACAGTATATATAGATCGCACCAAACTGACTTTCATTTATTGATATGGATTACATTTCACCAGCTTCCTTAGTGGTTCTAGGGGCGTCTTACTCCCACAGTATGTTCATCAGATAGTAAGTCATACTTGAAAGTCATACTGGAATATACACACGTCCATTATATCGGTCATTTTTGACAATTAATTTTTTCACCCTTTCTCACCCCCTATGCCAAAAGACTTTAAAAATCCGGAATGATACTATTTATCTCAGCGACCCGGGAAACTATGGATTTGGCAGTATATTCGATTATTATCATATCTCACTCCCCACTCCCCTCACCGTAAAGGGGGTTAAACTTTGAGTTTAAAAAGATCGGGAGTGTCACTATTCATCTCAGCGACCCCGAAAACTGTGGATTCGACACTGTTTTCGATTATTTTTATATATATCACTCTCCCATTGCTCCCCCCCCCACCACGAAGGGGGCTGAACTTTAAAAAATTCCGGAGTGTCATCTTAGCGACCGCGTAAAGTATGGATCGACACTACTTTCGATGATTTTTATATCTCAGCCCCCTCGACATCCCCCCCGCCCCTCAGGGTTCCTGGGGTGTCCTAACCCCACGTGGTTTGTCTCCTGATACTAAAAATTCGAAGTGTACAATTCACCTCGGTGACCCCGAAAACTATTTATTAGACACTATTTTCGATTGATTTTATATATCACTCTCCCCTCGTCCCTCACTCCATTGGACTTATAAAATATCCGGAGTCTCACTATTCATCCCGACAATTATGGATTCGACACTATTTTCGATTAATTTTATATATCACCCCCCCCTCACCCACACCCCAAAGGGGGATGAACTTGGTCTTAAACAATATCCGGAGTCTCACTATTCATCTCAGCGACCCCGACAACTATGGATTCGACACTATTTTCGATTATTTTTATGTATCACTCTCCCATCGCCCCCCACCACGGAGGGGATTGAACTTGATCTTAAAAAAATTTCCGGAGTGTCACTATTTATCTCAACGAGCCCGAAAGTATGTATTCGACACTGCTTTCGATGATTTTTATATCTCAGCCCACTGCCCCCCCCCCTGCCCCTAAGGGTTCCTGTGGTGTATTACTTCCATGTGGTTTGTCTCCTGATACTAAAAATCCGGAGTATACAAATCACCTCGGCGACCCCGAAAACTATGTATTCGACACTATTTTCGTTTAATTTTATATATCACCCCTCTCGCCCCCCACCCCAAAGGCGGCTGAACTTGGACTTTTTAAAAATCCGGATAGTCACTATTCATCTCAGCGACCCCGAAAAGTATGGATCCCTCACCCCCCGCCCCTAAGGGTTCCTGGGCTGTCTTGCCCCCACGTGGTTTGTCTCTTGATACTAACAATCCGGAGTGTACGATTCACTTCGGCGACCCCGAAAACTATGTATTCGACACTATTTTCGTTTAATTTTATTTATCATTCCCCCCTCGCCCCCCACCCAAAAGGGAGCTGAACTTCGACTTTTAAAAAATCGGTAGTGTCACTCATCATCTCAGCGACCCGGAAAACTGTGGATTCGGCACTTTTTTCGATTATTTTTATACCTTGCCCCCCTGAACCCCCCACGGATGGCTTACCCCCACAGTGCTCGTCTCCAGATAGTAAGTCATAAGTGTACCAAGTTTGGTTGAAATTACTCCAATGGTTTAGGAGATGTGTTATTTACACACATACAGACATCCATTTTTATATATAGTAAGATTACATTAAACGATGTTTTCTTAAATTTTTGTTGTTTATTGAACTTAATTCATTTAAAAGTACGTTTTCAATCATGTCACAGTAAAACTTAAAAAATAAATTTAAAATCCCGGATCAAAATAAATACTAATATGAAGCCTCGAAAAAGTGTGGCAGCGGGCTGATCAGCCACTAGTGTTTTAGCATAAAGAGCTCCAATACAGAAGTATTTACATTTCAGTATTTATTTCAGTTAAGACATAAGAGCTGATTAAAAAGCCCACCTGGTGGCCATGATCATTAAGGCGTTGAAGTCTAAACGGTCTGACACCGAGGTTAGCCGATTCGAGTCCCGTTGGTCGAAAAACTTTTCACCATCAGAATGTTGGCCGGCAGAGTTGGGGGAGTGGTGGTATACAATTTCTAATCACTAACTTGCGTGCCAAAAGCCTGGATTACATTGCAAACCTCTCCGCAGTGCTCATATGGAGTGAGGGCTTATGGCGCTGTTGATGGTGATTTGTCCGTCGGATGGTGACGTTAAGGCTAGAACAGACCCTTTCGTGCTATTCGACAGGAGTAGGCTATTTGCCGGCACCGGGTTTCAACCTCCCCCTTCCTACTATCATATATCACGGAATTCATTTCATCTCATTGGCTCCTCTGACGAGGCTGACGTCAGGAAGGGCCTCCAGTCATAGAAACCCGCCACGACAGATTCACCTCACCTCGTACCCAATTCCGTAGAGAAACGGGACAAGGTTAAGACAGACAGACAGACAGACAGACAGACAGACAGACAGACAGACAGACAGACAGACAGACAGACATAAGAGCTGAATAAAAAGTGTGTTGGTTTTGTCTATTATATTTCCTTTACCCTTTAATAAAATATTTTATTGGAAAAACTGGAAATGTTAAGTAGTCGCCGTGAAAAGCACTGCTTCTAAACCAATCAAGTGTTAAGCAAATAACATTAGTAAGAAGTGCCCCATGTTTCTTTTCTGAGGAGATAATCACGTGTGACTCTCACACAACCTGTGGAACATGTGTGTAGATTGAGTTGTGGTGAGACAGGTGTCCCCTGTTTTACTCCTCCCTTCCATTTAGCAGGTCTGCTGTTATAAATACACAGCTCTCAACTTGTGCCAAAATCAACGCGAAACGAGACTTGAAGTAGTGCCGCATGATTGCTTGGCGCGGAGCCACTTACAAGATACGAGATGGCTATTTTAAGTTGGTAAGACGTAAATACGGGAAAACCCGGCTCTTGGACGACACTGCCAGACAGAAATAATTATTTAAGTGCTCATGTGCACTGCCACAATTAACATCTACACTTGTTGACGTCTATATCTCAAGGCTGCGGTCCTTTTGATCCAAATTGCTGAGCGGCGATTCTTTCAGGGAAGGGATTCGAAGCACAATTTTACTCATGTAACTATTCAGTAATAAGAGAGTCTACTCGAATATGAGTAACTGCAAAATTTTGGGTAAGACAACTTTGAAAATGGGAATTAATTTCTTTTTGGTTATGTTCTGCTCTCAGAGACAAGGCTGATCTAACTGTCAGTAACTTTACCTGTTCAGTGCACGTTTAGTCATAGGTTTATTTCTTTTCTTAATCTATTTACCCTCCAGGGTTGGTATTTTCTTCGGACTCAGCGAGGGATCCCACCTCTACCGCCTCATGGGCAATGTCCTGGAGCGTGAAACTTTGCGTCGGGGTGATAAAACTTGGGAGGAGGACCAGTACCTCACTCAGGCGGCCCGAGTTTGATTCCTGGCTCTGCCACGAAATTTGAAAAGTGGTACGAGGGCTGGAACGGGGTCCACTCAGCCTCAGGAGGTCAACTGAGTAGAGGTAGGTTCGATTCCCACCTCAGCTATCCGTGGTTTTCCACTTCTCCTCCAGGCAAATGCCGGGATGGTACCAAATTTAAGGCCACGGCCGCTTCCTTCCCCTATGCCTTCCAATCTTCCCATCCCCCGGCAAGGCCCCTGTTCAGCATAGCAGGTGAGACCTTCTGGGCGAGGTACTGGTACCCCGACCCAGAGTCTGAAGCTCCAGGACACTGCCCTTGAGGCGGTAGAGGTGGGATCCCTCGCTGAGTCCAAGGGAAATACCGACCCTGTAGGGTAAACCGATAAAGAAGAAGAACATTTATTTGTAAATAAGAGAGTGTTGACATGATTTAGTAATGGCGTGCGTCCTCCGAAAGGCCTGGTGCAGGTCTTTCGAGTTGACGCCAAATAGGCTACCTGCATGTCTATGAGAATGTGGCCCCCTACCTATGATGGATTCTAATGATGAAGACGGCACACACATATCCAATCCCCGAGCCATTGGAATTAACCAATGAAGGTTAAAATTTCCGATCCTGGCGGGAATCGAACCCAGGACTCCCAGCAGGCTAACCATTTAACCATGGAGCCGGACGTTGACATGATTAGTAGACTCTATTAAAATAGGCTATAATAGCACACCTACCGGTAACTTCCTTATTATAATTTACTGAAAACGATATCGCAACGCAGACGACAAGAGCTGTTCACGTGCAGTGAACATCATGATGGATTCTAGCCTTGTAGTTATCTACGCGAGCGAGTTGTTATGTATTATCATCAGAAGACTCGTTCTTTTAATTCGCTACTATGCTCATGAAACTGGTCGCTAAGTGTTTGAATAACTTGTCTTAGTTCTTCCTTTTTCCACTCGAATATTGGACTATATTGTGTTCTTCGACTTGTCAGTGCTTGAACCGTTCTCAAGATCTTCCCTACAGCTATGGCATTAAGTGTTCTTTTCCAAGTCTCTCTTCTGATGATACCTTCTTCAATGTTCTTGTAGATTCCAGTCCAGTCTAGTACGTCAGATCCACTTCCATTTTCTCTTTTTAATATCAGCACCAGCTGGAAACTGATTTAATTTTCCTAAGTTGGTTTCTCACCTGTCCGCCTCTGTGGTGTAGTGGTTAGCGTGATTAGCTGCCACCCCCGGAGGCCCGGGTTCGATTCCCGGCTCTGCCACGAAATTTGAAAAGTGGTACGAGGGCTGGAACGGGGTCCACTCAGCCTCGGGAGGTCAACTGAGTAGAGGTGGGTTCCCACCTCAGCCATCCTGGAAGTGGTTTTCCGTGGTTTCCCACTTCTCCTCCAGGCGAATGCCGGAATGGTACCTAACTTAAGGCCACGGCCGCTTCCTTCCCTCTTCCTTGCCTATCCCTTCCAATCTTTCCATCCCTCCACAAGGCCCCTGTTCAGCATAGCAGGTGAGGCCGCCTGGGCGAGGTACTGGTCATACTCCCCAGTTGTATTCCCCGACCAAGAGTCTGAAGCTCCAGGACACTGCCCTTGAGGCGGTAGAGGTGGGATCCCCCGCTAAGTCCGACGGAAAAACCGAACCTGGAGGGTAAACAGATGATGATGATGATGATGATGATGATGGTTTCTCACCTTCTGGTGTTAATGATGCGTAGAAAATAGTCCACAAAAGATACTCTCTTTGTACCCAGGTTTTACAGGCATACAAACGGACAGCTTAAACACAGGTTCAGAAACTGAATTTCCGGTATTACTTACATGTTTTTATTCCGCTCTAATCCCTTACCCCAATTGTTGAAAGTATGGCCAGTCCACTCACATTTTCTCTCTTTATATTCAGATTCAGCCGGAAGCTTATTTCTAATTCAGTTTCGTTTGAGATATTATTTCTGGTCATCTGATGTTAATAATGCGTAGTAAACTACAGTACCAAAATAACTATCCTAGGTCTCACAAGCGTACAAAAGTAGAGCTCGAACATTGACTCAAAAATGGGGCTTTCGTCTTTCTTGGTATGTTGCATGTTGAGTGTTCAGCCTGGAGGCTGGTTTGATCCACAACAGCTCCATCATCAGCTTTTATAGTCGGCCTAGGCGTCACTGAAGAGGCGTACTAGGGAAATGAGGAGTGAGGTAGTTTCCCGTTGCCTTCCTCCCTGAGCCAGAAATTGCTGTTACTTGTCAGTTTGCCAAGCCCATTGAAATGCATGCACCAAACGACCCTATGAGCAACATTTTCACACCATTTATAACAGGGACTGGCTGTATAAGGAATGGCATTACTAGCATCGCTCATACCACAGCCACTTTCACATTGTCAAAGCCAACGATGAGAGTGGGACAGGTCAAGAAAAGTAACTAGTTTGATCCAGCCCACACCAGATCTTTCTTGGTACGAATATGTTTTCATTATTCCATACTGGACACAGTTACACAAAGCTTCCATTAATCATGTGATGGTGTTAACACATTTTTGTATATGATCAATTCTACCGCGAAGTTTCAAGGGAAGTTTATATATGGTATTGTTGACATTTCTCTTGTAAGCGCTAGACAAGCGTTCAGCGATGGAGTCCCTACTTGTGAAACCCCCTGTGAGTAGACATCTGGTCTTCTGTGACCAATATGGAGATGGAGTTGCATATTATTACATATTAGTACGGTAGATCTAGTCCTACCAGGTATAATTAATGACCTGTTTCCGCCGACTAATCGATCTACTCAGCCAATAAATCTATTTCCTGCAGATAATTATGTTCCAATTACTACAAGGATGTTACAAGAACGAAATATATAACTAGGAGCTCGTTCCTAACATGATAGCAGGAGTCCTCCAACTAGGAATCTTTCGTCATGCGACCTATATTCCATTGTCAATGTTTCCGTTTATATATATATATATATTTTCTTTTGCTGTATTGTCTCTCTCGAAGGGATAGAAGTTCACTTAAAGAGTGATAAACTGAAACAGCTTTAATCCCTGCATGCTCATCTGTTCCATGATGGAAAGTAATTCTCGAGGTAAACGCAATCCAATTTTCATATAACGATGACCTCGTTCCAATACCACGTATATGACAATTCCCATTTCCATTATTTTCCTTAAGACGAGTCACGCCTCCCAGCCACATTGGATATGCAGTCCAATAGAACCATTTTCGTTGTTCATTTTCGTAAAACGGAGTAAGGGAAACGAACGTTATCGTACCTTACTGTAGGGGATGTATGTATGCATGACGTTTTGCATGAGGTTTTTTACCATCTACACTTCCCTTACCGGGCGAGTTGGCCGTGCGGTTAGAGGCGCGCGGCTGTGAGCTTGCATCCGGGAGATAGTGGGCTCGAATCCCACTGTCGGCAGTGAAGATGGTTTTCCGTGGTTTCCCATTTTCACACAAGGCATTTGCTGGGGCTGTACCTTAATTAAGGCCACAGCCGCTTACATCCCACTCCTAGGCCTTTCCTATCCCATTGTCGCCATAAGCGGTGTCGGGGCGACGTAAAGCAATTAGGAAAAAAAAAAAAAAAAAAAAAGGGGGAACACTTTCCTCAAATATTAACTGAACAAGTCCTGGGTGTCTTAAGATGTGTCCTATCATTCTATTGCTCCTTCTGGTCAAATTTCGCCAAAAATCGTTCTCCTCTCGCCATTCGATTCAGTAGCTCTTCATTCGCGATTCGATCTACCCATATCACCCTCAGCATTCTTTGGTAACACTACATTTCAAAAGCCTCAATTCTCTTTCTTTATGAACAGTTATCGTCCATGTTTCACTTTCATACACCGAGCTCGATAGCTGCAGTCGCTTAAGTGCGGCCAGTATCCAGTAATCGGGAGATCGTGGGTTCGAGCCCCACTGTCGGCAGCCCTGAAGATGGTTTTCCGTGGTTTCCCATTTTCATACCAGGCAAATGCCGGGGCTGTACCTTAATTAAGGCCACGGCCGCATCCTTCCACTTCCTAGGCATTTCCCATCCCATCGTCGCCATAAGACCTATCTGTGTCGGTGCGAAGTAAAGCAAATAGCAAAAAAAAAAAAAAAAAAAAATCACTTCCATACATCGCCGCGATCTAGACGAAAGTCTTCGGAAACGTTTTTCTAATTCCTATATAATTTTTCGAAGTAAGCAAATAATTTCTTAAGATATGCCTTCCTTGCTTGTGTTAGTCTGCGTTTTATGTCCTCCTTGCTTCTGCCATCTTTAGTTATTCTATTCCCCAAGTAGCAATATTTATCTACTTCCTTTAAGACTTCATTTTCTAATCAAAGATTTCCTGCATCACTTGAATGCATTCGGGCGGCATTGAGTCACTCGGACGGTTGAGGCAATGGCCTTCTGACCTCCAACTTGGTAGCTTAAGTCCTGGCTCAGTCTTGTAGTATTTGAAGGTGCTCAAACACACCAGCTATGTTTCGGTAGATTTACTGCCACGTACATAAAACTCATGCGGGACTAAATTCCGGCACGTCGGCGTCTCCGAAACCGTAAGAGTGGTTAGCGGGACGCAAAATCAATAGACCTAACAAATAACTGGATACTCTGCAGTGATATTTTGATTGTATCTAATCGTTTTAAGATTGAATTCATATACGAGGGTCGAGTCATAAGTCATGGCAACTATTTTTTTCTCGTGAACGGGAGACAACACCAAAAATCTAAGATATGCATTTGGAAATACAGGGTATGTATAGTATACCTATGTATAGTGCCTGAAGACAAATTCTGACTTCAGGAGATTCTCGTAGGCAAGTGACAGAACACAGGCCATTGCTAAACATTTTTTTTTTTTTATGGTATAGACAGCAAATACACAAGACTACGTACAAAGGACAGGTCTCCACTGGTTACAGACCTTCGAAATAATCACCCAAGTTTTCCACTGTGCGTTGCCAGCGGTAGGGCAGGCGCTGAATACCATTCGCTGCATGTGTATCGCTACCGCCACCTCGCCACTGTTCTATAGGGCATGGCATGCACACCTAATGCTTCCCGCAGCTCTGCATGGCATTGGCGTGCATTTCTGCCGCGGAGAACTATTTTAATATACGATCGTTGCTCCTGCTTGTTGACTTCCATTTTGTGACGCTCTCACTCACGCACTGAACATGGGGGCATGCTTAGATCCACACTGTTGTTTACATACACCATCTAGTGGCATCATACGCAAGTACATACCGTACGTTTCCATATGCATATCTTAGATCTTCCGTGTTGTCTCCTGTTCTGGAGAAAAAATGTTGCCATGACTTATGACTCGACCTACGTATCTGCTGCTTTCCCTAGAAGCAGGTGCAAAGTATGTCGTACTCGTGTCGTGTTTTACGACCAGATGCCCTTCCTGATGCCAGCCAGCCCTTTGTGAAGGTACGTGTTCACTACTGCGGTTTCTGTGGTGATGTGGTGATTGGTGGTACTGTAGTGTGGTGTGTAGTGTCTGTACCGAGCGAGTTGACCATGCGGTTAGGGGCGCACAACCGTGAGCTTGCATTCGGAAGATAGTGGGTTCGGACCCCACTGTCGCCAGCCCTGAAGATCGCATTCCGTGATTTACCGTTTTCACACCGGGCAAATGGGGGTTGATGCTGATTCCTTCACGTGGTGCCCCTGGATAGGTATACAGTAGGTAACTGTGTTGCTTGTACTGAACTGAACGTCAGCTCTTGGCTGCCAGACTATCACTTGTGATCTCCTGGCTAATGGTACATGAAACTAACGATACTAGCTCTATTCAGAGCCAATCTGCAAAGCCCTTGGGAACTGTTCTAAAAGCCCTTCAAATCAACATCGAAGGAATCAGTAGATCTAAAAGTGACTACCTTTCCATGCTTGCATTGGAAAATAATGTTGATGTAATATGCATTCAGGAAACTCATGCCTCTGATCAATCTCAGCTTCGTTCGAGAGGAAACATCCCTGGATACAAATTACTGGGAGCTACTTATCACCAGTCTTCATTTTTGTTTTGTTTTGCTGTTTGCTTTACGTCGCACTGACACAGGTAGGTCTTATGGCGACGATGGGACAGGAACGGCCTAGAAAATGGAAGGAAGAGGCCGTGGAATTAATAAGGTTCAGCCCCAGAATTTGCCTGGTGTGAAAATGGGAAACAACGGAAAACCATCTTCAGGGCTGCCGACAGCGGGATTCGAACCAGCTATCTCCCGGATGCGAGTTCACAGCTGTGCGCCCCTAACCGCACGGCCAACTCGCCCGGTATCGTCATCAATCTTATGGAACTGAAATCTTTGTTCAAAATTCCATCACCTGGTCTTATTTAGTCTCAGATAAATCTGATGCAGGCATTTTCAGCATCACTACAAAAGTTAATTCTTCAAACAATTTCATCATGCTAGTTGCTTTACGTCGCACCGACGCAGATAGGTCTTATGGCGACGATGGGACAGGGAAAGGCTAGGAGTGGGAAGGAAGCGGCCGTGGCCTTAATTAAGGTACAGCCCCAGCATTTGCCTAGTGTGAAAATGGGAAACCACGGAAAACCATTTTAAGGGCTGCCGACAGTGGGGTTCGAACCTACTATCTCCCGAATACTGGATACTGGCCGCACTTAAGCGACTGCAGCTATCGAGCTCGGTATCAAACAATTTCTCACCCATCCTTCTATGTAGATCATCATACTCTGTGGGGTTATAGACATAGTAAAATGAAATGGCGTATGGCTTTTAGTGACGGGAGTGTCCGAGGACAAGTTCGGCTCGCTAGATGCAGGTATTTTGATTCGACTCCCGTAAGCTACCTGCGCGTCGTGATGAGGATGAAATGATGATGAAGAAGACACAAAGACCCAGCCCCCGTGCCAGCGAAATTAACCAGTGACGGTTAAAATTCCCGACCCTGTTGGGTGACATTCAAGTCAGGAAGATGGGACTCAGAAACCAATCCTGACTTGTGCTTTGCTTCATATGATCATCAGGGATCCAGCTTACCTGTGTTTCTTAAAGTTCTTATGAACTTTCAAAATCAATACCGTCAATAGTCAATTTGGGATGCAGATTCTCATTATAAGATCTTCACCACTCCCTCGTTGGAACTTTAGTAAAGCTAGCTGGGAGAGCTACTCAGCTGACCTTGACAGTACCATAAGATGGATTCCACTGGAGGTTAGTAACTAATCTATGTTTGTGAAAGCTGTTCTAGCATGTGTTAAAAGACATATTCACTGTGGAGTGAGAAATGACTTTATTTCAGGTTAGGATAAGGGTTGTGAAGTACTTTATGAGGATTTCCAGAGGAGTAGTGAAAAATATATAGCTGATGAGCTCCTCCATAAACTAGATGAAGCTAGACGAAACAGATGGAAGGAAACCATGGATACACTGGACTTCAGACACTCAAGTACAAAAGCTTGGAGTCTTCTAAAGAAGGTAGGAAGAATACCTCACAGTCCCCAGATGAAACCAAAGGTTTCACCTAATCATATTACCAGTCGCAGTGCCAGTTTGACCAAATCCAAGCCCGACAAATATCACAAAAGCTTTATAAAGAACGAACTATTTCATTTGAGAAAGCAGTACACTACTTCTTCCGACATTCCTGTTCCTTTTACTGAGCAAGAGCTTCTGCTTTCCCTAAATGAACTGAAAAATGGAAAATCTGCGGGTTTGATGGTATACCCCCAAAAATGTTGAAGCACTGTGGAAAAATGTTAGGAACTGGCTAGTGCATTTTTCTCAAACATACTCAAACAAGTCATCTCCGTTCAGAGTCTTCTTCTTCTTGCTTCCGAATTTGGCCAACTATAGACCGCGTGAAACTTAATGCTTTCTGGCCAGTCTTATTCTTTTCTCTTCCCAGAACTTCTTCATTCGTTCACTCCTTATTTTTCTCTGCTCCTCAGATATTACAAATTTGGGCCTCTTCTTCCGCTGCTCTTCATGAAATTTGTGGTCATCTACTCGAGTTCTGAACTTCGTTCTGTTGAGGATATATTCTGGTGTTATTTTAATTTCTTCTGCGTCCTTCTTAACCTCCTCCACCCATTTCGTTGTTCTCCTCAATCCAGTTATATATTTAAATATCCTTTTAGTCAGGCGGTTGTCAGTCATTCTGACGAGATGTCCGTAAAATTTCAGTCTTCGTTTTCGCATTGTGTCCGTGATCTTTTCGGAATACTTGTAGAGATCCTCATTTCTCCTTTTCCTCCACGTACCATCCGTCGTTTTCTGAGGTCCCAGAATTTTCCTCAGAATTTTTCTTTCCTTTTTCTCAATTTCTTTAAGTTCCCCTTTTTTATTTAATATAAGGCATTCTGAACCGTACAGTCCCTCTGGTTTTACAACAGCATTGTAGTGTTTAATTTTGGCTTTGTAGGATATTGCCCGCTTGTTGTACCTGTTCTGTGTCAGTCTGTAAGCCAGTTCCAATTTTCTAGTTCTTTCCTTGTTTGCCTCCTTGTCTAGTCCATTGGGTTGGATCAGTTCTCCCAAATACTTAAATTTTTCTACTCTTCTAACCTTTCCGCACTTCACTTCCATGCTTTTCTTTCCCTGATGTCAGTACTCCATGTACTTCGTCTTTTCGTAGGAGACTTTGAGACCTGTTTTCTTCGCAGTGTCATGAAGAAGCTCCAGCATCCTTTGGGCATTCTCTCTGTTTTGAGCTAAGAGAGCAAGATCATCAGCAAAAGCCAGACATTTAATTTCCAAGTTTTGTCCCTTGCGACTTGCCTTCTACTTTCAAAGAGTTTTCCCAGGTTCTTATGACTTTCTCCAATACAATGTTAAACAAGATGGGTGATAATCCATCTCCTTGTCGGACTCCTGTCTTTATTTGGAACGGATCAGAGATCTCTCCAGCGAATTTAATTTTTGAGATGATGTCTCTCAGGGTTTGTTTTATTATTTCTCTCGTTTTCCTGTCGATTCCAAACTCTTCTCGGACATTAAATAATGTCTGTCTATCAATTGAGTCACATGCTTTTTGGAAATCGACGAAGATTACCACTGTGTTCTGGCCCCTCAATGCTCTAGTCCTTAGAATACCCTTGGGGTTGAATATCTGTTCTGTACATGACCTCCCTTTCCTGAAACCAGCTTGGTATTCTCCAATGAGGGAGTCTATTTGTTCTTCAACCCTGTTCAGTAGCACTCTGGAGAATATTTTGTACGCGACTGAAAGTAAAGAGATACCTCTGTAGTTATTAATATCCATTCGGCTACCTTTCTTGTGAAGTGGGTGGATAAGCGCACATTTCCAATCGTTCGGAATCCTTTCAGTTTCCCAAATCTCTTTTATGAGGTGATGTATTTTTCCTGCAGCCACTTCTTCTCCAATCTTCCACATTTCTGCCACAATGCCATCTTCCCCTGGTGCTTTGTTGTTTTTAAGCTCTCTGATTATACATTTTATCTCATCTAGACTTGGTGGTTTGGAATTTGGATTCTCATTGGATAGTTTCAGGACAGGAAATCTTTCATGCGGTTTTTCACAGTTGAACAGCGTTTGGAAGTAGTTAGCCAAGAGCTGGCAGTTTTCTTTATCATTTGTTGCTATGCTACCGTCTGTTCGTCTGAAGCACAGATTTGGTGGTGTGTATCCCTTTAGGTCTTCTTTGAAGGTTTTGTAGAACTCCCAGGTGTTGTTCCTTTTAAATTCCTCTTCTATCTTCTCTATCCTATTCCTGTCATATTTTCTCTTCTCTGTTCTTATGATCCTATCTGTTCTCTTCCTTGCTTTCTTGAAGTCTTCCAAGTTCTCGCTGTTGCTGTTCGAATGCCATCTCTTCCAGGCCTTTAGTCTACCTTCTAATGCATCGTCACATTTTTCGTTCCACCATCTACGTTTCCGCTTCCTTGGAGGATTCCCCAAACCTTCAGCAGCTTTGTTCATGGAATCTCTGATTTCATCCCAGTTGGTCATCCTTAGTTTGGAGAGGTTCTGTTGGTATTCCATTTTATTCTGCTCCAGAGTCTCTATATTGATCCTGGGCTTCCTTTGCTGTCTCGGTTTAGATCTATTCGGCTGGAATCTTACTTTTATCTCAGAGAGGTAGTGATCCGAATCAATGTTCAGGCTTTTCCTTACTTTGACATTTAGGATTTCTTTCTGGTTTCGTGCTGTTATTGCAACATGGTCAATCTGATATTCACCCAACATTGTATTAGGAGAGACCCAGGTTTTCTTCTTTTTTTGGAGAGCTTTGAAATATGTGGACATGAGTTTCAGGTTGAATTGTGTACAGTAGTCAATCAGTCTTTCGCCATTTCTATTCGTTCTTCTGTGTGCTGGGTAATCTCCCACGACTTTTCTATGTTTCTTTCCTTTGCCTATCTGAGCGTTGAAGTCTCCGACCAAAACCTTAACGTGATGATGTGGAATTTTGGAAGTTATATCTTCAAGAGTTTCCCAAAATTCATCCACCTTTTCTGTACGTTTCCTGTTATCTTCATTTATAGGGGCATGTGCGTTGATGATTGTGTAAGCTTTGTTGCCAGATCTAAAGGAGAGAATTGAGAGCATCTCTGTTGGTGACATGAAGTTTATGATGGACTCAGTAATGCTCCTTTTGACTACAAAAGCCGTTCCTAGAATTGGTATGTTGGAGCTGTTTCTTATTGCAGGTTTTCCTTTATAGATTCTGAAACCGTCTGACTCGAAAACGAATTTTCGTCCAGAAATCTCGTCTCTTGTACCGCTAATATACAGATATCCCGTTCCTTTATAATACTGGTAAGTTGTTTTAATTTCCCGGCCTGTAGAAGAGTGTTAATGTTCACTGTTCCCAAAAGGTGTTTTTTCTTGGGTCGAATCTTCTGCATTGAAGTTAATGAACTAAGATTCTATCTTAAAACGTGGTAAACCTGCCGATTCTGTCGAAAACTATAGACCAGTTCCCTTAATGAGTGTCTGCTTTAAGCTCTTGGAACGACTTATCTACAGTAGAATAAGTCCTCTAATTTTTAAAATCATTCCTATCGAACAGGCTGGTTTTAGACCTCAGCGTAGCTGTGAAGATCAGGTGCTTGCTCTGACAACACATATTGGGACAGGTTTTTAAAATAAATTAAAGAGTGGAGCAGTGTTTATTGATCTATCAGCTGCCTGCGATATAGTGTGGAGAGAAGGTATTTTTTATAAGTCCTTTAAGCTGATAAAGTGTAGTCAATTGTCGCATCTGATTAACAATATGCTCTCAAATAGAATTATCCAGGTAGTCATGCACACAAATCACAGCAAAATAAAGGTACTTAACAATGGTCTACCTCAAGGATCTGTTCTTTCTCCATTTATTTTTAACCTGTATATTGCAGACATACCTGCCACGAGCTCTCGTCAGTTTGATTATGCCAAAGATCCAGCAATAATTACTCAGCATGTGGATGATAATGTGATAGAGAGAACTTTAAATGCTGACTTGGATGTTCTGTGCACATACTTCAAAACGTGGCGCTTGAAACCAATCCCTAGTAAAACGGAAACCTGCTTCTTCCATTTAAATAACCGGCAAACGAATATCACCTTGAAAGTGTCACTAAATGTAAGTATTCTCCCTCACAATGCTAACTCCAAATACCTTGGGGTTACTCTCGACCGAACGCTATCGCACAGGAAACATCTAACCAACCCAGCAGACAAATTAAGGACACGCAACATCATCATCCCCAAACTTGCCTGCTCCACATGGGGAGCTTCTGCATCTACTTTGCGTACTTCAGCTATGGCGCTGGTGCTTTCCACAGCTGAGTACTGTTCTTCAGTTTGGATCAACAGCTCTCATGCTAAAAAGTTGGACACGGTCCTGAACGAAACAATGCGTGTCATAAGTGGCACAGTAAAATCTACTCCTCTTTTCTGGTTGGTGATCAGCCACATAGAACCTCCTAGAATTAGAAGATTGAATAACTTGGTTAGAGAATACAACAAGATATTGGCCAATCCTGATCTCCCCATGAATGAAGATATTAACTCTAGATTCAGCCGCCTCAAATCAAGATCTCCTCTTATTCAAACAGCACAGGAACTTGTTAGGAGCGATTTCAATCCAAAAACTGACTGGCAAGAAGAGTGGAACAGCGTAGCTCCGACTCAGTGGCAGACATTTTTCAATTATATAATAATTATATAATAATTAATAATTATATAATTATAAGAATCTTCCCACCGGGCGAGTTGGCGTGCGCGTAGAGGCGCGCGGCTGTGAGCTTGCATCCGGGAGATATTAGGTTCGAATCCCGCTTCCTTCCAACTCCTAGGCCTTTCCTATCCCATCGTCGCCATAAGACCTATCTGTGTCGGTGCGACGCAAAGCCCCTAGCAAAAAAAGAAAAAAAAGAATCTTCCAGCTGGCTTTGATTTTCCCCGTAAGAAATAGGCATCACAGAGTCCGTACTAACCATGGGAGATGCGGATCAATGATGTTTTAGTGGGGTTTGAGATCTTCCCCAGCCTGTGACTGTGGTGCAGTTAAGCAGACTATCGACCATATTGTCACCGAATGCGTTGGAAGGGTAGGACTTTGTGGTGGCTTCAACTGAGGCCATACGATGACTAGAGAATTTAGATCTAACTCTTTTGTCCCTTTTGCTTGCATGGTTGTTTTCGCTGTTATAATGTGCATATTTTGTAATTACGTATATTTGTGCTTACTGTTCATGTATATTTTTTTGTGTACGTTACCATACGCTAATAATAATAACCAGGAAAAGTCTGGGGCTGTACCTTAATTAAGACCACGGCCGCTTTCACTCTACTCCTAGTCTTTTCCTATCCCATCGTCACCATAAGACCTATCTTAGTGTGACGTAAAGCCAAACCAAACCAAACCAAACCAAATCCCATGGCACTACAGCCCTTGAAGTGCCTTGGCCTGCCAATCGACCGCTGCTCAGCCCGAAGGCCTGCAGATTACGAGGTGTCGTGTGGTGAGCACAATGATTCATCTCGGCTATTATTCTTTGCTTCCTAGACCGGGGCCGCTATCTCACCGTCGGATAGCTCCTCAATTGTAATCACGTAGGCTGAGTGGACCTCGAACCAGCCCTCAGGTCCAGGCAAAAATTATCCCTGACCTGGCCGGGAATCGAACCCGGGACCTCTGGGTAAGAGGCAGGCACTCTACCCCTACACCACGGGGCCGGAGTGACGTAAAGCAAAATTGTAAAAGTAAAATATATGTTGTGTGTGTATAAAGAGGTGTGTGTTTGAGATAAACGAAACGCCCTGTCCCGAGTCAGAGGAATTAATTAAGTGTGGGAGTCGAACGAAGGACCCTCTGAACCAAAGTTTGAAATGCTGACCATTCAACCAAGGAGACAAATCATTTGAAGATTAGAACGAATTGAGGGACGGTACGTTTTGCTCCTCAGTGACGTGAAGAACCTCACTTTAAACACAATTTAAGACATATTTTAATGAGCAAGGTAATGACACCCGAAAAAATCACTAAATATGTATCGAAGTATGTACCAGTATGAAAATAAGATTTAGTCTGAGTCACTGAAATGGGATATATATTAAAACTCAGGTAACGGAAGTAAATAGAGAAGTCGTTTCTATCTTAGAAATGTTGTTTCCATCTTCAACTTCAGCTGAATGATGGCATAGTATCGAAAGGACAGGCTATGGACGCTTCTTTCTCAGTCCATTGTACATCTCATCAACAGAGATTAGGAAACAACATTTCGCACAAAGAGCTACTAAATGACATGTTGGAATACATCACCTTCAGTAGTCTTAGAGACTTTTGCCTAAAATGCAAGGTGTTTCAATAAAATATTCCAATATCCTGTATTCGGTTTGGAAATCTATGTGTGATAGTGTCGTATTTACAATGTTAAGCAAGTAGTAAGTCATTGTACTGCTCAATCTAAATTAGGCAAACTTAACAACCAAATATTAGCACTCCAAGAAACCAGGTTTAAGGCTACGGCCGCTTTTACCCCACTCCTAGTTCTTTCCTCCCCCATCGTCGTCATAAGACCTACCTGTATCAGTGCGACGTAAAGCAAATTGTAAAAAATAAAATATATACAAACACCGAAAAAACTAAAAACATCCTAGGACGAAAATATATAAACGGAATTTGGATGGAAAAGAAACCAAAGGAAATTTATCGTCACAGAAAAAAATAACAGATATAGAAAAAGGCGATTATAATTAAGTATGGTTAAAACAGGCTGACAAGGTAAGGTAAGGGTTATTCTGCCCGAAGGCAGGTCCGAACCTCCGCAGAGGTGTTCCTGAGACGGAGTTTACGTGCGATAGGGTGGCCAGTTCCTTTCCGCTCCTCCATTCCCTTACCCCCCACCAACAGCGCGTGGCAACCCATCCAACTCCTGACCACGCCCAATGTTGCTTAACTTCGGAGATCTCACGGAATCCGGTGTTTCAACACGGCTACGGCCGTTGGCAGGCTGGCAAAGAAACTTCTAAATCTAATACTATACCTGAAAAATGTCAATCACTGTTTAGCAGAAATAAACGAAAATCTACAATACAATTTAATGCAAATTGAATTAACGCGAGAATGTATAATGAAACTTATCGTGGCCCCTAGTTGGCCCAGTAGTGAATAATAATAATAATAATAATAATAATAATAATAATAATAATAATAATAATAATAATAATAATAATAATAATAATAATAATAATAATAATAATAATAATAGGCCGCCTCTGTGGTGTAGTGGTTTGCGTGATTAGCTGCCACCCCCGGAGGTCTGGGTTCGATTCCCGGCTCTGCCACGAAATTTGAAAAGTGGTACGAGGGCTGGAACGGGGTCCACTCAGCCTCGGGAGGTCAACTGAGTAGAGGTGGGTTCGATTCCCACCTCAGCCATCCTCGAAGTGGTTTTCCGTGGTTTCCAGACGAATGCCGGGATGGTACCTAACTTAAGGCCACGGCCGCTTCCTTCCCTCTTCCTTGCCTATCCCTTCCAATCTTCCCATCCCCCTACAAGGCCCCTGTTCACCATAGCAGGTGAGGCCGCCTGGGCGAGGAACTGGTCATACTCCCCAGTTGTATCCCCAGACCAAGAGTCTGAAGCTCCAGGACACTGCCCTAGAGGCGGTAGAGGTGGGATCCCTCGCTGAGTCCGAGGGAAAAGCCGAACCTGGAGGGTAAACAGATGATGATGATGATAATAATAATAATAATAATAATAATAATAATAATAATAATAATAATAATAATAATAATAATGCCGGGTTGAGTGGCTTAGACGGTTGAGGCGTTGACCTTCTGACCCCAACTTGGCAGGTGCGATCCTCAGTCTGGTGGTGTTTGAAGGTGCTCAAATACGTCAGCCTCGTGTCAGTAGCTTTACTGGAACGTAAAAGAACTATGAGACAAAATTCTGGCACCTCGAAGTCTCCGTAAAAGTAGTTAGTGGGACGTAAAGCAAATAATAATAATCTTTACATGAATCATTAACAAAGACAACAACAGGAACACAATTTGTAGAATATGACTGTCGGAATTTGAAGTTGTGTAACATTTGTTAAAAATGAGCGAATGCAATTTATTCCAAACAGTTGACAGCTTGTAATATGTGTGGCTGGGAAAATAACGTTTTAATTTTCAAATTCTAATTGTATAATACTCATCGGAATTGTCGTGCGTGATATCACAATACATCCAGAGGCTACGAAGAGTTTAATTAAAAATGTGGATATAATTGACTGTATGGCAGGTGAGCTTCACTTGAAAGTGAATTCGTTACCTTTTCTAGTATAACTGTCGTGACACGAGTAAAATAAACGGAACGTTTGAGACGAGATTGGAGGCTACTCTGAAGCCTCACACCACAAAATTACTTACTTACTCATTCACCTCAGATCAATTTCTATGAGACATAGAATTTACTGCGCAATATGTCTTCTGGTATGGGCTAGAACAAACGTGTTACCTTCATTAATCTGTCTGCCTGGCTCCGTGGCTGAATGGTCAGCGTCTTGACCTTCGGTTCTCGGGGTCTCTATTTCGATTGTCCATTGGATTGAGGAATTTTAATCTTAAATAGTGCTGGGGACTGTGCGTTTGTGCTGTCCCAACATTCTTATAAGTCATACACAACACTATCATTCACCAGATTTAAACGCAGTTTTCCACACACGGTAGACGCTGCACACGCTTGTCGGAGGGTCTGCTTCACAAAGGATGCATCAGGCCTCTTATTAACCTCTCTCAATTTAATCCTTGGTTTTGACAATATGAAAGTGACTAAGGTATAAGCAATGGTATTCCTCATACAGCCATCCCGATTATGACTGGAGGGGACGTGTTGTTCGTATTTGCACTTCAGTGGGCTTGGCCGACGGATGTGTAATAGGACCTTCGGACTCGGTGAGGGTAGGAACGGGAAACTACCTCAATAGTAAGTCTCTTAAGTGACCCTTAACCTGATTGTAACAGCTGACAGTGGAACTGTTGAGGATCTAACCTAACCAGCCTCAGGGCCAAGGACTTGTGTAAAGGTCCTGTTGTCTGGCCTTCCTTGGTCAACGCTCCTTCGCATTCGATCCCCGCGGTATTAGGATTATGATGCCAGCTCTAGGAGATTCTTATTTCGTGTCCTTCGTGTACTCGTTCCTTACAGTGCAAGTCTTCTATGTTGAAGCCGAACACCTACGTTTCGCGAAATTAATATAGTTCATTGATACTGTGAAATTTGTGAATTTAAATTCTTCTTTCCTAAGGTTTATATTCGTGTAATTGCAAGTTTTCCATCTATAATTATAAAGAATGATAACGACTTCACTACAGATTTTGATGGTAAGTAAGGTACTTCGCTGAAGTGCTTTTAACCTATTATATTTTCAGCTACTGACTCCCGATTAAGAAACACTTGAAAAAACCTGTTGTTTTACATGGCTGTTGATATCATGATTTTATTCACAGGATCTCCGGCTTTACCTGTAATCCAAACCACATGAACATGACTTTTCATTTCAAAAGTCCCACGTGTATTGTCCGGGTTTAAAATCCCGGTCACCTTAATGAGACAACAGTGACTATGCTACTCGGCTATCATGCCCCCTCTCATTCCTACCCTGGGAGCACTTGATATCTTACCTCTGTCACCAAATAATTAGAAAAGCAGGCTTTATAATTTGTGTAACCTGAATTGTGTCTGCTCACTCAGGAAGTTGATGTTATGAAAAATAAAAGTATGAATGCTAGAGTGTTGATTTCTTTTCAAAGCCAAGGCCATCTCCAAACAGGTTATGAAGGCCCTTGGAAGAGTGGAAGGTAAAGGTTTTCACTTATCATTTTTTTACCACCTATTTTACGTCTCACCAACATAGATAGGTCTTATGGCGACGATGGAATAGGAAAGAGTTAGGAGTGGGAAGGTAACGGCCGTAGCCTTAATTAAGGTACAGCCCGAGCTGGTGTCAAAATGGAAAACCATATTCTGGGTTGCCGACAGTGGGAATGCAAGATGATGGCTACGTGACCCAAATCGCGCTGACACTTGCTCAGTTTTCATAACGTCGGCACTGAGTTAGAGTGGTTGACTCTATGCCTAGCTGCCTTTGACCCCAGGAATAAACCTAGCAAACATGTTCGGTGTAGGGTGAGTGAACCTCTCCTGAAGTGAAAATCTCATTGTTAAATTGTTCAACTTCCTGAAGTGGAATCGAAACTACGTCCTTCCGGGTGAACCTAGGACGCCTTTACCATGTCAGCTGTACAGTCCCTTTGATGAAACTAAAGTTCGCCTTCCTGTCGCATTTACTGCACTCTAGTTATTTTTCTTTTGCTATTTGCTTTACGTCACGCCGACACAGATAGGTCTTATGGCGACGATGAGATAGGAAAGGGCTAGGAATTTGAAGGAAGCGGCCGTGGCCTTAATTAAGGCACAGCCCCGGCATTTGCCTGGTGTGAAAATGGGAAACTGCGGAAAACCATCTTCAGGGCTGCCGACAGTGGGGCTCGAACCCGCTATCTCCCAGATTACTGGATACTGGCAGCACCTAAGCGACTGCAGCTATCGAGCTCCGTGCACTTTACTTCTAATGTAATGGTACGCTGGTGGTGATGCTATTACGTTGGCAGGTTTACTTAGTAGTATTGTATGCACGATTATGACATTTTCCTTCTTCTTCTTCTTCTTTTTCATATTAAAAAATACATCACAATTGGGAAATATACCGGTGGCAATGGTCACACACCGTACCTTAATTAAGGCCACGGCCGGTTCCTTCCCACTCCTAGCTCTTCCCTGTCCCATCGTCTCTGACCTATCTCTGTCGGTGCGACGTAAAGCAAGTAGCAAGTAGCAATGGTCACTTACAGTAGTGTCATAATAAGGTAAAGTTAAGACATATTTACCCAACAACAACAAAACAAAAGTACAATACGCAGTTCCATGGAAAGAGAATACACTGACTGACAGAGCAAATGCAACACCAATAAGGAGTGGTCAGAACTTTATGCCAATTGCAGGGTAGACTGACGTCACTGAGGTATGCTCATGATGTGAAATGCGCCGCTGTGCTGCGCACGTAGCGAACGATAAATGGGACACGGCGTTGGCGAATGGCCCACTTCGTACCGTGATTTCTCAGCCGACAGTCATTGTAGAAAGTGTCGTCGTGTGCCACAGGAGACGTGTATAGCTAAGAATGCCAGGCCGCCGTCAACGGAGGCATTTCCAGCAGACAGACGACTTTACGAGGGGTATGGTGATCGGGCTGAGAAGGGCAGGTTGGTCGCTTCGTCAAATCGCAGCCGATACCCATAGGGATGTGTCCACGGTGCAGCGCCTGTGGCGAAGATGGTTGGCGCAGGGACATGTGGCACGTGCGAGGGGTCCAGGCGCAGCCCGAGTGACGTCAGCACGCGAGGATCGGCGCATCCGCCGCCAAGCGGTGGCAGCCCCGCACGCCACGTCAACCGCCATTCTTCAGCATGTGCAAGACACCCTGGCTGTTCCAATATCGACCAGAACAATTTCCCTTTCCCGTCGATTGGTTGAAGGAGGCCTGCACTCCCGGCGTCCGCTCAGAAGACTACCATTGACTCCACAGCATAGACGTGCACGCCTGGCATGGTGCCGGGCTAGAGCGACTTGGATAAGGGAATGGCGGAACGTCGTGTTCTCCGATGAGTCACGCTTCTGTTCTGTCATTGATAGTCACCGCAGACGAGTGTGGCGTCGGCGTGGAGAAAGGTCAAATCCGGCAGTAACTATGGAGCGCCCTACCGCTAGACAAGGCGGCATCATGGTTTGGGGCGCTATTGCGTATGATTCCACGTCACCTCTAGTGCGTATTCAAGGCACGTTAAATGCCCACCGCTACATGCAGCATGTGCTGCGGCCGGTGGCACTCCCGTACCTTCAGGGGCTGCCCAATGCTCTGTTTCAGCAGGATAATGCCCGCCCACACACTGCTCGCATCTCCCAGCAGGCTCTACGAGGTGTACAGATGCTTCCGTGGCCAGCGTACTCTCCGGATCTCTCACCAATCGAACACGTGTGGGATCTCATTGGACGCCGTTTGCAAACTCTGCCCCAGCCTCGTACGGACGACCAACTGTGGCAAATGGTTGACAGAAAATGGAGAACCATCCCTCAGGACACCATCCGCACTCTTATTGACTCTGTACCTCGACGTGTTTCTGCGTGCATCGCCGCTCGCGGTGGTCCTACATCCTACTGAGTCGATGCCGTGCGCATTGTGTAACCTGCATATCGGTTTGAAATAAACATCAATTATTCTTCCGTGCCGACTCTGTTTTTTCCCCAACTTTCATCCCTTTCGAACTACTCCTCCTTGGTGTTGCATTTGCTTTGTCAGTCAGTGTATTAAAAGAAATATTACTAGTTAAGAAGGCGTGGCGCGCTAGGTTGATCATCGTTCATTGGATTATAGTCCAAAATGCAGTTATTCACTGCTACTTTTGACCGAGCACAAAGAATTTCAATATTACAGTTGTTTCGTGCTCAGTGCTGAAAGGAATATATTCATGTGTAAACTTTCTAATGCCTGGATTGTGAAGATAGGAGGTAATACGTGCTTAAAGCGTTATGGGGAAAATGGTAAACACATTAAAGTAAGAAGGATGGACACTAAACGACAAGATTCCGTGAAGGAAGTGGATAACAATATATAGTGGTATTAAGATCAACAAAAAAAATTCCTCCTTGTAAAATAACACGTAAATTGGATTTTATTATGTAGTAAAGCCAACGATGTAATCATATTGAACCGGGGCTCGTGAAATCTTCGAGGTTAAGCAACACTGGATAGCCTACGCGCTGCTTGTCAGAGAGGAGAAGAAAGTGACTGGGCACCTTACTGCAAGCGAATTCCGGTTCAAGATGTCCGATCATTAGCCCTTGGTGGGGAATACGTCCGGTAGTAGAGAACATAGAGAAAACGGCGGAGACCTTTTGTTCCACACG
This sequence comes from Anabrus simplex, assembly GCF_040414725.1. Classification (NCBI taxonomy): domain Eukaryota; kingdom Metazoa; phylum Arthropoda; class Insecta; order Orthoptera; family Tettigoniidae; genus Anabrus; species Anabrus simplex. Next base: position 1,184,037,774 of record NC_090265.1, read on the forward strand.
CATAGTAGCTGGACCTTACTGATCAAGAACACGTTCCCAAACCGCTCAGGGGGCAATCAACCTGTCAAGAAGTCGACTGAAAGTCGTTAGTTCCTGTCCAGATCACGACATGTCCTTCCTGTCGTCAACTCGATGTGGAGCGATGTCATCACCACTGTGTGTCCCTACGGTGACACGCACGCAAACACACACAATATGTGTACAGGGTTTCTCATATAAACTCAGACCGAATGCACGGTGTTTGTACTCTGCGCTACGGCAGCTGCCTCAGCCGAACTCACGTCGCGCCCGCCCGCCCTGCTTTAAGCGTCTATACAATATTAGACGAAATCTTACCTTATACAATATACTGGAAGTGTCGTCCTTATCTGGTAATCACATTCTGGCTGACACGAGTGAGTTCTAGCATTGTAATGTTTCTGATTTCGATCGTAATGTTTCCTTTCACTTCCTCCAATATGTGAAAATTTGTTCGATACACTTCTTCTTTCTATTTACCCGACAAGTAAAAATCACACACTGTTAGATCTGGTGAACGTAGCGGAAACAAATCAGTACTGATCACTCTGTCTATAGACATATCCGAACTTGTAAGAAGGGAATGTTCTACTGTGGGATCAGAGGCTGATCTTGTCGAATGTTTTTCTTCCATTAACTGATGGCATAATGGCATCAAAATGTCATCTTGGTACCTCTCTCCATTTACTGCCGTCTCCAAAAAGGAAAAGGTTCAATTATTCGTCTTGCACTAACAGCACACCAAACACCAATCTTCCTATCATAATGAGGGATTTCATGAACACCATTAGGATTTTCTGCACACTAATAGCGAGAGTTTTGACTGTTCAAACGGCCATTAAGATGAAATCAGGACTTTTATATACGAAAATACTGTGTTGCAATGATAACTGTCTCACCACGTTAACAGCTGAGATTCAGACTAGCGACTGATGCTTGCCAGGTCGAACATGAGCAGGCTGCTTGTAAGGTCAAGAACTATGCGCGCGTCGCATGCTGCAACTTAAGTATCGGAGGGTAAAAAAACTCCTCATCGAGATCTTAGTTTATATGAGAAACCCTCCCTGTACATTTTATTCCTTTACCATTAACTTAACTGGTAAAATTACGGTACGGAGGGGGGGGGGGCGTAATAGCCGAGTGGCCTAAGGCGACAAGGGTTCCATTTCCTGCCAATCCATGTTGGATGAAATGAAAAGTCGTGTCGCTGTAAACGTGGAGATACCGTGACTATTATTAAAGCATGGATAGTCACGTAAAACTAGAAGCTTGCTCTGACAGTAGATTTAACAAATTGACACAATATCCAATATATTTACTCTAGCTGCAGTCGAAGTCAGTAAGGAGAACTAGCTGTCTGAAGAGCTACCTAAATATTATTATCCAGTTTCTAGTATCATACAGTTCTTTGGAGGACTAACTGCGAACAAGAAACGACGGACCAGGCAATGAAAGATAAAACAATTTAAGATCTATAAAACTATCGCAATGAAGATGTTCACAGCATCAGCAAAATATAATACGTGGGACGTGAAAGAGAAAAGGCAACCCGCAGAGCGAAATTGGAAATGTGTTTGAGCACAGAGGTAAAGAAAGCTGGCACACAATCTCACTGAGGGAGAAACAAGTGAGAAGTGTGCTAGTTGCGCATTGCCCGCATTCCTCGCGTTCTGCATTAGAGAGAGGCTGGCTAGAATTACGAGAAGGGCGCGTCTCATCATCGTACGTATAGTATTTTCCAGAGAACTGTTATTACCTTAACAACTGCTTCTTAATAATAATAATAATAATAATAATAATAATAATAATAATAATAATAATAATAATAATAATAAATACACTTGAAGGTGGGAAACAAAATTAAATACAGGGATCAAAGCAGAAGCAAACAATCTTGTAGGTTTACATGATTGAAAATAATGTCATCATAATTAGGGGACATTTACGTTGAATCTAAAGAACCCTTTGTTACCTAAGGAACTTTAAATTCAAGGAAAAGTACTTTTTACAAGAAATTCCATTTATTTGTGAACAAAATAAGATGTCCTGTTGTTTTCAGCTCGATATGATGCTCAATGTTCAAAATACAGCCATGGTACAAATTTGTACCGACAGGCTTTTAAATAACACTTTTGTATTCCATTTTTTACAACACAATATTTGATTAAATTTGGGTAGAAATTGGCTCCAGAACAAAAGATATAAAAAACTGACGATAACTTGCTCATGGAAATTGAGGGATTTTGGTTTGAAACCCACTTGACCCCAAGTACGAGCCTACCTTGTAGATGGGGTAACCATCCTGGAGGTGGCAAGTGATCATACTGAAACTTCAAAAGCCTTATTTCCATGGACAAGTTGTGGCCAAGGTCTACCGTAATTTACACTGATCATAACATCTTTTACAATAAGCTTATTGCGCTGTAGCAACTTCATGATATTCCGTGAAACACTGTTTTTTTTCATTCATACACAAAAATACTTTGCAGTGAGAACAAACTGTGTTTGGCTTCGACTGGATGCTTCCATACTACAAACCTCACACCTCCCTCGCCTATCACCAAATTTCATCCAGTGCACACCCCTATTTGCCAACCGAACATCCCTGCTCACAGAATAGCTTTTACGCCTTTTTGGTACAACATTCTGATTAGGGCTTTTGCGAGATCTTTTATTTGTCAGTGATCGATATGTCATCAAGCGGTTAGCCACAGCTCGTCTGAACTCTAACACCGTACAGTCCTTTCCCATCAAATCATTGTTAATGACAAATGCATTCACGAAAGTTATATCAACAATCCCCCAGAAAATCCTATGCCACCATTTTTTGGATTTCCGGTCAACGTTGTATAATGCTCTAAGTCTGTCTGCATGATCCACCCCTCCCATATGCAAATTGTAATCGCTTCCAACATGTGGGCAGGAAACACTCGTACGTGTACCATCCTTATTTGTCCTCAAGACCTGAGTAATCTCAGACCCGTGAAAATTCGATGAAAAATAGACAACTTTATTGTCAAACCATTTCCACACCCCAATGTCCATATCAGAGAACCTATAACCACAATCACCTCTCTTCATGTTCTTATCTGTGGTCAAATAATTCGGCATTCCTTTCCTAGTTGCCCTGATAGTTCCACAAGCCAGAACATTTTCCACCTTCAAGCTTTCAAGTAGACTGAGTGTTGTAAAGTAATTATCGAAGTAGACAATTCTATTGGTACCCCAGAAAGGTTTTGTCAAAGTAAGAACTACCCTCTCTCCCAACCCATAGTCCTGAAATTCTTCATCTATGGATTCCTCTTTTCCTTGGTAAACCATAAACTCTAATATATACCCTTTCTGATCAGCAATACACCACATTTTATACCCACGCTTTATGGGTTTCATTGGGTTGTACTGCTTGATGGAGCTTCTTCCTTTGAATCTTACAATAGACTCGTCAACTGACAGTTCCCTAGTACCCTTGTACACTTCGTTGAATCTGAAATTTAGCATATCAATCATCGGCCTCAACTTACATAGTTTGTCAGTGTTATTTGCAGGCATAGCATTATTGTCATTCACATGGAGGTAACTCATTATTGTAGCAAATCTATCCCTAGGCATTGTTTCCGATACAACTGACACATTGAGGTCACGGCTCGTATCCCAGTACTGTCTCCAAGATGGCAAACAGTTATACCCCATTAGGAAGTTTATGCCAATAAATGACAAAAGTTCATCTTGTTTCATGTCCAGATTCTTTCCCTTCTGCGTAGCATACAGATTGCTTTGAAACGTTATAGGTTCTATTACTGGATCAAGTAGCGCCAAGAATACATCCGTGGGTGTTGTACAACCAACAAAGAAGTTTTCAACAGCACGTGGACAAAGTAAAGGACAAATATTTTTACTGAAACGGACATTTCGTTAGAGCTTAGAAATGACTATTTTTTCCTAATAATAGAAATCACTCACTAATGCTAAGGTACACATTACATAGAATAGTAATGGGAAGTATATTATAGCCAAGGGTTTATGACCGGAAAGACAATATCACATGTCTACCAATTATATTCGAAGAATGCCATTCTCAAAGACTTACCTTGTGACAGAGAATATATAGGAATTGTAGTGTTCAGATCTCTCTTCCTCCATCTGCGATCAGGTTGAGGTTCAACAGTCCTTTTCCTTTCTTCCCTATGTTTTATTATTTGACGCGAACTTCCGGATAGCTGATCAGATACAAGTTCTTCCTGATTCTGAGGAGAATCGTCATCACTCACGATTTCTTCATTCCCCATCGCTTGCAAAAACACTTTATCAAAGTTTGTAGGTCCAGGCAAAATCGCACCTTCATCATCATCATCTGTATCACTCACATCAGAACAGCTGTCAGTATTTGGTAATGTCTCCAACAGAACTGAAATTTCGGTTTCTTTCAAAGATTCATTCATCTTTATAAAAAACAAACCAGTTGACTTACACGGAACACTGCCACTCACACTTTCACAATGTAAACGTTTGGTTGAAGTGTTTTACAGGCAAGCCACACTAAAGCCTGACGGTACAAATTTGTACTACCAACATTACAACAAATAACTTCTCTCATGTGTGAGAAATCTGTAATATTACCATTTGGTGAAGCAGAACAAGGACTAATAATGTAATTCAGGCAATAATATTGCATAAATTTGCATTGAGATGAATGAAAAATGAACATTCAAAAGTAGTACGTGACTTGATGCCATCTTGTAAGACATCTTGGTGGTAAATACGCTGCCATCTGGTGCTACGCCAGAAAATTATTTCCAAAAAGCTCGTATTAGAAGTGGAAGGTACGAATATGTACTGGTAGGCTGTAGAGGCCTGTAATACATGCGTATGATTTATAATTAAATCGTGAATACCTGGTACAAATTTGTACTGGTAGGTAACAAAGGGTTAAATACAGGGATCAAAGCAGAAGCAAACAATCTTGTAGGTTTACATGATTGAAAATAATGTCATCATAATTAGGGGACATTTACATTGAATCTAAAGAACAAGGAGGTGATTTCTCATTTCGAGAATTCCACATGCAGTGGCTAGAATTAAAACCACAGTCATCTTGGTTAGAATCTGGTAAGGGTATCAGTTAGCTATCGCGTCTGCTAATGAAGGTATTGTAGAAGGTAAGGATTCCTTGAATGATGTTATGAAAAACGATGTGCAATAGGCTATCCAAACCTGGATATAGCTCAAGAAATAAGATGCGCTTTTCAAGGTACTAAGGTTGTTTGAACAAAATTTCTTACTTCTTGTTCTTAAGGCTACGGGTTTAGAATTTGTAAGGCGGACGGAAGTCAATGATAAAACCTTTCCAGACTTGTAAACGTGACTGATCGTGAAGGGAGAAGTTAACTGCTTGAATATATCAAACTTGTCACTTACCGATTTCTACAGCAGAAAAGGGATGATAATTGGTTAAAACTAATTAATTACTAAAGGACCCGTGCTACTCCGCGACATTCGTTATAACTAGGTACTTTCTGAAAGTCTACTTTTAGGATTTGAATTACCTCTTAATTGCGTGTCAAGTGAATTTTTGTATGGTTCTTTATTGTGACTTTGATTGATACATTTACGAACTACTTTACAGTTTTATAGTTCTTGTTGTGCGTTTAATTAAAAGTGTTAGTTTTAGATAATTTTGTTTCGCTTGGAGGTCCTTCTTGCAGCCCATATTGTCTGGAAAGTAGTTGATCCCTTCAAATTAACTATTAATGATAATTGTATGTGTTTACGCCTAGTCCTATAGATACGATGTGCACGGTTCCATCTGCCATTGAGACTGTCACAAATCGGCCTAGCGAACCTGATACCTGTGGATTCAGTACTAATCTCGATCATTTTCGACATTTTCTCTTTCACCCCTTTCCACAATATGCCCCTCCCTCCTCCTCCGCCATGACGACTGAGGGTAAACGTGGTCTTAAGTGGCATCCAGCGTGCCACAATTCATCTCAGCGACCCCGAAAAGTATGTATACGACACTAATATTGATAGCTTTCGATTATTTTTACACGTTACTCCCTCCCCTCCCAACTCCCAATGTGAGCTAATCATCTAGAGGCGTCCGGCTCCATGGCTAAATGGTTAGCGTGCTGGGCTTTGGTCAAAGGGGTCCCGGCTTCGATTCCCGTAAGGATCGGGCATTTTAACCATAACTGGTTAATTCCTCTGGCACGGTGGCTGGTTGTGTGTGTGTCGTCTTCGTCATCATTTCATACTCATCACAACGCGTAGGACGCCTACGGGCGTTAAATCAGAAGACCTGCATCTGGCGAGCCGATCTTGTCCTCGGACACTCCCGGCACTAAAAGCCATACGCCATTTCATTATTTCGTCTAGAGGCAAGTAAATACTAAGTTTAATGATAATATACATTGAAATGAGGAAAAATTTAAAATATTAACAAGTTCATTGTGTATAAAGAACTGTTTAAGGCACGAGTCCGATTATTTTTTGCCTGAACTCAGAAGACCACATCAGTGACATTGGTTAGCCATCAGGTCATCGGTCAAGTATCCTGAGATTTATTTGTGGTAAGGTTTTCACTCCTGCATTTGGACATCCATCCAAATACTGACCATTTTGCTTACCTTACGAGTATCTCGAGAATGTCTCCATTTCGTCAGCATTTCTTTTCCCTACACATGCGGACAAGAATACAGACATGAAAGTTTGTCAGCAGTTTCATTTTATAATAAAAATACTCATTCAGGAGCCTTTTTCGAAATTTCACCGCTGAAGGAGTCATGAAGGTGGTTCAAAATTGATATGGAGAAGCAGTATTTAACGCAGCTATTGACTTAAATCTTGTCAAAAGTAATCCAAAATATAATTAAACACGCATTCTTTTTTTTGTGCGGAAATAATCCCCTAAAAGGGTAAAAGGGAGTATAAAAGTTTCTAATGGAAACATATTTATTGGTCAGAATTTCTTAACACTTAGCATAAACACTCTACAATGCAAATAATGAAACACTGTTTCAGCATTTTCCAAAATTCATCCTATTAAACAAAAAGTCCATGGAATAGTTGTGCGAGCGTGCGTCCTATTTAAGATATTCTCTAATGGGATATATGTGCTACAGATTCAATCATTGCAGCCTAAAAACTGGATTAAAAATACAATACAATTTGCCTTACGACGCTCCCACACAGGTAGTCTTATGGCGACGATAGGATAGGAAAGGGCTGGGAGTAGGAAGTAAGCGGCCTTGGCCTTAATTAAGGTACAAAACAGCATTTGCGTGTTGTGATAATGGGAAATCACGGAGAACCGTCTTCAGGTCTGACGATAGTAGGGTTCGAACCCACTATCTCCAGAATGCTAGCTCACAGCTGCGCGACTCTGACCGCTCGGCCAACTCACTCGGTCGGATGAGAAATATCCACGCGAACATGAAATGCTACAAATATGAAATTTACCCCAATTTTAACCAAACAACGGTTAAGTTAACCGCCGCAGTGTTCAAATCTGCGTTAGGCAGTAGCTTCCTTTTGTGAGAAGGGATTTGTCTCGGAGACGTAGGGTCGTTGGGGAGTGGGGGTGGGCATGCTTTGAGACACGATATCACAAGCGCTACAACCTCAACGGGCACCCACTGCTGGATATAATAATTCTATGTTCATAACTTCAAGTTGATAACTTTCTGGTTTAGCGTTTATTTGTTTTCTGTACGTATTGTAATTTCTGGTTACTTAGATGTATTAAATTTATAATATTTTCGGCATTCTAATAAATGTAAAAATTAGTACGGTTGTTGTAATGTTGAATATAAATGGCGCAATAACACCGGACACTATCGCTTCAGTTTTTGGTGAAGAAGCTTGCCTGTTTAGGGAAATATCCTTTGTTTTTTATCGTCGTTCCAAAATCCGCTATATGAAATATTTCGTCGTTGCGCCTAGAAGAGCCCGTTATAATATCGTCGCTGCACCGGCAAAACATCGTATCCCACAATGCACTTCCTATTCTTCTTCTTGAGACTGATCACGCCTCCAAGCCACATATGCGTATGCAGTCCATCAGAACAGTTTTCGTTGCGTTCGTTTTCCTACGTTGACTGGTAAACGAAAATGAACCTTAAATGCATTATACTGTAGGCGTGCGTAAATACGTCATGCAAACATACATTCATACAGTACGGTAGAGTAAGGTTCATTTGCCTTTACACATTGGCGTACAAAAATGAACACAGCAAAAATTGTTCTGATAATAAGCCTACTAATTTCGTGTGGCTATTTCTAGCCGGGTGCACCCTCCGATGAGGGTGAGCGGCGTCTGCCATGTGTAGGTAACTGCGTGTCATTGTGGTGGAGGATAGTGTTATGTGTGGTGTCTGAGTTGCAGGGATGTTGGAGACAGCACAAACACCCAGCCCCCGAGCCATTAGAATTAACCAATGAAGGTTAAAATTCCAGACCCAGCCGGTAATCGAACCTGGGACCCTCTGAACCGAAGGCCAGTACGCTAACCATTCAGCCAACGAGTCCGACATTGTTCTGATGAACTGCAAATCCATACGTGACTGGGAGGCGTGACCAGTCTTAAGGAGAATAATGGATATGAAGGACATTGTGGGATACGAGGTTTTCCCAGTGTAGCGTCGATATATTAGAACTGTGACCAGAAATATTCTGTCATCTAAGGTTCAGTATTCCATGAACTACAGTACATGAACAACTTTTTTTCTTTCTTACTGATACATGTGCTGCGGGTTGATATTCATCCCCTCAGCATTATCACATAATGGCAAAATGAAAATCGACAGCCTGTTTCCAGTCATTCGACCGGGTCAGGAATGGAATGAATGAAGCCCCATCTAGCGGCGAGGATGTAAAATATGCCGGCTGCCAAAGCCTGCTGCACTTCTCTGGGGCAGTGACAAATGACTGACAGATGAAATGAAATGTTAATGGAGACTGTTGCTGGAATGAAAGATGGCAGGAAAAACCGGAATACCCGGAGAAAAAACTGACCCGGCTCCGCTTTGTCCAGCACAAATCTCACATGGAGTGGCCGAGATTTGAACCACGGTATCTAGCGGTGAGAAGGCAGCGCGCTGCTGCCTGAGCCACGGAGGCTCTATCACATAATGGTATTTCGAATATTTCACCTTAGAACTTGGCTGGTAGGCCTAACGTTCTGTCGTCTAAGGTTCACTATTGTGCGACGATCCTCAAAGAATTCTCGTTTTTAATGAGATATGTGATGCGGATCAGTATTTCACCAATAACATCCTCACATAGCGGTTTTGACAGGCGCAACGCACTCAAGTCACATAAGAGATAGTGACCAAGGGAAGAATTTTCTATGATGTCACATGATAGTGATGAAAACAATTATAGCAGTTCGACGACTACTTCAACTGATAAGTCGCGATTTCATACTTATGGAGGTTTATGCGCCAGCCGGGGAAATATTTTTGACAATTATCGAGGTCTATTGTCGTGGAGAGTGATGTGAGTAATATGATGTAGAAGGGAGCCCCGTAAAAAGGAAACTGCGTTTTAGTTCTGTGCAAGACCTATCTCATGAATATTTTGATGTTTATTTGTCTCATGAAGACGGGTTACTATATCCATTTTTTATTCTGACAACTCTAGTAGAATACCGACTTCTAAGGAGCATATTAAAAACGTCGTGTCAGATTTACGAACGCCATTAGAAAAAAATCAGGTCACACAGTCTGCCACTAAATACCAATAAAAAACGGAGATGTTCACAGAGCACCTGCATGTAATGACCAGAAAATGTTCCGGAGGTCCAAAGAGCCGGAGCAGCAAATTATCAGCAAACTTATCCAGAGGTTCTCAAGACAGCAACAGCTAATTACCATAAAAATCATTCGGAAGTTCACTGAGAAGTCGTTCGTAGACATGAGCAGGATAATCCAGGAGGACGATCGGAAAGGCGATCGCTTCCATGGAATATTAAAGCTGTTTCTGGGATGAAATATGACTCGGAGATAATTTATAAAACCGATAAAACCATATTTCTGTGCACTGTGGGTCATAAATTCGTATACTGTAACGTTCTTAAGTTTAAAGAGCAGTCACCTAGTATGTGGTGTAAGCTGGTAAAGTGAAACTTTCGGTTTTTTTGCCTCTTTATGAGCCGCTCTATAGATTGATCGTGGGTCTGCATCCTGCGCAGATACATTTCATGGACCACATTAGAAAATACAATGGCTCCTTCAAAATGGATTCTTTTGAAGCGAAACAAATTATGGAAGATGAGTTTATGTCAAGGCCCTCAATTTCTACTGTGGTAAATTAACTTATTTTAATTAAATGAATTTAATTATAAATAATTTTGGTTCGTCGCGACGAAAATCGTCCATGTTTGAACCATGCATTGACGTTTCAATCAATCACTACCGATCTGCATTTAGGGCAGTTGCCCAGGTGGCAGATTCCCTATCTGTTGTTTTCCTAGCCTTTTCTTAAACGATTGCAAATAAATGGGAAATTGATTGAACATCTTCTTTGCTGAGTTATTCCAATCCCTAATACTCCTTCCTAAAACGAATATTTGCCACGATTTTTTCTCTTGAATTCCTCTTCATATTGTGATCTTTCCTACTTTTAAAGTCACCACTCAAACTTATTCGTCTACTGATGTCATTCCACCCCATTTATCCATTGACAGCTTGGAACAACCCCTTAGTCGAGCAGCTCGTCTCCTTTCTTCCAAGTCTTCCCAGCCCAAACTTTGCAACATTTTTATAACGCTACTCTTTTGTCGAAAATCACCCAGAACAAATAGAGATGCTTTTCTTTGAATTTTTTCTTCTTGAATCAAGTAATCCTGGTGAGGGTCCCATACACTGGAACCATATTCTAGGTGGGGTATTACCAGAGACTTATATGCTCTCTCCTTTACATCGTTACTACAACCCCTAAATACCCTCATAACCATGTGCAGAGATCTGTATCCTTTATTTATGTGATTACCCCAATTCCTGTTATGTTGTTCGTGTCTTGCTATGATAGGTATAACAGGTGTACACACGGGGTTATAGCAAAGCAAATGCCCTTGGAGGGGTGGAAGGTAAAGGCTTCCACTATCCGTAACTTGATGGGGTAGAGTGGTTAGCTCTACGCCCGGCCGCCTTTGCCTCCAGGAATTGACCTGGTACTCATGGTGTAGACTGAGTGAACCTCAGGGCCATGTGCACCTCCAGATGTGGAAATCTCGTTTCTTAAATTTTACGACTTCCTGACGGTGATTCGAACCCACGTCCTTCCGGGCGAACCGAGCACGCCTTTACTGCCTCGGCCAGGCAGCCCCTATCCATGGGGTTATGTTGTAATACAATAAATGTTATTTGAAGCAACAAATAGTTCACTAAGTTACTAGAGTCGTAAAGATGGTCCTTTGGCCCTGTGTTAATGAAGCTAATTTGAACTTTATGATATAGGCCTACTGTAATATAGTCCGACTCGTTGGCTGAATGGTCAGCGTACTGGCCTTCTGTTCAGAGGGTCCCGGGTTCGATTCCCGGCCGGATCGGGGATTTTAACCTTCATTGGTTAATTCCCATGGTCCGGGGGCTGGGTGTTTGTGCTGTCCCCAACATTCCTGCAACTCACACACCACACATAACACTCTCCTCCACCACAATAACATGCAGTTACCTACACATGGCAGATGCCGCCCACCCTCATCGGAGGGTCTGCCGTACAAGGGCTGCACTCGGCTAGAAATAGCCACACGAAATTATTATACTGTAATATATGCGATATTTATCTGTTGGACATAGAATAACCTATACAATAGTCAGTATTGTGATGGCGGCAGATTACTTGAGCTGGGAATGTGGAGAGACCATTCTCCGTGTAGATGGGTGTGGATCCACAGTGCTGCAATCAGACGGTTAAGTTTGGTGTTCCTTGATTCAAGATCCTTTCGACTTTAAATGCTTATGTTACTGTGAAGCGGAGGTCAACCAATCAGGTACGGTTTGTAATAGAATAGTGAGGGAAGTAACTACAGTGCGGTAAAATGCCATTTTCCGTAATCTTTTGAGTACGGAAAGAAGACAAGTACGCCATAGTATGAAACAAAGGGCTTAAGATTCTACTCTCGAGAAAGTACCTCAAAATTGTAATAAAATTGGAAGTTGTAATATACGCTGATAGAAAAGTAGCCATTGCTCATACGGGACGCTTTAATGTACTGAGAGTAAGCGAGTAGCACTGTTCATAGTTGGACAACAGTTTGAAAATCAAATTACAGCACATCAATGAAGTGCACCGTTCGTATGATGCCTTGCAATATCCCCCGAGGAACTATTATTTTTATCAAATCATGAAATCCACGCTAGGCAAAGCCGCGGGGAGGAGCTGGTTGACACTAAGAATGTGACTGAGGTTTTAGCGCGGGGCTACAAACAACAGTCCCTGTGATGAGTGTAAGGCCCATAGTGTCAGTTGGTGTAGATGTTTCAGTGCTCTTTGCAGTTTCAGATAGATTTTCGGCAATGATGGGGATGGGAGAGAAAAGGACTAGGACTGGGAAGGTAGCAGACGCGGTCTTAATTAAAGACTAGCCTCAGTATTCCCCTGGTATGAAAATTGGAAACCACCGAAACCTATCGTCGGAGCTGTCGCTAGTGGGGTTCGAATCTACCATCCCCCAAATGCAAGCTTCTACGTGATGCGTATTATACAGCTAACTCTCTCGGTCTTCGCGGACTGATATGTAATAGAAACTCCCGATTACTTGAGGAAAACAACGCAAACGAGCTCATTCCTCATTGCCCTGTAGGAAATTTCAGTGATGCCTTACCTTAGCTGATACTGGAACTGTTTTGATCCAATCAGTCTTCGAAAAAGATTCAACATACTTACAAAAATAACTATCATATAATAGGCCTACTGTTGAAATGCTAGAAATTATGTTTCATGCATAGCAGTAATACCTGAAGTAGTCTTTTTATCCAGGTCCCGAATTATTTCCCATATCTTGTATTTCAAGAATTATGTCATTCATTTTGACGTGCTTGTTCAGTTTTTGATCACTATCATTGCCGAAGTTCGAAAACGTGGTTATCTCTCTTGTTATTAAGCGACAATGGGAATTCGTCTGCACTTACGTAGTCGTAAGAGGTGATTCCCCAGGACTGTAAACTCGGGAGCACGAGTTAGTGACTATGGGGCCACTAGCTGAGCTGGAATTGCTGCCACTTATTTGCACGAAGTTATTTTCATCTGACTTCCCTTGGTCAACTCTTATACTCCTTGGATCCCGATGGTACTACAATTGAGAGGTTTAGGGAGTCCTTCATTTTCACACACTTCGTAGTCCTTCCCTTTTGTTTACAGATACCTTAATTCTTCGAAGGATCAGAAGTATTTTATCCCCCCACCACTCAGATTAATATAAAGGGGGGGGATTGTTGATTGATTGTCGTTCCCATTAAAAGGGTAATCACCACCACTACCACATATTTAGACCCATAAAACTGCACTTAGTCACGGAGTAAATTACGATTGTATCTTTCCGTTATCGCTGAAACGTAACATAATAATAATAATAATAATAATAATAATAATAATAATAATAATAATAATAATAATAATAATAATAATAATAATAATAATAATAATAATAATAAAACATCACTTCAATTACGACAAATTTTAAGGGTTGCATGCGTACTTGAATTTTGTCCAGGATTTCTAGTTTTTAAGCACTCTTACGTAGCTGCCAATTGACTGAGCCAATATTCGATCCAACAAGCATGCCTGAATCAGTTACACTGCCATAGCGCGTGAAATCTCTCTGATAATCTGTAATGCCTATGCATGCATTTATTATTTACTGGGACTGCGATTAAGATTTGAAAAGCAATTCTAGGAATATTCGACAGTCGATTTTGAAGTCACTACACCGAAACCAAGAGTACTCGGTACAAAAGCGCTAGCACGCACGTTTAAAAGGCACTGAGCTCCCAGGATCTATTTTTAAAATAACAAAGTAACAAAGAAGGAAATACAAAAAATCCAGATACATAAGGAATTCTATCTTCTGGATGTAAGCGGAAGATAAACGAGGAGGTGGAATAACGGATACAGAGGAGAAAAGAGGCTAGAAATGCAGGGCGAACGCCATTCATCTCACTGTGTCAGAATGAGAAACCAAATAGCTGCCGTAGCCTCTTTGGCTAATAATTTTCCCCCCTTTCACAGCAGAAGACAGCTCAACTACTACCTGTGTCGAAACTATTGATTTTTAGTTGGGCATCTTTCTTTCACACTCATTATTGCTGACAGAACACTCTGAGAATGAACGAGTTTTATTTCACTACTTATACGCTGATGTCGTCTCAAGATCCATATTATAAGCTGGTAGGTATCATTGTTCCTTCCACTTCAGTTGTTGTGTTGTTGCTCTGTAAGGTGATAGAACAACTCGTCTACTGGTGTGTGAACGAAAGTAGTTGGTCTGTGTTATCGTAGTATTTTCACTAGTGTTTCTATAGTAATTATTTATGGATTACGACCGAAAAGCGTGCGTCGGAACTGAAATACGCCATTATGAAATTAAGTGACAGTGTTAATGTCCGACTCGTTGGCTGAATGGTCAGCGTACTGGCCTTCGGTTCAGAGGGATCTGGGTTCGATTACCGGCCGGGTCGGGGATTTTAACCTTCATTGGTTAATTCCAGTGGCCCGGGGGCTGGGTGTTTGTGCTGTCTCTAACATCCATGCAACTCACACACCACACATAACACTATTCTCCACCACAATAACACGCAGTTGCCTACACATGGCAGACGCCGTCCACCCTCATCGGAGGGTGCACCCGGCTAGAAATAGCCACACGAAATTAATTATTACAGTGTTAATAGGGTGATAGTGTCTCGTGGGAATCACTTTAAGTACCTAGGTATTAATAAATGAAAGATTTTCATTGGAGTTATTACATTAATGAGGTTGTAAAGAAAGATTACAGATCACCTTCATATGGTTATGCGGGTATTTTTGGGATTGTAGTAAAGATGTAAAGGAAAGGACGTAGAGGTCTTTGATAAGATCCCAATTAGAGTATAGTATAGTGTACGGAACCACACCAGGACTACTTGATACGAGAGCTGGAAAATATCCAAAGAAAATCAAAACAATTTGTTGTGAGTGATATCAGACAAAAGAGTAGCGTTACAAAAATTTTGCAGACTTTCGACTGAAAAGACTTGGGAGTAAGGAGACGAGCCGTTCGACTAAGGGGTATGTTCCGAGCATTCAGTGGGGATATGGCTTGGAATGACATTAATAGATGAATGAGCTTGAGTGGAGGCTTTCAAGCTAGGAAATATCATAATATGAAGATAGAATTAGAATTGTGGATTTCAAGTTGACAAATTGGAGCAAATATTCATTTATAGAAAGAGGAATTGGGGATTAGAATAATTATAAAAGGAAATGTTTGTTAACTTTCCAAGTTCTTTGAAAACGTTTAAGAAAAAGCTAGGCAGACAGTTGATAGGGAATCTGTCACGTAGGCGTCAGCCCTAAATGCAGTTCAATGACTGATTCATAATCCTATAAAACCTACCAGTGAGTTGTTGCTAAAGGCTGCTGACTTTTAATTAAGTCTAACTTGTACATGTATACTTAATATGCTTTACGACGTACGAGTTACATGAATAAATAAATAAATAAATAAATAAATAAATAAATAAATAAATAAATAAATAAAATAAATAAATAAATAAATAAATAAATAAATAAATAAATAAATAAATAAATAAATAGGTTAGATTAGATTACGAGAATGATGTCACTGCATCACCTTTCACTGAGACTAATTATATCTATATCCGGCTCCATGGCTAAATAGTGAGCGTGCTGGCCTTTGGTCACAGGGGTCCCAGGTTCGATTCTCGGTAGGGTCTGCAATTTCAACCTTAATTGGTTAATTTCGCTGGCATGGGGACTGGGTGTATATGTCGTCTTCATCATCATTTCACCCTAATTACGACACGCAGGTCGCTTACGGGCGTCAAATCAAAAGACCCGCATCTGGCGAGCCGAACTTGTTCTCGGACACTCCCTGCACTAAAAGTCATACGCTATTTCATTTTTCATTATACGGTATCTATTATACTTCCCCCAACTTTATTCTCCTTATTTAACTCCATGTTTAGTGATAAATGCTGCGAGACCAATAAAATGACACCCAAGAGTGTTAGTTTTTAACATGGCTAAGGCTTCACATTCATGAAGTACGGGTTAAACAGTTTCACCCTCTTTAAATAAATAAATAAATAAATAAATAAATAAATAAATAAATAAATAAATAAATAAATAAATATAATAAATAAATAAATAAATATTGTAGCTTACTAAATGACTAATTTCTAATTAAGCCAGGCTTGTTGTCAATGGAATATGAAGGTCATAGAAAGCCGATGCTGAAGTATGTCACTACTCACTTAAATACAGCCTAATCCTATAAAACCAACCAGCTGAAAACTGGTATCATATCGATCTTCCTATCTTTGACGTATATACTTAATATGTTTTGCGACGTACGAGTAATGTGAATAAAGTACATAAACAAGACTCTCGCACAGACCGAGCAATTGGCCGCGTTACGAGCTTGCATTCGGGAGATAGTGGGTTCGAACTCTACTGTTGGCAGCCCTGAAGACGGTTTTCCGCGGTGTCCCATTTTCACACCAGGCAAATGATGGTGTTGTACCTTAATTATAGCCACGGTCGCTTCCTTCCCATTCGGACCTTTTTATATCCCATCGTCACCGTAAATCCTATCTGTGTCGGTGCGACGTAAAGCAAAGTGTAAAAGAAAAAGAAAGTAAAAATCTCTTGCAAAGTAATGTAATTTCTACACGCACGGCCCATAAATAGATAGATAGTTATATAGATAGTAGATAGAGAGTAAATAGGTACATAGTAGATAGATAGATAGATAGATAGATAGATAGATAGATAGATAGATAGATAGATAGATAGTAGATGTATAGATATCTGACAAATTAAAAGAAAATTGAAAGCGTGTACTTGCCTGTTAACATCGTGATCATAACCACAGAGCCTTCAGCTTTATGAGGAATAAAGTCGACGCTGCGGTCAATTTTCATTCCGAAAGCCCCACGTTCATTGGTCGGGATTTCAACCGCAGCCAACTTGATGAGGAGCTAAACGAAAGTAAACTCAACTAAACTAGGGAACCCATGGTTTGTAGCACTCCGAGACAGAACACTCTCACTCTTCTCCTTATTTCAGTTAAATGCCATGTCAGAAAAGGAATGCCACAACTGGCGTGGAGATCTGGGATAAGATCGAGCCTGCTTCACACGTCTAGGTTAATGACAAATAATCATTGACTGTTACTAGAACAAATTGAGAGGATAACCGGAGAAAACTCGTCTTACCTCCGCATTTTACGCAACACATTTCGTTTGCAGTCACAGGAATACGATTCTGGGGTTCAACAGCGAAATGCCGACGCTGTAGAAGTCACAAATAAACCTATCTATACAAATCAAAGAGTAGGAGAACGGAGCAAGTGGCTCCGTAGTTTGGGCCATGTAGCTATCAGTTTGCATTCCGGAGATAGTAGGATTGAATCCCATTGTCAGTAGCCCTGAAGATAATTTTCTGTGGTTTACCATTTTTACAATAGGGCTGTTCCTTAATTAAGCCTACGGTAGAATTTGGAAACATCCTTTGAAGGCTGTAGACTTCGTGGTCGACAATCTTATTTATTTATTTGGTGATAAATTGTATTGTTTCAGCTGATACACTGCATTTTAAAAAATCTTTAGGTCTCGGTTTAGGAAGAAAGTGGCTATAGCCTTGATGGTAGATACCTTCCTGGCATTCGGCTCAACTTAAAATGGGGAAAATTACTTTTAGCGTGGTAGAGAGGAGGATTTCAACTGTTACAACACTCAAACCAATGTTAATAATGTCCAATATCGAAACGGCGATCAAACCGACGTCTAATGGACGGTAAACTATTATGGTACAGCATGGTGTGAAAATGGTGAACCACAGAAAACCATCTTTAGGGCTGCCAACAGTGGGATTTGAACCCACTGTTTACCGAATTAAAGCTAACAGCTAAGTGATCCAAACCGTGCAGTCAACTCGCTTGGTCTTTCGAAATTAGATTGTCATCTGATCTCTACCATGGCAAGCATTGTTTTACCTTAGTGTACAGGAAATCAAGATACAGGACAGCCAAGGAAAAGATGAACACAGCAATTGTAGCAGCACGAGCAGTAGCAGCAGCAGCAGCAGCAGCAGCAGCAGCAACAGCAGTAATAGAATAATAAGAAGAATTGCTACAACAACAACTTGATGTAGAACTGTAAATTGTGCTAATGCATTGTCTGTTTTCTCTTTTGTTTATCGTAACTGGTTCACCACCAAGGCAGCCATTGTTCGAAGCCCGGTCAATGGATATGGGATCACGATAGCAACAGTCACGTAATTTATATTTGCTTTACGTCGCACAGACACAGATAAGTCTTATGGCGACGACGGGATAGGAGAGGCATAGGAATGGGAAGGAAGCGGCCGTGGCTTTAATTAAGGTACAGCCCCAGCATTTGCCTGGTGTGAAAATGGGAAACCACGGAAAACCATCTTCAGGGCCGCCGACAGTGGGGTTCAAACCTACTAGCTCCGGAATGCAATTTGATAGCTACGTGGCCCAAACCGCGGAGCCACTTGCTCCGTTCTCCTGCTCTTTGATTTGTATAGATAGGTTTATTTGTGACTTCTACAGCGTCGGCATTTCGCTGTTGAACCCCAGAATCGTATTCCTGTGACTGCAAACGAAATGTGTTGCGTAAAATGCGGAGGTAAGACGAGTTTTCTCCGGTTATCATTTCAATTTTTTTCTTGTAACAGTGAATGATTATTTGTCATTAACCTAGACGTGTGTGGCAGGCTCGATCCTATCCCAGATCACCACGCCAGTGGTGGCATTCCTTTTCTGACATGACATTTAACTGATTTTCCATTTCTAAAATGATTTTGTCATGTTGTTGAGAAGACGAGGAAAGAGTGAAACTACTGAGATACCATGAATTTCCAAGAATCACAAACCTAGTCCCATGGAATAAAATGGTGATGATTATACAGGTAGTGATATACACATTTATTAGATGTTACGTCCATTAAAACAATTATTATTGCACATATCAGAATCTGTCATCTCCCAGGGAAACAGTTCAGAAACTCGTCTCTGAAGACAACAAAATTTCAGTAAAAATGTTTTCTGAACCGAGTTCAAGGGTAGTGTCTCCATATGTCTTAAAGTGACATATACGTAAGGTAATTAAATTTGTCTCACAGAGATGAGCTTAATGGTGCTGCTTCTTGACAGTGATAAAGTCGACTATTAGGAAAGAATTCCGTCTCGCTCCTGTAGGAGATCCAACAGCTTCTGTTTCTTGGCATCTCAAGGTTGTGTCACTCGAATGCTGCCAGACGGCTGGTCGGTCTACAGATATTTTTACTACCTTCGATTGCGTGGATACTGCGGTCACCGTCATTCATTGCAGATCCGGATCTTGTGGAGGCGTTGGAGCAAGACGGTAGCGTCATCACTGTATGCGCCTTGCTGTCAACAATACGTAGGAGTGGCACCTGTCGAGCTTGGCTCGGGTGTCACGTTAAAGAAGAACTTGCTCACTCATTCACAGCCTAGTATGAGGAAAAAGAAGCTAATCTCTTTTGGTGCTTTTCGTTTAATAACCGCGGATTTTACAGATTAGCTGAAAGAATGAAGACAACTTTGTATTGATCAGGGGCCTCCAGTTTTACGTAGACAACAAGCCATCGAGACGCAACATATCAATAAAAAATTCTCACATGCATTTGCCAGGGTTCGATCCGCTGCTGCTTTGTTGAGGTCAATGACTATGTCACTCGACTATCACGCCCCTCACATTTAACTTTCATCACGGGGTTGGCATAGGCATGATTTTCTTACCTACAAACGAGATAGAATACCCCTTCCAAAATTCACAGGACGGAACATTAGTTTGCTGTAACCGGGCGAGTTGGCCGTGCGGTTAGGGACGCGCGTCTGTGAGCTTGCATCCGGGAGATACTGGGTTCGAATCCCACTGTTGGCAGCCCTGAAGATAGTTTTCGGTGGTTTCCCCATTTTCACGCCAAGCAAATTCTGGGGCTGGTACCTTAAATTAAGGCCACGGCCGCTTCTTTCCAACTCCCAGGCCTTTCCTACCCCTTCGTCGCCAAAAGAACTATCTGTGTCGGTGCGACGTAAAGCCGCTAGCAAAAAAAAAGGTTCTTGTAA
Organism: Anabrus simplex; assembly: GCF_040414725.1. Taxonomy (NCBI): domain Eukaryota; kingdom Metazoa; phylum Arthropoda; class Insecta; order Orthoptera; family Tettigoniidae; genus Anabrus; species Anabrus simplex. Next base: position 1,184,058,133 of record NC_090265.1, read on the forward strand.
ATATAAATAAAATAACTAGAAGACCCGTGCTGCTCCGCTGTATTCATTATAAATAGGTCAGGTAACTCGTCTTGGTATGCCTGCTGTATTGTTTTGCCTGCCCTTTCCAATACTAGTTGTATAAACATTTAGTACGGATAAATAATGACTGATTCATTCGTTATGTAGTTTATAACACTTCTTTCCATACAATATCCACTGTGCTTCCACCATTCGGACGTATCTGGATATTAATATTTTCAAATGATCTTGCTCGGGATAATGCAAAATACAATTGGCCGTGAGTGAATACTGATTACTGGTTCGGATGTCCGGCTCCGTGGCTAAATGGTTAGCGTGTTGGTCTTTGATCAGAGGGATCCCGGGTACGATTCCCGGCACGGTCGGGAATTTTAACCATAATTGGTTAATTTTCCTGGCACGGAGGCTGGGTATATGTGTCGTTTTTCTTCATCATTTCACCCCCATCACGAAGCGCAGGTAAACTACGGGAGTCAAATCAAAAAGAGCTGCATCTGGCGAGTCGAACTTATCCTCAGACACTCCCGGCACTAAAAGCCATACGCTATTTTATTTCTTTTTTTCTTACTTGTGCGGATAAGTAGACACTCACTTTCTCAAAAGGCTGTCCCTGCACTTTATTACTGGTCATACAGAAGGCTAGTCGACTTGATAACTTCCCGTCTCTGCGTACGTAGATGTTTTCTAATAATAATAATAATAATAATAATAATAATAATAATAATAATAATAATAATAATAATAATAATAATAATAATAATGTTATTTGTTTTACGTCCCACTAACTACTTTTTAAGGTCTTCGGAGACGCCGAGGTGCCGGAATTTAGTCCCGCAGGAGTTGTTTTACGTGTCAGTAAATCTACCGACACGAGGCTGTCGTATTTGAGCACCTTCAAATACCACCGGACTGAGCCAGGATCGAACCTGCGAAGTTGGGATTAGAAGGCCAGCGCCTTAACCGTCTGAGCCACTCAGCCCGGCACGTTTTCTATTAGCATCATGTAAGTTATTACAAAAGTTTTGCCATCTGTTGAATATATTTGGGAGGTGGGGAAGGTTAGAAAAAAAAAATATCTAGCGGATAATAGTATTCTTCCGTGATCAGATGAAATGTACACTCTCGGGCTTGACAATTAGTAATCGAATATGGGTGGATGGAATGACATTATTAAGGATGAAAATCACATATAAATCAGAATGTTAATGAAAGAGTTAGTCGTTTAGCAACAACTAAGTACAGAGTGTATTGCGGTTTAGGGTAAGTCTTCGCCTGCACTTACTGGATCAGTGATCACTTAATGATTTTATTTACGATTTTACTCAAAGTTGACTGACCTCAGAGACCTCTCAATGCCTCGTGATTCACCGTCAGGTAATTCCGGAGAGAATAAAACAAAAATGAAGCAAATCGGTCGAGTAGAACGGACGGACGGATTTGCCAAAGCAGTTTTTAGTAAACTCTTTTAGTATACAGAGGATTACATACAGTAAATTAAAATCTCCCCATGTGGGGGTCGGTGGTAAAATAATCTTCCCCTGCCTGCCGTAAGAAGAGACTAAATGGGGAACCAGGGGCTCCCAACTTGGGAGAATGGGTTGACGACTACGGTTCCCCTACCTAAGTCTGGCATTGCTTCTGCTTTCTTGTGCCAGACTCCTTTTTACCATCTGCCTTGGTCGACTCTTGTTCGCTTCCGACCCCGATGGCATTAGGTTTGTGGGCCCAGGGAGTCTTTCAGTTTCTCGCCCTTCGCGGCCCTTCCTTTTCTTTTGCCGACACCTTCATTTTTTGAAATGTCGGACCTCTTTTATTTCCTTCTGATTAGTGTTAAGAGGAGATGGCTGCCCAGATGCATTTTCTCTTAAAGCAGTAATCACCATCGCCACCATATCCGCACCGCACTACATAAATATCATAATCACATATGAGTTTTCAGTTTGTGGAGGAGATAAAGTTCGATGGACAACGCTTTAGACCCAATCCCGTCCGCAGATGGAACGAAATTCGGGAGATCAGACCTTTCATTCGAAAGAGATCACATAATCGGCACCAGTCTTGAGTTGTTCAGACGACAGAGAGACGGATTTCAGAACCCGAGCTGACAGGTAGTACTTGAAGGTGTTCAAATAGGCCATTCACATGCTGCTAGATTTACTGGCACGTAAGCGAAGTCATGCAGGATAAATTCCGGCACCTCGACGGCTCTGAAAACCGTAAAAATAGTTAATGGAACGTAATAATAATAATAATAATAACAATAATAATAATAATATCATTGGTTTTAAGGTCCCACCAGCGGCTGCCTTCATTCCGAACTTCACGGGATAGAGTGTTTAGCTCTATGGCCAGCTGCTATTGCTCCCAGGAATAAACCTGGTCGTACGTATTTCTATTGTAGGCTGAGCGAACTCTAGAGCCAATCTCCTCTCCAAAAATGGAAGTCACAAGCCTTTTTTCTATTGACTTACACAGAATTGAGATTACCTTGTTCCATGTGAACAAGAACACGCTCTCAACTTCGCTGGGTAACACTTTTCATTGTTGTGGGTTCAGTTCTTCGGAGCATCAAGGCTCAATTTGCGACCTAATTGAGGGTTTAAGGCCGAGCGTTTTCCTTCTTTGCCACCACACATTTGTCCAATTGAAAAGTCCATCAGAAGTTGCTGGGATTCAAACTCGGAGCACTCTGATTATTCATAGACCACTGCGCCAGCTCATTCCTCGTTCCTTGTCTGGCATTTTACTAACGAATCCATTATTCTCCTATATAACATATCTTTTTCTGTACGCACTACATGTCTCACCAGGAAAAATGTTGCTACTCTGGAAAGTACTTAAAAACAGTTTTAGGGGTGTCCAAATCGAGAAGATCTCAATTTGGTTATCTTTTTATTTTCTTTACGTTGCACCGAAATGGTAGGTATTATGATGATGGGATAGAAGAGGGCTAGGAGTGAGAAGGTAGGGGCCGTGGCATTAATTAAGGCACAGCCCCAGCATTTGCCTGATGTGAAAATGTGAAACCACGGCAAACCATCTTCAGGGCTCCCGACAGTGGTGTTCGAACCCATCAACTTCCGAGTGCAAGCTCACAACAGCACGACCCTGACCGCACGGCCAAATCGCTCGGTAAGATCTCAGTTAATTTAAAAGTGACTTTTGTTCTCCCATCTACCAAAGCAGTAAAACAAGAAATGCTAAGTTTAAAAGAACGTCGTATGAAAATTTAGCCGAAATTCTGCTCTACGGGTTTATGATCGACAGCGAACTTTGAAGAGGGCCACGGTTTTGCAAAGCTTGCTGTACACGATTATCGCGACCTGTTGTGGTCTAAGCAAATCGTATCACGAACCCATGAATTCGTGCATATGTAATCTGTGTGGTAAATTTTGTGGACGGTACCTCATCGAATTATGCAACAAAAGGACACAATCAATGGGTGAATACGCAAAAACCCGTACTGATAACCATTATTCTTAAAATACTTAAGTTGGCACATTTTTGCGCAGTTCAGCTATTATATACCGAAGTAAATTTCATATACTCGCTTACATTTAAAGTATTCGTTACTAACATAGCATGTATCTCTTCAACGCGGCTACATTACTATCACTAGTCTCATCAGCTAGTAACACAGAATCACGTCCTCTGCCTCTATCTTATTATTAACTCAGTATCTCCCTGTGTCGCCCCCTGAATCCCGAGATCGTGGGAACAAGGCTGGCAGAGGTAGTCGATACTTTGAAGCTCTGAAGAAAGTTCAATCGGCACTCCATGTAGTATGGTGTCGGCATGTAAAAGATCTCCAATGACACATTTCTGTGAAGATGGTTGCCCATTTGTACTTCCTATTAAAACAATAATCACCACCACTCATCCATCACCGACATATTTGGTTTTTACGCGAAAATATTAATTAAACTTCAGTCATAGTCACCCAACAGAACTCCGATTTCTCTGCTATCTAGTAGAGTGGAACGAAACGTCAAGGGTGATAGGAAGGCAGTCTAAATGGCATACAATCAATATGTCTGCAATAAGATAGCCGAGTGTATAGTTGTTGTTGTTGTTGTTGTTGTTGATGATGATGATGATTATTATTAATTTTTTTGTAACACAAGCATATGAAAACATCCAAATACAAATATACATACATACATACATTATCATTATGGACCGTTATGCCTTTCACCGTTCAGTCTGCAAGCCTCTGTGAATTTACTAAATGTCACCACAATTCTCTATTTGCAACTAGTGCTGTGGCCTCATTTAGTTCTATACCTCTTATCTTTAAATCGTTAGAAACTGAGTCTAACCATCGTCATCTTGGTCTCCCTCTACGTCTCTTACCCTCCATAACAGAGTCCATTATTCTCCTAGGTAACCTATCCTCCTCCATTCGCCTCACATGATCCCACTACCGAAACCGGTTTATACGTACAGCTTCATCCATCGAGTTCATTCCTAACTTAGCCTTTATATCTTCATTCTGAGTACCCTCCTGCCATTGTTCCCACCTGTTTGTATCAGCAATTATTCTCGTTACTTTCATGTCTGTTACTTCTAACTTATGAATAAGATATCCTGAGTCCGCCCAGCTTTCGCTCCCGTAAAGCAAAGTTGGTCTCAATACAGACCGATATAAACATAGTTTCGTCCGGGAGCTGACTTCCTTCTTACAGAATACTGTTGATCGCAACTTAGAGCTCGCTGCATTAGCTTTACTGCACCTTGATTCAATCTCACTATATTACCATCCTGGGAGAAGACACAACCTAAATACTTGAAATTATCTACTTCTTCCAGCTTTGTATCAGCAATCTGACATTCAATTCTGTTGAATTTCTTACATATTGACATCAATTTAGTCTTTGGAAGGCTCATTGCACTTATTTCTTTCAACTAAAAAATGTTACAGAAATAATTAAAATGTAATTTACTAATATATATTCTGTAAGTTCTTGGATGTATCATTAATACTCAGACAGACTTAAATTTCTGAGATAATTCCTGTATTTTTAACCATATCATAGAGTCCAGGATACATCCTCATGCATATTATTACTACTAGATACATGTTTCGTCTGTGTTTTCCTCTTAATTATATTTCTTTTCCCTCTTTCCTCTGATAATATTACATAGTTTTGCTGCTATTCCAGGTTTCTATCATTCTCTTTTTCAGTTTTACTTATGACTTTCTATTGTATATACTATTCTTCTCTGATTTGATTTCCTTATAGTCTTTTGGTAGGTGTGTTACTTCCACGTATTTATTATATAAAATGCATTGATTTTCCTTATTCTTGATCTTATTTATTTTTATATAATTCCAAATTATACCTTTGATTTCCATTTTATTTAACATTTGAATCTTTATTGATATATTTTTTATTTTACAATATTCTAGTTTTCTCTTGCTGTAATGTTCTGCGCTTATTGTTTGTTTTTTCTCGTTCACTCCATGGATCACTACCCAATCTCATGTCATCCGTTGATAAATCTCTTTACCAGCAGTGACGCAGTCATATGATTGTCATCTAGTAGTTTCTTCACCCCATCCACCCAGTAGTCCTCGTTTTGATTTGATGATTTTTGCTGTCTTTAGAATTTCACCTCCTGCCCCCGTTTTTAGTCTCTATTCATTTAATTACAGGAAATGAAACATTTTAAGATAAACTTGGGATTTTCAGTCCCAGTGCAAGGCCAGGTCGTGTAGAAGTTTTCAGACCATCCACAATGAGACCCAAGAATGATGAGGTACTTGTAAAGATAGACTTGAATGTTGACAAATGAATAATATTTGACCTAGCTGCTACACGTTGTATCGAGAACGCTAGATCTGTGTTGTCAGTTTCCATTTCTGCTTCGATTGCATTTCCGTGAGGGATTTTTGCTGAATAGAGCAGAAATATAGACGCATATAAAACAGATAATGTCACATAAAGCACAAGATATCAAGCTCTTCGCCTGACATAAACAAACAGTTCGCTACTCAGATAAATTATATATGGAGCCAACGGATCGCTTGCCAGTTTCACATTGATACATACACATTTTGAGGCAGCAGTTAGAGTATAGAAGAGAACGCAGCAGGTACCTACTTCAAATTCTATGACTTCGGATAACACACGGAGTGTCTTCAATTTAATGATTGATTTACGACGAAAAGTAGTAAACCAAATACCATTATAAACGACATTACTTTTATACGTTGTTGGTCTGAGTTCGATTATCGGCTCTGCCATAGATTAAAGGTTCAGAGCTTGAAACAAGGGGCAAGAACTTAAGCAACACAGCAGGAGTGAGGAGTGGGTGAAAATAATGTAGCAAATCCTGGAAATAGTTTCCGGTGGAATAACTCTCCCCCATGGCACTACAGCCCTTGAAGGGCCTTGGCCTACCAAGCGACCGCTGCTCAGCCCGAAGGCCTGCAGATTACGAGGTGTCGTGTGGTCAGCACGACGAATCCTCTCGGCCGTTGTTCTTGGCTTTCTAGACCGGGGCCGCTATCTCACCGTCAGATAGCTCCTCAATTCTAATCACGTAGGCTGAGTGGACCTCGAACCAGCCCTCAGGTCCAGGTAAAAATCCCTGACCTGGCCCGGAATCGAACCCAGGCTCTCCGGGTAAGTGGCAGGTACGCTACCCCTACAGCGCGGGGCCGCTTTTTGGTGGAATACTCACTTCAAAATGCGAACGCCAGGATGATACCTAACATAGCCTACTGTATAGTCTGAGGCCGCTCTACCGAGAGAGATGTCTACATGCTGTGAGTCGTGAAATGGTTGATTCGAGCCCCACCGTCAGCAGCCCTCAAAATTGTTTTCCGTGTTTCCCATTTTCACAGCAGGTACCGCCACCGCAAGCCTGCCAGCGGTAGTGCGACTTTAAAACGATAGGAAATAGAAAGGGCTGCGTCTTTTCTAATTAATTGCAAAATTATGCGCTATTACTGACACATTACATTTAACAGTAACTGAAGTTACGAATTTAGTCCCATTTATATGACTTCGCCAGGTTGAGTGGTAAAAGTAAACTCGTGCCCTAGCCCTCAGATGCTGCAGTTCTTTTCAGGCACATCCCCAATGGAGATGAGTTGCGCGCACCATTTTAACCACTCACCAGCCGTCCTGCCATTCTTAAATCTTTAGCAGTACCGGGGACCGAACCCGGGACCCCGAGCATGGCAACTAATAGTGCTAACCGTTACGCTACGGAGGCGGACGGGTTGAGTCGTTCAGACGGTAGAGTGCTAACCTTCTGAGCCCAAGCTAGGATTCGATTCTGGTTCATTCTGGTGGTATTTGAAGATGATACAAATACGTCAGCTTCGTGTCGATACATTTACAGCTACGTACAGGAACTCTTGCGGAAAAAAATCGGCATCTCCATATCTCCGAAAATAGTAGAAATTAGTTAGTGGATCGTAAAACCGAATAAAATTGTAATTACTAAGTCTAAAAAAGCTAAAGGGTTGTATTAAAATAATTAGAGTTTTTAATATTGACAATATTATATTTAGCAGGAATCCTATCGTTAAAGAAAATATTCTTCTTCTTTATTTCTTTACCCTGCAGGGTCGGTTTTTCCCTCGGACTGTGTGAGGGATCCCGCCTCTATCGCCTCAAGGGCAGTGTCCTGGGGATTCAGACTCTGGGTTGGGGATACAACTGGGGAGGTTAACCAATACCTCGCCCAGGCGGCCTCACCTGCTATGCTAAACAGGGGCCTCGCGGGGGATGGGGAGGTTGGAAGGGATAGACAAGGAAGAGAAAAGGAAGGGGCCGTGGCCTTAAGGTAGGTACCATCCCGGTATTTGCCTGGAGGAGAAGTGGGAAACCACAGAAAACCACTCCCAGGATGGCTGAGGTTGGAATCGAACCCACCTCTACTCAGTTGACCTCCAGAGGCTGAGTGTAACCCGTTCCAGCCCTCGTACCACTTTTCAAATTTCGTGGCAGAACAGGGAATCGAACCCAGGCCTCCGGGGGTTGGCAGCTAATCACACTAACCACTACACCACAGAGGCGGCCTTCAAATAAAATATTACTGAGGGTAACTGAAACAAACGTTTGTATCATGTTACTGATAAGCAAGCGAGCAATAGAGGGATTTACAGGTAGAAAACATTGTAACATGTATTTTATAGGTATAATAACTCGACTGTCCTAAAATATAAAGTATATAAGTGTAGAAGGATATAGTGAACTTCAAAATAAGAAATTACATTCAACGAGAAGAATGATAAAATATTAAGAACTTACTCACTGGCACCAAATGACAAACTGAAGTTGTTCTAATGTAAAAAGGTTCAGATAATTGAGGCGTTGGCCTTCTGACCCCAACTTGACAGGTTCGATCCTGGCTCAGTCCAGCCTAGTGTCGGTAGATTTACTGGCACGTTAAAGAACTCCTGCGGGCCTAAATTTCGGCATCTCGGCGTCTCCGAAAACCGTAAAAGTAGTTAGTGGGAGGTAAAGCTATTATTATTATTATTATTATTATTATTATTATTATTATTATTATTATTATTGGAAAAGATACGTCTGTAATACCAAATAAATATCCAAATAAGCTTGTAGTTTAACGTGATCATCGATGTCGTGAACATAGCCACGGGAATTCCTTTTTAAAGTGGTATCCGAACCAAAGGGACGTGAGTTTTCAAAACCCACATGCTTTGACTGAGATTCGAATCGCCTAGGTGCGAACCCAGTGACTACATTGCTCGGCTATCACGACCACAAATCCAATATCGATATACAAGGTTTGGTGTAAATCTTAATTGATTAACCTCACTAGGATAAATTATTAGAAAAATAATCTAATCAAATTTCATGTTACGATCAAGTTACCACAGCGAGAGGGAGGGGTGTAGGAAATAATGCAGAAGGTAATAATATACAATAGAGGTCTTCAGTTTTATAGCAAATATCGAACAATTAAAGCAAAGTAAATTCCACTTTGTTCGCTTCACACTCTGGAGCACCTTGTGTCTTCCAGATGGGACTCAGAGAAGTCTCTCCCTTATTGCTATATTAATTGTTGCTATCAATTTCCGTTTTCTGTTGATGACGTCTCAAAAGCACGGGTGGAGGAGGTGGGAGATCACGGTCGGCTGCTCGTCTTCAAAAGCGCCACAGGGGGAGGAAACCGTGACGACATGGTCCGCGCTTTTTCAGATTGGTTGAGTGTAGGAACAAACTTTTTGGGGGAGAACAGAGAATGGGGCGCTGACAATCCCTCACAGCCAAATTCTAGCAACAACAAAATGAGTTCTGTATTTTATACAACTTCCCTCTTTACCCTAACATTCAACTTAAGAAAGTTAACCCCACTCATGGTCGCTTATGTGTTCACTGAATGTAACGCTCTCTACAGATGGGGAGAAGAGGGACTGCTGTGGATTTGGAGAATATCTTCGGGAAAGAGGGATTTGACTATCAACTATTCGGTTCATTCTCTTGATTTGGATACATTCTTTCTTTAACATATTCTGAACTACAGCAATTCATTGCCCAAACATAGCGGACTTCATGAAAATCTCTCTCATAGGTTTTCAGAATAAGTCTTCTTTTTAATTAATAAGCAGGCACCACTGGACGACTTTTGACATACTGTAGAATGAAGAAATGTCTTCATTTCTTGACCCAGAGACATTTACAATTTCAAATCGAAAAACATTACGCACCCATGTAACAAATAGATGTAAATGATTATTTATTATTATATTGTCCCGCTCTGTAACATGACCTTCAAAATTTCAACACAAGTTATGGGGAGGAAGAGATAAGGGAATTAATGACTCTCCGAGAAGGTCTGAATTATTTTTTAGTAGAAATGAAGCAAATTTAATTTGTATTTTATAGATACGTATTCATCAAGGTTAGGAATGATATCTTAAAGGAAATAGAGGAATATCTTTACTTGGGTAGTAAAAAAAGCATTGATGGCAGAAGCAAGGAGAACATAAAATTCAGACAAGCACAAGCAAGGAAGACTATTCTTAAGAAAATGAACCGCTTCTTTTCAAGTAGATATGTGCAGAATTTGTTCATCTGGAACCGTCCGGAACACATTCCGGTAAATTTTTCGGACTTTAATAGTCCCTAAATACATAGAAATATTTCAGAACTAGGTCTGGCTTCATTTTAAATTCTGTTATGTGGTTGACAACGTAAATCAAGGGTCATCTTTGGTTCACACACTGATGTTCATCAAGTACTCCTTGGTGTGTCTTTCAGTCCTTACCATATGTCTACCGAGCGAGATTTGTGTCACGCAGCTGCCAGCTTGAATTCGGGAGATAGTGGCTTCGAATCCTACTGTCGGCAGCCCTTAATATTATTGTCCACTGTTTTCCATTTTCACACCAGGCAAATGCTGCGGCTGTACCTAAGTGAAAGGCTGCGGTCGCTTCCTTTCCATTCATAGCCCTTTCCTATCCCATCGTTGGTGCAACAACACAAATTATGAAATAATCACCGTGTGTCAATTTCTGGTTGCTGAAGGGCAGTAACTTAGCAACAGACACCATGATCGAACTCGTGAAGATAACACCTGGGTGTAATGAGCCCACTTTGTAAGCTTTTGTAAAAACTAAGGCAGTTTTAAATCTTTTTCAGCTTTGCGTTAATGTTTTATTTCCATTTCACATATATAATATCGATTTATCAAATATAAATGAACTAGGGGACCCGTGCGAGAAATCTCGCATGTTCATAAAGTATGTGGTGGAGTAGCCGTCTGGTGAACTACTGGTGAACTAAGGAATACATAAATCAGTACAATATTAGACAGTCTTACTTACCACTTAATGTAATCTTTGATTTTTTTTAACATTTATGGTATCCACTTGAACGGAATCAAATGCAAGTGCATTATTATACTGACGAATGTTCCGGAAGTAATATTTTTTACTATAATTCTTTTCTTAACTGGTAATTCCAGCATACTATAATGACATAAAACAGGTGTCCCAGGGCCAATTAATTTAATTACTTTAAAAAATCGATATTTATGAAATGAGAGTGCAATTCATCACTGCTAATGTCTATTCTCTTTCTTTTTAATGCTCATTTGTCACGATCGGTTACTTGTGAGCCCCGAAAAAGGGATCTATACTTCTGAAATAATATATATATGACTAGTGCTTGAGAGGCCTAGAATATTTCGATTTTTTAGAATATGAAATGAGGTGGCGGAGTACTGGTTAACTTGAAGCCCTGGGTATTGGAGATGTTTCTGAAAACTTTTGTGTGGAGCGCGGCATTGTGCGAAAGTGAAATGTGGACAATAACTAGCGCAGAAAGAACGATAGTAAACCTTGTGAAATGTAGTATTACAGAAAAATGCTGAAGATGAGGTAGGTAGATGAACCACGTAGGAAGAGGTAATAAATCGGGTAGGTGAGTGGATAACGATTAGGTGAAATTTGACCAGAAGACGAGTTAGACCGATAGAACGCATCACAAGTCACACAAGACTTCTTCAGTTAGTTCTTGAAGAATGGGTATGAACTAACAACGGTAAGGGTACGTCAAGGCTTGAGTACGACAAAAACCGAGCTCGATAGCTGCAGTCGCTTAAGTGCGGCCAGTATCCAGTAATCGGGAGATAGTGGGTTCGAGCCCCACTGTCGGCAGTCTTGAAGACGGTTTTCCGTGGTTTCCCATTTTCACACCAGGCAAATGCCGGGGCTGTACCTTAATTAAGGCCTCGGCCGCTTCCTTCCAATTCCTAGGCCTTTCCTATCCCATCGTCGCCGAAAGACATATCTGTGTCGGTGCGACGTAAAGCAAATAGCAAAAAAAAAAAAAAAAAAAAAAAAAAAAAGAATACGACGAAAAGAGTAGATGTAAGATGAAGTAGTTACGTATAACTGAAAAGTTTAGCACGGGATAGGACAGCATGAAGGAATGCATCAAACCAGTATACGAAGTACTGTAGGTACCGATGACTCAAGCAACACCAGATATTTAGTGCTTTATGACGGTGTTGAAATTGCTCCATGATGTTCCCAAATATGTCTGCAGTGACGTAGTGAATTGTAAATTGGATGCTACAGTATCTGATAGATATAACCGTTGTGTTAGGCATCATAGCGAATCTCCCGCAACTGTCCGTAGGTGAGCAAACATACGTGAGGCCCCACATTCCATCAATGGAACACAACACTTCATACTTCATACACATACTTCTATGTATGTTTCGGTGTAGCCTACTTCCTCCAACTGATGGACGTACACATCCGTACTGATAATTCGAATTGCAATAATTCATAGTGCAAAATTCCACGAAAACCCAACCACACTTCAATCAATCAATCAATCAATCAATCAATCAATCAATCAATCAATCAATCAATCAATCAATCAATCAATCAATCAATCAATCAATCAATCAATCAATCAATCAATCAATCAATCAATCAATCAATCAATCAATCAATCAATCAATCAATCAATCAATCAATCAATCAATCAATCAATCAATCTTGATCTGCATTTAGGGCAGTCGCCCAGATGAAGGATTCCCTATCTGTTATTTTCCTAGCCGTTTCTTAAATGATTTCAAAGATTGGAAATTTATTGAACATCTCCCTTGGTAAGTTATTCCAATCCCTAACTCATCTCAAAACTGAAGGTAATAGACGTGAACATTGGTGTTTAGAATCTCCTTTAAACATAAAGAAACATGCCTTTCTGTTATTTCTTTGTGGGGGGGGGGGGGGGTAAATAAACTTAACGGCGGTGGGGTGTAAAAGGAGGTGAGAATAGTTGATTTTACTGTTCATAATGTACTTATAAGGAGCCTCCGTTGCTCAGGTGGCAGCGCGCCTGCCTCTCATAGCTGGGTTATGTGGTTCAAATCCCGGTCACTCCATGAGACATTCGTGCTGGACAAAACGGAGGTGGGACAGGGTTTTCTCCAGATACTCCGGTTTTCCCTGTCATCATTCATTCCAGCAACACTGTCCAATATGATTTCATTTCATTTCTCATTCATTATCCATTGCCCCAGAGGAGTGTAACAGGCTTCGGCAGCCGGCGCAATTCCTGTTGCCGCCGCCAGATGGGGGCTTTATTCATTCCATTCCTGACCCTGTGAATGACGTGAAACAGGCTGTAGATTTCCGATGTACTTATTCTGATCATAAACCGATCATTTTTTATCTTTCCTGGGTTCGTTATCAAGAGCCATCTTTTTCTTCGGAGAACGTTCTTAGATTACTGTACATTCTCCTGGCATATAAATAAAAATTTAAACAGCTTTGAAATAAACGATAGGAATGAGATTGACCGTCCAATTGTTCACCTCTATAATGAGGTCAACAATGCACGGAATATGTCATTCGTATCACCACAAATCCCGTACACTTGGCTACGCGCGACAATGGTGGTGGTCACATTGTTAACAATGACAGGGGGAGCAGATGTAATTTACCGCCAAGTAGCGGTCTTGCATCTTGCTATGGAGTCCAGAACATCTATAATAATAATAATAATAATAATAATAATAATAATAATAATAATAATAATAATAATAATAATAATAATAATAATAATAATAATAATAATAATAATAATAATAATAATAATAATAATAATAATAATAATAATAAAATTCTGGACCGTCGTCAAATGTGCAGACCGCGCTGGAAACGGGTCCTGGACGGGTAATGGCTAAGAATGCAGTCCAGCCGCGGGTTCAGTACCGTCAAGGCACCCAAGACGACACCACGCCGGATCTCCTCAAGGTTTCGATCCATATTAAAAATTCTTATAGGAAAAGATGGCAAAGATTTAGGGACCCAACTGACCGGGTGGAATACCTGGAAGTAGCTCGGGAAGTACGAAATCGATTGCTGGAAAGAAAGATTGAAAAATGGGAGGACACTTGCCGTAATCTATTAGATAACCAGTCAGATCGCGAATTTCGGCGGATTATATATAAAACAATAAGCATTCAATTATAAATTTCAGTATAATACCGTAGCGAAGCACGGGTATCTTGCTAGTCTTCCTATAAATGAATATTTGCTCCAGTTTACCCTCTTGAATTCCAATTTTATTTTCATATTGTGATCTTTCCTGCTTTTAAAGACGCCACTCAGACTTATTCGTCTACTAATGTCATTCCACGCCATCTCTCCGCTGACAGCTCGGAACTTACCACTTAGTAGAGCAGCTCGTCTTCTTTCTCCCAAATCTTCGCAGCCCAAACATTGTAATATTTTTGTAACTACTGTTTTGTCGGAAATAAACCAGAACAAATCGAACTGCTTTTCTTTGGATTTTTTCCAGTACTTGAATCAAGTAATCCTGGTGAGGGTCCCATACACTAGTTCCATTCTCTAACTCGGGTCTTACCAGAGACTTATATGCCCTCTCCTTTACAACCTTACTACAACCCCCAAAATTTCCTCATAATCATGTGCAGAGATCTGTACCCTTTATTTACAGTCCCATTAATACAATTGCCCCATTGAAGATCTTTCCTTCTATTAACACGTAGGTACTTACAATGATCCCCATACCCCAAGATTTGTTCTGTGTGTTATCGATAGTATGTGAGGGAGTTTAAAAGGTACTACAATCGTCGCCATAAGACCTATCTGTGTCGGTGCGACGTAAAGCCCCTAGCAAAAAAAAAAAAAAAATGTACTACTCTGGGTCGTGATCTTTGGACACGCGAAGAAAAGTCTCTGAAGAGTTGGTGGACTAGGACTATCTCTTTGGCTAGATTTGTGAATGTCAGGCACTTGGGATATGAAACGCGATACACGTAAGGAGTTAAAAGTCGACATTCGTGTTTGAATTTTTTCAACTATATCTTACCTCCCTTCACATATGACATAATGGGGATATACGTAGACTGTCACTATCACATTCATCGTGCTTGCAAAGAACTCCAAATACTCACTCATCATTTTATATTTTCTCCCAAAATTTTTCGTTGTCCTTGACTTTCCATTTTCAAGCTGATAGTACACATATATGAAAAAGCAAGTGTAGAAAAATTATAATTTTTGTTAGAACTTACATTATAACATATTGGATTCCTGGCCTAAAATGCCACCAAAGTTCGAAACAATCAGTGGGAAAGTAATTGTGCCTGGCGGTCAAACAATCGAAGAGCAACATTAGAGGTTAAACCGCGGATGAGTTCATTGTGGAATAGATAAATGGTTAGAAAGGAGGTGCGAAATACCATTTTCTGGTCAAGAAAATTAGGCACGACCACAGAAGGGTTAAAGAGTTCATCTCTGACAAAATTCTGGCAAGCCAGGGGCTTCATATATATATAATGCAATTGAGGGCATATGAAAAAATAACAATAAATAAAACAATAAAAAGTTAATATACTTTCTACTGGAAGTGGTGGAACTCTAGTGAGAGGTTCAGTGAAATATCACCTTGTGAGTCATGTCATGTGACAAAAAGTACTTTCAAATAATATTCCAGTGCAAGGAAAGAAGGGTATATCTGTCGAAAACGCTCACGTATTTGCAATCCAACAGTAAGTGCAAAATGGTGTAAGCATTATTCGCCCAGTGTATCACTGATTTCAGAACTCCTGAATATTCTGACAGGTTAGCAGTAATAAAAACACGAATCCTATTAGTCTCGGTTATTTTTCTACCCGAACGAATTTTGGCCGAATGTCATTGCTGACGATTTTTCAGACAAAAGTTATTTCACAATCACCATGTTTCGAACATTGAAGACCAGCTATTAATCCACTTGAGTCATTCTGCATCCTCCTAGTGTACTATCTCCATCTGTTCTGTAGTAATAGTGTAAATATTAAGGTTCGTGTTTATATAATATCAACTGGGTCTCAATTTACATATTCACTATGGATATCCGTATCGTTTCGAGCATGTGGAAGAATGACCTAGCTTTATGGAAATTAACCATGAAAATAGGAAGCTTACAAATGTTTGTGAGAAGGAACGGGGAATATTAAGTGACCGAATATCAGATGTTCTTTGAATTACGAACAGAGTTAAAACGAGATTTGATTAATGATCATAAGGCTGTATGGCAAAAGGATAAGAATCAATCCTTCAAGCGCTAGCTTAGAAAGTTTCAGTAATTTATACGCACAGCGCACCGTCATAGCGAGCCACTAAACACTGAAGTCCAGTAGGAGTATTAATTGTAAACTTATGGAAATAGTATAAGTCTATTTTTCGACTTACACATTAAAAAAAACTGCTTTAAGTTGCTCCGACACAGATAGGCCTTATGGTGGCGATAGGATAGGAAAGGCCTAAGATTGGGAAGGAATCGGCCGTGGTCTTAATTAAGGTACAGTCCCAGCATTTGCCTGGTGTGAAAATAGGAAACCACGGAAACCATCTTCAGGGCTGCCGACAGTGAGGTTCGAACCAATTTTCTCCCGGATGCAAGCTCACAGCTGCGAGCCCCTAACCGCACGGTCAACTCGCCCGGTACTTACAAATCTGCTTGTTATGTTTTACTATACTTATGCACTGATCATTAGCTTCCTGGCAAGTTTCATTAGAGTTGACAGTTTGAGCGGCTCAGGCTAATAGAGCGCTGGCGTCCCTCAAAACAGTTACATTTAATGGAGCGTTAAACCAAAAATTAAATTAAAAAATTAAAATATGAATTATATACGAATTTTTAAAATGATCAGAGGAAAAATGTATATACGTACACTTGATAAACATCAGAGCAATTTTTGTTTTCATATGTATGAAACATAAGGACTAAATATTTTTTATAAAATAAAATAAAACCAATAGCTCAATAACGTAAACAGCTCTAATATGGTATAAGGCACGGTGGTTACGGTCTCAATGTATCATCAGTTAATAGTGAAGATTACACCAAGGTAGTAGGTAAGGTAAGGGTTATTCTGCCCGAAGGCAGGTCCGAACCTCCGCAGAGGTGTTCCTGAGCCGGAGTTTACGTGCGGTAGGTGTGGCCAGTTCCTTTCCGCTCCTCCATTCCCTTACCCCCCACCAACAGCGCGTGGCAACCCATCCAACTCCTGACCACGCCCAATGTTGCTTAACTTGGGAGATCTCACGGAATCCGGTGTTTCTACACGGCTACGGCCGCTACACCAAGGTAGTAAATGGTGGAAATTTTAGGTATACTTCCGCTTAAAGTACGTAAACTGCAATTTCGCTTAGCTAATTTGAGCATAATAATAATAATAATATAAATAAAGAAACCTGTTCTTGATATCACGGTTAAAATTCCACGTTATTCAAATTGAGAGGAGTAGTGGCTCAATGCCTACACTCAGCCATCCTAGAAGTAGCTTGCTGTGGTTTCGTCTTTCAAGCCAGAGCTATTTCTTTCTCAAACCTGGCCCCTGTTACAATACTAGTACTTCCGATGCCCATGACCACATTGTCCTTCTTCCCGATTTTCTTCAATTTTTTGGAGTCGACATTATATGGGAGAATGAAATCCAATATTACGCCCGGTTGCCCTTCCTTGCGCCAATGCCATGCAGGAGGATATGTTCACTATTACGTGTTCCTCTGGTGATTGGTAATATGAAATGTTGTGTGCAAATGAATATACTGTACTGTAATGTGGGGGCGGGATTATTGACTCATTAATCCTAGTTGCAATACAATTATAGAAACACAATCTCTCTAGTTAGCGTGCTCTATCTCTATTTATTCGTATTGCTCAGTCACACCTGTTATTCACTCTGACATTTATAGTTTAGACAATTACACAGCACACACTTCTGCAATTGTGACTCATGCCTTAGGAGAGTTCACGATTAAATTCACTGAACAACAATTAGTGGCCGCACGGTTCACAGTTCAGGCCACGTGTAACATATACTCACAAGTCTGTACGTGGTACAAGGTTCACACACAAACGGTACTCCACATTCACTGTCCCTTGCCACGCGGCTGTACTGTTGTCTATCGTCGTTCAGTTGCACAGGTCTGCATTCATATTCAACTTATACTCTCGACAACAGAACTGTCATTCACGGAACTTGACTCAAACTGAAGCGTCTCGAGCTCGTCCCACCTGCCTTAAATAGGGAGTCTGACCCTTTCAGATACTTCGCGAGAGTAGAAGCCCCTGCAACTCTCTGAAAATTGAAGTCCCTGGTAACTAACACCTTCCAAGTCCCTTTCTACACCTCCGATAGGCTTCCAGTGAACGTAACGGGCTTTGACAGTAGTGGTAGCAACGGATCTGGCCTTGCGCGAACAACTTGTCTTTGACTGGTCACTAGCATTGAGAGAGAGGGCGGGGTCCACTCGGTGACATCAATCGCGGCTGAATATAGTTTAATTTGCACCTTCCAAGGTGGCACATTAAACAGGTGGACAACGTCACATTATGGGTTAAGACGAACAAAATCATCCAGCCCAGAATTCAACCAGACGCGGCTCAAATCCACGGCTTGGTTGAGAATCAAAGCTAGGGCCCATTGAGGAGAAAGCCAGTATGCTGACCATTCAATCAAGGAGCCACATAACGACTAGTACAGTTCGTTAAGGCCCCTACAATTACTATAGATTTTAGAGTGACCAAGTTGTTGGAATATTGTTCCATAGGAATTATTCTTTAACGTGCCTGAAGGCAGTGACGCGAACTTGTTACACTCAAGCTCTCTAAAATGCCACAGAACTCACGCGGGAGCGAAATCGCTACCATTTTTATGGCAGGGCAAAGAAAAATCACTACCATTCGAATAGAAGTACAACGACTTGTCGTTGTAATTCAAATAGCAGCTCAGCGATTAATAGCTCTCGTTCTAATACAAAGGAAATGACTGATCGAAATGAAGGACAAATACAAATAACAATCTTTCGAATATAGGGACAGCGACTAATCGCAGTCTTTCGAATAAAAGGACAATGAGTAACTGACTGTGTTACAGAGATACGCCATTATCTCAAGGACCGGAACAAAAATCAAAAATTAACCGACTAGTTGAATAGAACATACATCATCATTTACTAGGAACTGCCCGGCTCAATGGCTAAATGATTTGCGTGCTGGCATTTGTTCCAATGGGTCCAGGGTTCGATTCCCGGGGAGGTCAAGGATTTTAACTTTCATTAGTTAATTCCTCTCTCTCGGGTGTGGGGTGTTTGTGCCCTTTTCAACTTTAAAATTCATGTTAGATAAGGCCCCATCCTCACAGACGCGCAGGTCTCCTATACGACGTCAATTCGAAATACCTGTACCAAGCCTCTCCGAAGGCCACACGCATTATTATTATTATTATTATTATTATTATTATTATTATTATTATTATTATTATTATTATCATGGGCGTGATTATCTCAGTGGCTTACATGCTGGATTCCCACCCGGAAGGCTGAGGTTCCCGGTCAATCCTGGATCTTATTTTCATCACAAGAATCGCGTGGCGTCAGGAAGGGCATCCGGTTTTAAACCCCCAGCCAAAATCAAAATGAGACTGGGTGTCTCCAGTGACCCCAGAAATAACTAGAAAAAGCTGAAGAAAATAAAATAGAAAGTAAATTATTATTATTATTATTATTATTATTATTATTATTATTATTATTATTATTATTATTATTATTATTATTATTATTATTATTATTATTATTAATGCCAACGGCCGTAGCCGTGTTGAAACACCGGATCCCGTGAGATCTCCGAAGTTAAGCAACGTTGGGCGTGGTCAAGATTTGGATGTATTGCCACGCGCTGTTGGTAGTAGGGGGGGGGGGGTAAGGGAATGGAGGAGTGGAAAGGAACTGACCACCCTACCGTACGTTAACTCCGGCTCAGGCACACCTCTGCTGAGGTTCGGACCTGCCTTCGGGCAGAAAAGATCCTTACATTACCTTATTATTATTATTATTATTATTATTATTATTATTATTATTATGATTATTATTATGATTATTATTATTATTATTATTATTAATTTATATGTAATAGGGTATTTTTCAAATATGATTAAAATGTTCATTTCGGGTACTTTAATTTGAAAATGAGGCAGTAGTACCCACTTGATAACATGCTTTATTGACTCTGTTGAACGAAATACAATATTATTAAATGGACGAACAGCTGCTGCACAGTGGTCAGTGATATATAGTATGGAAAGCAGTCTCTTCACAGGAAACTAAAGAAATGATCCTGTGTGTACTATAAAGTCTGACCGTGTTTCATAACTCCCTATAGAATGTACGAGGCCTCTTCCTTAACCCTTCTTCTTTAAAACTCGAGGATATAAATAATTCAA
This sequence comes from Anabrus simplex, assembly GCF_040414725.1. Classification (NCBI taxonomy): domain Eukaryota; kingdom Metazoa; phylum Arthropoda; class Insecta; order Orthoptera; family Tettigoniidae; genus Anabrus; species Anabrus simplex. Next base: position 1,184,078,401 of record NC_090265.1, read on the forward strand.
GAGCAGTCGTTGAACAGTTTTGTCTCTTAGCATGCGCAGATATAAGACAAATAAAACACTTTATTGTCTCCTTAGAGCGTCTCCAGCTCGGTTTAGAGCTTCGCACGGAGAGTTTCCTTCAATCTGCGTGGGCTACGTAACTTGCTCAACAGCATCTTATATCTGGACACGTGTGATAAGTTACGCTACAGTTCATACATCTAGTGATCACCATACTCCAGCATTTCTCGTTTCGGTAAATCACACGCCTGCTAGTGACATTAGTGCTATATGCCTACTGTACATTTCTTACTTGAAGCAAGTTTGGCTTAATATTCTTTCCTTTCTTAATCTGTTTACCCTCTAGGGTTGGACTCAGCGAGGGATCCCACCTCTACCCCCTCAAGGACAGTGTCTTGGAGCGTGAGACATTGGGTCGGGGAATACAACTGGGGAGAATGACCAGTACCTAGCCCAGGCGGCCTCCCCTGCTATGCTGAGCCGGGGCCTTGGGGGAGATGGGAAGATCGGAAGGGATAGACAAGGAAGCGGGAAGGAAGCGGCCGTGGCTTTAAATTAGGTACCATCCCTGCATTTGCCTGGAGGAGAAGTGGGAAACCACGGAAAACCAATTGCAAGATGGCTGAGGTGTGAATCGAACCCATCTCTACTCATTTAACCTCCCGAGGCTGAGTGGATCTCGTTCCACTTTTCAAACTTCGTGGCCTCTGGCGGTGACAGCTCATCACACTAACCACTACACCACAGAGGCGGACTAGCTCTGGCTTAATACCGTATGAAAACCAGGTTGTGCCACCGTCTTGGTTTGAGACAACCAAAGGAAGTACTATGAAACATAAACAAATCGGTAGCCAAACTATTTAGCCCATATCACGCGATACCCAGGGATTTAAGGCCGCATTTCCTTCCTGATGCCACGTGACTTTTGAGATGAAAATCTCAATCTAGTATTGACCGGGATTCGAATCTCAGCCTTCCGCGTAGAAAGCTAGTAGCTAAGCCACTGAGCTAATCATTCTTCACACCCAGACCTAGTACAGTCTCTTACACATAATCATGGCAGGTAAGACTGAAGACCAACGAGGTCTCGGTAGAGGAAGAACATCGTGGTTAAATAATTTGAAGGACTTATGTGAAAAACCTACCTTCAAAACGTTTCGAGTGGCAGTTGATAAGAAAAATGATCGTCAAAGTTCCCTAAGCGTATACGGCATAGGAGGAATAAGAATATATGAATAAGCTGATTCCGAAGGCCGAATCTTGGCTGTAATATAAATAAAAAATCAGACTTCTGAATTGGGCCGGGATATACTCGTGAAGATATCTATGGAATTTAGTTGAAATTCTAAACCTAGGCCATCTTCAAAATGGTCCACATCGTTTTCCACTTCAGCTCCGAACAAATACTTAATGGTCCATCAAAATCCGATCCTATACCATACCTAAGATTCCCCCGTTTCACTAATTGGCTGAAGCCGCCAGGGTGAACGGCTGATCATTCCTTCTCGAGCTGTAGCACAGGTCGTGTGAAGCTCCACGACACGCTACAATGGTGATATTAAAATTCAAATTGGAGGGGATTGGCGGAAACCAGGAAACAAAAATTCCGTTGCTGTACTATGTCCACCGGTGATAAGTCTGTGGCTGTGCTGTCTAGGCTTGTTGTGCGCGTTTGGAAACAAAGGTCACCATTTCGAAAGTTATAAGCGAAGTCGCATATTGGCATTTGTCTAGAGCAGGGCCTCTCAAACGCCCAAAATCTCACGCGTGCAAACCGACGCGCAGAAGCTCTGAGCACTGTGCATTGGTCCGACTCTGCTCAACTCGGCTTGACTTGGATGGTGTAGTGTGCTGAGAGCGACGAAGCATTCGATGATAGACGGCGTGTTTATCAGTGAAATAGATAAGCGCAAGACAAGAAAATAATGGAGCAACCTGTTTCGAAGAAAGCAAAGACTTTCAGAAGTCCATTTCAATCGAACGGGGAACTTCCGTATTTTTTCTCAATCGTGACGATAAAGCCAAATACTTAATCTGTGGGACAATAATTACGTGATCGTCAAAAAGATCTACAGGGGTCACTTTCATATTCGGACAACACAGATGATGGAATGTTTCCTGACATAATTTGCTCGCAAACAAATGTGTATACAACAAACATACGTCCAACAATTCGTGAGTATTTGGCGCACGTATCACAACAAGATTAAATGTCGGGCGAATTGGTGAAGTACTACACATGAGTACTACACATCATTTTAATATTCGGACACGTCATCGTTACTCTATTTGCACGTGACTACCTGACCTAATTGCGGCAAGGGAGAAACGTAAGGAGTAGGATACGTATCCCTGAACTTCACTGCAGTGAGCAGCGCTGTACAGAACGACAGGGATTAGTCTGTACGTACAATGGGGCGCAAAGGCAGAAACACAAGGTATGAACAGCGCCAACTGGTTATTTTCCACAATGCAAAGGGACGCAGTTGCAGAGATATTGCGCGAATGTTGTGTATGAGTAAGAGTACTGTCAATGACATTGTACGGCGATTTAAAGAAGAGGACAGGATTGAGTCTATACCGCAAACGGGTCAACCGAAAAAGCTAACTGATCGTGAAGAAAGAATTCTCTTAAGATATATAGGAAACGATCCTAAACTGAGTGCGCCACAACTTGCACGGGAGTTGGAAGAGGAAGCTGGCAAATCAGTGCACCCTGAAACTGTGCGCAGGACTCTTCGAAAGGCCGGATTTAACGGGAGGGTGTCGAGGAAGAAGCCATTTATCAGTAAAGTGAACCGAAGGAAAAGATTGTTTGCCTTGCGATATGTACACAAGGACACAGAATGGTGGAAACATGTGTTATTTTGTGATGAGTGCAAATTTAATATTTATGGATCGGATGGGAGGAGAATGGTTTGGTGCAAACCAAATGACGAATTAAAACCGAAACATTTGGAACCAACTGTCAAACATGAAGGCGGCAATGCAATAGTATGGGCGTGCGTTTCGTCTGCTGGAGTAGGTGAAATGTCGTTTATTGAACATACAATGGACCATAAACAGTATCTAGCCATCCTGAAGCAGAATTTGCACCAAAGTGCTATAAAGCTTGGGATCAGGGACACATTTAATTTATATCAAAATAATGATCCTAAGCATAAAGCGTGGAATGTCATAATGTGGCTATTGTTCAACTGCCCACAGGTGCTTGAAACTCCACCCCAGAGCCCGGATCTTAATCCCATTGAGAATTTATAGAGTGAACTTGACAAGAGAGCGAGGAAGTCCAAAATAACGTCAAAGAAGGAACTGCAACGAAGACTGATACGAGAATGGGCTAATATTAGCCCTAAGGACACGGAAAAGTTAGTTTGTTGTATGCCACAACGACTGAAAGCCGTCATGAATAAACGTGGCAATGCCACCAAGTACTAGATTGGTTTCAGTTTCATGTTACGCTACAATTTCGGTCATTATGATCCTTGTGTCCGAATATTAAAGTGGTTTTGTTATGTGATAAGGTGACGACTGATTTTTTAACTACAATACATTTTTGTTCTGATACACTTGTATTATTATGTAATCATATTGGAAACATTGGTGTTATGTATTGTCAAACTTTCCTTTCTGTATGCTCAAGAAAATACAAATATAATGTTCAGATTGTCACAAGCCATCCGGTGTCCAAATATTAAGGTGATTCACTGTATTTGTCAATGCAAAGGCCTTGCTCGAATTCTACGAGAATTTGTTGAAGGAAAATTTCCCTAAGGTGCATCGAGAAGCAGCTAAGTTTTCAATGTTTGGTTCCACATGCATATGTGAAAGTTATTTTTTTCTGTTTTGACTTGTACGAAAACTAGGTTGCGTGCGAGTATTTATGATTGTAGAATTGCTGTCAGCCAGACACTACTGGTATAATTGCAAAGAAAAAGGAAAAGAAGAACTAGAGAAATTTTCTGCTCAAACCAAATTGAAAGGAGGGTATTTTAACACCGGTAACATTGCCCCATACAACAGAGTGTCTCCGCTCACCGCACATAAACATTTCGCAGTGAGTGGAGAATCAGCGGGGAACGCGAAGAAGGCGGAGACAGGCCGAACAGATGAGACAGGTGTAGGGAAAGAGGAGTAGGGGTTTGCACTCTGTTCAACCTAATGAAGTCGTCTCCTGCACCTTGCGCCGTGAAATGCAGTGGCGCATGCACCCTGAGAGGCCCTGGTCTAGAGTATCAGAAAACGGAGAACCACTTTTATGATGGTCACTTGTAGGATTAGATCTCACTTCTTTTCTCATTTGCCTAGCGAGTTGGCACGGGTTCGACGATGTACCTGTTGCATTCGGGAGATAGTGGATTCGAACTTGGACTATCGGCAGTCCTGAAGATCATTTACTGTGGTTTGTAAATTTTACGCCAGGCTGTACCTTCATTAAGTCCACGATCGCTTCCTTCCCTATACCGTAGTTGCCAAAAGCCTGTCTGAGTTGTGCGATGCTAAGGCACAAGCAAAAAATAAATAATCATTCTCTTCTGGAACGAAGGCCTATGCAATCACATCTTCTCTGCCTGCTCCTTATCTTCCTGTAGATGAGAACATAACGAGGGCGAATCAAAAAGTAAGTTACACTTCTAAGTTATGGCCATTTATGGAACCACCTAAACATAGGCAACACGGCTATGGCAACATACCATGTAAGTTCTCCACACAGTCCTCAAGAGATTGTAAACATTTATCGGAACGGATGCGTAGAAATCATCTCGAGCGCTATGTAACCGCCTGGAAACAGCTCTTTTCGCCTCCTGATCGTTTCGGAATCATCGTCCACCGAGATCCTTTTTTCAGTTTACCAAACACATGATAATCGCATGGCGCTAGGTCTGGACTGTATGGAGTCTTTAGTAATAATCATAGTTTTATTGAATAGTGGCATATGATATGGGAAGTAAGAGATGCATGATTTACAGTGTCCTTTGTTTCCTCAGCCAACGGCCGTAGCCGTGTTGAAACACCGGATCCCGTGAGATTTCCGAAGTTAAGCAACATTGGGCGTGGTCAGGAGTTGGATGGGTTGCCACGCGCTGTTGGTGGGGGGTAAGGGTATGGAGGAACGGAAAGGAACTGGCCACCCTACCGCACGCAAGCTCCGGCTCAGGAACACCTCTGCGGAGGTTCGGACCTGCCTTCGGGCAGAATAACCCTTACCTTACCTTGTTTCCACAAGAGGTGAGCACTGCAAGTTCAACTTTGTAACATTCCCCAAAGCCGTCTCATTCGATCTGCATATTCATTTTTGTTCTTATTCGACGCCTTATTGAGTCTAGCTTCCTCCCGCCTACGTTATCTTTACCCGTTTATTCGTCATATATTACGATAGTTTTGTAAAGTATACCAAAACGTACTGGCACATTTTATTTTTTCTGTTGTTTTCTGGAATATCTCGTCAAGAGCAATCAAATAACACCTAACTTGACTCTGCGCGATATCCACACGCCACTTACTGACTTACGACTGCCGAAACCATATCTTTCTAATATTGTTATTATTTTTACGTCCCACTAATTTTGACGATTTTCGGAGACGCCGAGGTGCCGGAATTTCGTCCCGCAGGAGTTATTTTACGTGCCACTAAATCTACCGACACGAGGCTGACGTATTTGAGCACCTTCAAATACCAACGGACTGATCCAGGATCGAACCTGCCAAGTTGGGATCAGAAGGCCAGCCCTTCAACCGTCTGAGTCACTCAGGCCGGTAAACCATATCTTAGCCGGGCGGGGTAGCACAGACGGTAGAGAGCTGGTTTTCTGAGCTCAAGTCAGTAGATTCGATTCCTCCTCATTCACATGATATTTGAAGGTGCTCTAATACGTCAACTCGTGTCGGTCGGTTTACCGCCAGGTAAAATAACTCCTGCGGGACAAAATTCCGACACCTCGGCATCTCCGAAAACCGTAAAAGTAATTGGTGGAACGTAAAATTATTAGCATTATATATACAACGTCGCGATGGAAAAGCTCATTAGGGCCCTGGCCTACAAGATCCTAGTTTATAATCCAATTTTCAAAGCTTCGTATACTAATTTTAAACCCTAAATAAATTCAAAATTCTACCTTTAAAAATTTACATTTAAGCTTATTAAAAATTTACTAACTCCTACCGATTGCTTCCCAGCCAGATGACCTGCAGATACTAGCCAAGGTGCCAGCATGAAGCCATCCACAGCCGTATTTTTTGGCATTCTTGACCGGGTACGCTGCTTCCAGCATCTGCCAGCTCCTCAGTTGGCAATTTGAGTGAAACCTGTTTCAATATTCAGTGCAGAATCAGAATCCCTGGACTGGAAAAGAATCGATCCGAGGTCTTCCAGCTGTGAGGTAAGCAAGCTACTCGTACCCCAAGGGGCTGGAAAACCAATAAATTATTATTATTATTATTATTATTATTATTATTATTATTATTATTATTATTATTATTATTATGTAAAGCTGTATACATCCTCTTTCCCTCTGTCTATAAGCACATGAGGCTGATGAACAGAATATCCGAAGAAGAATATCATATTTTTAAAAACGTGGCAGTGGTTTGGAAAATCCGCACTGAAGCTATTTCATGCGGCAGACAACAAATAAATGATCAGCAAGATTTGTTGAGTGGATAAGGTGGAGGACATAAAATGTCCTAAGAAGTACATGAGATTGGAGACCATAATTTACCTACATTCTATTTGAAATAACAGCAACTTATACTACTACTACTACTACTACTACTACTACTACTGTGTGAGAAGGGAATACATTAGATTGAAAACTGATCGTATACTTTCGAATGGATATTGATAAGCTGGACTTTTCCCAAAAGATGTCTCATTAATAACAGTTTCGGCTCCCTTCTGTTCCAGCTACTACACCCATCTCACCCTTGTTGACCCCCACTAAATCTTCACATTCTACCAAATGGTCTCTTCTATTCGCGTGCACTTCACAAGACTGGAAGAATAAGTGTAATGTTAGGAAGAAGAATCCAGTGATGTCGAAAGGAGTCTCACATCCATCCTCCTTCCTATGCTGGTTGAAAAAAAAAAAAAATGAAATGGCGTATGATTTTCAGTGCCGGGAGTGTCCGAGGACAAGCTCGGCTCGGCAGATGCATGTCTTTTCATTTGACGCCTGTAGACTACCTGCGGGTCGCGATAAGGATGAGATGATGATGGAGACAACACAGTCACCCAGCCCCCGTGCCAACGAAATTAACCAATTATGGTTAAAATTCCCGACCCTGCCGGGAATCGAACCTCGGACCCCTGTGACCAAAGGTCATCGTGCTAACCATTTAGCCATAGAGCCGGACTCTATGCTGGTTTAAGATGCCCAATACATTTCATTACCATTTTTTAAATTTCTTCTTTTCAGTGAATTTTAGTTACTACTATCAGTTCCATGTCTGTGATTCTGGGGTATATGACGTTGGAATTTAACTTAATACCCCGGGATCTGGAGAAAAGGTATAATTTCGACATTTTTTTTTAAAAATACGAACCCATTCTATATGCTGAGATCCAGGATCGAACCACAGATCAGTTTGGACGAAGAATTTTCAACTTCTGAGTTAACATTTTACTGCGGATGCTTCTCAGAGGAAAAGAAAAAGGAAGTTATATCATTTACATAAAGTGCTTCACTGTATAATGACCATCAGCTGGAAATGGGAAGACGAATATTGACGAAGCATAAATTGGTTTTTCTTTTATTTCTATATAATATATCTTCACGAAGTTATGAAATTTTCATAATGGAAATACCCTGTATCGTCCATGAGAGAAACCTGTCCCGCCTCCGCTTTGTCCAGCACAAATCTCACATGGGGTGACCGGCACTTGAATCACGGAACTCAGTGGTGAGAAGCCGGCGTGCTGCCACCTGAACCACGGAGGCTCAGAGTTTCATTGATTTACCGTCAAATTATCGAAGATACGGGTACGAGTCAAACTTTTAAAATCACTTAGTAGTAGTGTTCTACTTTTGAAAAATAAGGCACTGTAGATGGATCAAAAAAATATCGATGTCGAACTTTGCCTTTGTGCTGGAGGATGAGGCTGTCTGTGATTGAAGAATGAGAAGTGATCGGCAAGTTTTGACGTTTTTTTCTCCCTTCTCGTCTTGCTTCCCCTTCACCCCGCTGCTCCTCGGGGAACACACCGCACACAAACCACCGCCGCAAGAAAAATCTCATCACACTAAAGGGTGGAGACGCACTCATAATTTAAAATACGGGAGACATCGGTGGGTTGAGGAATGAAAGTGTGGGGGTAGTGAAAGTGAGGGGGAGGACGGTTCAAATGAAACAAATGAGTTGATGAGTCGTATAATTGCATGGCGATGTCTTTTCCCCACGCGTCATTTAAAGGGTTAAACAAACCACACTCGTGACTGCATTGCAGTCACAATGGCGATGGCTTTTGAATGGCGAGATCAATGAGAATAACAACAGATACTTCACTTCAGACTTAGGATTGATTTTTGCGTAGCGGCGTTTTTCTGGATTTTGTTTGCTAGACCTTTCAACTGCAAACTTGTTTGATTTTCCACATTAATAGTACTGCTAAAGTACATTGCTCTAGAATTCAAGAAATCTATTTTAGAGTGAAAGAAAATTATGTAATTCCAATGTGACCAGATACGTTCAGTAAATAATTCACTGGTTTTGAGGTGAGATACTTCCTTTGGAAATGTACCATCCATCGTCAATATTTATTGAATAAATAATCAAATTTAAGTTTCCAAGGGTTAATGCAGTTTGGATGAGACATTGGCCACCAGAAGAACTCTTTCAGGGCGACTCATCGTGCTAATTTTAAACGATCCTTCTTCTTCCCAGGCATTTTATTCAGTAATCTGGGGTCAAAACTAATATGGATGAAGCCTTATTTTACGGGTAAATGCCCATCCTCACACCAGTCTCATGTGAGGGATGTATCCACTATTGAGAATTTTTGTGATGGTTATTAGTGAGATGTGTTGAACTAAATGAATGTGTATTAAGACGATTACAAACACTAAGCCCGGAGCTAGAAAAATTAACCAAACGAGGTTTAAATCCCCAAATCTGCTGGGAATCTAACCCAGGGTCCATTGGAACGAAGTCTATACCTGTATGCTGAACATTCAGCCAAGGAGCTGAACATGCTCATTTTCAGCTATAATAATAATAATAATAATAATAATAATAATAATAATAATAATAATAATAATAATAATAATAATAATAGTAATAATAATAATAATAATAATAATATTGTGGCCTCAGCTACCGAGTTTCAGAGCTCTTGAACTGGGGCCATCTGGGCGTCTTACTCATCAATGTCGACATTACGACAGCATTGCTGTCTAGCAGCGAAAGCAGTACTCTAGCGGGCGTTCCCTATGACTGGGTTAATTTGATTTTTTCGGCTACCCTGAATGCTCTACCAGAGTTCTTTAACATGCCGACAACAACGACATGGGGTGCCAAGATATTTGACTGTACTTCAATCGGGATCGAAGGCACGAACTTGAGATCATCAGTTGGACAGTACAGCACTAAACCACTAAGGCAGCTAATTTTCTACTCGGGTAGTTTTTCGACCTTTGGATGATACATGACCGAAATTTTACAGTCCCAATTCATTCATTATAAATGGCGAAATGGCGTATGGCTTTTAGTGCCGGGAGGTGTCCGAGGACTTTGGCTCCCCAGGTGCAAGTCTTTTTTATTTGACGCCGGTAGGCGACCTGCGCTTCGTAATGAGGATTAAATGATGAAAACGACACATGCACCAAGTCTCCGTGCCAGGGGAATTAATCAGTTACGGTTAAATTCACGATCCTGGCGAGAATCGAACCAGGGACCCCCGTGACCATGAATTTAGCCATGGAGCTGGACATTCTTCATTGATCTAATGTGATGTACGCACTTCACAAAATAAGAAGATAGAGTCGTTCTGTTAACATCCCTCCATATGGTACTTAAGAGACACCGAGTTATCGAAATTTTGTCCCATGGAAGTTAAGTCCACCTCTGCGGTGTAGTGGTTAGTGTGATTAGGTGCCACCCCCAGAGGCCCGGGTTCGAATCCTGGCTCTGCCACGAAATTTGAAAAGTGGTACGAGGGCTGGAACCTGGTCCACTCAGCCTCGGGAGGTCAACTGAGTAGAGGTGGGTTCGATTCCCACCTCAGCTAACTTGGAAGTGGTTTTCCGTGATTTCCCACTTCTCCTCCAGGCAAATGCCGGGATGGTACCTAACGTAAGGCCACGGCCGCTTCCTTCCCTCTTCCTTGCCTATCCCTTCCAATCTTCTCATCTCTCCGCAAGGCCCCTGTTCAGCATAGCAGGTGAGGCTGCCTGGGCGAGGTACTAGTCATCCTCCCCAATTATATTCCGACCCAGAGTGTGAAGCTCCAGGACACTGCCCTTGAGGTGGTAGAAGTGGGATCCCCCGCTGAGTCCGAGGGAAAAACCAACCGTGGAGGCTAAACAGAAGAAGAAGAAGAAGAAGAAGAAGAAGAAGAAGTTCTTTAATGTAATAGGAGCCATCGATACGGAATTGCCACATTTAAACAATCTCATATGCTTCTGACCTCAACTGGGATCCAATCTGGTATCTCAGGAACAAAATATCGGCCGAACGACTGCGCAGCTGAAGTCAGTACATGTGTTACATATTACCTTTTATCGAATTTTACCAAAAGTGGTGTAATATACGATTTTCCAACCTTTTTTTTGGGGGGGGGGTGATTCGTATTTGAAGGGTTAAGAACACATTCCTGGTTGTAACTGTTTGCGCCATTGTATAAATTTGTGACTGGAATTTTGCTAGAACTTACCTGGAGTAGGTCTTTAATAAATGAAATGTCGTATGGCTTTTAGTGCCGGGGTATCCCAGGACGGGTTCGGCTCGCCAGGTGCAGGTCTTTCTATTTGACACCTGTAGGTGACCTGCGTGTCGTGCTGAGGATGAAATGATGATGAAGGCAGCACATATACCCAGTCCCCGTGCCACTGGAATTAACCAATTAAGGTTAAAATCCCTGACCCGGCCGGGAATTGAACCCGAGACCCTCTGAACCGAAAGCCAATACGCTGACCGTTCAGCCAACGAGTCGGACAGGTCTTTAATGATCTGGGATAAACATTCTCATACTTATTATCGGACATCGATGCCGTCTGTGGTCGAATCACTCATGAGGAACTCATTCCACTTGAAGTTCAACGAAGCACTAATGATACAGATACTGACGAAAGTGCTATAAGTTATTAACCGAAGATGGAACATATTGTCAACAGGAGAGTGATACAAAGTTCATTCCTGTGTGGTGCGAAATGTATCTGTTCAGATGAACTTTAGGGAAAGGAGTTAAATTTCTAAATGTTCATAATCAGAGTTCAAAAACGATCAAAGCAGACATTTAACTAGAGAAATACTGTAATACAAAGTATATACAGTAGTGTCTCGTTAATCCGAACTAATTGGGACCAGAGTCTGTTCGGATTACAAAATTTTCGGAATAACCGGAAAATATTTTCTAATAATAATCTTATCGTTTTTACATCCCGCTAACTACTTTTACGGTTTTCGGAGACGCCCAGGTGTCAGGATTTTCTCCCGCAGGAGTTCTTTTACGTGCCAGTAAATCTACTTACACGAGGCTGACGTATTTGAGCACTTTCAAATACTACCGAACTGAGCTAGGATCGAACATGCCAAGTTAGGGTCAGAAGGTCAGTGTCTCAACCGTCTGAGGAAAATAGTTTCTACAATACAGTACAGTACATACTGTAATTTGAAATGTCCATTCTTTAGCGTTTACTGATGTGATGTTTATGAGACGCTGGTTTAACACTGCATCTTCGAGTAGGTTCCAATCATTACGGCAAAAGAAACTAACACACTTTGTAAAGATAAACGGCCAGTGATTGATGGTTTATGATGAGTAATTATGTTTCCATTAAGTTATTCTTGTAAAATATTACTAATAAAATGCAAGTAAATCTTCATTCTATAATATGTTCTTTAATTTCATCAAGGATATTTTAAAAAAATGAATATTTCAGTTCGGATTAACCGGACTTTCGGATTAACGGGGTTCGGATTAACGGGACTCTAGTGTAGTCATTTTCACATTAAGCTGCAGGCATTCACATTCCGCCAGTTCTTATCACCACGATACCGTAAAATGATTCAATATTCGTTCTTCAGGAGCAGTTACACATGTGATCGTCTTCAACGATTGAACACTGAGAAGGAGTTCGCTTCTGATTTAGACGGAGTGAATTTTTGTGATCAGCGTAGTGACTCATCATCGTTCACTGATTAAATTAAGTGGCTCCTTTGATAATTTTGTGAACTCCAACCATGATCGCTTTATGAATTGTATCTATCCCTTCTTATCGATCATCTTATTTATCATCATCATCATCATCATCATCATCTGTTTACCCTCCAGGTTCGGTTTTTCCCTCGGACTCAGCGAGGGATCCCACCTCTACCGCCTCAAGGGCAGTGTCCTGGAGCTTCAGACTCTTGGTCGGGGATACAACTGGGGAGAATGACCAGTACCTCGCCCAGGCGGCCCCACCTGCTATGCTGAACAGGGGCCTTGTGGAGGGATGGGAAGATCGGATGGGATAGGCAAGGAAGAGGGAAGGAAGCGGCCGTGGCCTTAAGTTAGGTACCATCCCGGCATTCGCCTGGAGGAGAAGTGGGAAACCACGGAAAACCACTTCCAGGATGGCTGAGGTGGGAAACGAACCCACCTCTACTCAGTTGACCTCCCGAGGCTGAGTGGACCCCGTTCCAGCCCTCGTACCACTTTTCAAATTTCGTGGCAGAGCCGGGAATCGAACCCGGACCTCCGAGGGTGGCAGCTAATCACGCTAACCACTACACCACAGAGGCGGACCATCTTATTTATAGGGCGTGATATCCGAGAGGCATAGTCATTGGCTTCGAATACCGAGCAATGCATCTTGTATTTCACGAAAGAAAAATCTCGTCCTACGGTTCCCATTCTACGTAAAACAGGATATCACATCGCTATATTCACAATATCAACAGTCACGTAAAACTAACTAGCTTGCATCTTCCTATTCAAAGCATGGCTCTTTCCACGAGAGGATGAATAGCTCATACAGTAGACCGCAGGCTTTCTGAGCCCAAGATAGTGAGTTCGATTTGAAGATGATCAAATACGCCAGACTTATCATCGGTATGTTTATAGGTACGAAAATAAATTCCTAGAGGGCATAATTCTGTCTCCTCGACGTCCCCGAAAATCGTAAAAGCAGCTAGTTGAACGTGAAACCAGTAACATTTTTATTCTTTTCTTCGCACTACTCAAAGTAAACTTTCCATTATTCTCCCATAGATAAGGATTGCCTAAATCGGCCCTTACAATCTCGCTAATTTCTGGTGCCCCCTTCTTTCGCGGATGAAAACATATCGCTCACATGTTACCTGTTCTCAGCATTTACAAGACCCCATTAACTCCATCCTCTCATTGCCCTTTACTTTCAGTTAATTACCACTTGTAGTCACAACACCGAATTATCTGGAAAATTCATTATTACCAATGCACTTGGATAGAACTGAACAAGGCAGACTGAAAACTTACATATAAAGAAAACGAACCATACCGCACCGCACTCCAGGAATGTATGTTTACACGACGTATTTACGCACTCCTACAGTAAAATGTACCTACGGTTCAGTTTCCTTTGCACATTAGCATACGAAAATGACCACAATGAAGATTTTTCTGATGGACTGCATATTCATATGCGGCTGGGAGGCCTTAAGGAAAATGGATAGGAAGAGAATTGTGAGATATGACCTTTTGTCCGAACAGCGACGATATAATCATGCAGATTTTTCAGTTCAAGAAAATGAGAATGATAGGCAAACACATTCTTAGCTCGTATGATGGCTCAAGAAGAAGAAGAAGTAGAAGAATGTCTATCGAAACGAACTCTGTCCTATCATTAGCCTCTGTCTATATTGACGATTATCCTCGATGTTTCTATCACCCACCGACAGCGTAGCTCAGCTAATTTAGTCACTCGACTCTTACGCTCATGAATAAGAAATCGAATCCACGCTCATTTGGTTGGGAATTGTGTGATAAAATGCCCATTGACACGCTGGTTAGAAATATCACTTCAGAAAATGTGGTCAGGCATTCTGGTGTTTGTTAAGACTGACGATAATTGAAATACGTTAAAGACATGATATTGTTCATTCATTCATTCATTCATTCAACTTCGCTAATCGGCCAACTAGGTACCACGATAAGCCTCACTTTACATTCTGGCATTTGTTCATTTTTCGCTTGATCCACATCGTCTTCATTAGCTCTCTGTGTTTAGCACGACGTTCTTCTGTCTATTTAGCACCTGTTGCCCGTTTTTCGGGTCGGAAAGTCCCAAAAGTCTTGATGGCTGCTCTGAAAAGATTTCGGTCTTGTGAATCTTCTGCTTGTAGGCTCAGTTCTTTAAGATCTTTCTTGACATTAACGTACCATGACATTGCCGTTTTTGATTTTGAGTCAAATATACGTTTCGTACATCGAGAGTCGATCATCCGTCGCATATGACCGTAGAAGCGAACTCTGCCTTTACGCATTGTGTCCGTGATCTTCTCTATCTTAGAGTATACTTCTTGCCTGGATTTTCTAATGTAGATGCCATTTTTGAAGTTTGGGCCAAGTATGGCTTGTAGGATCTTTCTTTCTTTCTTTCTTTCTTTCTTTCTTTCCTCTCTAAATCCTCAAGCAAACATTTCTCGGACAGGATACGACATTCAGATGCATACAACGATACTGGTTTGATGACAGTGTTGTAGTGACGAATTTTTGTGTATATGTTGCGGGTGGTTTGGAAAGTGACCTCCATTTTCTTGATTCTTGTCACGTCATGTTATTATTATTATTATTATTATTATTATTATTATTATTATTATTTTAGCTCCCTTTGTTGATAACTGGTATAATTTGAACCTCTAGATTCCAAAATCGCGGATTCAAACCTGACAAACGAAATCGTAATTTTGAAGGGTTGATAAAGATTTATATTCAGTTCTTCATGCCATACGGCGTCAATGTGTAAAATATTTCTTGAGGCATACTCAGTGTTTACACTATGAAATTAATCAAAACCGAGTATATTTCCAGATTCTGTGCTACCTAGTGGATTAAAATGGAACGTCGAAAATACTACGCATGCAGCCTAAATGACGTGAAATCAAAATGTCTGCACACGGTAGCTATTATTATTATTATTATTATTATTATTATTATTATTATTATTATTATTATTATTATTAAACATTTTTTGATCGTATTTTACTTTTTATTTTCCAATGTTACAGTAATTCAAACTTCCGGTATTCATATTTAACATCACCTCACTCTTCACTTCATAAGACTGTCTCAACGTGCTTTTATTCTATATTTCCTTTTTTCCTGTATGATCATGCTTCTCTAGCTTTATAAATCTTTCATTCAGTAGAGGAAGGCGTATTATCATTTTCTATCCTGTTCTAACATTTAGTGTATTTTAATTAATTTTGCATGTATTTTTCGTTATATTAAAGTGCTATTCAGGGCTGCCCCTGTAATCTGAAGCAAACTGTAAATGCTGAGGTCACTCTCTGGGGAGATAAATTTTCTCCCTATGCTTAGTTGTTTCGCAAACAATCAGGAATGAGTTCTTATAGCCTGAAGCGAAGTTGATACAAGCGAAGAGAAATGTAATTGGAGTTGAATGGGACTGTATGTAGATCCCTGTGGAAACCCTTGTGGGTATTCTACAATTAGTGCGCTGGTCGTGGACAAGAGCTAATAGAATGTTTGATACAGATTTAACAGGCTACTATGTAGTTACATCCTGATGGTGCATTATGGACATTTTTTTGTTTCCCCAAGCATACATAAAGCTAGTTGACCTTTGAGGGGTTACAATGCCGGAACAAAGAGGAGAGGAGGCTCACCGGACTAGACCGGCGGATGGACAAGGGAGGAATGTAATTTGTGTGACGGGCGTCAGGTGGGGAGAGACGATAGTGCCCCAGGCAGAGAATACAGGTAGATGGGGCTAGTAGATAGCATGGCTACAGTGCAAGAATCAGGTAATGCACACTGGGTAGGCTACAGAGCGCGGGAGGATTAATATCAGAAATGAAAAGATTCAGTGGTAGCTGAAAGTTATTCAATACTACGCATGTTTTCAGCTAGTAAAATAATATTTGCACTATTCCTGTTCTTCTCGCATTTCCTCCGCATATGTAATTCAAGCGACCCGTTTCAAAACTAGGACATATTTAAATTCCCCGTCAGAAATATTTGGTTTTAAGTGATGCAGTTACTTCTAAATTACAGACATTATCAATAACGGAAGTCTCCGAGGCTCAGGCGGTAGCGCGCTGGCCTCTCACCACTGGATACCGTGGTTCAAATCCTGGTCACCACATGTGAGATTTATGCTGGACAAAGCGAAGGCGGGACCGGTTTTTCTCCGGGTACTCCTGTTCTCCCTGTCATCTTTAATTCCAGAAAAACTTTCCATTAACATTTCATCTGTAAGTCATTTATCATTGTCCCAGAGGAGTGCGACAGGCTTCGGCAGCCTGCACATTTCATATCCTCTTTTTTTTTAAAGTTGCTTTACGTTGCACGAACACAGGTAGGTCTTATCGCGACGTTGGGACAGAGAAGGGCTAGGAGTAGGAAGGAAGCAGCCGTGGCCTTAATTAAGTTACAGACCCAGCATTCTCCTGGTGTGAAAATGGGAAACCACGGAAAACCATTTTCAGGGCTACCGGGCAGTGGGGCTCGAACCTACTATCTCCCGAATACTGGATACTGGCCGCACTTAATTTTTGATATCCTCGCCGCTAGATGAGGCTTCATTTATTCCATTCCTGACCTGGTCGAATGACTGGAAACAGGCTGTGGATTTTCATTTTCCTCAATAACTGGCGCAGACACCAATAACCATATTTCTAAATGGCGGACAACATGAAAAAGAACCAATTACAATTCCTGGAATTCAGAGATATTGTCGTGAAGTACTTATGATTTGGTGGCAATCAGACGCATTTACTGTGTTCACGCTGGAAAAAACATCCGAAGTGTTGTAACGCATTGTTTAACCAAGTACTCGCAGTACTAATCTTGTGAAGCTTGTTGGCGTAGAGACGCAAACGATTAAGATTAAATGAAAACCATGAAATCAGTGTGAAATGTAAAGAGCTTGTAACTGTTTTGTAACTATTATTCCGGAGATGTATAGAGGAACCCAAGTAATTATCTTAAAACATTGTATAATAAAATGTTACGCAAAACCATTTTCATTGCATTCCGAGCTTTTTCTGACGTCTTGATAGCAGACATTTTTACGTTCCCCATCGGTGTCGGTTATAGGGAAGTTCTAATGTATTATTATATAAATATTAACTAAATGTAATAATATAATGCATGTTAAGCTTGTTTAATTTAGTCTCCCTGATGCTAAAAGTATTTCAGTATTACGATAAATGTTTCTTTGTACAGGGTTATTTTCGTCTGGCACTGAAGTAGCAAATAATTGTCAAACCCCTTTCCTTTTGATTTTAACATTTCTGTTTGAAAACTACCCAAAACATTTTGATTTCCTTTCATTCGGGTACATTGGGAGTATTTTTAATCTTCTCCGGTAATCCCATGGTTTTAACATGGCGCGGTAGTCAGAATGAGACATGCATGTAAGATTCCATAATATGGCAATGTGTCGTTATTTCAAAATGATGGCTCTCTTCTTCTGCAGTATAAATCTGAATCACAATTTGACTCCAAAACAGTATTGCGGTAAGAAGAGTCACCCATCGCGTATCTCAGGAGAATTTTATTATCAATTTATATATTAAATATAAATTTATGTAATAATAATGTTACTGGTTTTACGTCCCACTAACTACTTTTACGATTTTCAGAGATGCAGGATTTCATCTCACAGGAGTTCTTTTCTGCCAGTAAATTTACCAACACGAGGCCGACGTATTTGAGCACCTTTAAATACCATAGGACTACGCCGGGATCGAACCCGTCTACTTGGGCTTAACCACTAAGCCTGAAAAGAGGCCTATTATTATTATTATTATTATTATTATTATTATTATTATTATTATTATTATTATTATTATTCGAATGTGTATGACTGGAAAAGTAACTGAAACATCCATGCAATTTTGACTTACGGCAAAATATGGCGGCAAAAATAAGGTGTGGCTATTGTCTAAAAATACACGAATTTAATTACATTAACTCATATTTAACAATGAAAGTGGTAAATAAGTGAGAGAATTTACACAACCATATTATTACGTGGTTATGAGGAAGAATTTTGATGGGACTGCGATATTTACAAACTTATTTTTAATTATACGTCTTTGATTTAAAAAATATATGCACTTCAGGCACTTTTTTTTTGCAAGTTGCTTTACGTCCCACCGACATAGATAGGTCTTATGGCGACGATGGGATTGGAAGGGGCTAGGAGTGGAAAAGAAGCGTCCGTGGCCTTAATTAAGGTACAGCCCCAGCATTTGCCTGGTGTGAAAATGGGAAACCACGGAAAACCATTTTCAGGGCTGCCGACAGTGGGATTCGAACCCACTATCTCCCGATTACTGGATACTGTACGCACTTAAGCGACCGCAGCTATCGAGCTCCGTTCAGGTACTGTAAAGTCGGTATGAATATACTGAATCTCCTTTTACAAACTGTGATGCCGTTTATGAACATTCTTCACAAACTCACATTTTGCGTCCAGGAACGGACAAGAGGTATTACAGTCTACTTTGGACTAGTACAGTCGGATTATTAAATACGGAGAATCCAATTACAGTTGCCTCATCATCTGTGAAAAACCTGAGTTGGTTCAATTAACCCGTAATCTTAAAACTGTTTCTGTTAGTACTGGATGTACACAGCCGGCCAAAAGTTTCCGGACAAGCATTGAACTGTAAAAGAATGGACAGAGATTTAAAGGACACAACATACCTATGCAACGAATTTGGCAAATATATATTGTAAAATATCATTTTACAATCAAACTACGTTTTATTACAACTGTGCAAGAAATAGACAATATGTACACATTTACTCCAACAGATCACCAGAACACATCAGACTCTCTTCTTATCAATGTAACCCCGCTTTGCTGCAAGTACACTTTTAACTATTCTCGGATTTCTCAGAACATGCTTTTCTAACACTGATGCAGGTATGCTTTGCCAGGCATTCTGCAAGATGTCCCACAGCTCTTCCGATGAAGAAGGACACTCTTTTCGGAATTGCCGATCCAACTCCTTCCAGTGATTGGGGAGGTGGGGCATTCCCTTAAAACATTCCCCGAGTTTTGTTTGTTTGGCCGATAATTCATGCAATAGCGAGATGTGTGTCTGGGGTCATTGTTTTGTTGGAGGACAAACCCACGTTTCTGTCCAGACCGAAGAGCATAATGAGATAGGATGGAATGGTAGCCGTTTTTGTCCAGGGTTCCTTAAATTCGGTGCAGTCTGCCAACTCCACTGAATGTGAAACAACCACAAACAATCAAAGTGTAGGTGTTATACAGTAGGATGCGTTCTTTCCGATGCTGAACGTCGGACATAAACTCGTCGCCGTTGCCCGGAAACCTTCGAAACATGATTACGGTAAAATATTCTGTTGTTATACAATCATTAAATATATTCGTGCGGGTACATATGCTTTGTCCAGAAACTTTTGGCCGGCAGTATATTGTCCGGTCAAAAATGTGATTTTCTTTTTGAAGAGAGGAAATGGTAAATATTTAAAATAATAATATAAAAATACATACTGAACCCTTTAGGTCCATACAGAGGGATACTTACCTTTCTTACCTATCAGCAAAGTTCATGAGATCTGTCTCTTGGGTCGTATCGGGTTCTTCGTCACTTGCTGAGGTAAAGGTAGGGTTTAGTAATTCTAATCTATCTACTGGAATGAAAGGTCTATTTAAAAGATTCCTATTTATTCAGGAAAATTCTGAAGCAATCTGATATGTCAACGGTATCATAGAAGTCAATTGTGTCCACTGGACACCACAATCATTTTAACATAAAGGTCAGAACACTTGTGTGAGACTTTAACGTAACTGCCTGATGGGCATTCTTACTAGAAACCATTGACTCAATTATTAATTATTTAAGAAAGGAAAGTCTGGAAATCCTTAAATTCGGCTTCCATGTGAGATCACATGTACCATCGTAGTGATTCGTTATGGTCCAGCCCTCGTAACACGAACTCTGGACTCTGGGTATAATTAAGGCAGTCCAATTGGTGTGTGCCACACAGTGGTTCTACGGCATGGACCCTTAATTGAATCGATGTGACCTGCGTCTATGTCATGGACCGACATCTAATCTTCTTAGTTACTTTAAAGTCATTGTGGATGGTGACCGCAAGGAAATGAGGCTACAATGGCCTATGGCCCTAATCTAAGTCAGTGAGGTTGATGACCCCCTGACCATTCAAGTTTCTAGGCTGAAGGCTAAACACAATTAAGTTACATCGGTTGATGACCAAAGTTTCCACTTTACTATCCCCAGCACATTCACTGCTCACTCAACGAAAGTTCAATAATTACAACAATAGCAATGCTCACAAACTTTGTGGCAGAAAAATCCATTTCCTTCGGATATGTCCCCTTAATCGTTAATTTATTTTTTAATATTCCCCAGAAAACAAACTAAAATTTCCAGAATGCATCTCCAAGTTATTCGCTTGATTAAAGTTATTTCAAAATGCGGTTTCACTGAATTTAATAATTAAATAAATTTAAATGATTTAACGAAATGTTAAAGAACAATAAATTTTATCTCCGCGGACTCTGGTTTCTTCACAAATTTCTACGCAGCTGTGATGTGAATTCAATCTTGTGATGTTTGTCTGGCTGGAAAAGAATTGTTACATAATTCATGTCCAGTTATATATCTTGTCTCGTGATCTCACACTTTAAATTCTAATCTAGTCCTAACCGTTATTAACACTTGGATATCCCATGAATCTACGTACAAACCAAACAACACGCCATATAATTACGATGTCATATCTCGTCATACCCTTTTATGAATTTTGCACACCCCTCACAGACAAACCAATCATCACGACCATCGCTCTATATTTTGGACAACCCTGAATTTGGTTACTCTGTTCCTTATACTCGAAGTTCATGGTTTCAAATGTTCAATACGTCCCCAATTAAACAAATTTTACAGTATTTCACAATACTCAGATCATTACCGGCTATGAATTTCAACAAATCCAGAATTTTAACGTCTTCCCCGGCCGAGAATACAGTACAATCTCAATTCCACGCCTGTCCCGTTATCACAGCTGAGGCCTCTCGTCCCCAAGTTCGCTTGGCAGTAACATGAAACACCTGGTTTATTCACAGTTGACTGGCTTCTCAAAATGCTCTCTTTAAACTCTGCCGACAAATTAAACAAATACGATATTCTAACCAACAAAATGCACAGATTATGCTTCAAGATACCCACACTAATTATACGCGTCGCCAATTAATACCGCTATGGATTTCAACTATGAATTTCTTTCCATTCTCAACATTATAAAATATTCCTCGGGCTATCATGTCCCGGCTTCAATGACAGGACTCTAACCTGATTCGCACATCTCATCTCAACTCATATAAAACATTCCTCGGGCTTCCATGTCCCGGCTTCAATGACAGGTCCAACCTGATTCACAAATCTCATATCAACAAAACTAACCTCTGTTTCCCAGCTCCACAATTATCATCGACAAAGAACTAGAAAAAAATCCTTACTAGAAATCTCGACGTCTAATATCGCACAATGCATTACTCATGAACAACTTCGCATAAATGATATCGTATTTAATAACTTGATTTTTACGAACAAAATGATTGAAACATTCTACTAGATCTTTTTATTGTCAGTCAGACACAGTTTAAAATGGGCCTAGAAAACGTTTCTCTCCGTGACCAAATTCATCACCCTAGGTTCTCACCCGACAGCGCGCTTCTACTCGATTGAAAATGAGTGACCATGGATTTCTACGTTATTAACTCAAATTGCAGACAGGAAAAAATTACGTCGACTGAACATCTTTATTTGGCATCACAAAATATAGGCAGTACACTCACACGGATGACGATCTACATTGGACGTGATATCACTTCCGAACCCTATTCAATAACTTTTTACAACCTTATACGGCACTCGCAAGACTTCAAAAATTTATCCAAGTGGAAAATAAAACAAATGACTCTTTTAGTCGTACTCTCACATTTACAAAACTTAGTAGGGGTGACCACTGCGTCGTATATCCCCTTTCAAATACACTTTTAGAGATCATGAGACAAGATATAAGAGGTAGTAAGATGGAAAGTCACCTACCTCATGTAGCCACACCATTGTTCGTCATAGGGCTCACCTGCGACCCTGGCATTTTATTTAGCCATTTTTACATTCATGGCTTTATAAACCATTATGTTTCTTCAGGTTTCCTGGAATAAAGCATAAAAAAACGAAAATACCCTTCACTTGTTTGCTGAGCGCACACGATGGACTATAATTATTTCCGCACACGAATTACTTAATCACATTAGAATTTATTCAGTACATTGACCGTCCTATCTGGTACAATTATTTCACTCAAGAAAACTATCTCCTCATGGACTCAAGACCTAGCCACACTGGCTGAAATCTGCAGTTGAACTCAGTCTACTTTCGTTGTTTGATTTCGCAGAGCAGCTCAACAATTTTTCGTCCGCTTTGTATCACAAATGCCGGAGAAGGAGACTTCGTCATGGCGTCCCTTCATATTTATAGCAGTTACCCCCTCTCTTCGGATATCTCCCTTTGCCGCCAAGAACATTTCTATAAATTTTCTGACTTACCTAAACTGTACTTTCAAGAGTTTTGAAAGTGACTACATGCTTGCTACATTTCTGGCGGTAGTGTTCATGGACATTTAAAATGTATACGGGTTCGATTTGTGAGATGATTGACCTCCTTTGATAGGCACTATATTTTTTTGACTTGGCTTGGATCACGCCATGTACACGCGCTTTGAAATAGTTCACAAAAATGACTTGAGATTCTTCCGCCGTTGACACGTGTGGCTGACGTCACGTACCCCAGAGCGTGGGACCGAAGGTAATCAGCCCCTCGTCACGTGTCAAATCCATGCTATCAAGAATCCAACTTGTAGTTTGATTGTTAATTTATACATAATGTTCTTAGGGCACAAAGGTCATGGGTTCAATACAAATTATAAGTATTTGTAAATAACAATGCCGAAATCACAGGAAGGCAAAGATTCAATGATATGGGACAATGCATGCAAATAGCATGGCAGCTAAGCGGGATATTTTGGATTCCTCCAATTAGGATAAATTGTACCCCTCTTTTTCTTCCTCTCTTCCACCTTTCCCACACTCCTGTATGTCAAACATGTGAACATGGCCCATTCTACCGCCCGATGTACTTCCCGAAGCCAATACAATGCATTTTGTTGTTTCTGTCGTGGTTCGTAATGTGGTGTGTTGTATAAATATGAAGAGGTGTGTACTGAGCAAAACACAAACACTCAGTCCCCAAGCCAGGCGAATTAACCAGACGTGGCTAAAATTCCCGACCGTACAAACAGTAATTGTAGCCTATATATGGCCTAGGCGTAATGAAGAGTTAAGGTAAGAAATGAGACGATTCGCAACAAAATGGGTATAAATCCTTTACGATGCATTCACGTGCATTTGCTGTTGCGGCATATAAGCTCGTGACGTTGAGATTAATGAAACTACGTACCTCTTTACGCGAATATCTTGCTTTGCACAAAAAGTTGGAATATATTATATTGTTTCTCTTCATTGCGCATGACGTGTCCGAAACAATCTAAATACCTTTTCTTCACGACTTGCATCAGCTCTTTATTCGTGGCCGATCCACTGTAGGGCATGTAGGTCAGTTGGTCTACCCAAAATATTCTGAGGAGCCTTCTATTGATCTACATTTCGATCGCGTCTATTCTCCTCGTAGGGACACCAGTGGTTCCAGAACAGCCCGGAAGCTGGACATATCCAGAACACTATCGGCCCTCCCAATCGTCGCGGAGTTTCCAGTAATGGCCCATCCAGGGAGATGTCAAAGGACCTGGCTTCGCACTCCTCTCTCCGTCCTGAGCGATTGGCTGCGCGGTGAGCGGGTGGGGCCACTAACTCGGTGACGTCATTCGCGGGTCGGCCAGGATAACTTGCCCCTTCCGAGATTTACATTAAAACAGTGAAAACCGTTACAATATGTTTGATAGTATTGAAGTGAAAGTTTTTTTTACAATGGCTTTACGTCACACCGACACAGATAGGTCTTATGGCGACGATGGTATAGGAAAGGCCTAGGAGTGGGAAAGAAGTGGCCATGGCCTTAATTAAGGTACAGTCTCAGCTTTGCCTGGTGTGAAAGTGGGAAATTACGGAAAACCATCTTCAGGGCTGCCGACAGTGGGGTTCGAATCCACTATCTCTCGTGTGCAAGCTCACAGCTACACACCACTAACCCCACACGACCAACTCGCCGGGTGAAGTTGAAGGTCTAAGGTGAACATGCATGTCCCACGAGTGAGAAAGGGTGATAAAATAATTGTTATATGGGTACCATCATTGAGAAAAAAGACTAAGAAGGCTAAGAGATGCGCAGACAGAGTGTTATTAAAGCAGTGGAGGATAAAGGTCTTCAAGAAACGGACTGATAAGATAGACGTCTGGTTTAATGTTGTAGAAATGTATAGTTCAATACATTTAACATGTTCTTACGAAGAAGTTCTTTGCTATTTGCTTTACGTCGCACCGACACGGATAGGTCTTATGGCGATGAAGGGAAAGTCTAGGAAAGGCAAGGAATCGGCCGTGGCCTTAATTAAGGCACATCTCCAGCATTTGCCTGGTGTGAAAGTGGAAAACCACGGGAAACCATCTTCAGGGCTGCCGACAGCGAGGTCCGAACCCACTATCTCCCGGGTACGAGCTCACAGCTGCGCGCTCCTAACCGCTCAGCTAACTTGTCCGGTGAACAGATCCGTCACCTCCGCAATTTTCCTTCTGAACACTCAGCTAAGAAACCCGTAGTCGCCAATCCACGCTCCCAAGACGAAAGCCCCTGGCATCTCCTTTCATTCACTTCTTAGGCCATGCATGGAATTCCGCGGATGCCACTCCCAACCACAGGGGCAGCTTACATTATGACATCCGATCTTCCAGAACTGAGTAATGAGAAGAATATAAATTATAATATCGGATGACATTTGGCTATTCGAGTTTACCACACGAAGAATTCATTGGGACATAAAGTTGTTTGATGATGTAATAGCAAATACACCAGTACAATAAGATTGGATAATACTCAAGACATGGACGCACTTTCCACCAATGTTCTGTTATCCTGCAAACTTCTGCGAAACACCCGACACCATTAAATTAGATCGTTCATGGCCAAAGAACTGAGGAAGAAGGCTTTTAATGTCAACGAAGACGTTCATGGATTGATCATGAACGGGAGTTCACGTCGTACCGACATGATAGCCTTCGGAGAAAACAGTCCAAAAGGTTCCATCATAGACCCAAGTGTACGGTTCGAACACCACAAAGGCCAACCAGAAGAGGTGAACCTAGAGAAACAAGAGATCTACGAACCCTCAATGCCCAATTACAAGTCAAAATACAATCTTCAAGAGACTGAAGCAATAGGATTAATGGTCGGAGCACAGCACGATACCTCGACACGTCGCGGACACATGGAAGCGTTTCCAGCTAACCATGGAGGGCATTCACGAAATAGTTACGATAGCCCTCCGAGGTTCCATTAGGCTCCTGAGCCACCACCTATTTAGCGCATAATGTCGTTACTGATAAGAATTTTGAAAATTGTGTAATTTCAGTGTTTATTCTTTCGTAAAATCTGCGTGAGCACAGTAAATGCGTCTGATTGCCACCAAATCATAAGTACTTCACGACAATAATAATTGTGGCCATGTTAGCATCACTCTTATCTCTGCATTCCAGGAATTGTAACTGGTTCTTTTTCATGTTGTCCGCCATTTAGAAATATGGTTATTGGTGTCTGCGCCAGTTATTGAGGAAAATGAAAACCCACAGCCTGTTTCCAGTCATTCGACAAGGTCAGGAATGGAATGAATGAAGCCTCATCTAGCGGCGAGGATATCAAAAAATAAATGCGGCCAGTATCCAGTATTCGGGAGATAGTGGGTTCGAGCCCCACTGCCGATTGTCCGTATTACCTTTCATACATGTCAGCCTGTTAATGCAGGAGTTAAAAAAAAACCCTGTATATGTAAGGTCGTAGAGCACTGGGTAGAGGTTCATCGCATAGTCACCAGAAATACAACCCGCTACACTGAGTTAGTTACATCCTTAATTCATTTTGATCACCACTCAGTTCTTGTTTCGGTCATGTGCTTGTCCGTAAACATCCGTGTGTACCGGAAATGTGTTCACCAGACTTACTTCAATATATTCAAAATTACAAAAGCTAGCAAACACTTCCGACTCCTTGGCTGAAATGGCTATGGGTTCAGAGTGCGCCGGGGTTGATGCCCTGTCAGGTCATGGATTTAAACCATGTATGGTTAAATATTCCAGCTCGGGGACTGTGTCTGAGTTCGTCTCAATGCACATTTTTATTTGCATACAACACATCTTACTATAAACCACCAAAGACACACGCAATAGTGAGTGCATCATTTCAGATAGGATTGGCGTCAGGAAGGGATTCTGGCCATACAACTGAGCTTAATCCACGTTAGTGCCAAGCCCATATACTTCAGAAAAGGAAAAAAAACCGAAGGAAAAACGAGGAGAACTATAATAAGTGAGTTGGAAAGAGTAAGGCCCAAAGAGTCCAACAAGGCAGTACTATTGGACCTTTATGTTTTCTTATGTATATACAGTAAATGATATCGGTAATGAACTGGATTCACAGATAAGGCTATTTACGGATGGTTTTATACTGTATAGAGTAGTAAATGGGTTGCAGGATTGTGAGAGGTTGCAGGGTGACTTAGACAATGTTGTGAGAAGGACAGCGGATAATGGTCTGATGGTTAATAGGATGAAAAGTCAAGTTGCAAGTTCCAACAAGAGCAAAAGTCCTCTCAGTTTTAATTGCTGTGTTGGGATGGGGTGATAGTATTTCATGGGGAACCCTGTAAGTACCTAGTTGTTAATATAAGGGATGGGCTTCATTGGGGTAATCATACTAACGAGGTTGTTAAGAAAGGTTACAGATTTCTTCACATGGTTATGAGGGTATTTAGGGGTTGTGGTAAGGATCTAAAGGAGATAGCGTAGAAGTCTCCGGTACGACCCCAATTAGAGTATGGTTCCAATTTATGGTACCACACTACGACTACTCCATACGAGAAATGGAAAAAATCCAAAAGAAAGCAGCACGACTTGTTCTGGGTGATTTTCGACAAACGACTGGTGTTACGAAAATGTTGCAAACTTTGGGCTGGGAAGACTTGGGAGTAAGGAGATGAGATGCTCGACTATGTGGTATGTTTCGAGCTGTTAGTAGGGAAATGAAATGTCGTATGGCTTTTAGTGCCGGGATATCCCAGAACAGGTTCGGCTCGCCAGGTGCAGGTCTTTATATTTGACACCCGTAGGCGACCTGCGCGTCGTGATGAGGATGAAATGATGATGAAGACAACACATACACCCAGCCCCCGTGCCATTGGAATTAACCAATTAAGGTTAAAATCCCCGACCCGGCCGAGAATCGAACCCAGGACCCTCTGAACCGAAGGCCAGTACGCTGACCGTTCAGCCAAAGAGTCGGACGTCAGTAGAGAGATGGCATGGCATTGACATTGAGCGGAGGTTTATAAAATAGCAAACATAATGTGAAGATGAAGTTAGAATTCAAGAGAACAAACTGTGACATTCATTTGTAGGGCGAGGAGTAACGGACTGGATTACATTATCTAGGGAAATGTTCGATAAATTTCCACGTTCTTTGAAAACGTTTAGGAAAGAGCTATGTAAACAATTAATTGGGAATTTGCCACTCGGGTGGCAGCTCGAAATACAGATCTTTGATGATTGATTGATTGATTGATTGATTGATTGATTGATTGCTTGCTTGCTTGCTTGATTGATTGATTGATTGATTGATTGATTGATTGCTTGCTTGCTTGATTGATTGATTGATTCTACCCAAATTGCTTTCGAGGTCAGGAGGTGCACATTGGCCATTTTGTGGTAAAATGGGAGCTCGGCACAAGCAGTAAAATTAGTATATGTCGGCACGGTGACGTGATAGCTCTTACCGAGAAGTGTCATTCGTCTACGCTAAATCTATCGATATCTGAAATGATATTTTTCTGAAAGCCGCCTAGATGCTTGAACACATTGTGAAATAGTTAAGTGTACGCTCTGTACCGAACAGATCTCAGGACAATAGACACTGTCACGGAGATTTAGAAACACTTCTCTATGTCCTGGGATCCTGTCTACATGCTGAACTGCCGCGTAGTTCTGGCCATCATACCATCAGATCTTGATTGACGACGGTCTAAGACTAAAAGGCTACACAGTCTATGAGGAGGTGCATGGTCTCTCAAGTGGCGGAAGAAACAGACGAACAGATATCATCGCCATCGAGCCTCACACATCAGTAGCCTACAAAATCGACCCGACTATCCGGTTCGATGAAAATGAAGACTAACCTGAAGAAGCTGATCTTGAGAAAAGGCTAATTTTTGGAACCACAATACCGAAATACAAAGACAAATACAAGCTTGAGTCCATAAACATCACTGGCCTCATCATCTGTGCTCGAGGGAGCATTCCTGACAACTCGTGGACTTCATGAAAAGATTTGGACTAGTGCTGACCTTCTTCACTCAGTTGTGGCAGCCGCATTGAAGAGGTCGATAGCCGTCTTCAGAAACCACACGTACCGTATAGACCATAAAAACCACCTTGAAGCTACCCTACTTTCATTTAAGTATTAAGAAATCTTTTGTGAAATAACATCTGTTGGCTAAGGTAATCTTTGTCCTTGTGGCACCCTGCAAGTGTTGTAGGAACATACCTTATATAATGTACTTTGTAAACATTTCAGAAATGACTCAATGTCTTAATATAAAGAAGATCCATACATCCAGATTTAAGTCTCGTACAACAAAGACTGTTTGAAAACAGACATACAGTTTCGTCCGAGTTATGAATGTTAGACAAACAATGGAAATGGAGAGAGAAAATCCAATAATGATAGCTGCCCTTGTGTAAGGGTTACCGTGAAGATACGTCATAATTCGTTTTTCAAGCAATATTTCAATAATATTTTCAATTAATGTGTCTACCATTTATTGATTTAATATTTTTAAAGATTTTTCTATCTCTCTTAATGTAAACTTTTATTTAATTTGTAATTTGTCGTACTAACAAAAAGGTTTACAATTTGAAGAGAGTATCTAAAAATATCAGTGACTATTCTAGTCTCTATGTACTAACTCCCAAACTCCGAGAAAGTTTACGCAGAATGTAAATATTACTCCTCGAGCACCAAACAGCAGCCCAATCACAATGAAAATGTATTGTTTCCTTTAAACTGTATAAATTAGAAATGTTAATGAAATTAAACAATTGAAATTAAAAGTTAACAGATTTAATTTGACATACACATTTCTTTAAGTGGAAATAACTTTAAATTATATTATTTACTGTAATACACCTATATTTTGGTTTCAATTAATAAATAAGAACGAAGTCATCTAACATCAGGTCGAAAATGATTGAAATATATCGCTTCCTATTTAAAGCAGATTGAATATCAGTACTTTTTGAGTGCAATCAGAAACTGCAACCCTAATAAACTCATTTCAGAGCTCCTTGATTTCATTCATATTATAGCCCTAGAAGTAGAATAAGTACGAAGTATATTCTATTAATTGCTCATGAGTGTTTGATCATTGTATGAAAATAATGACTGGCAGGAGAAGTGCAATTTCTGCATCTAATATAAGAAATATTTCTGTAATTAAGAAAAATCGTAGGCAAAAAGGAATCCGGACGGAGCTTTTACCGTCGAATCCACATTCAAGTACTTGATATGATCCACCTGTTGTAGTTTTGTTCTTCCTACCTCATATTTAATCCCGTAGATTTCATACTTAGTGACATGACGTTAATTTTGAAAAGTTCTAACTTTCATACCATGCTCCATGCACCTCGTTTCAAGTTCCGAGGTATGAAATTGAAAAAAATAATTAGCAAATGGAAAACACACACACACACACACACACGCACACACACACACACACACACACACACACACACACACACATATATATATATATATATATATAAATCTATTTTTTATTTTGTGTGGCTATTTCTAGCTGGGTGCAGCCCTTGTAAGGCAGACCCTCCGATGAGGGTGGGCGGCATCTGCCATATGTAGGTAACTGCGTGTTATTGTGGTGGAGGATAGTGCTAAGTGTGGTGTGTGAGTTGCGAGGATGTTGGGGACAGCACAAAGACCCAGCTCCCGAGCCATTGAAATTAACCAATGAAGGTTAAAATCCCCGACCCGGCCGGGACCCTCTGAACCGAAGGCCAGTACGCTGACCATTCAGCCAGTGAGTCGGACATATAAATCTATAATACTCGTAGACTGTATCCCTACATACAGCTGTTAAACAGGGCCGTTCCTAGAGATTACTTTTGTAATGAAATGCAATGGTGTATGACTTGTTCGTGCCGGGATGTGTCCGAGGACTTCGGCTCGCCAGGTGTAGGTATTTTGATTTTACTCCCGTAGGCGACCTGCGCGTCATGATGAGGGTGAAATAGTGATGAAGACGACACATTCACCCAGTCCCCGTGCCAGGAGAATTAACTAATTGTTGTTAAAATTCCCGACCCAATCGGGAATCGAACCCGGGACCCCTGTGATCAAAGGCCAGCACGCTAACCATTTAGCTAAGGAGCCGGACACTTTAGTAATAATCTTCCCTGGTTTACAAGGTGGGTGGGCGGAATCAGGTTATTAATTCCGTCAATAGAACGTATAGGCGTATTAATCATCAACAGGTCGAAGAGCAATAATATTGGCAAATCAATAGATCAAAGCAAATTAACACACACAACACACACTATTGTACAATACGTAGCCCTGTAGCCCTGGTCTCGAACCTAGTGTAAGCCACGCTATTACCCACCCTGCAGGGCGGACCGAGGAATTTCCACGGCCCATTGGTCCTGGCATTCACCAGCCACATTCCCGGCGGCAGATTTAATTGAACTCACTCACATATGCCATGCACCTTTTAATAACAACTACTACTACAGCGGCGGCAAAGCACGTGGTGTGTGGAATGTTGGGAGTCTCACTTCTCGAGAATTACATTTCTTTCCTGCAACAGAGTTAATGTTACACAAGGGGAGGAACGAGTGAAATTAGAAGCTCATGTGCTGAGTAGAACTTTGATGAAAAACATGAGGAATGTTAAGGTGACACTCGAAATACTCTTTACAGGTTTGGGATTTAATTGCATCGTATTTTCTTGGTGTCGCAATATTAAGAATGCAGTAATCTGGAAGGGATGAACAAGATACTTACTAATTACGCGCTTGGAAACCTAAGTAATCCACCGGTTTGCTGAGGATGTGCCCCCGCTGGAAGATAGACGAGTTCGGATCCAATCGATATTGATCCATAAGGCATCTTCCTGCCTCGAGAGTCGTGAAAGTAGCTACTGATAATAATAATAATAATAATAATAATAATAATAATAATAATAATAATAATAATAATAATAATAATAATAATTAGTCCGCCTCTATGGTGTAGTGGTTAGTGTGATTAGCTGCCACCCCCGGAGGCCCGGGTCCGATTCCCGGCTCTGCCACAAAATTTGAAAAGTGGTACGAATGCTGGAACGGGGTCCACTCAGCCTCGGGAGGTCAACTGAGTAGAGGGGAGTTCGGTTCTCTCCTCAGCCATCCTCGAAGTGGTTTTTCGTGGTTTCCCCCACTTCTCCTCCAGGCAAATGCTGGGATGGTACCTAACTTAAGGCCACGGCCGCTTCATACCCTTTTCCTTGTCTATTCCTTCCAGTCTTCCTCATTTCCTCACAAGGCCCCTATTCAGCATAGCAGGTGAGGCCGCCTGGGCGAGGTACTGGCCTTAACTACGCCAATAAAGACATTTATCTATCTATCAATTGGCACCCCCGGCGGTAGAGCAAATATTAATTACATTTTAAAATCTAATTCCTATATACTAGTGTTCATAAAAACCAGAATACCTTGAAAGACTGGATATAGGAATTTCATATTCACAGAACATGCGCGTTAATATGTTCTGAAGAAATGATTAGCATTTGAACAATGACGGCCTTCAGGTTCAAGGTCCGCATCGATATATCGGCGCACCACCACCGACTGGTAAAATGTGTCTGCGGGTCTCGTTGTCGCTATAACCGAAGGTAATGGATCAGTGTGACTTAAGCAGACATGCAAGATGCCTTGCAGACGTTTGAAAAAACCGTTGGTATGAGAGAACGTGATGAATCCATCCGGGAAAATGCTGCTCGTGTGGGACGAAGTGTGTCGGCAGTGCAACGGGTGTGTACAAAATGGATCACAGAAGGCCGGAGAACACGATGAGATGGTTCTTATCGCACCACACATACACTCCCCCCACCCCCACCACCGAGAAGATCGACACCTCATCCGATTGGCATTGCAGGACAGATCTGCGTTCTCCTGGGCTCTGGCGCAAAAGTAGAACAGTGTAACAGATCGTACACTGACTGGAGCGGCAGTCCGTCGCTGCTTACTACGTTCTGGGTTACCCACTTCTCCGCCTACCTTTACAAAATGTGCATAAACATGATTGCAACGGCGTATGGAACGACGTCACTGGGGACAGGAATGGCAGCAGATAGTGTTTTCAGACGAATCCAGGTTCTGTTTGTTCGAAAATGATGGCAGTATTTTGGTTCGCCGTAGACAGGGAGAGAGGCATCACACTGACTACATTCGCACAAGACATACAGCGCCAACTGAAGGACTTATGGTGTGGGGTGCTATTGGGTTCAAGCACAAATCACAGTTGGTGAGTGTCCAGGGCAGTGAGACCAGTTTGACCTTTGTGAATGACATCCTGCGACCCGTAGCCATACCGTTTCTGCACGATATCCCAGAGACATATTTCATCAAGATAATGTGCGACCACATGTTGCTGCACGAACACGTGCCTTCCTGTTGTCATAGGATGTCAGACTGTTGCCCTGGCCGTCCGATCATCGGCCAGTATCCAGTATTCGGGAGATATTGGGTTCGAACCCTACTGTCGGCAGCCCTGAAGATGGTTGGCCGTGGTTTCCTATTATCACATTAGGCAAATGCTGGGGTTGTACCTTAATTAAGGCCACGGCTGTTTCCTTCCCAGTCCTAGCCCTTTCCTGTCCCATCGCCGCCATAAGACCTATCTGTGTCAGTGCAACATGGATGGCTATACCCCAGGACGCCATTCACGCCTTATACGCGTCGATGCCATCGTGCATGGAACAAGTTATCAGTGCCCATGGAGGACCCAGTACCTACTAGGCAACAGGACAGATGCCGAATCTAGGTGATTGAAATGCTAATCGTTTCTGCAGAACATACTAATGAACATGTCCTGTGAATTATGAACTTCCTATCTCTAGTCTTTCAAAGTGTTGTGTTTTTATGAACATGAGTGTATAACGTGTTTACAAACATCACCCAACTGTGGGACAAGCATTTTGTTAAATTCTAACGGTAAAGGTAATATAAGTACTTGTATGATATAATTATTATAGCAGATTACGTTAATTCAGTATTTACATATTTGAATTTTTCTTATTTATTTATTCATTTATATTTATTTTAAACAAATATTAAGGAATCCATAACCATTTAATAACTCTTGTTGATTTTCTCCATCATTTCCTCTCCTGAATTCTTAAAGTAATTTTTAGACTTAAGTTTGTTTGAAAATCTTCCTGCGGCATTTGCAGGTTGTCGTGATGACAGAAGTACCTGAAGACATGCAGACAATTACTACCTAAAATTGAATGTTGGTAAAAAGAAATAACGTTTTTAATTCTGGGTGAAATTAATGAAATGTGTAAGGCTATAAAAATTGTTTCTATGTATGCAAATGGAACATGTAAGCAGTGTTATGCCAAGTAGGTTTATAAATGTTTTAACGACTCCAAAACGTTTACTAAAGTCAGCAACATTTTTAGGGATGGTCCCTCGGGTTCCAAGCATTAAGCCTATCATAGTCATTAATTCAAGATATACTTGAAAATAAAGCGACAGTTGGCTCGAAGATGTGCCCCTGTGACAGTCGACGGAAGGTAAACGTTTTGCATAAATATGTTCAGTAAAATGCGAAGTCAAATTTCAATTTACGAGGATCAGATAGTCTTTTTTCTTGTTTGTTGACGTTCAGAAGCTTAATATGCTGTCTCATTCAAATAATGGATGGAATCTCACCTGAACCATGCCTGCGGTGTTTTGTTTCTAGCTTTGTCGTCACACACATTCTACTCCAACCCCAATGACACTGTACCAGCATATTCATTTCACCCCTACGCACAACCACGTCGGATAGGGGTGGGTTTAAACAGCCAGCTAGCTACGTAGAGAGGTTAAGCTTCACCAAAATTAATTTCCTTCCTGCGTACGCCGATTATGATTCTATCCTGCGTACGCTACGCACGTCGAGATGGGAAAAACATCCAAATAGATTTTTAATATTGCAACATCTTGTCAAAAGCAGGAACACGTTATCACTCACCCCTGTGGCCTGAAGGTCTTTTCCCTATATATATGGGCATTTCCTGCTAACAATACGTCCGATGCTGCTTACTGTTCTCATAGTAGATTTGTGTTCACTTTGGATCCGCTGTCACTAATACGGGATGTAAAATCATCCTAATACAGTAATTACATTAGGCTATGTATTCACAGAATGTGATGCTAGGTCTCATAAACAATACTGCCAAGGATTGAAGAAAAACATGTTACGTGTTTATCGCTGGAGATAAAAGTTGACCCAAAATATAGGCTGCCTTTTTCGGAACGTTGGCATAAAAGATTAAATGTTTATTGCTAAAGTAGCTTAATAATATTTGAAAAATAAACGGATTTATTTATGGGCATTTAAACTGGTTCGTTCGTAATCTGTTTACCCTTCAGGGTCGGTTTTTCCCTCGGACTCAGCGAGGGATCCTACCTCTACCGCCTCAAGGGCAGTGTCCTGGAGATTCAGACTTTGGGTAGGGGATACAACTGGGGAGAATGACCAGTACCTCGCCCAGGCGGCCTCACCTGCTATGCTGAACAGGGGCCTTGTGGAGGGATGGGAAGCGGCCGTGGCCTTAAGTTAGGTACCATCCCGGCATTTGCCTGGAGGAGAAGTGGGAAACCACGGAAAACCACTTCCAGGATGGCTGAGGTGGGAATCGAACCCACCTCTACTCAGTTGACCTCCCGAGGCTGAGTGGAGCCCGTTCCAGCCCTCGTACCACTTTTCGAATTTCGTGGCAGAGCCGGGAATCGAACCCGGACCTCCGGGGGTGGCAGCTAATCACGCTAACCACTACACCACAGAGGCGGACATTTAAACTGGTACAATGGATATTTATTTAATGATGATACGAAAGAGAATAACTGTCGTGACTTTTGATATCATTAGAAGAATATTTACACAAAATATAAATGTATGGTTAGGAGGATACTTTTCTTCAATGTTTATATATAAACAATCAATTTGCAATTACTTTTTAATTTCCTAGTTCATGACCTGGTTCCACACTGTCTTGAGTCATCATTTTCTTTGGCATTCGTTCTGGTGAAAGTACCATGGAAAAATACAGACACTTTGAGGAAAATAGTCACGTTCTTGAAAGTTTGTCAGCGAGCTCGATAGCTGTAGTCGCTTAAGTGCGGCCAGTATCCAGTATTCGGGAGATAGCGGGTTCGAATCCCACTGTCGGCAGCCTTGAACATTATTGTGCGTGGTTTCCTATTATCACACCAGGCAAATGCTGGGGCTATACCTTAATTAAGGCCACGGCCGTTTCCTTCCCAATCCTAGCCATTTCCCGTCCCATCGCCTCTATAAGACCTATCTGTGTCAGTGCGACGTAAAGCAATTAATAAATAAAAGACGGTTTGTCCTTTAGCTTTACTGATGATAAACATGGAAACAGCGATGGCGCGGAACTGTTGCCTTTAGAGTGGGAAAGATTAGTCACTGTGAAAATGGAAAGGGTTTCTTTTGGATTCTAAGGTTTTATAAATCGGAAATTGCGTTTGGAATCCCTGTGAGAATTCTCTGTTATCAAGTCTTCCTGTGCCTTTACGATGCAAACTTGTAGCTTCCTATCCCTCCTACTTTTCAAGAATATTATGTTCGCCTTTCAGACCCCTTTATTCCTCCTGTTAGTAAATTCTTGATTACAAACTGCCCTGGTAGGTTTTCTCAAAATTGAGTCAATTAACTTCTTGGGACCACCATGGGAAATGTCATTCATAAGTATTCCAACACCTTCGTTCATTAGAGGTTATCTGCAAGCAGTCTTTCCGATTCTAAGGTCTTCTAGTCTTTGAGATATGTCTAGTCAGGAGAGAAACGATTTTTTATGTGAGATTGGTCACTGACAAGGGATTTGAACGTACGTAACTATTTTGAGTGAATACTAGACTACTACTACTACTACTACTACTACTACTACTACTACTACTACTAATGTGATGTTTCGAACATCACAGAATCATCAAACTGTACAATTAATTTGTGGTTGGCCATTTAAAATTATTATGCATATATAACTTATGCGGTTTTTAGTCATCTATTTCACTTTATCATCTCATTTCTTTGTATCACGGTAATAACGAAATCAGAACGAGTTAAGTCTTGAGTAAGGTATTACAACATCACTCATATTAATATCTTACAGCAATTTCCAATAGCATTAGGCCAGTCGACAGGACATGCAATGCTAATTTTAGCCCTTTATCACGAGATTGCATATTTACCTAGTCCCCATCGTATTCTGAAAAGGCAGTTAGAATTTGTCAACACCCACTTTTTGAAGCTTGTTACCTGACGCTTACGAAGCGCACTATGTGAATGATCGTTGCGAAATAAGATGATGGATATACAGCGATGGAAAGAAGAAGGCATAGAACACATCTTACTGGAATATGTGATATGGGAGATGGAGGGAGATTTTAGAGTCTATATACTTCAACGACAAAAGCTCGAGAAGGTCTTAGCGTCTGATGGTCTTAGCGTTTCAACTACTGAAGGTCGTAGCGACTGATGGTCTTAACGCCCCAACTACTGAACGTCTTAGCGTCTGATGGTCTTGAGGTCTCAACTACTGAAAGTCTTAGCAATTGGTGATCTAGACGTCTCAACTACTGAAGGTCTTAGCGTCTGAAGATCTTAGCTTCTCAACTACTGACGGTCTCAGCGTCTGACAATGTTAGCGTCTGATGGTCTTCACGTCTGTTGGCCATGAAAAAAGAGGAAGAAGGTCTTTCTCGTCATTTTTATTATGCGAAAGAAGACAGGTCAGATAACAAGATGCTCTCCATTTAGTTTACAAGTTCACTTCACATCTGAGTAGAGCACTACTAATAGATACTCTTATTGAGATCTGGCTACCGCAATGAGGAGAGATAAAGTTAGCAAGAGACCGGTTTTGAATTATCTCGAAAAGTAGTTATTTTTGTTATATCTTTAGTTTCGCTACATTTCTGTAATACAGAAGAATACAAGTGTATTCTCCCCACGAACGGGAACCAAGGTGGTTTTGATAATGAAATTAGGACTCATTACCACATTATATAATGAGTATTATAGGAATTGTTAAGGTTAGGAAAGTCGTTGCCCAATTGTTGGGCAATGTATGAATTGGGAATAGGACTGGTACTTACTACGACAAAAGACAAGGCCAGTGCGAGAGAACCAGGAAACAACAGCTCCTACATCGAACGTGTCCAGATACCAGAATCTAAAAATTGTGAGCTAATGGCATAAATTACTACAAGTCCCCGCGTAACATTTAATTTTATCAAATTTTATTTCATTCAGTTTTTCTATTTTTTCCGTAAGTTCAGTCCTCGTAAATATGCCGTTACGTTTATCATCCTAATAAATCGTTATTTTAATTGGCACTTTCATAAATTCTTGTTAATGATCCTTAGTTTCCTAGTTAGAGTGTACTTAATGGTTAGTGTTATGTCACCCTACCTCTGGGAGTATTGAGATTCTCACACCTTATTACTATTAATTGTTAACTATTGTATTCAAGCCATAATTTTGAAGGCTGGCGCACAAGCTATATTGTTTATGGAGAGGGAAATGAGCGAGTATTTATTTATATTAAAATTAAGGTGACACGGCACGTCACAATACTACTAACTTAAGTTCCTTCAAGTTCTGTCATTTTTAATAACTGATGGAAAATTGTCTCGCGTGTTCTGCTTCTTTGAACAGGTGGTCTTCGTCGGCAGGCGGGAAACAGCGGAAACATACCGGTAGTACGACGAGAGCAGCGCACATACGCTATCCGCGTCTACCTGCTGTCAGTGCTGCACATGGCGTTTACTCAGGATATTACTCGTAGCTGGTGGTCGTAAGAATGTGACTCGACTGTGTAATATCCATAAGGTGGAAGTGTACTAAAAACTGTGCAAGCCGTAACATACAGGTGGGAACAATTGCAGTAAGGTATTAGTAATAAACAGATAAAGGCTAAGTCAGGAATGAAAAGCCCAGGAGAAAAATGTGGGTGGACGTGTGAATCTGCTTTCGTGGTACAGTTACTGTATGTGAGTCGAATGGTGGAAGGTGAATTACTTAGGAGAGTAATTAACACCAATAGAGAGGAAGAGAAGTACCGGCTGAGTGGCTCAGATGGTAGAAGCGCGGTCCGTCCGAGCCAAAGTTGGCCGTTTCGATCCTACTTCATTTCGGTGATATTTCAATGTGCTCAAATACGCCACCCTCCAGGTAAGAGGCAAGATCACTTTCCTTAGACCATGGGTCCGGTTAATAGAAAGTTATCGAGAATGTGTGAGACTGAGTATTGATCAAAGGAGTTCAATAAGGAGGACGAAATATTGATAGTCGTAGTAGTTGTTTTAAACCCATGCCTGTCAAAGTTTTGGAGGTGAATGGGTTGCTTTTGCTGTATGGGGATTTTCACGTTCTTTCTCCGTCTTATATTCCTATTTTAGGTTTAAATAAGCTTTATATGAATGTTTCAGGAAATTCACTGTCACTGGTAGAATGTACCCAACAGATATTTTAAAGTCGTCCCTGAAATCCAGAGTGGCATTTTTCTCAGAGCAGAATTAAAAGTATGAGATCCCTTAGAAGAAGTCAGTAAGTAAATCTACAGTAGATTCCATTGTCATACATTTAATCGTCGACTGGCCGTCTGTGCCGGAATTCGATCCAGTATCGTTAAAGATCGGGACTCCAATCTATCCGTGCTACTCAGGCGTCCTAACAGATTATAACCACACAGGCTATTGTGTTGGCCCGGAAACAAAGCAGGCACAGAACACAGTCTCCTCCTCTCCTGCCCTTCACAAGTTCAATAATATAGGCGGTGGAAGAGGGCGCAGGTATTTACAAGCAATGCGAAATATTGGGTAAACACTCCTCTCAGACTGGGCAGAGGAGCTCGCTAAATGACGGCAGAAAAAAGCACAAAGCTTCCCCTTCTGCTCCTCAGGATATTAAAAATTCAGGTATTTCTGCTGCATCTGTGTTTGTATTTTCTCTCCCCTGCCTAACCGTGCCGGGGAGAGGTGAAGCGCTCTCTGAGAGGATGCTCTGATATACAGGGCTGCATAATGAAGGCTCCTCCAACACCGGCTATGGTGTTCTACACGATATTTACAGAGAGTAGAGGATGAACATGATTTAAAGAGCAGATTATACTTTCTTTATTATAAAAATGTAATAATAATAATAATAATAATAATAATAATAATAATAATAATAATAATAATAATAGTTAATGTCCGCTTCTGTGGTGTAGTGATTAGTGTGATTACTGTCATCCCTAGAGGCCCGAGTTCGATTCCCGTCTCTGCCACGAAATTTGAAAAATGGTACGAGGGCTGGAATGGGGTCCGTTCAGCCTCGGGAGGTGAAGTGAGTACAGGGCTTTCGATTCCCACCTCGGCCATCCTCGAAGTGGTTTTCCGTGGTTTCCCACTTCTCCTCCAGGCAACTTACGGGATGGTACTGAACCCATAATTCTACGATGATAATTTTTTTATTTTTCTCAATATTAATTTCAAATAACAAGCTACTTTTATTTTTGAGAGCAGCCATGTTGCGTTTCAAGAGCCTCTCTGTCGCGTGGGAACGAACTCACCCGTGGCGAGCTCGTGAAATACCGTGACACCTCGGTGGACTTCGAGTACTCAACAATTCTTCACATTCACGGAATTCTGCGTAACGAGAGATTTTGGCAACACAGTAAATACAGAAATAAAGAATCTAAATTATTCTTAAACCCTACGTGAAGACAGAACCCCCAGGGTAAATATAAATGCAGTTAAGCCTCGGGACAAATCAGCGTCAGATCAGAGGACTAGCTACACGTGCCAAGGTCAATGGATGAAGAAAACCCGCGAAACGCCCGGGCAGAAATAATTTATTTCGTCTGTTATGAGTGTGGGAAAATTATGAAAATAACGCCCAAATAAATTGCAAATATGTCCGAAGTCATGGAACGAATTTCAGAAAAATCGGTCTATTGGACGAGAAATTAGTAGATTGCATAATCAAGCTTCATGGTGTTAGTGGCGTCACCCAATAAGAGTATAAAAGAAATCCCCCGCTGTATATTTCTCAGTGTCCGTCTGGTTACTGGAGCAGCGAAGCTCTCGACGTTCGTCAGAAGAAAGTGCGAAAAGTTGGTCTCCAATATAACTCAGTACATGTTCGTGGCTATGGTTAACAATATATTATTTAATGGAAGATGATAGAAACTTTTTTTGAGCTGCCGATAATGAAACTTTGAAGGTCTAGAAGTAATTGAATTTCTCTCGGTATTCAGCGTGTGTTTTTTGTAGAAGAGTTGAAGGTAGCCACTGGGCCTGGTGTCTTATCTGTTTGTAACACCTGTCCTAACCAGTGCAGGCTCCTGGGAAAATTGTGTCAGTCGCCATTTGAAAGGCGAGCACACCACAAGGTGATCATGTCGAAAGTGTGTTATAGAATATTGTGTAATCTAAGCTGTATATATTTATAAGAAGATGATGATAAATTTTGCCATGGAGGGCTAAATAAACGAGGTGGCTGGTTAGATGCAGCCAGAATCCAGAACGATGTCTACGATCGCAGGTCTGTGAACATTTTATATCTATGTTGTAGTTAGAATGTTGTTTGTCCCAACCAAATTTTTCCTTGCGTGTGTCGGGTTGATATTTTGTAATGATCAGGAAAAAAATATTATATTTTTTGGTCAGCGTGTGAAAATTTTTAGTTTTGCAAAATTCACGCCAAGAAACTGTAAAATGCGACGTTGAACCTTGTGTTATTGTTCTCCGAGATATTGTCCGAAGTGAAAAAATTTAGGAAGGTGATCATGATAAAGTAGTCGTGGTGAATGTCTTAATTTCAAATATCGTTTGAATTCAGAAATTTTTTGTCGAAATTAATAATAATAATAATAATAATAGTAATAATAATAATAATAATAATAATAATAATAATAATAATAATAATAATAATAATAATAATAATAATAATAATGTTTACCGCGGGATAACATTTTCCTATGTTAAAAGTGCATTTAACAAGTATGGTTTACCAGGATTGCAGGCATTTAGAAAATTTCCAGTGAAATCCGATAAAGTTATGTTTTATTCATGGGAAGTAAATTTTGTGACATCGTGTATGTCGATGATATGGAAAATCACGGTGTATTCTTGTATTCTCGAGGTCCGAAATTTGTAATAACAGTAAAATGAAGAGGTGTATTTTATAATGGTTATTGTTTTTCACATGAGGATTGAAATTTGAAAAGGGTCTTGAAATATAAGAAAAATGGATTGAGAGCGAAGAATTTATATATGTGGAGATGAGAGTGGTAGAAATATTGAAGGTGAAAGGGAGCCTGGATTTTACGTAATACCGCCGAGAAAAGGCGAGGAGAATGAGTTTTGAGACAGGCTATGTTTTCCGAGGAAGGATTTGTGAGACAGGCTGTATATTAAATGTGAGATTTTATGCGGCAGGCTGTAGTATATTCCGCTAACAATCCGAAAGCTAGGACCTGGAGAAGGTCGGTCCGAGATCATTACTGTGCGAAGCACAGTAAATGTTAATTAAGGTCCCAAGTGAAAAACGATTCTGGTGGGTAACTCTTGGTAGTAAAATTTCAAGTGACTAGTTACGTAAAGTCAGTAATGGATATTGGAATAATATGACTTCAAGGATAAAAGAGCATTTTGTGTACAC
This sequence comes from Anabrus simplex, assembly GCF_040414725.1. Taxonomy (NCBI): domain Eukaryota; kingdom Metazoa; phylum Arthropoda; class Insecta; order Orthoptera; family Tettigoniidae; genus Anabrus; species Anabrus simplex. The sequence continues at coordinate 1,184,121,049 of NC_090265.1, forward strand.
GGTTGGTGTTGTTTGGTTGTAAGGACGAGCTTCCATTCAGTAGAGTTCATAAATTACAGGGTGGTAATTTATCAGTAAATAGGAGCATTTGTGAAATAAGATATTCGACGTTTTTAAAGCGATATGTTTGACTGTGTAAATTTATTGAATTTCGTTTCACTGGATGGTCATGGATATGCATATTTGTTGTGAAATGAAGAAGGTTTTTCAGGCGCTATTGATTCCTGGTATGCAATGTTCGTAAACGGTTTTTGAAATAAAATGGGAGTGTATGGAAATCTAGATCAAAATAAAATGTATTAAAATACTGTAAGTTCTTTGGACGGAACACATTTTGCGTCTATTATAAAACTGAGACTATCGAGCTCGATAGCTGCAGTCGCTTATGTGCGGCCAGTATCCAGTATTCGGGAGATAGTGGGTTTGAACCCCACTGTCGGCAGCCCTGAAGATGGTTTTCCGTGGTTTCCCATTTTCACACGAGGGAGAAATGCTGGGGCTGTACTTTAATTAAGGCCGCTTCCAACTCCCAGCCCTTTCTTATCCCATCATCGCCATAAGACCTATCTCTGTCCGTGCGACGTAAAGCCAATAGCAAAGAACAAAAACTTGTTCAGCAATGCTATATGTAGGTGTCAGAACCTACATGGCGCGAAACAGCAACATTTTATTTTTCGCCGGACATAACACGTCCTGTTCATAAGATAATAAATTATAAAATTTTACCCTACACGATGGAAATATCAGACAGGTCGTTTCATACTTCTAGTCAGTAATTAAAGCAGACTTCTCGTCTCCTGTTTCTGAAATGAGAAATGCAGACCGGGACACTGCTGTAGTAACGTGAACCTCGACAAAAGAATTAGTGGATAAAAGACGTCCTCTTTTTTTGTCATGTTAGGATTTCGCTAACTTGACCAATAAGAAACTCTTCTTCTTGCCAGCTGTTACCACAGCCGTCGTCGCCACCGAAGTGTAGACTAATGTCCATACAAATGATTCTTTTAGGTTGAGACTGAAACTTCATGGCTCGAGAAAAAGAAAACAGTGTAACTCTAATTTCAAGTAATTACTTTTGTCTTAATGTTACATGAAACACAACTGGCTTGTACTGATGCCATAAATAATAATGATATTGGTTTCACGTCCCACTAACTACATTTTAATCGTTTACTGAGAAGCCGAGGTACCGGAATTTTATCCCGTAGGAGTTCTTTTAGGTTCCAGTAAATCCACTCACACGAGGCTGACTTATTTCAAATACTATTGCACGGAGCCAGGATCGAATATTCCGAGTTTAGGAGACTGTCGCTCTACCGTCTGAGCTACTCAGCCCGGCTAATGTCATGAAACATCTTTATAACTCGGGGGCATAATAGCTGACTGACATCATCAATAAGTTCTCAGCGTCCATGGATCGGTCTACGATCATTACACCTGGGAGTTTTGAAATAAGTCACGCCACTACTGTTCACATTCGCCGTAAAAATGGAGGTCCCGTGGCTGCGGTCGGGACATCAACAGACTTTAGGACTTCTTTTATTTATTTTTTACTTTTTTACCATTTCATAAGATAGTGACAGAGTTTCTACGGTCGGCTTGTCAAATAGCCTGTCGCCAAGCATTTTAAAGCTGCTGCCAGCATCTCCCTAAGTTTCGGCGCTGAGGGCAGGCATTTCCTCTACTTCAAATCGGTATGGAATTCCCGGTAATACTCGGGTGGCTGATTGCAGTGGTTTTCCACTGGGCGGTGGGGTGGCCACATCCCGACGCCAATGAATCCATCAGGAAGAGATTTGACGTTGCACCGATTCAAGAAAAATGCGCGAGAGTCCCCACTGTCGGCAGCCCTGAAGATGGTTTTCCGTGTTTTCCCATTTTCACACCAGGAAAATGCTGGGGCTGTACCTTAATTAAGGCCATGGCCGCTTCCTTCCAACTCCTAGGCCTTTCCTATCCCATCGTCGCCATAAGACCTATCTTTGTCGGTGCGACATAAAACCACTAGCAAAAAATATATATTTTTTTAGGTGCTTAGTTAGTAACGTTGTAATTCATCGTAAGAGAACAGATTGTATACTACAAATGTGGTTTACTATCACTATAAATAAATAAATAAATAAATAAATAAATAAATAAATAAATAAATAAATAAATAACTTCCTCAGTTACACGCAATGATGGAATACATCTAAAGAATAGCAGTTAAAAAATATAATGAGCTCATGGTATTCTCCTCGCATTCAATATTTTATATTTTAATGTTTATTATTGTCAAAATAAAATTCCCCCCTCATGTAGACACAAATCCTGTAGATACCCATAAGAAACGTTATAGGTCTCGCTACAATTGCTTCTGAGAAAAGTATACTTGCAAGGAAATTAAATAATAGCATGCGCTCATTTTTTGAGCGACTGTACATGTCACAGCCGTTTCCTTTCCAATCCTTGACTAAATTAATTGAATATACACATCAGAAGCGCAGTAGAGCCACAAGTTTTTTACTAGTGGCTTTACTCGTACGTCGCACCGACACAGATAGGTCTTATGGCGACGATGAGATAGAAAAGGCATGGGAGTTGGAAGGAAGCGGCCGTGGCCTTAATTAAGGTACAGCCCCAGCATTTGCGTGGTGTGAAAATGGGAAACCACAGCCGCGCGCCCCTAACCGCACTGCCAACAGCCACTTAATGAACGATGGTTTTGGCTATGGTGGCCCCAGCAATATACAGATATCAAAAGAATGTTCTACTGTATTGTACCATGAGTTTCAGAAACTGTACAAATAAATTCAGCTACAGATTTGCCACTTACTTTCACGCGTTAACAATCATCCTAATATCGTCGTATATATTATTTCGAAAAAAAAACTTAATCTGAAGAATTTTCTTTTTTACGATTTGCTTTACGTCGCACCTACACAGATAGGTCTTATGGCGACGATGGGACAGGGAAGGGCTGGGAGTGGGAAGGAAGCGGCCGTGGAACTGATTAAGGTACAGCCTGGTGTGAAGATGGGAAACCACGCAAAACCATCTTCAGGGATGCCGACAGTGGGGTTCACTATTGATGATGATGATGATGATGATGATGATGATGATGCTTGTTGTGTAAAGGGGCCTAACATCTAGGTAGTCGGCCCAAATACCCACTATATCCCGGATACAAGTCTGAAGAATGTGAGCTAGACATATACTAAAGCACCAGTCTCTTTTAAAGATCTGTCTGAATGTACAGTCAACCGCTAGGAAATATTTAATTTTATACATTCACGAAAAGTGAGGATATTCTTAAACTGTGGATATGCCGTGCCTAAAGAGAATTCCCATCTTGGAATCCTACCTGCTGTTCAGTGTGTTCATCGTATTTCAAAGAAGAGGATTCTGAAAGAAAGTCACCTTCTGCGATAGCCAGGTTTCGTGTGGTTGGGTGTACACTATTCGTATAATTGAATGATGATACACGCGGATATATTTTTTTATTAAGGGTAATAATAAATTATTGTTCATTTGTAGTTCGTTGGTCTGCATAGATTTTATATCAGTTAACCTTCAAAGCTTCTGTAAACTCATCAGGAAAGAAAACAAGCAAGAAATGAAGTGGTAAGGTCTATTTACTGAGCACATGTTCCCATGTATACATGCTCGCGTGATTACCTTGAACATCTACACCGATCTAACTAGTACAAAGTTTGCCTTGTAAACCATTAAGCGATTGTCACGAAACAAATATATAGGTTTAGGGGAAGTTTCTCTTCAAGTTTCAAGAGAGAGTGATTGTAAACAAGAGTACATTATCGCAGTATTATACAGGCACTTAAGAATGTTGTGCGACACCCACTTAAACCTTGCTCGCCGCAGATATAGGCCACCATATATAGAGTACCTCGCCAAGTTGATCCTCTCAGGTGAACTGTATATGGTTACTCATGTCTCAGAGAAAACATGTAGAGAAATATCTTCTTTGGCCATAACGGGGTTCACTTACTTGCGTGAGAACAGTTGAGTTGTATAATACGAGAAAAAGCGGACCCGGTCAAGAAAGCCAAGCAATACGACTGAGGATGTCATCACACTGATCTCGCGGCACTCCATTATCTGCAGGCCACCTGGATGAGTAGCAATCTTCTTGGCAGGCCAACGCCACAAAGGTGACTTGCCCTAAAAATGTGGCGCGGGGGGATCAGTGGGGTTTCTTCAGCCTTGATGGCCGAATAGCACTGTCTTTCGTTTATCACCAAGGTGGACGTAGTTCGAATTCCAGCCACTTCAATTTAGATTAATTTAATGAAGAGCCAAATCCCTGTGGAAGTCAAAATATATGTCTCATGTTTGTGGTTACGATATCAATAGTCACACAAAACTACAAACATGCTTCTTCCTTTCCTGCAATTCTTCATTTTTGGCGCTTCCTGCATTACGGATGTTCGGTGTTACTATGGTTGGAGAAGATAAATTGGACCCTCAGGCCAAAACACAACGTAAATTGCTTTACGTTTACATGAATTACGCTGCGTAATTTACGTCCTCTGTACCGGAGAGAGCCATCGTGCTTCCCGTTTATAAGTACGCCGTTCAAATCCCACTGTCGGCAGCTCCGAAGATGGTTTTCCGTGGTTTCCCCATTTTCACACCAGGCAAATGCTGGGAATGTACCTTAATTAAGGCCACGGCCGATTCCTTCCAACTCCAAGGCCTTTCCTATCCCATCCTCACCATAAGACCTATCTGTGTCGGTGTGACGTAAAGCCACTAGCAAAAAAATATGTAAGTACGCCACTGTAAACCACGTTTTTCATCCCACTTGCAGATCTAGGACTATCATTTAAATAGGGCTGGGATTTATAGTTGAATTTAGACTTTTGGTATGTAATGTAATGATTAGAAATTTTATACCACCAAGTCTCCTACCCTGCCGCCCAACGTTCTGATGATATTCCCCCCCCCCCACCAACGGGATTAGAACCGGCTAGCCACATGACGTCTTAACGGCCATGGCGGGGTTATTTCTATGGATGAACAAGTAGTACCGTGTGAGATGCACATCAGTTATGTATTTGAAAATTCGACGACCTATGCAATGGAAGGCAATTTGCGTACAGCGTCTCTAGTAAACAGAAGGCAGTTTACATACTTATAAACAGACAGACAGACCATGCACAGGTAATCTGTCATTGGGGAATCATAAAATGGAACTACATCTCTGATCAATCAATTTATTATTGGATCATTGACTATTGATATCGTAACCTCAAACACGAGACATTCAGTTTGACTTCCACAGGGATGTGGCTCTTCATTTTATTAATCTAAATTGCAGTGGCTGGAATTCGAACTACGTCCACCTTGGTGATAAACCAAAGACAGTGTAGACAGACGCTGTAGGGCAACACACCTTTATTGCCATGGCTTGCCAAGAAGACTGCTACTCATCCAGGTGGCCTGCAGATAATGTAGTGCCGCGAGATCAGTGTGATGACATCCTCAGCAGCAGTTTGTCGGTTTTATTGAAGTTTGCATCATCCCACTATGGTGATCGTTGTCTTCAGAGAAATTCCGCTGGAGCCATTTCACATCGATCACTCAGATTTCTCAACCATGACATACGTTGGCTAGAATCGATTTTCTGTAGCCCACAGATTACGATTATGCAGATTGACGATGCCATTTCTGATAAAGGTTGCTTCATCGGTAAAGAGGACCGACGACAGAAATCCCATAACTGTGATGGCTTGGTGCAAAAAACCACCGAGAAAATCCTTCCCTAGAGGTGAACTTTAATACAACCGACAAACATTTTTTCCTCCATTTCCAGTCAGAAATCAGTCCCTGCAGTTTGTCGGTTTTATTAAAGTTCACCCTGTATATTGAATACTGGAAGGCCGGGCGAGTTGGCCGTACGGTTAGGAGCGCGCAACTATGAGCTCGCATCCGGGAGATAGTGGGTTCGAACCCCACTGTTGGCAGCCCTGAAGCTGGTTTTCCGTGGTTTCCCATTTTCACACCAGGCAAATGCTGGGGCTGTACCTTAATTAAGGCCATGGCCACTTCCTTCCAACTCCTAGGCCTTTCCTCTCCCATCGTCACCATAAGACCTATCTGTGTCGGTACGACGTAAAACAAATAGAAAAAATTCTGGAAGTTAAATATTCATCTCAAATTATACTATGAAAGGCTGTAGAACATATCATGTCCTGTTCTCACAGCCTCCTCAATTATTCACTTAACCTGATTCCAGTAAGGTGCAGATGAAGAAGGTCCAACTAGCTGTTGCGGGCTGTTGAGGCCCCTTGTGCTGTAATCGGGTACAATGTTGGTGCTTGCTAACCTAACAATGCCAAATAATTTTAAAAAGGAGAGCGAAACCACAACAGATAGCCGCCCCCTATTACGGAATCGAATCTTTCGCCTCCTAATCAGTTCACTGGTATCGAGCATGAGGATTATCTGTTGAATTTCTTGTCCTCTATTTAATTAAAATTGTAATCATTACGGGAAGTTTAGAATGATATAACGTAGCAGGTTTTTTCAGAAGTTCTGAATTCTTCTTCTTTTTATTTTTATATCTTTTAATTTTCCTCCCAGAAATGCATCGAATTGGTTTCCCAGAACATGACTGTGTTTTTTACTATTCTTTTTCTTTTTCTTGTAAAAATACCAGCCACAATGGACAATACCCCAGTTTGGTCAAGGAGGCAAGAAAAATAAGCGATCACATTAATCATTTCAACCGTCTTTTCAGCTGCAAACTAAAAGTATGGGAATACGGGTACATAATTGTTTTAAATATTAAATAGATAGGGGGCTTATTGAATGTTCAGATAGTCTTAGACTTTGTCGGGGACTATACGATTTTTGATCGATGACATTAGTGATCTTGAGTAGTTGTTAAAAAAAAATAATTTTCTGCCGAGCTCAGTGACCCAAACGGTAGGGCACTGGCCTACTTACACCGTGTTGACGAATTCGATCCTCGCTCAGTCTAGTGGTATTTGATGGTGTCCAAATGCGCCAGACTCTCATCAACAGCATCAATAAGGGCACGTAAAAGAACTCCCGTGGGACAAAATTCTGGCGCCTCAGCGTTGCCGAAAAACATTAAAAATAGTTAGTGAGATGTAAAAGTAATAATATTATCGAATGTTTACAGGACAATCCTGAGATCCCATGAAAAGTCCGTCCAGCAAAATATAGACAGTCACTGAGATCTGATCCTGGTGGTAAAATACATACAATCACTTTAGTCTCAAAAAATAAAAAAAAAAATAAATAAAAAAAAATAAAAAAAAAAGCACCCTTAACATTCTTGGAAAACATCAAAAATGCTCTAAAGTACGTTAGGTTTTCGAGGTACTGGGTTAGATTCTCGACCAGTTCGAAGACTTGTAATTTTAAAAATGATTAATTTCCTTGTCTCGGGAAATGGATGTTTATGCTGTTCTCATTTTTCCTGCAACTTAGACCACAGTTAACACACAGTTTCCTGTTAACAGGAGATGTCACCCATCCTCGTCGGAGCGCCTACCTTATAAGAGCTGCACCAGGTTAGCAATAACCACAATAATAATAATAATAATAATAATAATAATAATAATAATAATAATAATAATAATAATAATAATAATAATAATAATAATAATAATAATAAACAAACAAAACCCCCTGGCGCAACAGCCCCGAAGGGCCATGGTCTACCAAGCAACCGCTGCTCAGTCCGGAGGCCTGCAGTTTATGAGGTGTCATGTGGTCAGCATGACGGATCCTCCAGCCCGTTATTCTTCACTTTCTAGACAGGGTCCGCTATCTTACCGTCAAATAGCTCCTCAATTGTAATCACGTAGGCTAAATGGACCTCGAACCAGCCCTCAGATCCAGGTAAAAATCCCTGACCTGGCCGGGAATCTAACCCATGGCCTCCGGGTAAGAGGTAAGCACGCTACGCCTACACAGAGGGCCAGCTAATAATAATAATAATAATAATAATAATAATAATAATAATAATAATAATAATAATAATAATAATAATAATAATAATAATAATAATAATGAGATGGAGAGATTTCACAAAAAGGTAAAATAAGATGACATCAGTCACAGACGACAATCAGAAGATAATGGCGAATAATGACGACGATGAGGACGACGACGACGACGACGAGGTCATTAAGCGAACATATTCTAATGGCTGACATCACTGAATATGAAATATAATAAGCAATGTGCGATCAAGTTTGAAATTGGAACTCAATAGGCAGTAGACCATGTATATTTTAACAAACGCAATCTTAAGAGCTGCTTGACGTGATAACGAAAGGGAATAGTGTAATTAGATCTGAGTGTAGCAATTGGAGTAGCCTACATATTGTATCTTCAAGTTTCTCTACCAACCACTTCTTGCCAATTTATTTGCAATCTGATAAATCCTCCTCTTCATCACTTCTATGTATATTATTATTGTGTCAGATTAACATTAATTATTGAGGATAGAATACAAAATATGTTCTGCATCTTGGAAAAGGGTATTTATCGGAAGGAAATACACGTTCTCTGAATGTAAAAAAATGGAAATGATGTTGGACCCAAGAATATAAACTTATAGTCACGTTAAATGCCGAGGATTCGGGAATCCAATTACGATGCAGCGTACTTCTAAGGATAGGATAAATTGGCTACAGATCAAATATAAACAACGGAAATACCCAGTCAGCAGTTTATCATCAAATTACACACAGAACTCGCTGAAGAAAATTAACTAGAATAATAATTATCCCCAGATATTGCAGTACAAATGAAATGAAATGGCGTATGGCTTTTAGTGCCGGGAGTATCCGAGGACATGTTCGGCTCGCCTGATGCAGGTCTTTTGATTTGACTCCCGTAGGCGACCTACGCATCGCGATGAGGATGAAATGATGATGAAGACAACACATACACCCAGCCCCCGTGCCAGCGAAATTAACCAATTAAAGTTAAAATTCCCGACCCTGCCGGGAATCGAACCCGGGACCCCTGTGACCAAAGGCCAGCACGCTAACCATTTAGTCATGGAGCCGGACATTGCAGTACATTTTTACCTGCACTAAACGATACACGGGGTACTTCTGTATGCTGAGAACGTCATGTTAACCGCCTAAAAGCACACCGAACCACGAATGGAATAATTGATTAGTGCAATATAGCTTGCGACTCAATAGAAATAAAATCGACTATTCGACGTCTCATCTCACAAGAAATCGGAGCAATCCGAGTAGATAGCGGAAATCTCCCGCGAGTGATGACGTTGAAATATCTTGTATCTACGATTGCCGATTTTATCAAAGAGGTCAACACGTGAATTAATGCAGCATAGATGACGAAAGACGATAAACGTCACCTGCTATCACCGGATAATAATAATAATAATAATAATAATAATAATAATAATAATAATAATAATAATAATAATAATAATAATAATTCCACCTCCAGTACCTGCGGAGTGGATTGAGTAGCTCAGTACTTGCTGTTGCCGGTCCCAAGCCCGGAGAAAGGTAGGTAGGTAGGTAAGGGTTATTCTGCCCGAAGGCAGGTCCGAACCTCCGCAGAGGTATTCCTGAGCCGGAGTTTACGTGAGACAGGGTGGCCAGTTCCTGTCCGCTCCTCCATTCCCTTACCCCCCACCAACAGCGCGTGGCAACCCATCCAACTCCTGAATACGCCCAATGTTGCTTAACTTCGGAGATCTCACGGGATCCGGTGTTTCAACACGGCTACGGCCGTTGGCGAGAAAGGTAGGAGGGTTGGATTAAAGCCGTAAAATAACAGCCAGGAAACATCTTTGAGGCAACCCCTAAGGCTCTATACCTTAGTTGTAACATCGAGATTTATTACAATCAATCTCCCCAATAACTTCAACTTATTAGCTTGACTTAAACGAAGCAACTATTCCAGACCCTAGTATACATACTAGGTTATAAAAACATAAAAACTTTAGCACTTCAAGAAACTAGATACACTGCTGAAAATCACTTTGAATTAGGAAATTATATAATCTACAAAGGTAAACCGGCCATCCATCTTCCTAACGCATCATTAAAATTCGGTACTTGATTCGCAGTCAGAACAAATACAACAAATTCAGTAATGAACTTTACATCTACTTCTCAAAGAATATCCCTACTCACAATCGAAACAGGGAATAAAATGTATACTTTAAGCAATGCACATGCATTTGAAAACAACTACAAGCAAAAAGACACACAGACATTTGAGGGATTATGGGACCTACTGGAAGAGACTAGAGCAAAGATATCCAAATATCATGTTAAAATTCTGCTAGGAGATTTCAATGCACAAAGTGGCAAAGTAAAGAAATTTAGAACCATTATAGGACTATACCCCATTCACAACAGAACCAACAAGAATGGAGAAAGATTAATAAGCTTCTGCGAGAATTTTGAGTTAAAGCTGATGTCAACCTATTTCCTGGCCCTTACACAGAATAAAATAACCGGGAAATCACCAAATTTTCACTTAGGAGAATTTTAAATACATGTAGCGATTTCTAAAAGAAACCGGAAAGAAATTATGAGTGATAAAGTGAAAAGGTGTTACTGACTTCGATCGCCACGTATCTTTAATCAAAGAAAAGTTTCAACCTGACAGACCCAAATTCAAAATAGTCAGAAACACAAGAATTGATCCGAAATTTCTTAAACAAGATTCAAACATTTTCCTTGCAAATATCTCCGGCAAAAAACGTTCCAAATGGATAGAATTAAAAGGTGCACTCATTGGAAAATCCCGGGTTATTGGTGTTCTTCATGGAAAACGCAAACATAGATGGTGGAACGAGACCTGCGACACGGGCATAGACCTTCTAAATTAAGCCTGGGAAAAATGGGGTTCCCATAAAAGAGAACAAAACTGGCCTGAATTCCTCAAAGTCCAGAAAGGTCCCAAAAATGATTAGATCCGAGAAACGCAAATATGATCAAAATAGACTGACGTAAATAGATCAAAACTTCTTGAAGAATAATGCAAGAAACGTTTAAAAAACATTCGCCGAGGAACTATAAAATTACCAAGCACCTACTTCATGTTTCAAACGTCGGGATGAGCTCCTGAAGACAAATGATAAAGAAAACTGCAAACTCCTCGCAAGCTACTTCCATGAACCTTTAAACTGAAAACCCCTTGTAGAAAAACTCTCATTTGAACTACCTACTCCAAATACAGGTTCAGAGCCCCTCTTACTGCAAGAAATCAAGCAAATAAAAGTAACAAAGCCTCAGGGGAAGAAGGTATTATCGCTGAATTGTTGAAATTAGGAAGATATCTCGATCACGTAGAAAATTTGTGTAAACTTGAAATGTGCCCTTATTCACCCACTCTACAAAAAGGGGGATAAATTAGACATTAATAACTACATAGGAATATCCTTACTATCAGTTGTGTATAAAATTTCCTCCAAAGCACAACTCACGAGACTTGAAGAACAAACTGAAAACCTAATTGGTGAATATCAGGAAGGATTTAGAAAAGGCAGGTCTTGTGTAGAACAAATTATCAGTCTCAAAAGCATCTTGCAAATCCGTATAACTGGACAAACGGTGATCACTTTCGTAGAATTCACGAAAGGTTATGACTCAGTATACCGACACACACTATTCTAGAATAATTCAAAGTTGACAAGAAAATGGGAGAATTAATTCGCAAGATGCTGACTGGCACGACTTCAAAAATTAAATTTCAAAGTGAACTTTCTAACCCTTTTTTATATTATCACAGAGCGTCGAAAAGGAGATGGTTTATCCCCGTGCTTGAAAAAGTTTTCATGACATGGGCAAATAGTACAAAGGGAATAACTATTGATCGATACTAAAAAATAATTGTTTTTGCAGTGTTTGGCCTTCGAAGATGATCTATTCTTTCTATAAACAGACAAGAAGCAATTCAGGCCCTTGAAAAACTTCACCAAATTGCACCCAAGACTGGGTTCCAAATATCGTATGAAGAAAAATCAGTACAAAAAAGGATTCACTCGTTATTTAGATGGAAAACCTCTAAAAACTAAATTCGGCAACATTGATCAAATGAATAAGATCAATTACCTACGAGAAGTGATTCACCCAGAGGGAATGTGGATGAAACTGAAGTCTCGGGGGCTGTATAGGAATTCTGAAAAGATCAACGACACCATCTGCCCACATTCTCAGAACGAACAATGACAGATTCACTAAAAGGATTCTCAAAATTGCTCTCTCAATGAAAGTGAAATATAAAAAGACCTTCAGAAAATTGGCACCCCACAGGAAATTGTTCAAGATCGGCTCCATTAAAATACCGACAACAGCCATAATTTTGGTTAGAAAATTAACACCAGGACCAATAAATCATGGACTGAAGTATGAAGGAAAATGTTCAGTGCCCAGATGAAGAGATTTTGGGAGAAGAAGGTAAGAATCAACTAAATAAGTTGTATCGCGCTCCACAGGTGGGCAAAACGCTGTAAAATAATAATAATAATAATAATAATAATAATAATAATAATAATAATAATAATAATACCCGTGCGGGGATTTACCGGTTACCTCCATCGGGCGCGTCCCATTGGAATTGGGGAAGCTCGCTGGCTCTGCCGCCAGCAGAGTCAGAGGGTAGTAGGGAAATAAAATACCACCGTGAAAAAAAACTGGTCCTTTGCCAGGGTTATGGCGAAGACTGGTAAATGACCAGAAGCCAGAAAACATCTTGAGGCAACCTCTAGGGCTAACAACCCTAGTTGTAAAAGGATGGGTACCCGTCCAAAGCAAAGTCAAGTCAAAAAGCATGATGGCACAACATTTCAAGAAACATACCCCAGGGGGTAAATCTTCGGATAAATCCCTCGTCGTGAACGCCACGGCGCACGAGTCTCGTTCGGATTCTGGGGGAGACTCGACATCATGCAAGAGACGAGTCGGAGCGTCTCGGTGTACCCCGAAGAGTCAAAAACTCAGACCAAAATCTAAAACCTTTCTAGCAACTTTCAACATAAATTCACTTACACAAACTGGCAAGCTGAAAGCCCTCACCAAAGCTCTTCACGAAAATCAGATATCCATAATGGCCCTACAGGAAACAAGGTACCCAGATGAAGAGATTTTTGAATCCGAAGGCTACCGATTTTTCAAGAGCAAAGCGCAAAGAGGAATCCTCAATGGAGCTGTGATGCTTGGAACCGCGTTTGCTGTTAGAACCAAGATCCTTAAATCGGTTGCAAATTTCGAACCTGTGAATGACAGATTGTCTATACTCACAATTAAATGCGCGAACAAAACCTACGCTCTTGTTAACGCACATGCTCCTACAAACGATAAGAACAAGTCTGATCCAGACGAAGTTGATAATCTCTGGGACCTACTGGATGACAAATTAAACAAAATCCCCAAACGCCATGTCAAGCTTCTTTTGGGTGACTTCAATGCCCAACTAGGTCGTGAACAGAAGTACAAGAAAGTTATAGGAAATTACCCTGCTCAAAAAAAACCAATCCCAACGGCAAAAGACTGGTGTCCATTTGCGAAAATCACAACCTGCAGGTCATGTCGACCCACTTTCGCCATCTACCCAGAAAGCAAATGACTTGGCGTTCTCCCGTCCAAGCTCTCGGAGAGTTCCAAATTGATCATGTTGCAATCTCCAGGAGAAACAGCCCTGAGATTATGAATGTCAAGGTAAAGAAAGGCATCAATGTGGCCTCAGATCATTATATGTCTCTTATCAAATTCAAACCAATTCCCGCAAACACAAGGAAGACAACCAAACAGATCACACGCTTCGACAATGATAAACTTCGGCAAAGGGTCAAGGAGTTCCAGGAGAAGGCTAGACCAAATGACTGTGACTTTAACAACGCCAAAAGTCTCCTTGTTGAGGCCGCCAAAGACGTTGCAGAAATCAAGAGAAGCAAAAAGCATGCCTGGTGGAGTGGTACCTGCGAATCAGTCCTCCAAGAAAGACTCAATGCGTGGAAACAGTACTACTCTACGAAATCAGAAAATGATTGGGAAACCTACAAAACCCAACGTGCCCAAGCAGCTAGGGTGTTCAGAACTGAGAAACGTAAATACGAAAAATCTCTCATTGAAAAGATAGAACAAAACTTTAGGAAGAATGAAAGCAGAGAGTACTACAGAGCCTTCAAACGCAAACTCACTGGCTATAAACCACCATCTCTATGCTTTGAGCGAAAGGACGGCACACTGGCGACGTCAAATGAAGAAAATTGCAGCATTCTGGCAGATTACTTCAAGAATTTACTTCATTTCTCTAGACCGCAAAGCGCCATTGAGACCAAGGAACCCTTACTCAGGTACCCAGATTCCAGACCACCCGACAGAGATGAAATAAAGCGCCACATTGCCCGTCTCAAAAATAACAAAGCGCCGGGGGAAGACTCAGTAGTAGCAGAACTATGGAAATATGCCCCAGAGGAATCACTTGATATCTTGGAAAAGCAAATAGAAGAAATTTGGAACAATGAGACCCTACCCGAAGATTGGAAAATAGCTTTGATCCATCCATTACACAAAAGAGGCAGCACGAAGTACATCAACAACTACAGAGGAATATCTTTGCTACCCGTGACTTACAAAATTCTATCACTTGCCATCCTGGAGCGTTTGGAAGCACAAGTCGAACATCAAATAGGTGAATACCAAGGAGGGTTCAGATAAGGTCGCTCAACAGCTGAACAGATCCAAAATCTCAAAACGATCATCAGATATTGTGCACTAAGGTCCAAGCAGTATGTGTCTGTCTTTGTGGACTTTAAGAAAGCCTACGACTCCATTGACCGGGAAGTCCTGCTAAACATCTTAAATGAATTTGGAGTTGATTTGAAACTGCTGGCATTAATTAGAGCCACCCTGACGGATACAAAATCCAAGGTGAAGTTCCACGGATGTCTCTCGCATTCCTTTGACATCAAAACAGGAGTCCGACAAGGTGATGGGCTATCCCCGATACTCTTCAACTGTGTTCTTGAAAAGATCATCAGAACCTGGCGGGTGAGATTACAGGAAACCAACTACAGTCCATTGAGAATAAGAACCAAATCCAAGGGGATCGCAACAGACTGCTTAGCATTTGCCGATGATATTGCTGTTCTCTCAAACGACATAGAAACCGCTAGAGCTCAAGTTGAAATTTTAAAGGAAATTGCCGAACAAACTGGTTTGCAGATATCGTTTGAGAAAACAGAAGTAATGACTAACATCAAAGAGGCTCCACCAAAACTCCATACAAAATACGGGGACATCACTCGAGTAGACAAATTCAAATACCTGGGTGAGATCATCATGAAAAATGGACAGGACAAAGAAGCACTTCAGGAGCGAGTACGTAAACTGGAAATTGCCTACCAAACATCCCGCACAATCTACAACAAAAAATGCCTTTCCCAAAACACCAAGATACGTCACTATGAAACAGTTCTGAAGTAGTAGTTCTATATGCAGCCGAAACCCTGTCTCTAAATGCCAACAAAGGACTCCTTGAAGAACTGGAGAAAAGAGAACGCAAAATTGTGAGAGGAATCTTGGGATCAAAGTACAGTAATGGAATCCATCAAAAGAGATCCAACAAGGAAGTCTACAGCAAAATAGAGAAAATTACCGACACAATCAGAAAAAGACGGGCACGATTTTACGGTCATCTGAAAAGAATGGACGAAAGAAAATTAACTAAAGAAATATTTCACTTTTTTGATTCAAACCCCAAAACCACAATTCCCTGGTTTAGAAATACCAAAGAAGACCTGAAAATGCTACATATCTCAGCTGAAGACGCCCTTAACAGAGATCTCTTCCACAAGGAAATATTGACGAACGGGCTAAACCGAGACGAGCAACCGAAGAGAAGACACGGTGCCCCTTGGACAGAGGAGCGTAAGCAGGCCCACTCACAAAGAATGAGGGAAATTTGGGCTCTAAAGAAGGCCAAGTTCAGTGTCAAATGCAACAAGACTTAACGTGGTCCTTGATGGCCCCAGCGAATTATATAATAATAATAATAATAATAATAATAATAATAATAATAATAATAATAATAATAATAATAATAATAATAATAATAATAATAATAATAATAATTTGACCACAGCTACCGTGTGTAGGATCTTGATTTGACGCCATAAAGCTACATGCGTGTCAATTTCGACGAAGGAAATATACGTTCCTTGAGCGTAAAAACGAAAAAAGCGTTGGACGCCAGGAACATAAACTTAAAGTTGTATAAACTACCACAGTTTTAGGTAATTATTTCTGGTCGTATCCGAAGATTCAAGAATCCAGGTAGTAGATAAATGGATTTTTATTGGGCGTTCTACAACTGAGATTTTATTATTTCAAATAAACACAAAATGTGTCACCGCAGTACTTTTACATGGAGACATTGTACGACATGAAGTGCTGAATGGAATTACCTCTGCCCTTCAGAAAACTCACCATTTTGCACTCTGGAGGCCGGCACTCTTACCCTGTGCTAACCTGTTCATTCCTATATAATTACTACATCCTACATCTACTCTGATCTGTTTGTCATATTCATACCCCGCCATTTTCACCGCCTGTACTTCCGTCAAACCAACCGAACAAGTCCTGGGTGTTTTAATATTTGTCCTATCGTTCTATCTCTCCTTCTAGTCAAATCTGTCCATATTGTTCTGCTCCCACCAATTCGATTCAGTATCCATTCTTGATTCGATCTGCCCATATCAACTTCACCATTATTCTGTAATGCCACGTTTCAAATGCTTTTATACTCTTTTTCCTGAGCTAGTTATAGTCTACATTTCACTTCCAAACAACGCCACGCACAGATGAAAATCTTAAGAAAGACTTCTTTCTAATTCCTATATCAATATTCAAAGTGAGCAAATTTCTTTTCTACTTGCGCCATAATTAATTATTTTGCTACCCATGTAACAATACCCATGTACTTCCTTTAAGACTTCAATTCCTAATTACCGGGCGAGTTGTCCGTGCGGTTAAGGTCGCACAGCTGTGAGCTTGAATTCGTGAGATAGTGGGTTCGATCCCTACTGTCGGTAGCCATGAATATGGTTTTCCGTGGTTTCCCATTTTCACACCAGGCAAATGTTGGGGCTGTACCTAAATTAAGGCCACGGCCGCTACCTTCCCACTCCTAGGCCTTTCCTATCCTATCGTTGCCACAAAACCTATCTGTGTCGGTGTGACGTAAAGCAATTAGCAATTCCTAATCCTAATCTAATATTTCTTGCATCACCCGACTTCGTTCAAGTACACTGCACTACTTTCGTTTTGGACTTCTTTCTTCATCTCGTACTTCTTCACAACTGTGTCCATACCATCCAGCAATTTTTCCAGATCTTGTGCAGAGTCAGATAAAATAGCAATATCATCGGAAAATTTTTGATTTCCTCTCCTTGGATTTTGATTCCATTTCCAAGTTCCTCTTTGATTTCTTTTACCGCATGTCTATTTAGGGTTATTCACTTAAGATGTCTAACGTCTAAGCCATTAATGATATCAATATTCTGTTTTCATATTTGTAAATGAAACCCAGGGGCTTGTAAAATAGCGTGCTACTTATTCTCACGGGGTGATTAATAACCGAAATACTGATACTAACTCCATATTTTAAAATGGAACGGCACGAATACATACAGCTTGCCTAAACGAACAACCGCGTACAAGTTCAAATATGTAAGAATATTCAAAATCGGACAGTTACTTTTTGAGATATCAATAAAACCGAATTTGGGCTATTGCATGCCCCATCAGACAGCGTGCAGTCGGCAAAGGACGTAAAGGCACGCAGGCTGTTTCCTGGCATTGATTCCAGCCACAGAGCGGATACCAGGTATGTACTGTGAACTATCGTATACATAATGTGATGTATCGTAACATACCTTGGGTATGCAGCGTTATTGCATGACTGGTGAACACACAACGGGGAAGGGAGATTAAAGTTTCTTAAAACAAAGAAATCCATGTGTAACAGGTTGCGCTCAGTTTGGCATCTTTCTCTCGGGTGGGAATGGGAAGGATTTGGAAAGGACGTCGGCCTCGGCCTATTTCAAAGGTACCAATCCGGTATTTGCCTTGTGCTGAACATGGGGCACTATGAAAATCACTTTCAGGTCGGGCGAGGCAGGACTCGAACCCGAATGCACGCTACTATATTATTCATTTGCTTTCCTAGAAGGAGATCTTCATGTGTCCTGTGTTATGTTTATTTCTCAATGCTCAAGTCATAGCTATTATTTTATTCCTGTTAAAAGCATCAACCCTCCTTGTCCTGCCATCAGTTCGCCTGTCATACATACTTTGCAAACCCCCTCACATGCATACGATATGCTTACATGCCTGGTATCCATTCTGTGGCTGGAATCACACCCAGGAACTGCTTGCGCGCCAATATGTCCTTGCCCGACTTTACGCTGTCGGATACGACATGCAAAACCGCGCATGCTGTTCTTATTGATATCTCAAAAATTAAATGTCCGATTTTAAAAATACTTACATATTTGAACTTGTAGGCAGTTGCACTTTAAGGTCAGCTGTATGAATTTGTGCCGTTCGATTTAAAAATATGGATTTACTATCAATATCTCGGATATTAATCACCCTATGGGAATACGTAGCACATTATTTTATAAGACCCTGGGTATCATTTACGAATATGAGAACAGAATACCGATATCTTTAATGACTTAGACGTTATTTCCGAGTAACATCTTTTTTTGCTACTTGCTTTACGTCGCACCGACACAGATAGGTTTTATGGCGACGATGGGACAGGGAAAGCCGTGGCCTTAATTAAGGTACAGCCCCAGCATTTGCCTGGTGGAAAATGGGAAACCACGGAAAACCATCTTCAGGATTGCCGACAGTGGAGTTCGAACCCACCATCTCCCGGATGCAAGCCTATAGCTGCGCGCCCCTAACCGCACGGCCAAATCGCCCGGTTGTGTAACATCTTAGGTGAATAACGCTGTATATACGAAACCACTATTCTGTCATTCACAGCGAAATTGAGAAAACGAGAATGTGTTAACAGTTGACATTGGTACCAATTACTGTGTAGGTTGTCATGTCTTCTTTACAAGTAAAAATTCAATGAACCTATCACGACCACGAATATTGAAGTTTTTAAAATAAAAATACGTTTCTTTCAGTGATGTGTTTGTCTCATAATTGCCATGATGACGTACAATAGTCAATAGGTGAATCGGCAGGTGTTCGAACTGCGTACATCCTGACTTATGCTGCCTTCCACAGATACAGTATATCGAGAAAGCGAGAACGTTTGAGAGAGTGAAACTGGTACCAGGTATACATCATAAGAACAATAGAATAGTGACCATCATACTTAACTGTTTAGTGAAAAGCGGGTGAATCTTTTGTTTTTACTCTGGCGTATGATAACACATTATTTCCATCAACATGCACGAGATAGTGCGCCTTCCGCTGACTATGAGGAATGAGTCTTGAGAAATGTTGATCATGGATGCTTCGTTGTAGGTGTGTCGATGGTAGAGGTGTGATTTGGCTGAAATCGAATTTCGAATGCTTGGTTCTTTCTGGATTAAATGCCTCTCATTCAATGATATGAGGTTGTCATTTTTTTCCATGTAATAATATTAACTTCATCTATTGGCATAATACTGCATCAAATACTACTGTCTGCTTTAGCGATTTCATGTTTTAAAAGCGTTAACTGATAAAAGAAAATCGTTAATACTTCATATTCAGTGAAGTGAGGTTATCATTTTGGAGCAAATAGCAGCATTAACAACATGTACCGGCATCAGACTGATTCAAATCCTGCTGCCAGCTTCGAATATATTCGCATTACCTGAGCGATATTAGCAAATGGCAATAATTCACTATATTTGTGTTCTGGGCATTTACGTTTCTGGGAAGTAGACACCGTATCCATTTGATTGCACTATAATGCCAGATTTAATGAGTGAATTAGAATTTGGTGATTATTTATCGAGAGATTATGTTAATTATTTGTTTCACGATATTGTATCCAGAGAAACAAATTTTAAGCCACAAAGTGCATTTTCTTTTCATTAGAGCTTGGACCTCTTGACTTGGTTTACCCGGATGTAGCTCTACACATATACAGATTTAGGGGGAATGTCAAAAACAGTGATTATGTCACACCCTGTAAATGTGTTTATCATGATGGCTTCAACATTAATATTTGCGATAGTTTTAACACTAATAATTTGCTGCCAAGACAGATGGATATTTTATTTAGGCTGTTCCCGACTCCTGCCCCAATGTTAATTCCCGTGTAGATCATTAGCAGTAGGGTGAAATAGCGGGAGTTGGTGCAATATCAAATGCGCGAAACGGCCGCTATACAATGGTTTATGGGGCTAACTTCAGCGAGCTGGCTGCAGTCGCTAATGCGGAAGATGGCTGCTATACATTGGACTTACGGGACTAACTCTGTGCAGTGCAGAACACCAGGAGAAGCAGTAGTAGCAACTATAAGCACGAATGTGAAGCAAAATACCGAGCTCTTTTTATATATACTAATTTCTTTGAAAGTTATAGGACATCTCTTGTACGTGCTCCTGGTTTTCGGCTACGTCCGCTAGGACTTAGACTGTAAAACATTCTGTTAATAATATCTGTCTTATTAATATTCCCGTCGAGAAAGTGTGCGTGACAAAAGAGTTTTAGAAATAGATTTCCATTCAATTTGGTATATATCCAATAAATCTGATCATGCATATTTTGTGGGTGAGTAAAATCACTGTTTCGGTCTTCCTATAAATCACCAGTCCATTCATGGGTTTCGAAATGATATTGACCTTGAAACCTAATCATGGATAGGTGACTTCTAAATATGGAGTTTGGATGAAATATATCCAATTGTTTTTCATTTATAAGGACACAAGCAGACAAGGGGACAGATAAACAGACACCAAAGCTACAAATAAGTGGATGAAACGGAAAACTAAAAGAAAATTTCGTCAAAATAATCAGTGTACAGACACCTGGTTGTTACGATTTTATTTATACAGATTTATCGGTAGGACCACTAATAATGTAGAAATTTCATATTTATATATTAGGTCTTCCCCTACATTATCATTTCACCCAAGATGAATAAAATTATCTATATCCTTCTGTAGTACCTTACACCCCGACTTTATATACCGAATTTCATTCAGTTCTGTCCACCTATTTTCTCGTGTCTCGCCCTTGATGTGGTCTAAGCAAAAATAGTCCAATTTCATGAATATATTTGTCATCAAAGCTGGTGCGGTAAAACTTTATAGGACTTATATCATCGGAAATTGTATTCTCTATAACTTTTGTGATGTAGTATTTATCGACAGGACCACTAATATCATACATATTTGAGAATCACATTTCAGGCCTTCCTCTATACCACCAATTCAGTCAGCGTGAATAAAAGTATTTATAGCCTAACCCAGAAAGGTGCATTTTTTTTAGATCTACCGACTTTACGTACCAATTTTTATTTAATTATGTTCAGCCATTTTTTCGTGATGTCCGTACATACATAGTTAAATAACGGAAAATTAGAAATTGCAGTTTTCTACTTACTGTGGACACGACCGATGCAGAAAATATAATTTTTTTTAAAATTGTAAGCAATGTACGGACAAAACTCTTATTGTATACTTTGTTTATATCCATCCACTGTTTTGCCAACCGAGTAACTGGAAGTCATATTATGACGTGAGTCCAATATGTTATATTTAACTGCCACGGCGAATACATGGATTCGGAACAAATCTTATTCCAAACTTTATCAGGATAACTAAGTCATCTATATATCTTCTATCTCTTTATCTATCTACCTGTCTATCAATGAACCTTTCTATCAATCTGTCTTTTCAGTGAAAGAAGGGAATCGAATGTGGACCCAACCATACAGAGAACCATTTATCATTCGGATGAAACTTTACAAGAAATAGGAAGTTTGATTTCAGAACCTGGAAAACATTCTATGAATAACGTGAGTGAAGAGACTATGGATTGTGTGTGTGTGCGGCATTTGCTAGGATTTGACCCCCTTAGAAGTTTTGTTCAAGGGGTTTGCTAACGACGTATACAGGAGAAAAGTCTGAGATTTGGCTGATTTGAGACGAGGTATCTTTGAAGATGATAAGCTTATACACACGTGTCAAGTGCTTGGTTTTTTTAAGTACCTGCATATCTCATACTGAGGTGTTCCAAAGTGCAAACAATTTTTGAGCCTTCATCAGTCCTCGCCAGAAATAGTATTCTTCCTAATGGAATGCCTTATCTATCTATCTATCTATCTATCTATCTATCTACCTATACTTCCTAGTCGCAATATCCTCCGGCTCCTTGACTGAATGGTCAGCAAAATCACCTTCTGTTCAGAGGATCCCGAGTTTGATTCCCGGCCGGGTCGGAGATTTTAAACTTAAATGTTAATTTCCCTGGCTCGGCGTCTGGTTCTTTGTACTGCCCCCAGCATCCCTGCAGTTCACAACACTACCCTCTACTACAATCACACGCAGTTTCCTATGCCCCCACCTTTTCCGGAGGGTCTGTCGTACAAGGGCTGCACCAGACTAGCAATAACCACACATTATTATTATTATTATTATTATTATTATTATTATTATTATTATTATTATTATTATTATCATCATCTCAATATTTCATATAATACCCTATCTACTCATCTAATGTTCATTCTCATGTTACCTCACGTGATTCTCCTTCACCGTCATGGCAGTGCAGTTTTATGTTTCCCAGTAAATGCCAGGCCGCTCGCCGTCTACAATGCCGGGTTAAGATCTTCGTTTTATCCGGCGCAGCATCAATTATGCAACAAGAGCAGCACATAACAACGGTATTACTAGCGATCCTGAAAACATTAATCAATACACTCGAGGGAGAACAACCTTTACTGCGCCCTCGCTTATCTTGGGTCACGCTAGTCGCACAAGAAGGCTTTACGAGAGACCGAGGTGCATCGAGCAGGGGTGTACACCATGTTTTAAAACCCTACTGAGTGAAACGACAATGTTAGTATCTTGTATCTGGGGAGTAAAACAATGATAAAGACGTTGTTTTTGTTTGGTAAGAGACGCGCTTCTGACTACTGGTTCTGCCATGTATTTAAGTTAGGCTTCGAAGAAATGAGAAGCGGTGCATTCAACCTCAGATATAACTGAAAAATAGGAGGGGTAAGATCCTAGTCTCAGTCTTTTCGACCGAGCGTTTTAGCTACACAGCTTTGACTATTACTATTGGTTGTATTAACGGAAATTAAGACTGAGAATGAGGGAAGAAGGAGTAAATCATTAAGATGGAATAACAATTCCGCAAGAACACTAAAATTTTAACCGTGATTCAGGTCGCTAAGAAATTTACTACAGTTGTGATTCTGCACGATCCGATGAGGGAACTGACAACCAATTATTGTATTCTCGAGAATTCTAGGGTAACTAGAAATAATAATAATAATAATAATAATAATAATAATAATAATAATAATAATAATAATAATAATAATAACCGGTTCCATGGCTAAATGTTTAGCGTGCTGGCTTTTGGTCACAGGGGTCCCGGGTTCGATTCCCGGCAGGGTCGGGGTCGGGAATTTTAACCATCATTGGTTAATTTCTCTAGCACGGGGGTTGGGTGTATGTGTCGTCATCATCATCATTTCATAACTCATCACGACGCGCAGGTCACCTACGGGAGTCAAATCAAAAGACCTGCACCTAGCGAGCCGAACATGTCCACGGACACTCCCGACACTAAAAGCTATACGCCATTTCATTTTTAATAATAATAATAATAATAATAATAATAATAATAATAATAATAATAATAGTACGGAGCATCTGCGTGGGAGAAAGAGAAATGAGAAGACAAATACTTAAGGATCTTTGGCGAGAGTGCAAGGAGAAGTGCATTGGTCTACGCGATAGCTTAGACGAAGAGTGGTCCAAGTCAAGAGACGAATTTCAAACACAGTAACTATACGGGGTTTTTGATCATGGGAATAACCTTAAAATGAAGTAAAAGTGAATCTAATTTACTTTAACTGTTTTATATGATATTTGAAATTTAATTTTGAATGTAATGGAAAAGGAAATGTAATAAATGGAAATTTATGTATGAAGATCCGCGAAAACACATATCTTCTGTGTGCTACATAATAAATTAATGTTAATGCTATAGTGAAGGGATATATTATCTGCAGTATCATGGTTCGATTCCTGGCTGGTCGAAAGGCTTTTACGTTTGGACTGAGTGTTGAAATTCATTGTCACGTCATTTGAAGAACCCAAGCATGGGGCCGTCTGATGAGAAGCAAAAGCAAAGGACTCAGTCAGGAAGATTTTTCCTTCGTGTGGCTATTTCTAGCCGGGTGCAGCCCTTGTAAGGCAGACCCTCCGATGAAGGTGGGTGGCATCTGCCATGCGCAGATAACTGCGTGTTACTGTGGTGGAAGATAGTGTTATATGTGGTGTGTGAGTTGCGGGGATTTTGGGGACAGCACAAACACCCAGCCCCTGGGCCACTGGAATTAACCATTTAAGGTTAAAATCTCCGACTCGGCCGGGAATCGAACTCGGGACTCTCTGGACCAAAGGCCAGCATGCTAACAATTTAGCCTTGGACCCGGACAGTCAGGACGATCATGCAGTATAACGGAGGCAGCCATAAAGCTAAACATATGACGCTCCAACTGTGAACAGGCCATCATAGTGGGTAGAAAACACCTTAAGAGATCATCGTTCTTAACGAACTGTACGCTATATGAAGCAAGAATTTTGTTAACATGAGTAAGTTTTTAGGATGGGCTCTATCTGGAATTAGCGTCATCAATCTCCCGATACAATATTGTAACCATAGCAACCAGTATTCGTATATGTCAGGGTGTCTCAAACGTCCAAAATCTCACGCGTGCAAAACGAGGCGCAGAGGTTCTGTGCACCGTGCATCGGTCCCACTCGGCTAGGTTCGGACCAGCATTTTGTCTCGGGGCGATTCGGCTAAGCTCGGCTCAACTCGGCTCTGATGCAAAGCGAGTGACGAAGGGGAAACAGGCGGAGCGAGCGAGACAGGCGTAGGGAAAGAGAGAGACAGAGCTATTGCTCATAATCGAGGAGTGGGGGAGATATGCACTCTGCTGAACCAAGCGAAGTCGTCTTATGCACCTTGCACCGCGCAATGCACCGGTGCATGCACTCTTAGTGGCCCTGGTCAATGTACACAAGGTCAGTAGTGTCAGCTTCTCACTTTCTCTACCTGAGAACCTGAGAAAATTTCGTATCAAGTGAACTCTGTACTAGTCCTCCATGTATAATTAAATCCTTGAAATGGCCGGAAAACGAGCTGGAATAAGAGACAACCACGCCACCTCCACATCACAGGGCTGGTTAGTAAGAATAATAATTAGGTTGGTATTATACTTACGAGGTTCATTTCCTCACAATCATGAGCCTTACACTTCTGGATACGTTCATTTATCTTTCGATTTACTATATGCCCTTAGTGCAACGGGAGGACAGTCGTTACTAGTGACATTCTATAGATTTCTAAGTCATGTAAAACATTGATTTGTTCACAAAATACCATTAAGAAAACCATCAGTTTTAATCTATATTGCTTTTATATTACACTACGTATTGAACCCTTGAACTTTCGTAGAATTATGAGTTCAGTATCATATGTTTAATATACTCATACATTTCACAATACAATATGAGAGTCGGTTAAATATGTGAGAATAAGTTCAATATTTGTTAAATATATGTATTGTCACTCAGTCACACAAAATTTGGCCGGCAAATAATTGTTTAATTTTATATATCCTCGAAACGCCAGTATATTCGTAACCTGTGAGTGTACGATATATTATACTTGGAATTCTAGCATCTTCAGACAATAGGATTTTGAAAGAAAACGATCTTCTGTGACGGCCACTTTTTGTGTGGTTGACTGTACATACGTTCGATTCATTTTTGTTAGGTTCTTCAATATGCTGGAACTAATTTTTGAATACATTTATAGACTACCTGAAAAAAAAGAAAACATATGGTAACATAATTTTACCTGAAAAAGAAACAATGTAATTAAATAGAATGACATGTTTCGATTCGTAAGCCCGAAGGTTGGTTGGATCTCCAACAGTTACAGCATCAGCTGCCATGAAATTCTAGGCATAATTGAAGAGTCGCACTAAGGAAATGAGGAGTGAGGTTATTTCCCGTTGCTTTCCTCACCGAAGCAGAATATTTTAATACTTGTCAGTCTGCCATGCTACTGAAACGCATTCATCAGTCGAGCCTATGAGAGACACTTCCACACACTTCAACACAGGGACTCACTGCTTAAGAACTGACGTTACTAGCATCGGTCATATCTCAGCTACCATCATATTTTCATAGGCAAAATGTGGCAGACTGATTTATGAAAGCAATACAATTTCTCTAGCCCCTACCAGAAGGTGCAACACATTGGAAGCACTTTATCTCAATAGAGATGTATCTCAGCTTAAATAAATAAATAAATAAATAAATAAATAAATAAATAAATAAATAAATAAATAAATAAATAGGTGAGTCGGTGATTCAATTATAAAGAAGAGAGTACATTTTTAGGCCGGATGAGTGTTATGTTCTTAGCATCCATAATAGCAGTGGAAATCTCATAGTGCCCAGTAATACATAATGAATATGGACGTAATTAAGGTCTGAATTCCACTTGCAATCCAGCATATCGCTATCGTTACTAATACAAATTATCCTACGGCATTTATAGACAATTATACGCACTTTGTTATTTTCCGTTTAAAAACGAACACCACTAAACATCATAGGTTGTTTATTGTTTGGTAGCTAGAAATAGAACGATTCCTCGCCTGCAGGCAGTTAGAATACATCGCCCGTACGTAAAAATCTCGCTGGTAATTTCGAGTGCATTAATACTCAGCGCATGAGCGACGCCCGCTAGATAAAACAAGGTGTCATATAACAAGGTAGGGGACAGCACGTATGGTATCGGCTGAGCAAACAGAAGTAAACCCTGGGAGCTGTCCGTGCGCACGACCCCTGGCCCCACCATAATTAAAAGTGCAAATAGCGGAACGAATTTATTAATTAACAAAGCAAACTTTGGATCTACGCGTATACACAGCACAGAGGCATGTTGCTGCGACACTGCCCGCGGATCAAAACGTCAATGCAGCGGAAAATCTTGATCAATGTTACCAGTATTTCCAGACGACTCTTCCATTTATATTGGACAATTTCTATACATCCAGTACGTAAATATTAACAAATACTGATTGAACTTTGTGTGGGTAAGACATGAAATCTGTCTTTCAGCTAACTTATGTTTAATGTATTGTATTTGAATTAACAGCTTACGGTTCTTATATTAGTTCCTGTTCATACTTAGATTATTTTGGTCCCTTAACTACTGTAAGTTCGGTATGGGATAGAATTTGATGCTTTAAAACTTAGTGCGTCGGTGCTGGAAGCTGTCATAAATGTTTTTCATCCCTAAGAAAAATGCAGAAAGCATGGAAAAATAATCAACATCAAATTATTACAATTAGTCTTCGGAGGTTTATAAACCAAGATTTTCAATATACGCACTCGAATATGTCTCTAAAATAGCTAAATTTGGCCTAAATATTCGAAATATAAAAGAAAATACGAATTTTACTGAAAATTTATGCATCGTATGTACGTAGAAGGTACTGGCTATGAGCTCTTCGACGCCATGAAACAGTTCATTTGCAATGTTCACATTGTTAGGTATTCATTTTAATATTTGTGATAATTTTGTCACCAAGTGAATAGTACTGTATATATTTATTACAAATTTATTATTTTAATATACCGTAGTATAAAACTTAAGCCAGGAGAAGCATGACATTTCCTTAGTTTTAACCATTAATTTAAATGTGAAATAAATAATTATCTTACCGGTAATATTGTCATCGTATTACCATTTCATTGTTGTGTTTTGTTAGTGGCTTAATTTTTCTCTGAGTTTAGCTTCTGATCTTCCTTCATATTAAATGTATCATTGCAATCCGTATCATGTCCATTCATGGAAAATAAATTGAGTTTGATGCGGTTTTGTGTAGTTTCTCGCTGCGAAATCAAACTGCGTAAAACCGTGTGTTTTCCTAGTGTAAATTAGGTTTGAAAAGTGACTGTCGTTTCAAATCGTATACTTATTGTCCACCGAAATGAGCTGAGTAAACAGACGTATTTTATTACTAGGGAGCGGATTTTTATGTAATTACATATTTTTTTGCGTAAGTTTTAACGCAAGTTACGAAGTTCATTATTCCTATTGTGCATCCCCAAGTGTAAAAACTGAATCTTATTTCACATAAAAACACATATTTTCACATTTTTAAAATGTAAATACATATTTTAAGAAAATATATAATAAGCACATAAGTCGGCAATATTTGCTGATCAATAAAATTTAAAATGCCTCTGTGTTATAAAACAATGCTCATATTTTCATTTTACGATTACGGTATTGTTTTTAACAGTGTATTTAACATAATGTATTTGAATGTTTCGGCTATTTATGGACTTCCCTCCATAAGTTCTAAAACTTGCTGGTCACTGGCTACGTCGTTACATTTAGACAGCGATTTGATTTGCTGCACAAGATATTTCCTTGCAAGATGTCATTCCAACTCTTTATGAGTCAGCCCTCTCGGGTTTTGTTTATAGAATATCAGCGAAAGGCAATCACGGTGAGATAAGGTGACGTAATTCCTTTACGACATGGGAGATCCGGAAGAATATTGCCCCACCATTAGGTAGTGGAATTTCATCACTCCTAAGAGTAAGGTTAGCTGTTCGGGTCCATATATCATTCCCGTGGTCGTGTGATTTTGTATGGATTTATAAGAAATATTTCCTTCAGTGTCCGCTGCTATTCTTTTTATTGAAACAGTGATTCACCGTAAATGCGTGTGTCGTAACCTGCAAAATAATGCCAAAAGAGAAGTCGAGTACAAGGTAGCGTCTTCAACAATATGTAGTGGAATTTAACAGCTTCACTACCGATGGAAAAGTATTATTTTGCCAACCGTGTGGTAAAACAATACGTGCAGATCAACGGTCTCAAGAAATCCAGCATTTGTCTGGAAATAAGCATACTGGGGCTGCTTCGCGTGTGCGTTCGCGACAATTACTCATAGTTGAACCAGCTACTTCAAATGCAGGCCCATCTAAATATTCCCAGTATTATTTAGATGTGTGCATAGCATTTGTTTGCGCCGACATTCCTCTTGGTAAAATAAATAATCCGGGACTGAGAAATTTCCTAACAAAGTATATTAATTTTGAGCCTCCATACGAATCCACATTAAGGAAAAACTATCTCTCAAAATGTTACAAAGAAACTTTACAGATAATTCGGGCAGTATGTGATAGCGAAAAACTGTGGGTGAGCATTGACGAAACCACTGATTCAAGTGTCAGAAAAGTAGGAAATGTTGTAGTTGGTGTGTTGAAGAATGACAAAACTGCTTGCGAACATTCTTATTTGCTAGCGTGTAAAGAAATGCTTGCTGCAAACCATGTCACTGTAGCTAGGTTATTCAATGAAGCCATGCACTTACATTGGCCAAAAGGTATAAAATACGACCATGTATTGCTTTTCCTTAATGACAGTGCAGCTTACATGGAAAAGGCAGCCGAAGGCCTTTCTGTGAGCTTTCCGAAAATGATACACGTAACTTGCGTTGTTCATGCTCTACACAGGTTATGTGAAACTGTGCGGGCTCAGTATCCTCAAGTGGATAAATTAGTGTCTAATGGCAAAAGAGTCTTCGTAAAAGCACCCTCAAAACCCGGATCTTGCGCTTCCTCCTCTGCCTATTGTTACACGATGGGGTACCTGGCTTAGCGCTGTGGTATACTACGCAGACAATTTCGAAAGTTTTGCATCCGTTGTGAACGTGCTAGATAAAAACGACGCGTCGTCAATTGAGATTCTTCAAGAGATACTAAAAGACAGCTCTTTGAAAAATGATTTGGCGTTTATATCTGCCAATCTAAGCTTCTTGTGTAAAACTATAGACATACTTGAAAAATCCACTAACCTGTTGTCCGAAACAGCGCTGTTGAAAATAAATTAGATTCACTCCCGGCTTCGCAGGAACAGGGACTGTTAAAGGTCAAGTATCAAAATTTGTTGTCCGACTCGTTGGCTGAACGGTCAGCGTACTGGCCTTCGGTTCAGAGGGTCCCGGGTTCGATTCCCGGCCGGGTCGGGGATTTTAACCTTAATTGGTTAATTCCAATGGCACGGGGGCTGGGTGTATGTGTTCTCTTCATCATCATTTCATCCTCATCAAGACGCGCAGGTCGCCTACGGGAGTCAAATAGAAAGACCTGCACCTGGCGAACCGAACTCGTCCTGGGATATCCCGGCACTAAAAGCCTTACGACATTTCATATCATCAAAATTTGTTCAGGAAAAACAGAGGATTTCAAACAATGTGCCAAATTTCTAATGTATTGGAGGGTGCTCATGTTGGCGAAATTGATGGCGTTATTGTTGGTGACATTCCTCTCTTTAACTATGCTCGTCTGACTTCCTGTGATGTGGAGCGATCGTTTTCGCAGTATAAGGCGTTCTTGAGAGATAATCGGCATGCACTTGTGATGGACAATTTGGAGATGACCTTTGTTGTTCACTGTAATTCTGAGACTACTTCTAGCAACTAATATTCCAGCGTGTGATGGGTGAGTACGAACTGGTACTATTTTTTCAAAGATGATTGGTTGCTTTTGCCATATTTAAACAAAACATTACCTTTAAAAAATAATCATTCATATCTACTCTGGCATATCAAAAATTAATATACCATACAGCACGTTTCCATACACAGACACCATTTTGCCTTAAGGAGCACGTTTGGTAGCACCACATTCTAATACAAAACATTATACTTATTTACTTCTTGAGCGCGAGTAGTTATGTGATATTTAAAGGAAAATAATTTCAATTTTCTATCACATATTTTAAAGTTTTCAGCACATAAAAATAAATATTTTTTACATTTTTAGCACATAAAAATCCGCTCCCTATTTATTACGTTTGATGCAATGGGAGTAATGCAGATCAAGTCGTATTATGTCTGAAGTGTTTTCTGATTTTCGTAAAATCCAATTCTGAAACGATTCTATTTTTCCGTGGTTGCTGGATGCACGCATAACATACTGAACCATATCATAATATGCTTCAATTTATTTTTTATAACACCGTGGCATAATATTATTTAAGCTCTCAATATAGTCTCGGGGAATGAAGGAAGGAACCTTGGATGGCCGTGCCAGAGGATGTGATAACCCTGTAGCGATCCGATAGGAGCGAATTCCTCTAGTGGACCTGAGCCGCAAGCCGTGATTTCACTCATGTAGACCTCAATAGCTGCGTACCCAAGCACACAGCAAACTCTGCAGGGGTGAGATTTAAACGAGGGGATGTACCGAACATTTGTCGCAGGTTGACAAACTTCTCTTTTCCAGGGCTGGAATCACTTGAATATTAATCAATTAATCCGCCATTAAAATAAATTCCACAGATCTGACAACCATTCCCAATTGTAAATCTAGTCTTATTTTCGTTCTGTGTGTTTCTCGTGGAGGTTTTTGTGGTTTTGAAGCAGAAATTTTATATAGTATAATATCTATACAGCACATACGATCTTCTAACAACACTGAATAACAGAATGAGTCAGCAGATACCTTCTCTGCAAAGGGCAGAGCGAGGAGGGGTATGTTACGATATCTGTGTTTAGGGGCGTATTCACGAAATCATAGTTTACGACCACTGATATAAACAATGTTAAAAATAATGTTGCTATATCTCCACTGAAGTGATAGTAAATGGGAAACATTATGCTTGTTAATTATACACTGACTGACAGTAACAATGCAACACCAAGGAGGAGTGGTTCGAAAGGGATGAAAGTTGGGGATAAAACAGAGTCGGCACGGAAGAATAATTGATGTTTATTTCAAACCGATATGCAGGTTACACAATGCGCACGGCATCGACTCAGTAGGATGTAGGACCACCGCGAGCGGCGATGCACGCAGAAACACGTCGAGGTACAGAGTCAATAAGAGTGCGGATGGTGTCCTGAGGGATGGTTCTCCATTCTCTGTCAACCATTTGCCACAGTTGGTCGTCCGTACGAGGCTGGGGCAGAGTTTGCAAACGGCGTCCAATGAGATCCCACACGTGTTCGATTGGTGAGAGATCCGGAGAGTACGCTGGCCACGGAAGCATCTGTACACCTCGTAGAGCCTGTTGGGAGATGCGAGCAGTGTGTGGGCGGGCATTATCCTGCTGAAACAGAGCATTGGGCAGCCCCTGAAGGTACGGGAGTGCCACCGGCCGCAGCACATGCTGCACGTAGCGGTGGGCATTTAACGTGCCTTGAATACGCACTAGAGGTGACGTGGAATCATACGCAATAGCGCCCCAAACCATGATGCCGCGTTGTCTAGCGGTAGGGCGCTCCACAGTTACTGCCGGATTTGACCTTTCTCCACGCCGACGCCACACTCGTCTGCGGTGACTATCACTGACAGAACAGAAGCGTGACTCATCGGAGAACACGACGTTCCGCCATTCCCTCATCCAAGTCGCTCTAGCCCGGCACCATGCCAGGCGTGCACGTCTATGCTGTGGAGTCAATGGTAGTCTTCTGAGCGGACGCCGGGAGTGCAGGCCTCCTTCAACCAATCGACGGGAAATTGTTCTGGTCGATATTGGAACAGCCAGGGTGTCTTGCACATGCTGAAGAATGGCGGTTGACGTGGCGTGCGGGGCTGCCACCGCTTGGCGGCGGATGCGCCGATCCTCGCGTGCTGACGTCACTCGGGCTACGCCTGGACCCCTCGCACATGCCACATGTCCCTGCGCCAACCATCTTCGCCACAGGCGCTGCACCGTGGACACATCCCTATGGGTATCGGCTGCGATTTGACGAAGCGACCAACCTGCCCTTCTCAGCCCGATCACCATACCCCTCGTAAAGTCGTCTGTCTGCTGGAAATGCCTCCGTTGACGGCGGCCTGGCATTCTTAGCTATACACGTGTCCTGTGGCACACGACAACACGTTCTGCAATGACTGTCGGCTGAGAAATCACGGTACGAAGTGGGCCATTCGCCAACGCCGTGTCCCATTTATCGTTCGCTACGTGCGCAGCACAGCGGCGCATTTCACATCATGAGCATACCTCAGTGACGTCAGTCTACCCTGCAATTGGCATAAAGTTCTGACCACTCCTTCTTGGTGTTGCATTTGCTCTGTCAGTCAGTGTATTTTCACACAGTAATACCATATGGCCAGGACTTATTACAAGAGTCACTTCGTAATATATAAGACAGCATGCGGTAGAGCTGGAGCGAGCCTTAAGGTATTTTAATGTTCTGTACTGCGGCAAGGTGGAAGGTGGTGTGAGCTTAAGAATGACGTGAATATAATTTTGAAAATTGGTTGTACTCTCGTTATGAGTTGAGCAGCATCACATGAGAGAGACATAACATCTTGATATTCCATAGTTTCAAAAAAGAAATCGGTTTAATCCAATTATTAGTACAGCGCTGAGAGAAAGTTTATGACTCTCGGGGGAATAATGACGGAGGGCTGGTACAAGTTTTAACTCGTTATGGAACAAGCAGTGTCTCCTTTGCTCCGACCACGCCCCAACCCACACTACACTATCCTAGTACTCCACCTCCAACATAATTAAAATGTCACTTACCCTACAGTATGTAATGGAATTCTTTAAAAGATCATATCCCTACGATGTACAGGAACCGTGCCACAATCACTTGATTTAACTGATTGCTCTGTTTAACACCTAGACTGGTCTGTAATTGAATTTATTATACTTCTATTTTGTATTTAAGTGTATAGAATTTTATTTCATAACTTTTACTTTCTTAAACAGTTTAATACTCGAAGTGTTACTATAAATATTCTGTTTTACTCAAAGTCAATAATTAATTTTAGTGATTTTACGGAGACTCCGAGGTATCAACTTTTTCTCCCGCAGGATATAATTTACGTACACGTACACGAGGCTGCCATACATGGACACCTTCAAATAACACCTGAGTGGGCAGGATCGAACCTGCCAACCTGGACTAGCAAGTCCAACATTTCTAACGTCTGAGCCATTCAACACGGCTTATGCATGAAGTTATGTGATATGATTATTTTATCAAAGAGACCTTGGAATACCGCTTTACTACGTGCGTGGGGCAATCATCTATGAAAAGTGATTTGCCGTTGCTTTTGAAAGTGGAACCTTTATGTCAAAGTTGATAACCATAGTCAATAAACTATCTACGAACAATATGAACATGTAAATTGGTTGACATTTATTATTAACATTTACCAGCAAATTTTCGTAACGTTTTCAATACACCAAAACTGTTACCGCTTTACTACGTGCACGGGACAATCATCTATGAAAAGTGATTTGCCATCGCTTTTGAAAGAGGAACCTTTATGTCAAAGTTGATAACCATGGTCAATAAACTATCTACGAACAACATCATCATGTAAATTGGTTGACATTTATTATTAACATTTATCAGCAAATTTTCGTAACGTTTTCAATACACCAAAATTGTTATTGTAATTAAGGATACACAAGACAATGAAATAATTACTGCATCACTAGCCAATGTAACCCTTCATGAAAGTAAAAATAGAGAGGGAAGTATTCAGAACTATTCCAAGATATAACAATTTTACTGAAATGTGACTATTGTGGAATCATATTTGACAGAAATTCGATTCAGCGGGGTTGATGTCCCGAAGTTTAATTGAATGTCCAATCTCTGCAATGTCTACCATTGTTCACTTCCACAGATTGTGGATTCTTGAAAATGTCCGCAAAGTTTAGTAGTGCGTTAAAAGTACTACCACTACTAACTACGTAATTTACTGTGCGTCACTGATATTATCGGCTACTACAATTCTTAATGGACCACAACCTATAATACTAAGACAGATCTGTTATTAACAAGAAGTCAGCTTTGGAAGTCCAATCAGATACGATAATTCATGGAACTTTTGACTTATATTTCTTTGTACTTTAAATACGTATGTAAATGTGTGTAACATCTAATGTGTTTTGCTAAGTAGAGATGTGATGTCATATGCATCAACGAACTGATTGCATGAGGCAGCTAAAAGATAGTATACAAACATCTTTGCCGAAGGATTGTTCATATGAATCGGGCCTAATATGGGTATAAAGAACTGGAAAACTCTATCGGGATAAGCATGAGACCACTTTTTCAGTAAATTTGGATTTATGTGCTGTTATTTAATTTAATTGTACATTCTTTGAACATGATTCGCTAATCTAACTTTAGATGAAGTAAGCGAATGCAACTTCGTATATAATGATACTAATAAACACACATAGTTAATGAAATTAATAGTCCAGTAAAATATGGTTCCGGAATTTGAGACAAATATTAATATGAACCTTTTCATTTAGAAATGTCGATATTTAATGTTACAATACCTATTAGTTTGAAATATATAGATTTGAGGATTAGTAGGAGAATGGTGATGATGGGGATTATAGTTTATGAGGATAAACATCTAAATCATTCGTCCCTGGCGCAGGAGAAAGCTCAGAACATCCAGGATAAGGAAAGACCCAAATTGAGAAGTGTCGCTGAGAGTACACTACAAACGAGTGATGCTGGCCAAAATAAAAAAAAGTAGGAAAACTGTATATCTGGGACATGAGTTGTGTCGTGAAAAATATTACAATTTACAGTATCATGATCGAAGAATATCAAAGTCTGGGCTGGCGTAAAGAGCGTGGGAAAAGTCTACCGTATTATGGAGATATTGAAATAACGTCCGTTGTGATTACCAACGTCGAGGAAACGAGAAAGGCTACATGGGAGAGGAAGAATAAGAAAGTGGATAGAATAAAATTGGTGCGGAAACACCCTAAATTCAAAGAGGCCAGTAATTGGATATGATCGTCAATATATCGATAAATGATGAATGAATTTGATATTTTCAATGGTATTGAATTTTTACCTGAACGTTATGTTCCATTCACTTACCTAAATAGTTTTCTGAGATCTTAAAGGCACAATAAAGCGGTAGAGCATGCAAATTGACGCACAATTTTGTGCTATACTTTCTTAAATAAGAAGCTTCGAAGAGCTTTTTACAACTTGTTTGTATTCCTAGTGTTACGTCTTGTTTATGCTTCATTTTTAATTATAAAGATACTGATTTGAAGATTCTATTTCCAAAGTTATTAAACTCCACATTTTACGATTTACAGGTGAACCTACTAATATATTTATAAAGAAATGTTTTGTTAGGTGTAAAAGTACATTTAAAAGATGCGTATTTCTTTATTAAGGAGGCATTTTTTTATTTCGAAACTGTCTCAATTCAACTAGACCAACGGGACAGTGTGTTCATGTCACATGACTTCCACTCAAGAGGGTTATGAAATGGTCTTTTCTTGAGGTACGAGTACCGCAACGAAGACTCAGTCAAGGATGTTGAGTATATACCTGACGGATATACTGCAATGGCATTCTATGACGGTGAGTTTCTTCTTTTTTAAGTTCCAAACATCGAGAAGCATAACATTTGAAACGTACTAAATTCAAATTCTTTCCGTGAACTAGACTACCATTTTTCTTAATATTATGCGAACTGAACACATTGAGAAATATTTTTCTACCAATTATAATTACGGCGCATTGTAATTACGAGTACATCTAAGTTTCATGTAACTCAGGGCGGTCAAGTGAATACATGTTTCTAATCAGATTTTGGTATTTATTACACGAAACTCATATTCGTATTTCGTAGTAATTTTAGGTACTATATTCATATTTACGTATTTTGAAGTTGCCAAATTGTGAGAAAATAACACTGAATTATTCGATTTAGTATGCAATTCAACATTACTTTTTACATTTTGTAATTTACAGTCTAACATTCGCTTCGTTATGTAATGTAATTAGAATTTTAGAAATCTGTTTAGTGGCAAAGATATACAAGAACGTCAACCTCATACCGATTTAATTCTTTGCTTTTTGAATTTTGCTACTACAACAGGCAATGCTAAAGATATTTAGCAAGAATGTCTTTATCTTAATGATATAGTAAGATAAGTTTCCTGAATACTTTTCTGTCTTAGAGAAATTTTGAAAATAATCCCGTCAAATGAGAATGTAAAATAACTTATCGTTCACTTACGTACTCGGAATGTTCTTCATGGAGCACACTCTCGTTGAGAATATCATAAGACTTACCTAGAAAGAAAAGAATATTATTAATGTATAATAGCGTATAAAATAAATTTTATATTAATACATGGAAGAGAAGCATACCATTTAAATAAAACCAGTGAACGTAAGGACGGGTAATAACAAAATGGAATACATCTTGATTTCTAGCAAATGTTAATTGAGTGTATATTTCAGAATTTCCCGAATTTAGATTTCAAGTTTGATATTTCGTATCAACCAATATCTTGTGTAAAGTGAATTATTAGTTTGATAAGAGGACACTATTAAATTATACCGTGAGTCACATAAAATAGGAGGATATAGGCCATTACATTAGCCTTCTTTACCTTTACTCAAAATATTGGTTCCAAACTTGCCTATGCAACTAAGAAAATGGGCGTTATTGTTCTAAACAGGAGCCTTGTATTCCACTCGTGATAATATCCCGTTTGTTTAGTGTGTGTAACTTAGGCCATATTTTTATGATATATTCAGAAAATTAAATTATATATCGGTAGATGTGGAGCTCACTGTGGAATATTCTGTGCCCCAAACCTTTGTAAGAACATATATCTTTGTCAATTCTGGGGTGTAGGAGTAGTGTGCCTGACCCGGAAGCCCCGGATTCGGTTCCCAGCCAATCTACGGCATTTCTGAATTAGCACTTTAACGGTCATACGTCATAATCAGTCTCGAGAGACCAAGTGACGAGCTGACTGATAAGACATTCTACAGACTAAGTCAAGAAATCGGAGCAATACGGATGAAGATGTTATCAAGTTGACCACTTAGAATTCCAGTATCTACAGGCCTCTTGACTGAGCATCAGTCATTTTGGCAGATTAAGCCCCTTAATAAGCTGTATGCGCCACGGGTTCGGTTTTGTATGTTTACCACTTTTAAATTCTAGAGAGGGTGGAAAATGGTTTAATATTCATACTTCATTTATTTATTTATTTATTTATTTATTTATTTATTTATTTATTTATTTATT
The DNA here is from genome assembly GCF_040414725.1 of Anabrus simplex. Taxonomy (NCBI): domain Eukaryota; kingdom Metazoa; phylum Arthropoda; class Insecta; order Orthoptera; family Tettigoniidae; genus Anabrus; species Anabrus simplex. The sequence goes on from NC_090265.1 coordinate 1,184,159,399, forward strand.
TATTTATTTATTTAACATTTAATGTCCGATTATAATTAACGTCTGGTGATAAGCTGCTTCATGAGTACTTTTTAATAATATGTCTTCAATATTTAGTAGATAAATATATTTATGTCTTAGTTATTATTTAAGATGCAACTTCAATCTGATCTCACTGCCATGTTTTCAGAAGTGAGTGAATTATATCCTACTGTCAGAATTCGGTTCCCGGAACAATGAAGTGAAATTTTATTGTTGTTGTTGCTGCTGCTTCTTATAAAGTTCTAGATTTTTCTTGATCATCATCCACGTGTCCAAATTTCACTTCTGTACAATGTATCATCTATACAACGTTCCTTGGAAACGTCTTCCTGACACGTTCTGCATGCCGACAGTAGGTTTGAGTTAACAGAATTTTTCTCCTCTTTGATTCTAGGGGGTAAAATTTACTTGTTTTATTGTTTAAAACAACAATGACCCAAATCATGATTGCCTCTGTCATAAATTGTTATTTCGTATCGCAGTAGCAATATTCCTCTTTTATTTTGCATCTTATTTTTAAGATTTCATTTCCTAATGTCTTATTTTCAGCATTTCGCCCATTACTCCTTAAACTAGATGTGTCAATATCATTTATCGGTATCTCCCTGTCTCCTTCAAGACTCTGTGTCAGAAATATTCCCAATTAAGATTAGTTGAAAACCTATATTTCATTCAGTCCCACATTATTAGATTTCCATCCTACAATACAATATAGGACTTCCATTAGGTTATCATTTGTTAACAGCTCAATCTAGAAACAAGTGTTATGTGAATGTTATGCATTTGTAGTTCAAACTTTTCCTTCTTTGTCGCTCACCATAATAGATTTGAGGGTGCGAAATTTGTCGCAATTGTCCCTGTTTTATAACTCGATACATCTCCTGACGTCAGTCGTATGTGGAGGGAAGTATTCGCTATTGCATGTTTCTGCGGTGGTGTGTAGTGCGGTATGCTGTGTGTTCATGAATACGAATGTTATCGAATGAGCATAAACACCTCTCCGAGTCAGAGGAATTAACCAGGTGTGGATAAAATGTCCGACCCAATCGAGAACTGAGCACTGGTCCCTCCGAAACGAAGGCCTCAACGCAGACCACTCAGCCAAGGAGCTGGACGAATTTATAGTTGAATATTTCTTCATTTTTTCAAACACTACAATTGACGCCTGTGCACTATCAGAAAATACAAGAAAAGAAGGCTTTAGTTCCACAAATTAGTATAGAGGGCTTCATTTCTTACATTAGTAGCATTTTCATAATAAATACGGCCATCAGAAAGGTAGTACTTGCTTTCTAATTCAGTGTTTCGTTGTGTGAGTATTATCGCAGTTCCTAGCATTTGAAAATTTCAACAAAATATGTAGCTTTCTTTCTTAATCTGCTTACCCTGCAGGGTTGGTTTTTCCCTAGGACTCAGCGAGGGATCCCACCTCTACCGCCTCAAGGGCAGTATCCTGGAGCGTGAGACATTGGGTCGGGAGATACAACTGGGGAGGATGACCAGTACCTCGCCCAGGCGACCGCACCTGCTGTGCTGAACTGGGGCCTTGCGGGGGGATGGGAAGATAGGAAGGGATAGACAAGGAAGTGGGAAGGAAGAGGCCGTGGCCTTAAATTAGGTACCCCCCCCCCGGCATTTGCCTGGAGGAGAAGTGGGAAACCACACAAAAACCACTTCCAGGATGGCTGAGGTGGTTATCGAATCCACCTATAGTCAGTTGACCTCCCGACGCAGAGTGGACCCCGTTATAGCCCTCGTAGCACTTTTCAAATTTCGTGGCAGAGCCGGGAATCGAACCCGGGCCTCCGGGGGTAGCAGCTAATCACACTAACCACTACACCACAGAGGCGGACTAAATATGTAGCTATATCCCATAAATTTTACAGCGGATAGTAACTGAACTTTTATGATTCCTTTACGACATTTACAATAAGCCACTGAACAGTCATATTAAAGATGTTCTCATCATTAGAAATTGATACATTTATAGAATATTTGTTCCCATCAAAAATACTCTTATGTAGGGATGAAATCAATCTGAAGCTAATTATCGTCGTAATAATAATAATAATAATAATAATAATAATAATAATAATAATAATAATAATAATAATAATAATAATAATAATAATAATAATCGTCATCATCTTTGATCGTGTTACACATTTCTCTCGGTGCCATAAACCCATTTCTTGTGACAGTCGTGACACAGCTACGCCAATCTTGCTAACTAACTAACAATGCTTTCATTCCCACCCTGAAGGGGTGGGGCGGGCCACCTAGAGGGTAACGCCCTCTCTCTGGCCAAGAGATGCGGGCGGGTTGGGAGATGTGACGGAAGAAGGAGGTGGGTAAATGATGTGAATATGTAGGAGATGGGAGGGGAATTGTGCCTATGCCTGGGTGTTGAATTTCGTTGAGGGAGTTTGGCTGTTGGGCGAAGGTGGGGTTAGTGCTAGAGGTAAGGGAAAGGGATAGGATGTGAAAGATACAGGAGAAGTTATGCAGGGAAATGAGTAAGTTGTGGAGAGGGTTTGTTGGGTGTGGTATTGGAGAGAAAAAACCGGGTGGAGGAGGGTAAAAACAGATTTGTGGACTCGGTGGAAGGAAAGGAGGAGCCGGCCTGGGACGGCGACGGGGTGCATGAGATCGGTTAGCAGGTTGGGGAGGAGAACGAGATGGTTCAGTGTGATGATGGCGGCCTTGAAGATGGATGCCGTTGTTGATGAAATGCTGGGCGATGTCCGGAGTCGGCAAATGAAGGCGAACGAGGTGGGTAGGTCCTGTAGCGTTGAAAATCCGAGTTGCTCGGCGAACTGGTGTTCCTGTCAGGCGGAGGTCTTGAAGTATGGCGTCGTTGGATAAGAGCGGGTCCACTCCTCGGATGACGCAGGTGCAATCGGTCGATGGTGGCGGCATTGTATCGGTGGTAGTGTCAGTTGCAAGCGCTGGTTCTTGACTTGATGAGGTAGAGGTGGGAGGCGTTGTGATAGTAGTGGTCATGATAGGGATAGGGTGGGTTGTAACCGTAGTCGTGAGCGAAGTTGTGAGGGAAGTGTGAACTGGGGAGGTTGTGAGGGTGGTAGTAGTGGTGGTTGTTGTAGTGGTGTAAGGAAAGGACAAGGGTTGTGGCGGGGTGTGTAAGGAGGTGGATCAGGAGAATAGTCCGGGAGTTGCTCTAAAATATTGTTGAGAGTGTCTTCCATTTGATGAAGGCGTTGGCAGATTTGGGCACCAGTGGCGAGAAGATGGTCACGTTCGGTGGATGTTTTGAAGAAAAGCAGGACGTCGTTTGATGGTGCAGAACCTTCATGTAGCCTAGTGGCGCTGTATACTCCAGACTTGCGGAGTTCAGATAGGATGGTGTCTTCAGTGATGGATTGTTGGACGTCAAGGACAATAGAGGTGTACATGTTGGGAGGCCGACTTCCGATTTGGTGTCTGGCCTATATGCTTTGTTGGGTCGGCTGGGTGCGGTGGTAGAGTTGTGGCGTCACCCGGCCGAATCAAAAATGAAGAGATAAGGATGTACTGAGTCAGCTGTGTGACAGACAGCAAAAAGCCGAACTCGTCCGTGTGCTGAGAGGTGACGTCGCGTGTGTCGCCAATCTTGCCGATCGTCAGAATTCTTCAATGTGCTCGAATTGCAAATCGCTGATAATTTTCACCCGGTCACTCCACCTATATGGTAGCTTTCCTCTCGATCTCTCGCTTTCTATCCTTCCTTATAAGATGTTCTTTTTTTAGTTTCACTCCATCCCTCCTGGTTATATAACCAAAGGACTTCATAATTCTGTGATTCATGCAGGAAGACAACGGCTCAGTGATGTTCAGCTCTTCTATGATCAACGTATTAGTTCCTCTTCCAGTCACTGGAATGCGTAGCGTTCTTTGCCACCACCACCACATTTCAAATACATATTTGCGCTTCGTATCAGACACTCTGTAAGTCAATTTATCTAATCTGTAAAGGGACCCTGGAGGCACGAGCGTTTCCACTAGTTGGAAGTTGTCCGAGGGTTTATTTACTAAGTGCACGCCTGCATGTCCTAACTGCCAGAATAAAGTGGGAGATACCGCTTACAATTTTTACACACGTATTCGTGTTGCGAATAAATTTTATGTTGGCGTAATTACGGCTAGATCCCTGCACTGTGCCTGTCAGACAGTACGCACTACAATAGGCATATTTGATCGTGTTCGGGACTCAATGTGAAGATGTATGATGGTCTGTATTCAGGCAGGAGGAGGTCACTTTGAACATCTGATACGTGAACAGTGTTCCAGCTGGCGTTACAGACGTGCACTAGTTTCGGAGTGGCGGATTGCACTAACGTTACTAAAGAAGGAACAGCTCTGTAATTATGCATTTGCAGGCCCATGTTGTCAGATTTTTCTTCTGTGTGTATGAGGAATCCATTCTTGAAGTTTTGCCGTTGAGTTTCGATACATCCTGTATTTCTAAATTCCTGATAGACATGTTTTAGAGAGACAGGTACATAAGTTCGGCAAATGTTGGTGAGATACGTCTCTCAGAATCCCCTAATCTAGAATGTCCCAAAATAATTTTTGGCCATTGTTGTAAACAAGGTTGGGTTTACAAAAAGCACAACTTCTTTATTTGATTCACATGTAAAATTACAATATTTACACTAACAAAACTGAAAGTTATCTCGAAGCAAATTGAACTATGAATTTGGAGAAAGAGTCTGTCTTTGTATACTATATACATGTTGGAGTATTCACGTTCACTACTATTTCGGAAAGATAGTCTTTGTGACATGAAAAGTTCTTGATAGTCGAAAACTATCAGAAGCACTGACGTAAATATCTCAGAGAGTCCTTCCTTGTTGAAGTGTCTGAGTTCATTAACGTAAGTTCAATGACTGAAGAGTTCCTACTTAGCGAAACTAAGTCGATAATGGGAGCTAGCATTAGCTAGGGAATGATAGTGGCATATAATGGTAAGACTGGTATGGACAGCGGAATAGGCAAGAGGAGCGGTGGCCCGAGGTGAGACCTCTTACTGCCAGAAATTCAGTCCACCTGGCCGAAGCACATTTTCAAGAGGAGTAGCCTCCGTGCTCGACGTAGGGTGTATTCTGGAGCTGGACACCGGGGTCAGTGGGCGTCTGGACAGGCTAGGAGCTCCTTTATATAGCACACACGACGTTCCAGGCACGCGCACTGAGGGCTGCGCGTCGAGGCTCGAAGAATTACACACTGGCACGCGTGTAGCTGGCTGGCGGATCGAGAAGGGAGCGACGGACATACAACACCCTCCCCTCCTAAATACTCCGGTACGGCGTGAAACGGCGGCGGCGCTGGCGGCGGCTGCGATGCTGGGCCGGAGCTGCTGATGTCTCTGTTGTATTGTCCGGAGCTGGGACTGGGCGGAGTGGCGCTGCCTCGTCCTGAAAGGAACCCATGGTTATTAAATGGTCTAAAGCTCGTTCAGCAATAGATTTATCGGGCTTAGCAATAGCATCAATAGCTGGACATGGGCGGTAGCGCAGACGTATCTGGTCTTGATGGCGGCAGATACGTTTCTCCGTAGTCTGTATCTCGTAGAGACGATGACCCAACGATCTGCAGATGACTCCAGGTATCCAGAGTGGGTTGGACTTGAATGTCCTGGTGTAGACCTTGTCGTTGACTGAGAACTTCGGTGGTGAGGTCTGAGGCTGGGCTGGAAGAGGCTGCAACAGAGAAAGTAAAGTTCTGTGAGGTCGTCCATGGAGCTTCTGTGCAGGAGTGATATTATCAGCGCCGGGCAGAGTTCTGTAGTTGCTTAAGAGTTGGAGCAATGCTTGGTCTTTAGTTAAGCCTGAAGAGACAGCTTTTTTCATTCTTCTCTTAAATGTTTGTACAAAGCGTTCAGCTTCACCATTAGATTGAGGGTGAAAAGGCGGTGCTAGGATATGACGAATGCCATTATATGTACAAAAGTTCTTAAAAGCAGCAGCTGTAAATTGAGGTCCGTTGTCCGAAATGAGTACTTGAGGTAAACCTTCTGTAGTAAATATTTTCTGAAGAGCACGAATGGTAGCTTCGGTCGTAGTAGTAGTTGAATGCATATCCACTACATATGGAAAGTGCGATAGTGAATCGATGACTTTTAACCACATGGAACTGAGGAAAGCACCTGCGAAATCGATGTGAACTCATTCCCATGGAGTAGTAGCAGGAGGCCATGAAGCTAGATCAGAAGACGGGGCGTTCTGATTCATTTGACATTGTTCACAATGACGGATGAGTTTTTCGATGGCGGCATCAATACCGGGCCAATAGGAGTGTTGTCGTGCTAGTTGCTTTGTTCTGGATATGCCCCAATGGCTTTGGTGTAATAATTCGAGAACTTGTTTCTGTAGGCGAAGTGGGATAACAACTTGGAAGATGGTGCCTGTTTCTAGGAGTACGACTCCAGCACGAGTCGTGAGACGATGCTGCAGACGATGATAAGGTGCAAGGTGGGCAGGAAGATTGCTCTGAAGAGGCCAACCGTTGCGGATGTAATTACGGACGGTAGCAAGTGTACTGTCCCTATCCGTAGCTTTAGCTATGCAGGTAGCATCAATAGGAAAACTGGATACAGTATCTTCAAGTTCTATGTCCAACTGAAGACATTCAGATTCCTGAGAATCGAAAGTAGTATCAGGACCAACTGGTAAGCGTGAGAGGGCATCAGCATTACAATGCTGGGATGTGGCTCGATAGACAATCTGATAGGAATAATCAGAAAGGAACATGGACCATCTTTGAAGCTTGCGGAGGGAATTCTCAGGGATCTTATTACCAGGATGGAATAAGTGTACGAGAGGCTTATGATCAGTAATGATCAGGAAATGGTTGCCATAGAGATATTCATTGAAACGGCGAATACCAAAGATGATGGCTAAAGCTTCTTTCTCTATCTGTGAGTATCGACGTTGATGGTCATTAAGTGTTTTCGAAGCAAATGCTATGGGGCGTTCCTGTCCATGACGATCCTTCTGGGAGAGAACGGCACCGACACCGTAGTCTGAAGCGTCAGTAGCTAGCGTGGATGAGCTTGTCGGGCTGAAAATGAGTGAGTTGTATAGCTTGAATTAAGGCGTTGTTGATGGTTTTCCATGCCAGTTGGCATTGCGGAGTCCACTGAAATTTAACACCTTTTTTACGTAGAGCGTTTAATGGAGCTGCCACTGTAGCGAAGCGGGGAATGAACTTATTATAGTAGTTCGCTTTGCCGATGAAGGACTGGAGCTGCTTGAGGTTCTGAGGTGCCGATAGCTGAGACATTCTGTGCACTAGGGCGAATTCCAGTCTTATCAAGTATATGTCCTAGGTAGTGAACTTGAGGCTGAAAGAATGTACATTTAGCGAGATTCGCTCGTAGGCCATTGTCTTTCAATTTCTGGAGAAGGAGGCGTAGACTGGTTAGATGTTCCTGATGATCTTTTCCAGTAACAATAATATCATCCAGGTAGTTAGCACAACCGGGAATGGAGGCGGTGAGTTGAGCTAAATAGCGCTGAAAAATAGCCGCTGAGGATGAAACACCGAATGGGAGCCGCTGGAGCTGGAGCAGTCCGAGAGGAGTGTTGAGTGTTAGAAATTTCTTAGATTCTTCGTCTAAAAGTAGCTGGAGATATGCTTCTTTAAGATCAACTCGAGAGAAGAATTGTCCACCAGAGAGACGACGGAATAAGTCTTCTGGACGTGGAATAGGAAAGATATCTGTGTCGATGTGTGCGTTGACGGTAGATCGAAAATCTCCACAAAGTCGAACATTACCATCAGGTTTCTTGATGACCACTAGCGGAGTAGCCCATTGACTAGAAGTAACTGGCACCACAATTCCAGTTTGTATCCATCTGTCTAATTCTTTCGTGACCTGGTCTTGAAGTGCGAGGGGTACTGGACGTGCTTTGAGGAAGCGAGGCTTAGCTCCGGACTTCAGCTGTATGTGAGCTGTATAGTCTTTTGCTGTTCCGAGCTGAGAGTCGAAGACTTCAGGAAACTGCTCTAGGAGAGCGGTAACGTCAGAAGTAGGATGCAATGTAGATACGATGTTAATGTTGTCATGTATCTGGAAACCAAATAAGTTAAATAGATCCATGTCCATAATGTTGGAGGCAGTGTAGTTGTTAACTACGAGAAGAGGAATGGCCTTCTGAATTCCTTTATAACTAGCCTGAAGCTTGATTTGACCTTTAATGTCAATTTTCCTTTTGTTAAATGTCACGAGCTGGATGTCAGCTGGAGAGCATGCAGGTGAACCTAAGTCATGGTTTGTAGCCAAGTTAATAATAGAGACAGGTGATCCAGTGTCTAATTGAAAATCGACAGATCGATCAGAGAATGAGAGAGGAACGATGATCTTGTGAGAATTCTTGGTAGGAAGAATAAGATTGATCTGATCAACTTCCATGTCGTGGCGGGGCTGTATATGCTTCCGGCGTGCTGCAGGAGTCTTAGCAGGGCGGAGCGAACTCTGACATACAGTCTGAATGTGTCCAAGTTTATTACATCGTTCACAAGTGGCTTTGAAAAAACGACAGTCACGACGTTCATGATGCTTGAAACAGCCTCGGCAGGAAGGCAGGAGTTTCGAGTTGCGTTTAGAATTGGGCTTCCTGGTAAAATGACGAGAGGGACCCGTGCGAGAATGCTTGGTAGAGAGCGCCTTGTCGGCGCGGTTCACTGTAGCAGAGGATTTGTGGGCCTGAGGCGAGACTTGAGCAACTTCGTGTGGAGAAGCTATGGCTGCGGCAGTCTTGGTAGTAAGCTCATAAACCGTAGCAATACGCTGGACGTCTTCTAAAGAAGGGTTACTCTTCTTGACAGCGTCAAAACGTATTTTGTCCTCAGGAGTATGTAAAATTACCATGTCCCGAATGAGAGAATCAGTGTAGGGTGAACCACAACCGTCCTTGGAGCATATGAACTGGCAGGGTTTAGCTAGACCACGCAATTCAGTTATCCATTCAGTATGTGTCTGATGGGGTTGCTTTCTGCTCTGAAAAAATTTATAGCGAGCAGCCACTATGTGAGGAGCTTTGGCATAGTGTTCAGTGAGACGGGCCAAGAGCTGTGCGAATGGTACCTCAGAGAGGTTTTCTTCTGGACTTAATTTACGTAGTAATTCACACGTAGCATTGCCAACCGAACTAAGAAATAGTGCTCGGCGGCGTTGATCATCTGTGACAGAATGGCAGATGAAATGCTGTTGTAAGCGGGCTAAATAAACTGACCATTCTTCCTTAGCCGGATCAAAAGCAGAGAACGGAGGAATAGCTGATGGCTGTGTAGAGACAGAAATAGCTTGCATAGCCTGAAATAAGGCTGTCTGTTGTTGTTGCATAAACTGTTGGTGTTGCTGCTGTAAGGCCTGGAATACTGTAGCGAGTTGCTCAGCTGTAGCCATTGCGAGATGCGTGCAATAAAGAGCAAGTATAGCTGTGTGTCAGAACTGGTTGTATGCGAGACCTTGACCGGTATAGCGGGGAGTGAGAGAGAGCAAGCAAACACGCTGGAGCGTGCCACACAGGTGGAGCGCACGACAGAGAGCTGTGGAATGTCGGCTGACGTTCCGGAGTGTGAAGAAGTGTAATAGCTTCACTTGTGAAAAGCGAACTGCTGTGATAGGTCGTACGGGCGCCAATGTGGAATGATGATAGTTACGTAGTATAAGGTCACTGTGCCCATGAGTGGACAATATCCCGCAAGAGTTTGTTGGTCTGTTGCAAATGAGTTGATAACCGAATGGACACAGGCTTGCACTTTGTTTCGACCGAGTGGGCGACACACTGAGCACTGATTGACTTCGTCGCCAATGTATAAGTGTCTGAGAGCACAGAGTTTGCTGTATCTCGGTGTGAATGAGTGGATGACGGGGCCTATAAAGTTCGTGCTGTGTCACGTCACCACTGAGTGTCGATTGGCGCAGATGAATTGCAAGTTTGTTATCCCGTCGCCCAGAGTTGGCGACTGGGGCCGATGAAGTGTAGGTTTTTTTTTACCTCGTCGCCACAGAGTTGTGTTGTAAACAAGGTTGGGTTTACAAAAAGCACAACTTCTTTATTTGCTTCACATGTAAAATTACAATATTTACACTAACAAAACTGAAAGTTATCTCGAAGCAAATTGAACTATGAATTTGGAGAAAGAGTCTGTCTTTGTACACTATATACACGTTGGAGTATTCACGTTCACTACTATTTCGGAAAGATAGTCTTTGTGACATGAAAAGTTCTTGATAGTCGAAAACTATCAGAAGCACTGACGTAAATATCTCAGAGTCCTTCCTTGTTGAAGTGTCTGAGTTCATCAACGTAAGTTCAATGACTGAAGAGTTCCTACTTAGCGAAACTAAGTCGATAATGGGAGCTAGCATTAGCTAGGGAATGATAGTGGCATATAATGGTAAGACTGGTATGGACAGCGGAATAGGCAAGAGGAGCGGTGGCCCGAGGTGAGACCTCTTACTGCCAGAAATTCAGTCCACCTGGCCGAAGCACATTTTCAAGAGGAGTAGCCTCCGTGCTCGACGTAGGGTGTATTCTGGAGCTGGACACCGGGGTCAGTGGGCGTCTGGACAGGCTAGGAGCTCCTTTATATAGCACACACGACGTTCCAGGCACGCGCACTGAGGGCTGCGCGTCGAGGCTCGAAGAATTACACACTGGCACGCGTGTAGCTGGCTGGCGGATCGAGAAGGGAGCGACGGACATACAACAGCCATGATCGTTAAAGCGTCAAATCATTAAGGTCTGACACTGTAGTTAACCGGTTCGAGTTATGCTGGTAGAAAATAATTTGACCATCAGAAGCGACCGTGGCCTTATTTAATGTACAGCCCCAGCATTTGCCAGGTTGAAAATGGGAAACCACGACAAACCATCTTCAGGGCTGCCGACAGTGGGGTTCGAACCTACTATCTTCCGGATGCAAGCTCACAACTGCACGCCCCTAACCGCATGGCCAACTCGCCCGGTAAAGAAGCCTGGGATCGATTCCAAACCTCTCCACAGTGCTCTTATGAAGAGAGGGCATATGGAGCTTTTGATGGCGATTCGTCCGTCGGTTGGAGACGTGAAGTCTTCAGAAGTTCCCTTCGTATTATTCGACAAGCAGGCTATGCGCCGACACTGGTTTCATCCTTTCCCTACTTCACAATCATCTTCACCACACACTACACAGCACATAACACGATGTCGTCACACTGGACATACAAAGAAATACTCCCGCGTAATGATCTTTATCTGTTGACCGGTTTCTTCAACTCTGTGTTACACTTTACTTCATCATCATCATCATCTGTTTACCCTCCAGGTTCGGTTTTTCCCTTGGACTCAGCGAGGGATACCACCTCTACCGCCTCAAGTGCAGTGTCCTGGAACTTCAGACTCTTGGTCGGGGATACAACTGGGGAGAATGACTAGTACCTCGCCCAGGCGGCCTCACCTGCTATGCTGAACAGGGGCCTGGTGGAGGGTTGGGAAGTCTGGAAGGGATAGACAAGGAAGAGGGAAGGAAGCGGCCGTGGCCTTAAGTTAGGTACCATCCCGGCATTTTGCCTGGAGGAGAAGTGGGAAACCACGGAAAACCACTTCAGGATGGCTGAGGTGGAAAGCGAACCCACCTCTACTCAGTTGACCTCCCGAGGCTGAGTGGACCCCCTTCCAGCCCTCGTACCACTTTTCAAATTTCGTGGCAGAGCCGGAAATCGAACCCGGACCTCCGGGGGTGGCAGCTAATCACGCTAACCACTACACCAGAGAGGCGCACTAACTGAAAATTGTTATTAATTTAACAAATCGGTTAAAAGTCCCTGTTTCACGAACACGTTTCCAAAACTTGTTAAGATACAATTGTTAAAAGACAAATGCATACGTTTCCGTGAGATTTCTGAACGCGTTTACATAAAGCTCCCAGAGTGGCAGGCCTACATTGAAATTCTATTTTGTCACATCCTTTCCTTTATATCATTCACATCTTATTTAAGTTGGTACATACAGTAGTAAAATAACTAACCCGCAAACCAGTGACTGGGCGCAGCATTTTACCCGAAGTTGAAATTTAACCAAAAGAAGACGAATTTTGGCACACATGGTTGACATTATTATAGGTTATGGTTGGCCGAGACTTCAAAGATGTAAATATATGCACTAAGAGGCAACAGAAGCGTTATTATAATGTATACGAGACAAACGTTATTACAGATGTAATTACAAATTATGCGGTTGTGCTTGAAAAATAAAAGGACGCAAAGTTATATCACAACATTCAATGTATTCTTATGAGTGCAATATAAGGCTCCTGCAACACTGAAAAAAATGTAATAATTGATATAAATCTCGAATTATTTTCAGGCATTCTTTTACTGAGAGGAAAGTAATGTAATGCCTTGCCAATGCATGGGAGATTCTTTTCACAACTCTAAACGTGCACTCATGAACGTACTTGCCTACAATTACATAAAAATAGTCTGAAGACAAGTATTAGCCACTCCTGCACTGGAGACACTAATAAGTTGCAATCTGTCGGAAACTCTCCTACATTCAACTTCTTCTAGTATTTTGTTAAATATATCTTTTAGGTATCTATCTTAGCAGAAAAATTTCTTATGACAATTCTAAGAAGGCATTTTTTTAAAGTATGGGTCATCCTTACCCTTCTTCAGTTTAAAGATAGTTTTCATACAGCAGTAAAGCATCAAACTTACATCTTCTAGATGCTGCCATTTTGAAATGTAACAGCTGTTGAGAGGTTTAACACAGGGCTTGTGGCATGTTAATTTAACACAAGTATTAACAATTTGTTAGTGTTAACAATTCTTGTACCGGGCGAGTTGGCCGTCCGGTTAGGAGCGCGCAGCTGTGAACTTGCATCCGGGAGATAGTAGGTTCGAACCCCACTGTCTGCAACCCTGAAGATGGTTTCCCGTGGTTTCCCATTTTCACACCAGGCAAATGATGAGGCTGTAACCTTAATCAAGGCTACGGCCGCTTACTTCCCATTTCTAGGCCTTTCCTCTCCCATCGTCGCCATAAGACCTATCTGTGTCGGTGCGACGTAAAACTAATAGCAAAAAACAAAAACAAAAAGAAACAAAAAAAAAATTCTAGTTGAGACGGACATTGTGTTAAATTGTGTATTAAGTCTACTTAACAGTAGTGTTAACACTTAAAATTAAAGACTAGCCGACTTCTTGACCAAAGATGGTACACGAAAATAAGTCAACAAATCAAAACTCCTATCATAACTGCCATTACAGTCGTATCCAAGTGCCTGGGCATTAGAAGGCACCACACTCCAACCCCGAGAAATTGTTACCAAACTATAAACTTTTAACAAGCTCTTACAATTGCTTACATCCCCTTGTGTTACATCTCTTTGTGCATAAAAAGCCCACTAGTATTTTTATACAGATAAACATTAGAGTCATGTACTTAGTTTCGGAGAAATGGAGGGGAGGTTCTCTGTCTAAAATGCAGTACGACTTTCTCAGAAGACAGCTTAGGTAGATTATCTCGGCGCTCCATACATACGTCTGCTTGAAGGGATTTAGCGATGTAATGTTATAATGAAAATAACTTGTAATCCGAGCCACGATACCGGAACGCTATTAGCGCGCAGAAGAAGAGGAGGAGACCGCAGATGATTTCGTCTGCTTCACCGCCGGTTGGGTTGTATGATGGGTGCTGCTGTCTGGTGGAAAACTCATTAAGTATTTAATTGCCAATTTCGCTAATTAGTCTGATGCCCTCATCGCGCCCCTCCTGACTGTCTCCGTATATCTGTCCTTTTCTAACGAGGTCTCCAGCGGTCACTACGTCGCCTATGGAATATCTCGCTAGTTTTGAATTGTGTAACCTTGGGGACTTCGTACTGGACAACAGGGTGTATAAATACAGGTTAGGATAATGTGCTTGCAGACAAGTAAGAACTTCCTACACTAAGCGCAATCCGCAGCAAAGGTGAGGCCACAGTTTCTGAGGGAAATAACCACATTAGCAATTTACTCTACCAAACGCACTTCATTCTTATGTGATTATACCTAGGTGTATATATATTTGCAATATTTGTTTTTTGTGTTTCTCGTCCGCCTCTGTGGTGTAGTGGTTAGTGTGATTAGATGCCACCCCCAGAGGCCCGGGTTCGATTCCCGACCCTGCCATGAAATTTGAAAAGTGGTACGAGGGCTGGAACGGGGTCCACTCAGCCTCCCACCTCAGCTATCCTGGAAGTGGTTTTCCCTGGTTTTCCACTTCTCCAGGCAAATGCCGGGCTGGTACCGAACTTAAGGCCACGGGAGATTTCTCCCCTCTTCCTTGTCTATCCCTTCCAATCTCCCCATCCCCTCCACAAGGCCTCTGTTCTGCATAGCAGGTGAGGCCACCTGAGCGAGGTACTGGTCATCCTCCCCAGTTTTATCCCCGACCCAAAGTCTAACGTTCCAGGACACTGTCCTGGAAAACTGCGGGAAAACAAGCAAGTGTGACCGTACCCTGGGGCGGTAGAGGAAGGTCCCCTCGCTGAGTCAGACGGAAAAACCAACCCTGGAGGGTGAACAGATAAAGAAGAAAAGGAAGAAGTAAGTGTTTCTCTTATAACTGATTCATGTTTTGTTTTCCTAATCATGTTTGATATTCACGCGTAAAAACCCTCTTCAATTTTCAGCCATGATAGTTGAAGGAAAAACCTGTCGTACATAGGAGTAAATCCATTACTCACCATCATTCTCAAGGATAAAACTTCCCCCTTTGAGTGGAGGAACAGATTGCATCGACGGTATCCCCTACCTGCCATAAGAGTCTATGGAACGGGAGAAAGTCTAAAATTGGGAATGAGGGTTGGCAGTGGTAGGAACCCTAGCTGCCGCGGTGAGTGGCTCAGACGGTTAAGGCACTGGCCTTCTGACTCCAACTTGGAAGGTTCGATCCTGGCTCAGTCCGGTGATATTTGAAGGTGCTCAAATACGTCAGCCTCGTGTCGGTAGATTTATCGGCACGTAAAAGAAATTCTGCAGGACTAAATTCCGGCACCTCGGCGTCTCCGAAAACCGTAAGAGTAGTTAGTTGGACGTAAAGCAAATATTATTATTATTATTATTATTATTATTATTATTATTATTATTATTATTATTATTATTATTGAACCCTAGCTGAGTCTAGCATTGCTTCTACTTGTGGCAGGTTCCTCCGCGCTCAACTTTTGTTCTCTTTCAACTTTCATGGTATTACAGTAGTGTTGCGAGCGCTTTCGTAGCCCTTCCTTTTCTTTAGCCGATACTTAAATACTTCGAAGCGATGGACTTCTTCCCTTTTCTCTCTTGATTAGAGTTCGGATGGGATGGTTGGCTCTTTGTTTGTCTTCTTAAAGTAGTACATCACGACCACCTCCACGACCACGACCATCACTACTACCACCACCAAGGAAACAATGGTTTGCCACAGTCGATTTAGTTATTTCCCATATTATTTGAGTGGATTCATTGTTGCAGAGTGCGACATCAGAAATAAATGTTCTTGTAATCACACTATACGCTAGTTAAACACTAGAAAGAGGTGACGATCAACCCTTCGAATACTCATGTGTTGTGTTGAAAGTAATACTCTATTTAGATATTATACAGGTGTTGCAAAGTTAAAGTTCATGCTGTCTATCTAATAGAGTATTGTTTTATATAGCGTACAGAAAGACACTTCTCACAATGCATGTATACCTTGCCCATATTACAGGACTTCTAAGATCTTCGTAACATATTCGTGCTAACTAATATTATTTGTCTTGATACGTAGAATGAATATTAAGTTGATAATCATCAGAAGATTCGGAATGATTAAATATGTATTTATAAACAGTGTTCCTGAAAATATTAACTATTTTATAACTTGTAGTTGACTCGTATCCATTAGAATATTGTTGATGCAGCTCTATCTACTATACTTTTTAAAGGTCTGCTTATTTGGGAATTTAATTTATCCGTAAGTTATTATCTACATTCTGAATGAAGTAAGATGGCACAGGACTTAACTGGTCACAAACGAGCTGTGATCTCCAGATGCATCAATAACTATAATCTTGACTACGTCACAGGCTGCAGTAACGCTATCATTAACTTTGGAAACATTTGAAAGGGTATGTATATCAGATGTAGACTAACTGAAGGGTTGATATGTCTAGGATAGATTCGTGGAGATGTCCGGTACATTAATGTCCAGGATCTTGGACGAAGGCCGAAGCTGTCGTCCTATTTGATCCTCACATGCTTTATGAATAGCAAGCCTAGAGACCTCATTAACGAAAATACATTTCAGCACAGAAGGGGTACTCTAGGGCAGTTTTATATGTGGAAGATATAATTTTGTTGGAAAATGAGTTGCAGCTACCCTTGCACGGTAGGTGGAAATCTATGAAGTCGATATTTATGTGCTACGAAGTTACATTATATTCCTGGAAACATACATAACCTGGAAAATATTCTTCTTCTTCTCCCGGTGCCTTTCCCTATTGTGCGCTTCTCGTATCAGAGTTACCATACCGTAGATAATGAATCACCGACGGAGGTTGAATACTACATGTCTTCCGTCCACTCTCATCCATATCATATGATCACGTCGTAACTGCAAACGAAACTATCGAAGGTGTTAATGGAAGACGGCGTAAAGAACTCTAACAATGTAGATCTGGTTCTAGAGGGTTATCCAGTAATGCTGATAAATGTATCTAGGTATATATTTATATCTGTCTGACGATAAGAAAATCATCCAACCTTTTAAATAATCCAATAATACGGAGCCTTGGCTTTGCTGTAACTTTCTTACTTTGCTATAGCTTCAGATGTTTGTAAACTCCACTGCGGAAACGCTCTAGATGATTGCCAATGGAAGCAGCTACCACAAATTACATTCCTGGAAATGGTGATCATAACTAAACATATCCTGGAAAAATCTCGCTCTTCATCTTCTTCTGGTGCCTTCTCCTCACAGAAGTTTTGAGAGCAACATGGAGTACATACTGCTTCTCGTATCGGGTTATAGTATCGTAGACACATTATTTCGCCCCGAGGATATTCTAGGCAGCCTGCCAACCCTTTTCGACATTTCGATTGTGATGTTATCTATTCTAGGAACGAAAGCGGATTTCTATTGCGTGCGACTCTTATGGTTGAGTCAATTTAATTTTGCCGGATGACGCTGAATGCGCCACCAGGGCTCTTTAACCCTTTACCGCTCACATTTCTTCATGCCTTTCTTTGCATAGATAGTTCGTGGCTACATATGTGGACACTTAGTCCACAAACATTTGGCCATCTTTCACTTTATGAACCTGGATGAATAGTAGTTAAATATTTTGTCACCCAATACCGGAACAATTGCGTTAATAAGCAGTCAAAACGCACTGGTATGATCAAAATCGAAGAACCAGACAGCTCCACTTTTTTGGTCATTTCGTTTTCTTGTTGTAAGCTATCATAAGAAAAAGCTCTATCTGCCGCTATAAGAACGGTACTGCTCCACTGATTTGGCGCATCGTAGGAGTGTAAAGGGAGCTGTCGGGGTTGTTTTAACTGTTCGTGTTGGTGCATGAACCCAGGACCTGTCTGTTTCTTGCAGCGGCTGTAGTTCAATGTTCGAGTGGAGACGTATTTTATAAACGACTATTGGTAGAAGGGTCTTAATGAGGTGATTAGCATGCTTAATCATTTCTTACAAAGGGAGATAAGTGATTACATCACAGTCCTGTATCTGTTATCGGCATAGAATAAGAACCTTGGTATTTTTAATTTTCTTTATAAACTTGTCAAAGGACTTGGGAGATTTGAGAAAATAATACGCCGGTATCTAGAGCCCGGACACAGCTTCCTCTCCTGTGACCGGACTTTAGCGTAATCGAGAAGGAAAGCGAGAGAGAATAAATATATTTGCCACAAGATTATCCTGCTCTGGTACAGAATGCGAGTCGCAAGTTCATGATGTAACAGGAACAATATTTTTGGACTACACAACTCGCTTCAAAAATTTCTTGAAAACTTCCTGTGAACCTCATTTCTTTGGTGTATATAACTCTTGTTGCATTGTAACTATATTTACTCTCACAGTAAGCTTGCTATACAATAAAATATCTTACATTGATAAATCAGGTAAATAGTACATTCTCCGTAGTAAACATAGTTTAGCGGGGCATGAAACAAGACAGCTCCAGCGGTTGTGTGAATAAACTCAGAGGAGTCCAGTAACACAACCAGCATCATTTCCACTTCAATATGTGTGTTACTGTTTATGTAGATAACCCATACTTTTTCAACATATAACTATTTTATGAAGTTTTTGTGTCTTCTGAAAATTTTTATATTTTGGAGCTGTCTGGTTCTTGCGCCGGGCTCTTCAATTACACCCATACAAACTGTAATAACACAATATATTGCAGACTAGGGAGAAACATTTTTGAGCGTACAGAGAAAATGATAGGTTACATATTTAGCCGCTAACCTATAAGGGGTAACATGCCAACAGGAACGACATGGAGTGCCAAACTTTCTGACCACCTTTCAGAAATGGACTACTACACCCGGGACATAACCCGTGAACTTGGTACCACGAGTCGCACGCTCTAGCACTGACTTACCGAGTTAAATTTGAATCCAGAATCAGCAACAGTTACTTAGATTGACAAAATATACTTTAATTTTATAAATCATTTAAGAAGAAGAAGAAGATAAGGTTGATAGGAAATTCTTCGGCTAAATTTTTATCTGTTTGGTATTAATAATGTTTGAACGCATGATACAGGTGCCTTAATTAAACTGCATTTCAATTTTCTTCTTAGTGTTCACACTGCCTTTTAACAGGAACCTATACACATTGACTGGAAACGTCTGATGGTATTTGAGAATTTAATTCCTTCAGTAGGGAATAAATATTGTAATTTCGTTGCCTTATCCAATATATACAGTAATTTAGAAAGTGTGCCTCAAGTTATAAAACTAATATCAGCTGCTTACGTTGGCTCGTTGACATCTCGGTGCTAATTTGCTCACTTGGCAAGTGCCACCCACTATCAGATGGCCATGCTGATGACGTCAGCCTATGGCCATCTCAGTACAGGAGGATGTTAATGAACGGCTTCCTTTCCGTACCCTTAGTGTGATTAAATGGTCAGTACCAAGTCTCTTCATAATCATTGTGTACATCTAATTTAATCTCCCACTGACGCCCCTAAATATAGCACTACGCGGGTGTAGTACTCCCACTTTAGTTTCCTTGATAACAGGCCACTCTGCGGTATTGTAGAACTTTCTTTCTTCCATGTATTTACTACATACATCTTTGTGGCCAGGAGAGCACGTTGTTGTTGATATCATTAAATGCAACACACGACGTCCAGTTCTAATGTGCAATAAGTGTTAACTAACGGAAAGCATTGTTCGGAGAAAAACAGTGTGAAGTTTAACTTCTGATGGTGAGAAATAACAGCTGCCTTTAAATAAGAAAGTGGTGAATATGGTCAAGAAAGCAGAACTTCACTCACAAATTGGGAATACACCATTTTATAGTGCATAGAATTATTGAATACAATTTAAACTGGCAGACGTTCAGACGGGAGATAACAGTTACATTTCACAAGTTAATCACTATCAAATAATACAAAAAAGTTTCAAACCACAATTTTAAGCTTTGAAGATGAGTAGCAAACGAAGAACGAGTCAGAATCAAAAGTGAACTACTTCGGTGTGGTAAACCATCCACAACAATCTTATAGCCTGGTGATTTAATGTGCGTTCTTCAAGAGTGGTCTGGACCGTAGTGCCACTGAATATTTCTGAGATCTGCTCGCTAATAACCCAGAGGACAGTTAATGACCTTTAGTTGCAAAACTCTTTGGTTGTGTACATATTTTAATGCGAACTGAAAACAAACAAGTATAAATTTCATAAAAATTAAATATATAAAAGCAATACGTGTCGATATAGATTGGACGGACGAGTGTAACTCAAGTAAGTATAAATTATTGTAGGGAGTTAAGTTCTGTTTTACATTTAAGGTTAGTTGTGATTGAAATTTGGAAATTAGAAACTATTCGTCTTATCACTAAGGATGGCTTTACTAATTTCTATCATTTTTATAAGCACGCCCACAAAATCTCACATGAATTGCCCTCATGCCGTCTGAACTATTGAGCATTTTATAAATTGAATACTGTAGGTGCTTTACTAATGGAAGTTCCTTGAGCAAAATTAAATTATATATCATTGTTAATAATAATAATAATAATAATAATAATAATAATAATAATAATAATAATAATAATAATAATAATAACGGCCTGTGGCCTCCTAAGAGGCCTGTTGCAGGACTTTCGAGGTGAAGTCTGCGCGTCTGCGAGGATGATGCTCCCTCTAGGATGAATTCTAACGATTAAGATGGTACAAGCACCCAGAACCCGAGCCAGAAGAACGAACTAATGAAAGTTACAATCCTTGAAACTGGCGGGAATCGAACTCGAAACCCGTTGGACCAAAAGCCAGCTTGCTAACAATTTAGCCACTGGTAGTTTACTCATAGGTTCTCCATCCATATCACTTAATTCACATTTGGTTTTTAGGTGCAATCATTATTGTTACGATTTAGATTAAATATTTAATTTCATTTTTTCTTGTTCAGAAAATGTAACAACTTCTTAGATAGTAAAAAAGTTACCGTTATTTGCAACTGAAACCCAAATCAATAAAAACTTCTGCTTTCCTGTATATTGATGTACATATGTACTAACGATGGAAAAACCGTGACTCAAAAACTTTCTTAAAGGGAGAGGGGAGTAAATAAATTTAGTACTGAAAGAGACGCAGTTAAATATTTTCATGCAATTAGTCTCATTTAAGACGGTACAGGTCCATAGGTGGAGTCCTTTTGTTGCTCTTTTTACTCGACCAGTTCCAATAAACATCCATGTCAACCTAACACCACATAGGCTAGTAAGGGATTGAAAGCAAATTGAAAGAAGAAAATAAATCACCCACTTTAATGAAGTTGACGTGACCTCCGATGGCCGTTAACAACCCACGCGCGGACCTTAAAAAAATGTTTCTGTAGAGCAAGATGTGAGGAACCATTCAAGGCAAAAAAACAAATAAACAAAAATTAACTTTTGGTAGAATTTCAGTTAAATTTTACTCATGGGATTAAGAGCGTGATCAGGTGTTCTTTGAATGTGAGCTTACAGCAGGTTCTGAGACGAGGAAGGGTTTTTAACGTCCTAGAAATGTTTCCATGTCGTTCTATGTTGAATATTACGTAGCCTTCGGAGGAAGGAGCCAGTAATTGAATTGGAAGTGAGGCTTGTCGACCTGTCGAACGTCGTAAAATGTGTTCTCGTCCTGTTCACTTATTTACGAACACTTCATTGGCTATTACGACACGCGATATACAGACTCTAACGTTTCTTGACACTATGAACTATTACGTGCTCGGGCGAGGTCACGATTCGTGTTACCTACATCTGCAATATTAACACTGTTACACGTTAATTATTAACAGGGCGCCTCCGAAAGGCGTAAAAGTAGTTGGTGGGATGTGAAACAAATAACAATGTTATTATTTACTTATTTCAGGCTTCTTAAACATATAAGCTGCGACAATAGACAATGCATTCCATACATCTTAAAAACTTTACATGAAACTATAAATTACATCTGAAAAGGCTTCCTTAGGTGAATTCTAGAAGAGTAGCAAAGATATGATGAAGAAAGGAAATATAATAGAAATTTTTAACACGACAACAACAACTACAACAACAATAAAAAGGAGAATAGAGACGATGTCTCAGGATTCCTAAAGAACCTCTGAGAGCAGAGATGACACTCTAATTAAGCACCATTCCAGAGATCTTGAATTTATTGGACTTTTTTTTTTTTTTTTTGCAAGAATGGACATTATGGTGCCTCTTTCCCCAATCATTAATCCAACTACTTCAAGATCAGTAAGACTATACTTTTCAATACAGTATGAGTTTGTTGTTTGGTAAATAGATTTATCCCCCAGATATACTTCAGTGGGTTGTCCGATGTGTGTCTCGAATTTGGCGATTGGGTCAATGATGTACCCGGATCTCCTATTGGGATCAGATGGCTATTACATCGATGTGATGAGGGCTGTCTATGTCTGATACGTCATGAACTTTCCGTACGCGGTCAAACCAAGATCTTTAAAGTTGGTACCAGTAATATAACAAATTTTGTGGTATCTAAATAGCATTATTGAATGGACAGGAATCCGATACATGCGGGAGGGTTTCAATCTCACTTGGAAGTGAAAAAAATTGTCCAAAAGTTGATAAGTTGTTTGGTGATAATAAATTTGAATGACACAGGATCCACTGTAACATATAGCCTTTTGGTAGAAAAGCTGCAGTTACGGAAGAACAAGGATGATTGAACGCTTCTGTGAATGAGTAAATACGTTCATTCTCCAAATGTGTAAACAAATACTTTCTCAGAAACAATTCATAATTAACAAAATTAACAGGATTTAAGTGCGCCCTAGTCTTCGTTATATTCGTTTTAATTTTAATTTCGTGTGGCTATTTCTAGCCGAGTGCAGCCCTTGTAAGGCAGACCCTCCGTTGAGGGTGGGCGGCATCTGCCATGTTTAGCTAACTGCGTGTTATTGTGGTGGAGGATAGTGTTATGTGTGGTGTGTGAGTTGCAGGTACGTTAGGGACACCAAAAACACTCAGCTCCCGAGCCTTTGGAATTAACCAACGAAGGTTAAAATCCCCGACCCGGCCGGGAATCGAACCCAGGACCCTCTGAACCGAAGGCCAGTACGCTAACCATTCAGCCAACGAGTCGGACATATATTCGTTGACAGTCCATGATATCGGCGAGAGACATTTTAGTGAACGACCCAGTGTTCATTTTTTCAAGTGACGTTTGTCTGATAAGCAGTTTAGAGATTATAATCCACCACCTAAATATGAAATTAATTTTTATACAGAGTTTACGTCGCTCTTGTTTCTAGAGAGGCATATGGCCCTGAGGATCACTCAGCGCACACTGACACTCAGTACCAGCTTAATTTCAAGGAACGAAGGTGGTCGAACATACAAATAATCACTCCATGCCACTCAGAGCCGATACTGTGAATAGTGCAAGTCTTTTTCTTCTAGTTCTCAAAGGGTCTTCGTGGTCTATACGGATATGTATCTGTTTGCGGTAATGAACCAGTATTATAAGGCTCTTAAATACATAATAAACAGTAAAATGAAGGCATAAAGAAACAATGAAGATATGTTATCTGTTAAAAAACTAACCAGGGATACGTGATCCTAATATCACAAAAATAGGATAACACGCTATCAAACAACATTTAGGTATGGGAGTGGCATTACAGGAAAGGACATTTTGTTCCCCCTTGATCTTGCTGCTTCTCAAAGCTAATGCAGGGATGAAATATTTGTTACGGAGTTGCTGTAATTTGGCGCGTGATACAACATCCCTCTTTAGACGACCCTGATCCTCCCTACTGCAGTGCATTAGCATTTTAAATAGCGCCTTGTGCCACACAGCCCGCAACACACACTGTCGCAGGTATGCCGTGGTTGAAGCCTCAGCGAGGGAAGTATGTGTCTTATTTATTCAGGCTTTAACAGCTTCCCTGGGTAGAGCTGGAAGACATTTCGGCTTTTCATGTATACACTCCATAACACTGATGGATACTTAATATTAGAGAAATGAATAAAAGGGAGGAAAGTGTATGAGTTATGGTATTACATTATAAGGGTGATTATGAAAGACATTTCAAATGGAAAATTAATCCTAATGACTCACTTTTGCCGAATATACGTAATTTGATAATTGAGCATGCACTGTTTGTGAGTAGGAAAATGCTCGTTCATTTATAGAGGAGTGATTAGTATTTAACCGCAATAACTCCGTTTCATCTGCTTTCGACGTGTGAATGTACTCCTGTGAAGACAAATTCCTGCTCATAGACATCCTTTAAAATCTACAAGAGTCGAGTAGACATTAAAACCGTTATTTATTATAAATGATACTCATAATAATAATCACATGCCATTGGTTAAACGTATCGCTAACAGTTTTCTATAAGCCTATGTTAATTAACTAAGTGCCTCCACAATCCTCTATTTTTTTTGCAATTACTTGTTAATTGTGTGGCGCGTCGGTTTATTTATTTATTTATTTATTCATTTATTTACTTATTTATTTATTTGATCCTTGAATATTTTTCTGTTCATAGCTGGGTCAACCTATGAAGATTTTTTTGCTAGTTGTTTTACGTCGCACCGACACAGATACGTCTTACGGCGACGATGGGACAGGAAAGGGCTAGGAGTGGGAAGGAAGCGGCCGTGACCTTAATTAAGGTACAGCCCCAGCATTTGCCTGGTGTGAAAATGGGAAACCACGGAAAACCATTTTCAGGGCTGCCGACAGTGGGGTTCGAACCTACTATCTCCCGAATACTGGATACTGGCCGCACTTAAGCGACTGCAGCTATCGAGCTCGGTCCTATGAAGATTATTATTATGCCAAACCAAATAATTATTTCCAAAAACCGTGAAAGTAGTTAGTGGGACGTAAAATAAACAATATTATTAATTATTATAAATATTATAACTGAATCCAGTGTGAGCTATAGTTATTTAAAATTAAATGTGCATTCAATTTAAAATGAATATAATGAAAGTTTAATTTAATTGAAATTTAAAACTAAATTTAAAGTTCATTATCATCAACCCGAATGCTTTTACTTGATCTATTCGTCATCAGTCGTATTTTCTGTGGTGATTGTGATATGGCCAGGCATTTCGTTTCATTAGTTCTGATTTTCATGCCATATTTCTTCACCTGTGATGCAGTCTTACATATCGCTGATTATAAGGAAGGACTATCCACTATCACAGCCTGATCATCAGCAAACTTGATGGCTCTGAGACATGTTCCATTTACCTTTACAACTATACTTGTCCCTACCAGTGCTTTATTCATCATATGCACTCCAAAAATATTAAATAATACTGGTGATAAAGGGAAACCTTGCTTTACTCCTTTGTTTTTAATAGTGCTTGACCTGGAGAAGGGCTTTCGAATTAACGTCTTATAAGAGACCTGCACGTCTGTGAGAATGGGGCCCTAATAAGATGAATTATATAGATAATAATAACACAAAAACCTGCCCCATAGCCAGAGGAATTAATCAATGTAATACCCAAACTTGTCGGGACCCCATTTAGCCATGGAGACGGACATTCGTTTGTTGATGAGTACAGGTTACGAAAACGTGAGACCACTGCTTTATGACCACCATACAAATCCCATACTAATTTTATCAGTGTTGTTCTTCTACGCCTATCCCGCGGAAAAGCGGAGAAATTTTATGCAATGCTACCCTCTCAAAACGAGAGAACTATAGTCTATAAAACAGAAATATAACATATTTCTGCTTGAAATTGTGGTTTCGAATTAACGTCCGATAAGAGACCTGCACGTCTGTGAGAATGGGGCCCTAATATGATGAATTCTAATGATGAAGAGGACACAAAAACCAACCCCAGAGCTCAGAGTTTCAAGAAACAAATGACCAACATATCCCAGAAGTTATATATAAGGACTGTCAATGCCTGGAGATTTTTCATGGGGCATTGTTATCAGTGCCTTATTAAATTTTCTCTTATCACTGGTGGTTTTTTGTATTTCTGGTGTAGTAGTCGTTGAATATTTTAATTCTTCTCTATATAAATTTATGTTGCACTTTTCCCAGTGCTGCTTGACATCCTCTTCATTAATGAGAGAACTATTGTCGTCAAGGAGTGCTATTAAGTTATTAATTAAAGGCTGGCAAATTTCCTTGGCTCTTTTAGAGATTGAGTGGTCCGTCCTTGCTTTTCGAATTTCTATGTTTCTAAATTGAGATTATTAAGTTATAATGACTATGATTAAAACTCGAAATATAGAAAATTTAAACAATCTAGACAAATATTGATATAATATTTATTTAATAATCTAAATATTATGATCTGCCGTAGCTTCAAATCTCAGTGCAGGTCCAACTAACATAACTTTTTTGAGTAGTTTTAGGACATTTATGTCTCTAATTTCAGGTGGGAAATAATTCCAGGTATATATTATGTTCCCCGGTACAAATGCTTTGTTGTACATACTGCTGTTATACACCATTTACCATGAAATGATTAAAAACTGACCCAAACTATCGTGAACATGAAATAGCACCTCCTTCAACTCGTCCCTGAATGGAAAGTCAAGAGATATATGAATCTGGAAGGAGGAACACTGAAGAATTATATGTAATCAGCTGAAATATTATCATTAACATGGAACAATTTAACAGACAACGTTTTATGCACGAAGGATATTGGAAGAAAACGAAAATTAGAATTTAAATCCTGATACTCTGATGCACTCAGCCTCACGACTACGATTGTGAGAAATGCGTTATAATCCATCTATTGTCTTCATTTTTTTTTTTGCTGGTGGCTTTACGACGCACCGACATAGATAGGTCTTATGGCGACGATGGGATAGGAAAGTCCTTGGAGTTGGAAGGAAGCGGCCGTGGCCTTAATTAAGGTACAACCCCAGCATTTGCCTGGTGGGAAAATGGGAACCACGGGAAACCATCTTCAAGGCTGCCGACAGTGAGATTCGAACCCACCATCCCCCGGATACAAGCTCACAACCGCGCGCCCATAACCGCACGGCCAACTCGCCCGGTTATTGTCTTCACTAGGTATAGTTTTATTACTTTAAATTCCCATGAATTCCGATATGGTTTCCAACACATCGGCCACGACAACATTTTGTCCAACTTGAGCTCCAGTTAACAAGCATGCAATCCAGTACAGAGACCACATTAATACAGGTTCCCAAAACTTTACATGCACTAGGATATTTATAGTGATATTCTAAGCTCTGCCAGTAAGACGTAAGTAAAACAAACTAGTTAATTCACAGTAAGAGTTGTAAGTTACAATTTTTTCATTCTACTGTATGAACCATAGTGTAAAAAAAAAAAAAAAAAAAAAAAAACGATCAGACTCATTTCTGACGAGATATAGTGTTTACAGTGAATTAAATGGTTAGAGTGCTGGCCTTTGGTACAGAGGGTCCCAGGTTCGATTCCCGGCCGGTTCGAGGATTTTAACCTTCATTGGTTAATTCCAGTGGCTCGAGGGGTGGGTGTTTGTGCTGTCCCCAACATCCCTGTAACTCACACACCACACATAACACTATCCTCAACCACAATAACACGCAGTTACCTACACGTGTCAAATGCCGCCCCCCCCCTCATCGGAGGGTCTGCCTTTCAAGAGCTGCACTCGGCTAAATATAGACACACGAAATTAATATTAAGTGCACTAGGCCCTATGCCGTCTGATATAGGCTAGAACAAATTCGTTTCTTTCACTGAATTGCCTCAGGCCTTCACAATGAACGTGACTGAGATATGAGTGACACCAGAAACACCGTTCTTTATCTTGTCATTCGTTGTAATGAATAGAGCTAAGTGTTGCTCTTGGGCTTGGTGTATTTCAGTGTGTTTGCCAGACTGATACGAAAGAGCATTTATGGCAGTTGAGCTGGAGTAATTGAGGATCCAACCAGCTTTCGGGGCGACGACTCAAGAATGTGACAAAAGTCTGCAATATATATTTATGTGAAATTGTCTCATAGCAATCTAAATTATCTTCCGAAGTGAACATCATTAATATGCTTCCATACTCCTTGAGGATTTAAGAAAATTATTGTTGGTTTTACGTAGCACTAGCTACTTTGAAGATTTTCAGACACATCGGAATTTGGTTCTGTGGGAGCTCTTTTACGTGCTGGTAAATCTACGGACACGAGGCTGACGTATTTGAGTATCTTCAAATACCATCGGACTGATCCGAGATCCATCTCACAAGTTGGTATCAGGAAGTGAGATCTTAACTACCTGAGCCTGATTGTTCAAAACCAGTCTCATCTGATATACAGAATGATATGTAAATGGTCTTAAAAGCAACGGTGTTGGCCTCAAAGTTCACAAAAGTAGAATTATATTAACGATATACAATTAGTGTATCCAAACTTGACTGAGTACGTTGAGTGATATAAAACAAGTCTATCGTGACATGTGGACTGACACCCTGTTGTATTCAGTGAAGGTTACTAGCTTGTAGATGGTATTTAATTCCTCTATTGCCACACTAATTTCATCCAGGTCTCGAGTGCTGCACCATAATTGCCATTTCCAGATGATTAGTGCATGCTACATCTCCTATAATATAGTAGTCTTTGTCTCCCTATACAGTAATTACCCATTAGACTTCCATTATTAAGGTGTCTGAAACTAGATAGCTCCCCCTTACTTCCTTTCGGCTCCTAATATTTTATATATTGCCTCACCCAAAATAAATACATAACATAGTGAATTTTATGATAAAAATGATAAGGCTGCATTGATAACAGAGTGCGAAGGAACGTGCACGGGATTATCTCTTATACAGAACTATCAAGTTGCCAAATCACTTCAGTGAAATTCTAGACATACTGGGATAAAGTGACATAATGTATAAAAATCCAAGAATCACGGCGTTTGTTTTAATTGGAAGCTGAATTTCTCGACTTTAACTCTTTAAAAGTGTATGCTTTAATTGACAACCATAGCATTGGAGACTGATTTGTATCAACGCTATTTTAGTCTTGAATATTTTAACCCTAAGGACTAGTTTTCAAAAATCTGAAATTGGCTCTTATCATGTGATATTTTCCACAAGTTTTTAAACATCTGGTGATCAGGTGATTTTTTTGTGTTTTAAGAAACTAATTTCTGTATGCCTAAACATTTTATAATACCTACAGTCACAATATGAAAAACACACAAAATTAGGTTTCCAGTGTCACCGTCAGAAATTGCACTACTCCTTTCTGACAAAATGTTATTCTCCTGCCATTCTTATCGATATTTGACACGACACTAATAAAATAACTGGTAATATTTCTTCTTCATTCAGCGAACGAATTGACCCCGTCGTTACTAATTACAGAACACGTTGCTTGAGCTTAGTCGCAGACACATCCATAGAGATTTAATAATACTGTTAAGTCTGTACCGATGAATAACATAAAGTCGGGGCGTAATTCAAAAGCAGAAGAGCTCGTACTTGTACACTTACGATCGTAAGTAGTTAGTGGCCAGAAATATTTATTTCGGGCAAGGAAATCTGTACAGCCTTCATAACCACACAGTACTAGCTTACACTCTCTTTTATTGGTCAGGACAAGGCCATGTAGATGCTTAAAACGTGCACGCAACTGAAGAGCGAAGGGAGACCGACGAAGAGAGCGAAGATAAAATATCAAATCAATGAGGGTCATATTCTCCTGTTTCTTGGTAATCTTTGTGTACTGACATGTTAGCTGTCTTTACCATAACTAAATGGCATCGCGTTGAACCATTGTAAGAAATAACGACCCTTATTATTGTCAATATTGGCCCTATTAAATTGAACTACTTTAATAGTTTCACGAGCACTGTCAAAAGAATAATTACTATACTTTGCACTACAATATGCACGGATATGAATTTTGAATGTGAGAAATTACGATGAAACAAGGTAACCTTCACTAAAAACTTTGTAAGGGGATTCGTGTTCCATTTAAAGACATACTCTTTTGCTGGAATATCATACAATGCTTTTTCTTAATATAGTTATGGGAAATAGGAGAGAAATTAAATGGCGTCAAATGACGTAAAAGTAAAAGACAGAGAAAAATGCTTAAATTTATAAAGACTTGTAAGTGAAATATAAATATTCTTCAGAATCAAAAATAAATAAATAAATAAATAAATAAATAAATAAATAAATAAATAAATAAATAAATAAATAACGATATGTGATATGTAGTAAAGGAAATTAATATTTTCTCTTAATGTGATAATGAACTGTCTTAATGAAACAAAGGAGTGCAGTCTGTATGGAAAAAGTAAATAAATAAAATGACGTTTCCAATTTAAGATGACATAAATGCCTTCTTCAAACAGAAACTGAAATTAAAGGTATTGTGTATTTCTCTTTTAGATACTGCATTCTTTGAAATGGCCATTCACATTTAACTACGTAACTTCATTGGCAACTGTAACAATGGAATCATTGAGGTTGTAAATGTATGATAGTACTGTAAATTCTTTAATTGACTCCAGATCAAACATAATAGACTACAGGATCTATCATCTAAACTCAGATCGAACGCACGGTGTTTGTACTCTGTGCTACGGAGCTGCCTCAGCCGAACTAATGTCGCGCACGGCCGTCCTGCTTGATGCATGTATGCAATCCTATATACTATCTTACCTTATAAAAGATGCTGGATGTGCCGTACTTCCAGGGTTATACAGGCATTGTATCTGGTTACCACGTTCTGACTGACCCGAGTGAGTTGTGCCACTGTAATATTTCTGATTTCATTCGTAATGTTTTCTTTCAGTTCCTAAAATGTGTGAGGATTTGTTCGATACACTCTTCTTCATTCAATTTTCCCCACAAGTAAAAATCACACACTGTCAGATCTGGAGAACGAGGGGGAAATAGATCACTCATCATATGTCTGCAAACACTTCCGAAATCGTAAGAAGAGAATCTTCTGGTGTATGAGCAGGAACTGATGTTGAAACCACCCATGCGATTTTTGTTCTTCCATTAACTGATGGAAGAACGACATAAAAATGTCATCTTGGTGTCCCTCTGCATTTACTGTTCTGTCGAAAAAAATTGGTACAATTATTCGTCTTGCACTAACAGCACACCAAAAAACCAATCTTCCTATCAAAACGAGAGACTTCATAAACACCATTATGATTCTGCATACCAATAGCGAGAGTTATGACTGTTCACACGACCACAGAACTTTTACATACGAAAATACAGTGTTGTAATGATAACTTCAGATTGGCGACTCATGCTTGCCAGGTCGAACAGGTGCAGGCTGCGTGCACGCACCTCCCATACTGCAGCTGCCGTAGCACAGAGTACAAACACAGTCCGTTCGTTCTGGTTTTATACGAGAGACCCTGTACATCGAGCACATTTCTTTGCAATGAAATCACAGTTAATTAATTGTTTTCCATGATTAGGAAGAGCCAGTATAGCTACAATGCGTATCCAGAGTGCAAGAAACACAGAGTGTTTGAAGAAAAAAGAAGAAAGGAAGAGGAAGGGAGGTGAGGGAGTAGTAAGAGCACAAAGCCACAGCTCCTGGAAGACGAGCACATATGACGTTGTCCCCGTTTGTTTTTTCTCCATCCTCAGCGTTGGCCAAAATCTACGCCCAAACATTGCCTGTCTCCCTTTTCACTCGGAATTCTTCTGATCGTGGGTGTACAAGCATAGTAACTGAGCTAAAAATATCCAGATCGTACTAGTAGGTTCATAGGCCATATAACACATGGACACTTCAACAAACTTCTAATGGCTTTCAGAATCCGAGTTTGGGGTCCCCTTTAAAATCCAGAGTATTAGAATCGGAGGCCAAAGCTTCAAATCCAAGCGCTTAGAACGGTCATTCCTCTTTTTTTGAGCTGACCATTCCGTTGTTTTCCCCTTATTTTTTTTGCTGGTGGTTTAACGTCGCACGAACACATTGAAGGTTTTCGGCAAGGTAAAGGTAGGAAACGGCTAGGAATGGGAATGGGAAGGAAGCGGCCTTGGCGTTAATTAAGGTACAGTCCAGCATTTTCCTGGTGTGAAAATAGGAAACCACCGAAAACCATCTTCACGGCTCTCGAAGGGGGGAATTCGAACCTACCATCTTCCGAATGCGAGCTCACAGCTACGCGACCCAAATCACATTATCAAATCTCTCGGTTGTTTTACCTTTACGACCACAGTAAGCATCACAGATATCTGCGTGTATTCCTGTTATGTTGCGACCCACCACTTCATACCATTACGAATACTGAACCCTTGACTTAGTAGAATTATGGGTTCAATACATTCTGACACAAGAAGTGATACGCTGTGAACTTCCTTAAGTTCGTATAGCACAAGCACCACTGAAAGGAACGAGAAAGTCAACATAGAGATGTATTGGTATATATGAAGATTTGGCCATCCTTTGCCAATGAAGGCACGCACTTGGATACTTTTAGAGCGAGTTTTACGAGTTTTTGTAAGCCTCTCTTCGATAGCCGAATTTACCACTGAAATTTAATTTCATCATCATCATCATCATCTGTTTACCCTCCAGGTTCGGTTTTTCCCTCAGACTTAGCGAGGGATTCCACCTCTACCGCCTCAAGGGCAGCGTCCTGGAGCTTCAGACTCTTGGTCGGGGGATACACCTGGGGAGTTTGACCAGTACCTCGCCCAGGCGGCCTCACCTGCTATGCTGAACAGGGGCCTTGTGGAAGGATGGGAAGATTGGAAGGGATAGACAAGGAAGAGGGAAGGAAGCGGCCGTGGCCTTAAGTTAGGTACCATCCCGGCATTGGCCTGGAGGAGAAGTGGGAAACCACGGAAAACCACTTCCAGGATGGCTGAGGTGGGAATCGAACCCATCTCTACTCAGTTGACTTCCCGAGGCTGAGTGGACCCCGTTCCAGCCCTCGTACACTTTTAAAATTTCGTGGCAGAGCCGGGAATCGAACCCGGACCTCCGGGGGGGGGGGCAGCTAATCACGCTAACCACTACACCACAGAGGCGGACGAAATTTAATTTAAAAATTGAAATGAACAGCTTATGTATCTAATGAATCAAATCTACACAGGTCGGTCATAAATACTACACTGATGTTAATATTGCTACTTCCACTAAAATCTCAGTGTCATCTCACTAAATGAGATTCATTTTATTGAGAAAGAACTAAGCATGCGGAATTCCACCTTGCCCGAATCATATACCTATCATGAAAATACCTGCATCGAAACACTGACTATCAAAATTTGATATCACTCAACAAACTCTGTGGCAAGAGTTCTATCTCGCAGTTATAGATGGAAGTAATGTCACTGCTTACGAAAAAATAGTGAAAATTCATTTACGTCACTGTTAGAAGTACTTTCTTTCTTTCTTTCTTTCTTTCTTTCTTTCTTTCTTTCTTTCTTTTTTCTTTCTTTCTATCTTAATCTGTTTACCCTCCGGGGTTACTTTTCCCCTCGGACGTCTACCGCTTCAAGGGAAGTATCCTGGAGCGTGAGACTTTGGGTCGGGGGATACAACTGAGAAGTGTGAGCAGTACCTGGCCCAGGCGGCCTCACCTGTTATGCTGAACTGGGGCCTTGCTGCGGATTGGAAGATTGGAAGGGATAGACAAGGAAGAGGGAAAGAAGCTGACGTGACCTTAAGTTAAGTACCATCGCGGCATTTGCCTGGAGGACTAGTGGGAAACCACTTTGAGGATCGCTGAGGTGGGAATCGAACCCACCTCTACTGAGTTGACCTGCGAGACTGAGTGGACGTCGTTGCAGACCTCGTACCACTTTTCAAATTTTGTGGCAGAGCCGGGAATCGAACCCGGGCCTCTTGGGGGTGGTAGCTAATCACGCTAACTACTACACCGCAGAGACGGACCTGATAGAAGGTGATGTCACTAAATTGTTCAAATACGACGGTAATCATTGTATTGAAACCTATGACTTTTGCCGATTTCAGCCTTCTAAACATCCTTTCTTTCTTAGTATGGCTGTGCAAGGCGACAAAGCTGTGAGCACGGCCTACTTAATGCGTAACTCTAGTTGGTTCGGTGTAGATCTATTTGACCATGATCAGGATTTGTAGTTCAAAGTTATGCCAATATATGGGGCTGTGCATAGCTGTGCGCGTGAGTATGGTGAAGATGATACAATCACTTCGCTAAAGAAACCATTTTTATTGAAAAGGTTAAAAAATATCCGCCTCTGTGGTGTAGTGGTTAGTGTGATTAGTTGCCACCCCCGGAGGTCCGGGTTCGATTCCCGGCTCTGCCACGAAATTCTAAAAGTGGTACAAGGAATGAAAGGGGTCCACTCAGCCTCGGAAGGTTAACTGAGTAGAGGTGGGTTCGATTCCCACCTCAGCCATCCTGGAAGTGGTTTTCCGTGGTTTCCCACTTCTCCTCCAGGCAAATTCCGGGATGGTACCTAACTTAAGGCCACGGCCGCTTCCTTCCCTCTTCCTTGTCTATCCCTTCCAATCTTCCCATCCCCCCCCCGCAAGGCCCTTGTTCAGCATAGCAGGTGAGGCCGCCTGGGCGAGGTACTGGTCATCCTCCCCAGTTCTATCCCCAGACCTAGAGTCTGAAGCTCTAGGACACTGCCCTTGAGGCGGTAGAGGTGGGATCCCTCGCTGAGTCCGAGGGAAAAGCCAACCCTGGAGGGTAAGCAGATTAAGAAAGAAAGAAAGAAAGAAAGAAAGGTTCAAAAATAGTTGAGAGGTTTATTGTATTGTTTTTGTAATAGGGCGGTAATAAGCTATATCTGGAGGCAATTTCAACTGTTGAAACGTTCACGCTTTTAAAATATCGCTGTGAAATTCAGACAGAAATATTCCCTAAAAACTCTCCTAAACGCTGCTTGTCACTTGCCTATGATAATGGAATTACGTTATAATATTCATAATATTTTTATTTATTATTCATTAATAATAAATAATAATAATATTCATGAATAATAATAATAATATATGAATCAGAAATCTCAGATTATCGCATAGCGACTTTGACCTATATACCCGCTCCCTCCTTCAGAGTTTTAACCCGCAATACAGATGCGTATCTACATAATTACGTTCTGTTTCTAGGCGTTTTGAGAAACGCTGTCTTATTAGTCCAGAAGAATACGTTTCCAGAATATTCCCGTCGGGTTTAAAAGCGATGCTTCTCTCGCATGAGGGTGTCTTACAACTAGGGATGGGCTGCGAACGGAGTAGCGAAGAGTCGAGACTGCTACTTCTGGAACCGACACTCTCGACTCCAGTGTCGACTCCACTAATGCACTAACGCCATCTAACAACTATTGCCGGAACTGCTTGGAGTTATAGTTCCACGTTCCTCCCTTGGTAACTTGTGATACGATGAATACAAGATCATTATTAGCCAGCAAACATTAAATATTGTTTCGGGATTTTATCATCGTTAGTGTTAATGTTGTAGGTCTATTTTGGCGACGATGATGATAATGATGACAATAAAAGTAGTGGTAATAATAATCTGACAGTATACATTTACATAATCGCCAATATTAACTTCAATGAATTCAGCCCCGCGGTGTAGGGGGAAACCCACTCTCCTTGGTCACCTTCACTCTCTACGCCTCAACTATCTCACCAAAGGTACCAGTAATCACAATCCTATCATCACCGAAGCCCTGTCCTTATCCCCTTTAGCTGATGCCATTCTTAACGACAGTCGCACACTCCAGACTTCTTATCTCTTTCCTCCCCCCATCACATAGCTTCCCCCCCACTCCACTCTTTCTCTACCACTGTCCTGTTACAAGCTAAAACTGTATTTTTCAATTCTATGATGCTCCTGCGCACAGTGGTGCAGCCTATATTTCTGCAGCACGACCAGTGTCCGTCCATTGTTTTATTACTATTTTATTATTTATTATTTTATTTGTTATTATTATTATTATTATTATTATTATTATTATTATTATTATTATTATTATTATTATTATTATTATTTTTATCATCACAATATTTTCTCTGTTTCTACTCTGGCACAAGTAAATGGACTTTCCGTCCCATTAGTTCTTATCTTGTGTTCATTCTTCTTCTTCTTCTTCTTCTTCTTCTCCTTATTATTATTATTTATGTTTTTCGTCCGATGTGAGGACATATTGTATTATGTGACAGTGTTTCCGTTTCGTTTTTCTGCAGTGCCATAAGGTAATGCGTGTGCTTCTAATTTCTGTTTGTTTTCTCAGTGCATTTATTCGTGCCGATTGACATTCTACCTGCGGCACGTTCTTTATTTACGTTATGTGGACTTGCTTAAACTAGCAATTGGTGTTCTTGAACGTTATTCAACCGACTTTTCTTCCATATTCTTTATATTCAGTGTTGTCTTTCCTTTCTTTCTGCAATTTCGTCTGTTATTTGTCACAATTTGTCAGTGCACGTTATATTCATTTCCTACACGGTATGTTGTGAACTTGACTAGTGCAGTGCTTATGTTGTCAGTGCATTGACGCCCAATGGGCTATATGAACTCTTGCTCCAATACGCCACGACGCGAACATGTTTATCTTCGTTGTATATTCATAATTTTGTTATCCTATTTTGTACCTATCTGTATAACTGTGTATCCTAATTCGTTATCCTCCTACTTTTCCCCTACGTATGTCTATACATACCATTAACATTCGATTTTCTTTTACATATATATATATATTGTACACGGCCTAAGAGCTACTTTGTATAGCTGACGGCCCGCCTACCCATAGGGTAGGAATGAAATAACCTTCTAATAAATAAATAATAGTAGGGGGAAACGGGTCCACCCGTCACCCAGCGGCCCCGGGTTCGATTCTCGGCCGGGTTAGGTTTTTAAATTGTCCTTAAATAGCTTAAGTAACAACATCATAAGTCATTTTCTTATCTGTTTACCTAAGAATCCCTGCGCCTAAATTTCTCCTCTCTGGCCGCTTTCTTATATCCGTAACGCAAACCTTCATAATTTACTGAGGGACATTTGATTTTCCAATACATCCACTTGGTATTTTCATATTTGTCCTATCCGGCTGTCCTCAGATATAATCCTATTCTGTATTAGTTTCAACTTTCTTAACTGTATTAGTTTTTTTCCTTAATTACATCGTATGTATGCGATTGCTAATCCTGAAACCTGGAAAAACTTTTCTTTGAGGAAAAATTCCAAGTTATACAAATATATAATTTTCGGCCCCGGAAAATATCGAAATACGGATGCAATTTTAATGACGGTGCAGCCCTTCGTTTCGGGATAATTGGTGGCTAAACGGTAAGCGTATTACAAAACAGATAGCACAATCGCCGTTCTATTTGGAGAGATCAACAACTTTGGTGTTATGACTTATTGTCCTGTCTCGATTGTTGATACGTTAGATCGCACTTAATTTCTCTATTATAATCAAATTTTTCGAACTCGATTGTGATTGGCAGTAGGAAATGTGGCCTTCCATTATCCTCAAAACTTCCTCAATGCCTACCTTACATCAGAAATAACGTATTCTTTCCTGTTTTGTACCTAGGATAGCACTCAGAGACATGCAATTTAATTTTATCCTACTCACTGCCTTTACAATAATTTACGGAGGAATCCGTATACATTGTAGAATATCGTAGCGAAGCACGGGTACATTTTCTAGTACAGAAATAAAAATGTTAGGAACAACAACAAAAACAACAACAGTGCCTGGTTCTCGGGACAGCAGCCCTCGTACTCACTTCCAATCACTGTGTCCCGAGTGCAGTCCCAGCCGAAATATAACTCGACCTGACTACTACTACTACTACTACTACTACTACTAATAATAATAATAATAATAACGGGAGAAACAGCCGAATGGTATGGACACAGTCCTGGAGAAGGTGTACAAGATGTGTGTGTACAACCCTTGCCCCTTTTCTCTACGCGGTCGGCTATGAAATGAGATGAATCTTCGTAGCAATGAAATGAATGACGTAATATATGATAGCACGGAGAGGATGAAACCCGGTTCAGGAATATAGTCTACTCCTGTCGATTAGCACGAAGGGGTCTGGTCGAGGATTAACGTTCCCATGCGACGGACGAATCACTATCAACAGCGTCGTATATCCTCACTCGATGTGAACACTGCGAAGAGGTTTGGCATTGTATCCAGGTTTTGGCACGAAATCCAGTTATTAGAAAATGCACACATAGACCTCTCTTACACTGCTCGCCAATATTCTGATCGTGAAAATTTTCTCCATCAACGTGACTCGAACCAAGGCGTCAGACCATATATAGTTGATACCTTAACGATCATGGAAACCAGGTAGGCAGAAGGAGTACAGTAAATAAATAAATAAATAAATAAATAAATAAATAAATAAATAAATAAATAAATAAATAAATAAATAAATAAATCCAAGACAAAAGTAATGCAATGCAGTCGAACGAAGTCAATGACGCAGAAAATGTTACATTAAGAAATTAAGTCATTTTAAGACATTTTAAGATGGATAGTTCTAATGAGGAATCAGAACAACTAATGGTGACAGAAGAATGGAGGACATAAAATTCAGACTAGAACAAGCAAGAAAAGCCTCTCTTAACTTGCACGCTTCGAGCATTGATATAGGCATTAGAAATATGTTTTTGAAGACTTTCCTCTGGAGCGTGGCATTGTATGGAAGTGAAACACAGGCAATAACTAGCTCAGAAGGAAAGACATTAGAAGCTACGGAAATGTGGTGTTACAAACGAATGCTGAAGGTGAGATTGAATCACGAATGAAGATACACTAAATTGAATTGGCGAGAGAAGAAATATTTTATGAAATTTGACAAGAAGAAGATATATAATGATAGGACACTTTTTAATACGTCCAAGACTCGTCCATTTAGTTTAGGTAGAAATACCAAGGCATGAACATGAGAAACAGATAAGAGTTGACGTAAGATGTAGCAGTTACGTAGAAATTAAAAGTTAGCACTGGGTAGGGGCCATGGTGGGCTGTATGAAACCAGTCTACAGACTGGCGACCAAAATAATAATAATAATAATAATAATAATAATAATAATAATAATAATAATAATAATAATAATATTGGTTGTCGATTTAATGTCTTCAGATTTTACGTTACGTATGTGATTTCAGTATCATTTTCAACTTTCTGTTCTTCCTGTGAGATGATAAACTGAGGAAGCCGATCTTCGGTCTGCATTCCTAGAAGTGGAATAACAGAACTTTGATACAGACAAATTTGAAGGCACAGAGATATAATTTTGCTGGATGATTACTAAATACGTACAGTAATGTTCTGTTACATTCCAATACTGATGCCATTACGATATGAATATTAACGCTGTCAAATGCATTCCCTTATGATCAACTAAATATGTTTCCAAATTACTGCTGTTTACAGAAATCTGTGTTCAACTACGAATTCATCAATAACACTAAAAGAGTCAATTTTACAACATTATTATTAACAATGATAACTGAAAGTGTAGAATGAATTGAGGAATCCTTTCAGAAACGAATTTAAAATCTTTCCTTAAAACAACTGTGAGTGTCAGCTATAGCAGGATCATACGGCACGTAATTAACGTCCCATTAAGTATATTTTAAAGTGTTAGCAGTTGCCTTCATTCACCACTTGAAAATCCATCATGCTTGCTAAGGATCAAATCCACCACACTGAACACATAAGAAAGCTTCATCACTCTCCAGTCGGCCACTAGCACCTACAGTTATTAATAGCTGAATCACAGAAATTCTTGTACTCTCGTTTTTAATTCTATTCATTAGGTGCATCCTAAAGCAAAGTTTCCGGGATCAAACCTCATTACATGTGAGAGACATTCATCTACAGGTTAAAAGCATTTTTATATATATTAATTCCAGCAATTATGTATCTATTATCACGAGTTAAAGTTTCTTCATATATAAAACCTAATTATTACTTTTCAAATTAAGTTTAAGTATGTCACGACGAATTTCCCACTTGATAAGTTGTTCGGAGTGAATATTCTGATTAACTGCATTATTTTTTAGTTATAAACTGAATTATAGTACTCTTCATCCTATTTACAGTTCATCGGTGGGTTGAATCGATCACATTGGAAAGTGTTGGATCCTTGAAAATTAATATCTATGTTAAAATGTGTTTGATATATGGAAATATTAGATGGTGGGAGCACTTACTAATATACCTGTACATCATGTTCATGAGACAGCCGGAAAAAATATATATGATTTTCAGATCAGAAAATTGAACTGTAAAAAGGAAAAAAAGAAGGTAGCAGTTGAAATTGATGCCTGGATATCTCTACAAAATTTACCGGCTGATTTTGAGAGTAATAACTTTTCAATATAACGTTGAGGACGCGTTAATAAACAGTGAATAATAATAATAGTAATAATAATATTGAATTTGCTTCCCAATAAGTAAATTATTATGGAATGTTATTTCAGAAGAGTTGATACACGTGCTAGTAAATCTACGACACGAGGATGTCGAAACTGAGCACCTTCAAGTATCACCGGGCTGAACTGGAATTGAATCCGCCAACTTGGGTTGAGAAGGCCAGCGTTTCTACCGTTTCTGCCACTCAGCTCAGTAAACAATATAGGTTATTTTGATGACATTGACGGACCATTTCCAGAAGTATTGCGTGGCTAACTATAAGAAAATCTTCAAGTTAGGATGAAGAAGAGGGAAGCGATATTATAAAAATATCAACAGGATGATACTTATAATCAAGGATTGACATAACTCATTCTATCAATGGTTGCTGTGCATCTGAGGTAAAAGAACGTCGAGTTTAAGCACAAACGAAGGCCAATTTGTGTTCAGAATAGTTATATATTGATTAATTTATAAACATTTAATTTTTAAAGTAAGATTTTTCGAAGTGGAAAGTTCCATCCCAGCACCTCACATAACTCGTGTAACTGTAGATCCTGTGGCTGTTAACTGAAAATTGGTTATAATCTAGAACTGCAAGCTGTTATTTGGATCTACTTCAACTCGATCTTCTATTCCAACATACCACTTTATTTAAAATGCCATTTATATATAAGGCATAAATAAATAAATTAACAAAATAAATATATTATTTCAAAAGTTATCTTTACAAGAAAGATTCAGACATTTGTAAACAAATATCTTAGGAGCACCTTAGGGATATACTGACCAGAAGTGGTATCAAATGAGGAATTGTGGGAAAGAATGCACTAATTACTGATCGAACAGCAGATCAAGAGAAGAAAGCGGCAGTGGTTTGGCCATACACTGTCTCACCGTATAACAAAACAGGCTCTCGAATGGAATCCTCAGAGCCGAAGTAGGAAAGGAAGACCTAAGTAACACGGATGAGATCAACGGAGGTAGAGAATGATCACCTTGGGTATACACGGGGAAAGCTGAAATACATGATACATCATAGAACGAGTTCAAGGAATTAATTGGAGTGGATTGGATCTGTTGAAGATCTCATCTCTCTTTGTCTGTGGTGATTCGCATAGCTGACTGTTGTCTGAGTTTCTGGTTTCAATTTTATCTTCTCTTAAGGAAATGTACATTGGAACAATGAAATAAATAATTTTTAATCAAATGTTGTGTTTAATTCATGCGAAGGTGATGAATTTCTGTCATATCAAGGTTACTGGATGGTTGGAGTGACAAATGTTGTCGACAAACTGAAACTAGGACAATATTGGCAGGTGTATCAGTACATTACATAAGTCAAATGTAGTTAACGATACACTAAAGAAACTACTCGGCACCACTTGTTACATAGAAGCGCATTATCTAATTTTGTAGACTAAATGTGCAATTAACAGTCCAAGTAAGTAGTATAAGGAAAGAGAGACAAGAGTGATGATCTCGTACTGAATTGAGTGATAGAAAAAAATAAGAGGTGGTGCGAAAAGTGAAATATAAAAATATGCTTATTTGAGTCAAGGATTGGTAACGTTGCAAATGTTCTTAGAATAAACTTTATCGAAGAAAGTGTAATAGAGCAGGGAAATTAATAAGCTGACTATAATTTATAATATAGAATGGAAGAAATCTGGAAGGTTGTGTACATTTTTCTTAATTATCTCAAGCTTGTACTCTAACAAAGAAGAACAGAACAAATTAGCGCACTAGGGGCATCCATGTCGGACAAATGTAGGCCATACAGCTGCGGGTGTGCATTAAATCAGTGCAGAGTGGAGAAGAAAGTGTGGTACATGTAAATTGATGTATTCTCTTCAAATAACTTTCATATTGAATTTTAGATTGTGATTAGCGGACGAGGTAGGCTAGATTAACTTTCAAGATGAAGTTATGTTATAGAACTAGTATGTAAGACTGTATTCGACAGCAGATATCATATGATATTTGGAAATGCACATGTTAATGTAAATCAGTGGCAGCTGGTGGCTCTCGACCCTGGGGCTTCAATATTGGAAATCAAAATACAGCTTATTGATCTCCTTGAGAATGCTACAAAACTATGTTATAAATCATGCAACAATAATTTCAATAAGTATATACCCACCTATGCAGACTGCTTGTACATTAAATCCATTCTCCTCTCTATCATCGAAGCAAATTTGTCTATGACAGATTCATTAAAACCCTCAATCCCTAATTCCTTCTCAATCGAGAGCATTGCAAGAGCGGTCAGTCTTTCCTCACTCATTGAACTACGTAAGGAAATCTTCATTCTCTTCAACGTTGAAAAACAACGTTCAACTTCCGATGTTTTCATCGGTGCTGTTATGATGAGTTTCAGTAATTTTATTATTTCATTAAATGTGGTCCCCTAAGTTATTTTGAAGAAAAAGCTGAAGAAGGTGTACAGCACCGTATAAAGATCGAAAGTCTACTCTCA
The DNA here is from genome assembly GCF_040414725.1 of Anabrus simplex. Lineage (NCBI taxonomy): Eukaryota > Metazoa > Arthropoda > Insecta > Orthoptera > Tettigoniidae > Anabrus > Anabrus simplex. The sequence continues at coordinate 1,184,201,971 of NC_090265.1, forward strand.
TATATAGAATTTCCAGTTCCATTTAAAGTTTATTTTTCTCAATAAAGATAACTGGCCTTCCCCTTCAGAACGTCCTAAGAATAGCTGAAAATCGAGTCGGATGGCGACACTTTGTGAAGCATGTAACTCTCTAGAGACAAAACAATGGGGTCACGACACTCAGTAATGAGTAATGCGACTTATGATGATGATCGTAGTGTATCCATATCATTTATGGGGACCGCATACACCCTGGTCTTTAGATGTCCCCAAAGCCAAAAATCTAAAGGGTTAAGGCAGGTGCACGGGCACGCAAGAGGTATTGGCCCTCCTTGTGCAAGCCATCGCCCACATAGCAGTGTTAGACGGCAGCTTACCCTACGATGAAAATGTGCCAGTGCCCCATCATGCATGCACCACATTTTCAGTCGTTACGTTAATGACGCATTCTCCACCAACACAGGGAATTGGTTCCGAAGGAAGGTACGATACGTACGACCGTTTAACCTGTTGTGTACAACGTAGGTGCTGTCAATCTCTCCCCGTGATTGACTGCCCATATTTTGATACTACATTTGTGCTGGTGTTGTTTCTTTTACACAGAATACAGATTTGCATCGGCTCATATAGGTCTTCGAGCTGAGTAGCGGTCGCATGGTTGACCAAGGCCCTTCAAGTGCTGTAGTGCCATGGGGTTTGGTTTGGTTCATATGTGGGTATAATGCAGGGTGCGAAATCGGAACGAAATGGTGGTGGTGGTGGTGGTGGTGGTGGGGAGAAGGAACATAGTACTTAAATAATGGTGTTTATTTCAGGTAGTATCCGGCGGGGAGGTGGTAAAAAATTCCCCTGTAAATAAAATACCCCCTCCCTGAGAAGAATGTAAATTGTAGATTGTTGTGATAACAAGAATGATAAACATTAGAAAGCTATTCCAACCAGCTGAGAAGTTCATGATAGACTGTCCTTTTCTTATGAAAGGCCAGACGAGGCGCGATTTGTCATGACGTATTGCTATATTAGCGGAACCTTCGTCTACCAGGGCTAAGTGCTGACGGAACAAATTTGTTGGTTTGTACACATCTTAAGTGAATATTGTTCTATTGATACCTATCGGAAACACGCCCTCTCCAAGAAGTACAGGAGTGGTGTAAGCTAGAGCTACTTACAGCAATGACAAGGGAGGAGAGCTTAAAGAAATGCACATTTTTGTCCGCGTTAGTTCAGATGAACTTGCCCGAATGAAACATGAACAATGGGCTGCAGGTCTGGATTGCCACTGCTGAGTTGTTTTCTTGCACAAGGTCTGGCAGTCATTTGATTTATTGCTGATTTTTCTGTGAAAATATGCACAGTAAAAATAATTAATTTCAGTAATAAACTATACGTGTTCTACATTTTCCTCATTATTTTATGATGAAAGAATCCCCCCGGGAAATTTTAGTGGGGGGACTTTTTTTTTTTTTTGCTAGGGGTTTTACGTCGCACCGACACAGTTAGGTCTCATGGCGACGATGGGATAGGAAAGGCCTAGGAGTTGGAAGGAAGCGGCCGTGGCCTTAATTAAGGTACAGCCCCAGCATTTGCCTGGTGTGAAAATGGGAAACCACGGAAAACCATCTTCAGGGCTGCCGATAGTGGGATTCGAACCTACTATCTCCCGGATGCAAGCTCACAGCCGCGCGCCTCTACGCCAACTCGCCCGGTAGGGGGGGGGGGGACCTTTGAGATAAAATCTCGGTGGGGGGGAATCCCTCCCTTCCCCCCCGCGATTTCGCACTCTGGTATAATGTAAGTTTACGATACCGTTTCTCGTAAAACGCGCTTCGTCTGCTTTAAACAAAACCTTCACTGTGAAATGCAGATCATGGGCACATGTTTGTAGAAACCACTGGCAGAAGTGTTATATAGCGGGCCGATTGTGTGGTAGCAGAGCTTGGACGCGCTGCACATGGTACAGATAGAGCAAGTGTTCGTGGAGGACTGTCCACACAACACTATTAGCAGTACTTTCAGCTCCCGTTATTCTTCGTACAATCATTCCAGGATTGTCCTTCACATGTTTTAATACCAGTAGCTCCATATCAGGCGTGCGAATTGTTCTAGGTCTGCCACCATAGGTCGTTCGTGGTGCAAAGGATCCTGTTTCCGAAAGGCCCTGGAACATGGTACTAAACAACTTAACAGATGGAGTGCGGCGTGTTGGATATTTGTCAGCATAAAGATTACGTGCCCGTAGTTTGCTTTCATCTGCTTGCTCTTAACAGATCATATCGGCCATTTTCCGTGTTGAATAAATGAATCTCCATTACGTGCTGTAAGGCCAGAGAAGAAAGACAAGATAACAAGTTACAGTACTGCAGTGTCACTACAAAATATGCGCCATTTGAGCACTACCGTACCCTTGACGAAACTAACCTACCTGACTGTGAGATCAATATGGTCTGTAGTACGCAGTGGATTACTGTGTGTTGACTAGTGTGTTTCGTTCTTGCTCGATACAGTACAAATGCACACACGATGTACTGCATTAGTTGGCTACGAACAATGGTTTCGCATTTGTTTCGTGACAAAGTGCTCGGAGGGCAAGGTATGCTCCTCCTACATAATAAGGCCATAATACAACACGCTACTAGGTTTACGACCAATGTTTAGGTTGGAACGTATTTCCATCTTTTGTTGCATACGACCCTCCGTAAATTATTGCAACATCGTGATCATTGATGGTAGTGGTAGCGGACCATAACTCGGAAGATACTGGGTTTGCGACTAATGTTTATAGGACCTTTTTCTTTTGTTTGCTGCGTGCTGCCTCCTCTGTAAACACTAGAACCTGTTTTCAAAGACAACCTGTATAACATACAATTAACGTAAAAGTTTAAAAATCATTAGACTGCGACCCGATTATAGATATACAGTAATATACTTTCATTTGTCACAAAATGAAAAACATTAAAACGAATGAAACCATTGAACGTGGATACACAAAACCAGGACTTTATCTCATTTTTCTGTTCTTTCATTTTGTCCATAGCAGCTTTAGAAACCTACACTTTCTCGATTGTAGAGCATCTGGAAGAATTATTGTTTGAAGATGGCGTTGTTCATCATTCCGAAAATTACGATGACGACATTAAAGAAGAGCATGATAATTATCACAAGCCGGATGCAAGTGTCTCTAAAGTGGTCACAAAGCAAGGTAAATTAGAGTGCGTTAGATATTGGGAGAGTGGCAAGGGGAAGGACTCTTTCAACAAGTCTGCGATTTTACACCACATGGAATGAGCAAATCATATAGTAATTAACCACCTCACAGAACAACTGATGAAACAACTACCATGGATTCTTCTATACGCAGACGACATCGTCCTTTTTGGTGAAACACGTGAAGAGGTTGAGGCAGCCTTAGAACTTTGGAGAAAAAACTTCGGAGATGCATGGCCTCGGAATAAGCTGTAAGAAGACGGAGTATTCTATATGTTCTGTAACTTCACCAAGCCAGAAGTTCAAGATCCCTCAATACAATTTTCTTAACGGGTGAGCCACTGGCAATGACGAATAAATTCAAGTGCCTGGGCTCAGTTATTACCACGGATATGACGATTGATGATGACGTGAAGCATTCATCGACGTTAGATGGACCAAATGGCGTTTGCTGACAGGCGTCTTGTGTGACACGAGGATGCCTATAAAGCTCAAAGGCAAGATATACAAGACTGTTGTTAGGCCTGCCCTCACTTACAGCTCCCAGTGTTGGACAAGGCAAAAGAACTATGACCAGCAAATACAGGAAACGGAAATGCGGATGCTGCGATGGTCAGCGGATGTCGCCCTCGTGGACTGAGTGTACAATGAGCATATACGAGGATCATTTAATACGGTCCCTATGAGTGAGAAGTTGGAGGAGCGGCAGTTTCGCTGGTACGGACACGAACAACGTCGAGATGAAGATCATGCAGTTAAGACAGCTCTTGCAATTGAGGAACGAAGGAGAGAATGCGGACGTCTGACAGCAGTAACATGGTAGGGTACAGCAGATAAGGCCTTGAATTGAAATGGAATTCCAGTGACGGAGACATCGAACCGCAGGGAGTACTCTCTAATGATCAGAATATCCGACCATGAATGATACTTGGGAGTGTCCATTGTGGGCACACATACGGCCAGGAAAGAAGAAAAAGAATGATCAAATCGAACTGGGCGGTGACTTAGGGAACAAGCTGAAAAGGAGGCTGTTAAATGGTTTCGGGGCTCAGGACACACAAACTTCGTCATTCAAGACCTTCCGAGTACCTCGAGGATTCTAATCACGTAGGCGTCGATCACTCCAACTTCACTCTTTCCTTGTCAAGGGTTAAATAGTTGAAGAAATGATTTCGAATCGTTTCACGTAGGGTTACAGAATTTACGACAATGAAGCAAAATAATTATAAAGAAAAATCCGGAGAAAAAGCAGAAGCGTTCGTTGACTCAATCAACGCACATCTAACAATGAACCCGAACTGCAATACTTGTTGCTGCAATTATGGCCAATGTCTCTTTCATTCTGAAGTCTACAATGAACGAACTCTCGATTAAATGGGCGTTTGTAGAGTGCATGAAGTCGTACTGTCTGTGACGAACACGACTCACGGACAACTGCTCATTCTTCTCCAAGAAAAGGGCGGAAAATATGGTGCAATCGACGGAGAAAACTTGTTAGGAGCTTCAAATCTGTATATAAAGGCGCCGCAACCAGGGAGAATTACAAATAATAATGGATCCTCTTCACATTTTAAGAGGCCCAGAAACATGGCTAACAACTGGTAATTGATTGTATGAAGAGTTGATCGAGGAACAAGGAGAAAAGTGATACCACAAGTATAATCTTTAGCGATATGAACCTTTCAAATTCAGACGCATTCATTTATGAGCATATATGTGAATAGAATGTTAGCGGACTGTGGAGGACACTATTTAAACTTATAATTTCAATAATGAATTATAAAGCTTATGGAAGTTTCTAAATTTTCGTATGAGCGGAAATTAATAGACTGTCAATGACAGGAAGGTATACTTCATCATATGGTCGTTATTCAACGTCAGAGAGGGTCGTTCTGCAATATCACTTCTTGGTCGTTTTAGGAAAGCAATGGTAAACAACCTCACTCTTCATGCCCTGTACACCTCTTTGTAGCTCTGCCATAGGTGTTCGTGGTTTCCCTATAACCGTGTAACACTTGGTAGTGATATCTGATGATCCAAACAGCTGATGGGCTGAAGACTTGACTGACAGTTTCGTTTTCTCCTGGGTGCAATCAATTTCAAAACATTAATCTGTTAGTACGTTTAAATGTAACAGTGATAACTAGAGTCAAGTGATACTAACCCACTGCTATATAAAAGCTAACGACAAATGCGAAACACAGAATGTAACATTTTGTACGAAGAGTTCTATAGAAGCAACACGGTGAGAGAAGAAATATGTATAAATTACGTCGTGGTATTTTAATCACTCTGATCTCCTCTATACTTGTATGCAAATCCTTAAAGCTGCTGAGGAATGTAATGTAGACAGAGTTTAGTACTTCATAAATGCTGTACAATGTACTCCCTTACTCGTTACCACGTATGCGGCTAGTACGTCTGGTGTTCAGCAGGGTGACCACCAACTTTCCAGTACGCGGTACCCCCAGCTCAAACCTCGGCGGTGACAATAGGATTAGTGGCAAGCAAAGTGGATGTAAGCAGGTTTCTCACTGCTATCCCACAGTTCTCTGCTCCATTGTACTTAAACAACTGTTTCTCTATTACAACCCATCGCGTGGTTAATATCTCTAATGCGAATCCAACCAGAATGCAGCGTTCTTAAAGTCTTTCCCTAAACTTGTTGGATGTTTCTTGAAAGGACTTCAATAACTTGCAATACAATGTTGAGATAGTAGTAAGGAATTGTGCCTTTCAATCAACTGTAAATCGGGCAGTTGATGCATTCGAAATGTTTATCTGCGATGGCGTTATAATTATTAAGCTATTCTACTTGCAATATATTCTATGTACGTTGTTGTTTTTATTTGGTCATCAGTCCACAGACTGGTTTGATGCATAACTACCACATTCTTCATATATTCTAAATTGTTTGTCGTATTCATGCTTTGGTTTACACCTACTGTTCTTAAAACCTGCACACCTTTCAAAACTAAGTGGTCGAGTCCTGGGTGTCTTATTATGTCTCCTATCATTATATCAATTCTCCTGGACAAATTACCCGAAATTGTCGTACCCTCGTACATTCGATTCGTTTTCATTCGTGAGTCGATCTACCCCATCTCACCTTCAGCATCCTACTGTAACATCACATTTCAAAAGCTTCTATTTTCTTTCTTTCCGCTTTAGTTAATGTCGTTGTTTCATTTCCATGCAATGCCATGCTCGTTACGAAAGGCTTCAAAAACATATATTCTAAGTTATAGTTTGCAAATGTTGTGTGAATTCCTGAGGAACTACGATGTTGTTGCGTTATGATACCTGTAGGGGAATATTTTGAATTATTTTCTGTGAATTTTCAGTGAATCTCTATATTTATAATTTTAATATTACACTATGGGTAAATGATTTTCATGAAGTTATTGTTTGCATTAATTTATTCTTATTTTATTTCATTTGATATAATGTCATTTCCAATTTTAATATATTTTCTTATAATATTTGGTAACAATGGCAGGAGTGTACTCGAGATGAAGAGATAAAGTCTAAGGAATGGATTCGTTGGACGAAGTTGTATTTATAAACTGGCTTCTCTGATAGAGGACAGGAAATCTGGGCGAATAACGGACTCGACCACGGTGAGTTAGAGAAGTAGAGGAAGACCAATATGACGATGGTTAAACTCAGTTTAACGTGAAACGTCTTTAAAATTGCGGTTAAGTGTCTCTGTCAGAATATCAAAGAAACGCTCTTCGTGAAACAAAACATGATTATAACCCAAAAGGGGTATATATAGGAGAATGGTTTGTATATTAGTTTAAAGTAAAATGGTGCATGCATACGATATGACCACAGTAGCCAACCTAATGCGCAAGAAGAAATCATAAGATGACCACCAATTTAGGGATATTTTTGGTGGTTGAAAGTGACTTCGTGTTTAGATTACATATCATAAATAAAAAATACTGAAGATTTTGTGACTGAAAATTGACGAATTTTGGCATAATTCGCAAAAAAGGTCCACATATAAGACTAATGAATGGGTAAAAGTCTGTAGAAAACTTATGCGGCAAAAACTGGACTCAATACGGGATCGAATAAGACATTTACAGAACGAATGTGACAGCTAAGCAGCCTGCAGTGCTGATCTCTTGTAAAGCAAACGATACTGTAAATCATGCAGTTATTACTCTCACGTCATTCACGATCGTTCATTAAATTTTGATAATTGCTAACACTTTTGCAAATACAAATTTACATAAATAAATAAAATATGTAAAAAGGTTCAGCTTGCTTCACGAGAGACGTTTAATGTGCATACTTCTACCGACTTGCCTTGTATAGCCTAATGACTTAATGATGAGTGGTGAGTACCTAGACGAGGCTTCAAAGCTAGGATTATGAAGGCACTTAGTTAATTCATAGAAGCTTTCAGACTGAGCGCTGAAAGGCATAACAGTGCACCATGAAGATATACCGGTGTGTTACCGCAAGGCAGTGTGCTCGCACCACTGTTATTCAATATCTATACTAACAATCCGCCTCTACCTGAAGGTACCCAGAGTTTTGTCTATGCTGATGATTTGTGCAGTCACTGCTCAGGCCGACTGTTTGGAAGAGGTAGAACAGACTTTATCCAAAGCTCTGGAAGAATTTACCAACTACTACAGTGAAAATGACTTGAAGCCAAATCCTGCCAAAACTCAGAGCTGTGTATTTCATCTCAATAACAAAAAAGCATCTAAAACCCTACAAATCACCTGGCAAGGAATCCCTCTTCAACACTGTTCGACTCCAAAATATCTGGGAGTGACTCTGGACCGTACGGTTACGTATAAGAAACATTGCCTAAACGTAAAACAAAAAGTGTCTGCCAGAAACAACATAGCGCGGAAACTTCGAGGCACCACCCGGGGAGTTCACCATTGCACTGTGAGAACAAGTGCGCTAGCACTGTGCTACTCCACTGCTGAGTATGCATGCTCCGTGTGGCATAAGTCCAGCCATGCCAAAAACATAGATGTGGCACTAAATGACACCTGCCGCATTATCACAGGTTGTTTAAGACCTACTCCCACAGATAAACTCCACTATCTCGCTGATATAGCACCACCTGAAATCCGACGTGAGATTGCTGCTGGTATGAGAAAAGCAATGCTATGGCTATGGAAGCCCACCCTTTGTATGCCTGTCAACCAGCACATCAAGGCTGAAATCAAGAAAGAGCTTCTTCACAACCACTGAAGCTCTTAAAGGAACACCACAACAAACAAGAATCTCAATGTGGCGGGGAAAATGTCAACATTTGAGAGAATGGATGGTTCCAAAGGAAGAACTTCCTCCTGGACATTCTGAACAGTGGACAACATGGAAGGCTCTCAATCGATTACGCTCCAGTACCACAAGATGCAAGACGAACCTACAGAAATGGGGCCTTCCTGTGGGGACAGTTTACTACAAGTGTGGTACTAAGCAGACTAACGAGCATCTTCTACTGTGTCCATCTTCTCCAGCCACTTGTACCATTAAAGACCTAATGATGGCAACTCCAAATGCGCTTGTCGTGCCCAATGTTTGGTCAACCAATGTTTAAAATTTCCTTTGCTTAATTTTTGTCTCGCTTACTTTGTATCTCTGACACGATGAATAAATTAATACCGGTGTGTACGTTTTGTGTCCGCCTCTGTGGTGTAGTGGTTAGTGTGATTAGCTGCCCCTACCCGGAGGCCCGGGTTCGATTCCCGGCTCTGCCACGAAATTGGGTCCACTCAGTCTCGGGAGGTCAACTGAGTTTCGATTCCGACCTCAGCCATCCTGGAAGTGGTTTTCCGTGGTTTCCCACTTCTCTTCCAGGCAAATGCCGGGATCGTACCTAACTTAAGGCCACGCTCGCATCCTTCCTTCTTCCTTGTCTATCCCTTCCAATCTTCCCATCCCCCGCAAGGCTCCTGTTCAGCACAGCAGGTGAGACCACTTGGGCGAGGTACTGGTCATCCTCCCCAGTTGTATCCCCGACCCAAAGTCTGAAGCTCCAGGACACTGCCCTTCCGGCGGTAGAGGTGGGATCCCTCGCTGAGTCCGAGGGAAAAACCGACCCCGGAGAGTAAACAGATTATGAAGAAGAAGAAGAAGAAGAAGAAGAAGAAGAAGAAAAATTTAATTTCGTTGCATACTGCAGTAGGCTAATATCGCCACCGGGATATCCTCCAGTTGCAATGTATTTAATAATACTGAAAAGGAATCATCATATAGACCATGAAGGCCCTTGCATGAGTAGAAGGTAAAACCTTTTTCTATCCATAACCTCGGCATTAAGTACGATAGAGTGGTTAGTTTTATGTCCGGTCAAATTTGCCCCCAGGAATTAACCTGGTTCTCACTTTTGATGTTAAACTGAGTAAACCTCAAGACTTTCTGACGGGGAATCGAAACTATGTCCTTGCGAGTGAACCGAGCACACCTCTAGGTGCCTCAGCTAGTTAAGTCCTTCGCCACTGAAGAATCAATACTGCCCATCTGACAATGCTCTTCCCATCCATTATTTTCCTTAAAACCGGTCATGCCTCCCAGCCACATATGAGTTTGCATTCTATAAGAATAATTTTTTGTTCATTTTTCTATGCTTGTGTGTAAAAGGAAATGAACTTTAAATACTTTATAATGTATGAGTGCGTAAATGCGTCATGAAAACATACATTCCTGGACTACGGTACTGTAAGTCTCATATTCACTTTGGCAGCATATGATACTGTCATATATCAGAAAATTCTGGCTGAAGTCTTCAGTTTTACAAAGGGCAGTGGGCTTACGATGCTCATCACCAATCTTCTCCAGAATCGCAGGTTGTTCGTCTATTTTCAGGGACAGTGTAGCCGATGTAGAATACAGAAAAGGGGTCTACCTCAAGGAAGCGTATTGGCTCCAATACTGTTCAACATATATACAAATGACCAGCCAATAAGTCCAAATACCACACAAGGTAGCATCTTTGAAACTGTACAAATTAATCTCACTACTGCTCTCAGAAACGTTTCCGGCTATTATGGTGCAAATCAGCTCAGATCTAATCCAGCAAAGACACAAGTTTGTCTGTATCATTTGAGATACAAACAAGCACATCAAAAGCTGAAAGTCTCAGACATCGAGCTACAGTTCTGTGACACTCCAAAATATCTAGCAGTAACGCTTGACAGAGGTTTCACTTTCAAGAAACACTCTACGAACTGTAAACAGAAGGTCTCCAACCAGAATAACCTGCTAAGCAAACCGGCTGAATCGAAGTGAGGTAGTCAACCACAAACTATCCGCACATCTGCAATGGCTCTTTCTTACTCCGTTGTAGAATATGCATGTCCCGCTTGGTACTCGACATCTCATACCAAACAGGTGAATGTGGCCCTCAGTGAGACCTGTCGGTTGGCGACAGACTGTTTAAAGTCCACTCCGGTCGACAACTTCAATCAGCTTGCAGGGACTGCACCACCACATATTCGAAGAGAAGTGGCTGCGGACAAGGAGTGGACGCGAGTTGAACAACATAGTGTTCATTCACTACATGGTTATGTACCATCAGCTCAGAGACTGAAGTTCAGGAACAGTTTCTTACATTCATATCAGGAACTAGTCAGATCAGTCGAAAAAGCAAGATTACAGCTATGAAAAGGGAGGTCTCCCAACGTCCCTGGACAGTTAGTAGTAGCTGAATGCTTAGCATCCAGCTAAAGGAGAACTAGACAACGTGGAAATTCCTGAAGAGATTGAGATCAGGTTTGGGCAGATCCAGAGACCTTAGCGAGGTGGGGTTACACCGATGCTAAACAGATCAAGTGTGAATGCGGTGCATGCTACAGTACGTGCTTCAATGTAAATGTACTTGTAGTGAAGTTTGGGTCGAAATGTGACTGAATGTAATTGTAACTGTATATTCTAGATGTTTCTGACACGAGAATAATAATAATAATAATAATAATAATAATAATAATAATAATAATAATAATAATAATAATAATAATAATAATAATAATAATAATAATAATAATAATAATAATAATAATAATAGGACGCACGAAACTGTACAGTTTTTCATAGACTTAGCAAAAGGACAAGGATAAACAAAAGATGAATGTGTCAGATTCGAACCACGCTGACTTAAGATAGAACACTTCTCTCTTAGATTTCAAAGGCAGAGACATGCAAATAAAATAGACTGAATTCATCACCACTGTTATTTAATTTACCAACTGGTTTAAAAGTAGGATTTGGATATCAGTATGAAATTAAATAAATAAGTAGGTTGCTTATAACATGGTCTATCAACCTGGGAAGGTACAGGAATTTTGAAGGGCGTCGAATCTTAAAAAATGGGAAGTGGATAACATTTAGCAATGCGAATTCTACTCATGGAGGTTCATAGGCCCTGAAACACTCAACCTACACCAGAAAAGAGTTCCATGTCGACGGGCTTAACCATTCTGTCTTAGAGTCCAGATTATGAATAGTGGAAGCCTTAACCTCCTTCATGGCCTGTGCTGTAAAGCCTATGCATACGTTGCTTTTATTTTTTCTTTCAATAGAAACAAATTTTTGTGGAAAGCTATGCTCTGTGAGAGCATACCGTATATCCCTACACATTTCACCTGTCAACCTATTGACAGATTATTCAATACGTCGATCAATGTTCTTTCCTACGTTATCTTGACTCATACGAAGGTTTCAATTCTTTTGTGGTTTATTGTTGAGAAGGTGTGAAATGGAGATGTGACCGAGCTGGTATTGGGCCTTTTCAGTTTTTCCTAATGTTCCCATTGCATTTTATAACGTGTTCCAAAATAGCGTCAGAGTGGAAGTATGGACCACACAGGCAAGAATTATACGAAGTGAACTATAATTTTAAAAGTTTACAGGAGGCCAAGACCGAGTAAAGAGCGCACAATTTCAAAGGCTGTGAGTAGAGAACATAAAATATCAAGTGGATTGTTTGAAAACAAACAAGTAAATATTAAAATATGATTACACTATCTAATGTGCCGAGATACTGGATGGACACGAAACATTTCAGCTGTGTCAGAAAAGAAAGATATTAGCCAAGTAAACGAAATACTCAAATACTACTCGTTTTAAAGAATAAGATAAAGCTTAATACACAGTATTCAGCGCATAAGAAAGGAATTGCGGTGTGAAATAAGGAGATTTGAATTAAATACACTCACCAACTGGTCAGACAAGGAGCGAAACGACACGTCGAAGCTTATTAAAAATAGAGATTGGAGGACAGAAAAATAACCAAGAATCATCGCCAAGAAGCAAAATTAAGAGATTCTTGAGCCTTAAAGAACAGAATTATTATATACAATTCTGTTATATGTAAAAATTAAGGCAAAGATAAGATCGAAGATACACTGAACCCAGTGTTAAATATTTTGCGAAACGTCAGCTCAGTAAGCAAATACAAGAGTATTGACGAGATATTTCATTTTCAAGAAGCATTAAAATGAACTCTTACTTGCTGGGATTATTTTATGTTAACACTAGCGCAAGAGAGAAGATGATTATGACTTGCTAAATTCGAGGTGGACCAACCTGGAGGTGAATATGTAACCAGCCAGTCAACCAAACCTAATGAAGGAGAGGACTCCAGCTGACCCATAGTATCCAGCCGGCCAAAGACTACAGATGTAGCGCTGAGAGCTACAAAGTCGCTATATCCAATGAATGACAAGCTAAGTTTACCAAATTATAGTTCTTAATTAAGTTAAAATATGGTAACCTCATGAATTTTATAGTAATTGTGAAGTATTTAAGATAACGAGTGACGCAGTGAAGTGCAATGATTGAATTATATATTACGAGGTTAAGATATGATAAAATCGATGTATCTCGAGTACTGAGTGTATTATGATAGCTGATAAATCCATGATTATTTGCGAGAATGATTGCAGATTTCACACAGCAGAATGAGGGTATATTCACATGTATTAGATTTCTTAAATGGATTTGGAAGCCGAACGTGCTTATTAAGCGTCATAATCTATATATATAAAAGCAAGTCGGGCTGGAGCGGTGTATATATAAATATTTAAAAATGAAAAAAGACGTGAATTAATGAGGCACTTCCAGAAATCTCAGAAATGTGAAACTTGGTACGGGAGAAACTGATGACCCCAGGATCCCTAGAAAAATCGGAAATTCTCAAAATTCCCTGAAGGGGGCACGCTGGGGGGGCTCAAATTTTGGGCTCAGCATAAGAACACAGTCGTATAGTATATCCAAAACGATAACCTATAGGTTTCCTGGGCTTAAACATTTTCGGGAATTTCCTCATTTTTATCCCCCATCCCCCCAAATCAAGATGGCGGCACAACCTGCCAGACGAGGTAGACAATTGAAATTTGGTGAAATTATAGCTTTTGGTCCCTAACCGACGGGAAAATTCCAAGATGTTCAAATTTTTCACTTTTTCCCCCCCTTAGATATCGAAATATGGAGGCAATTTTAATGACTGTGCAGACATTCCTTTTGAGCTATTTTTTGGCTAAACGGTAAGTCGTATCACAAAACGGATGGCACAATGTCGCTTCAATTCGGAGTGATCTACAACTTTGGTCCTGTGACATTTTGTCGTATCTCTCTCCCTTATACGTAAATTTGGCCGTATTTCTGGATTGTTCGTAAATTTGGTGATTTTTACAAGTATATTTCATTGTTTGACACACTTATAAGAATGATAGGATCATCACGTTAGGTGCGCACATTGGCACGATTAGGGTACATATGTGTACCAAGTTTCATGATTCTAGCTTATACATAAGTAGGCAAAAAGTAATGTATAATGTTAAAAATGCACCCAAATTTCACCCTATTCAAAATTTGAACTCAATTTACCCCCTTAATATGGGAGATACGAGGATATGGTTTAGAAACAAACATGTAGAGCAATAAATGAGGCGTCTGATGGCGCAAACCGTTTCTTAATATCATAAACCATTTAGGAGATATGAATCTCGAAGTGGAAGTCTGCACTTTTCAACGTGCTCATGCTTATCCGTCATCTATATATATAAAAGCAAGTCGGGCTGGAGCGATGTATATATAAATATTTAAAAATGAAAAAAGACGTGAATTAATGAGGCACTTCCAGAAATCTCAGAAATGTGAAACTTGGTACGGGAGAAGCTGATGACCCCAAGATATGGCCAGAAAGTTCGTCTTATCGTACAATCCGTTTTTCGATTTGATGTACCGTTTAGCAGCAGTTATTCTGTAAATGATGGTTAACATCCTTATACTTCCGTATGACGACTATATTCTTTCATTGACGTCGATTTGTAGCAATCTAGAAAGGGTTTGTCTGCCATTGGTATTAAATACATTGCAAATGGATAGTGACTGTCAGAAGGAGGACTTCTGCTATTGTTTTCAGTCCTCCCCACATCGACTTTGACAGGCAATAAGAATGGGGTCGTCCTCCATCTCTTGTGCACTGTTTTAATGCATAACTCCCTTCTCGATTCGACTAGCAGAACTCTAGGGAGCGTGTCTTCCATTATAAATAAATTGACCCATCTAAAATGTGACTGACGATAGGCATAGTGGCCTGCTATTATAATGGAATCTCACCCACTCGGTGTGACTGGCACGAAGCTGACTGGCATTAGAAAATGCGTCTGCCATTATAAAGATAAGAACGCAACTCACTTTTGACTGGCAGTAAGGAAGGTCCTTGCAAATATAATAAAAGTTCCTCAACTGTAATCTATCTGAAAGTAGGAATTGGGGTCTGCCATTGTAATGAAACCTCCCCAAATCGATTTTGGCCGCGCACTAGGCAATGGGGTCTGCCGTTAAATGAAAATTACTTTCTTCGTTGTGAATTGCAGTAAACAAGTGGACTTGCCGTTATCATCGCAATTCCGCAAATCACACTTTCATTGGAAACAACGTCTGTGGTTTTCACAATACTGATTCTCGGATAAAGCCAAGACAAACCCAATTTAAAAATCTTATTCACTTAATGTGCACTAATTTACTTCGATATCCGTATACAATGTAGTGTACCGTAGCGAAGCACGGGTACATTTGCTAGTGAAATGATATGGAAAGGGAGTGCAGATTAAATGAGTTATTCCTTGTAGCTGTACGTCACGAAATGGTATTATGGAATACTAGAGGTTCAATATTATTCTGTGAGATGAATTACGACCCAATGAAGTGAATATAGATGTAATTAAACTTAGTACGTCGTAGGAATTGTGTTATATGTGAAGAGGTTTTAATATGAAGAAAAAGGTTTATGTGGATGTTTATAATTGATTGAATTCAGCGATACATAAAAGTGAATGGAATAATATGAAGGAATTGAAATTAAGTGTTAGGAAGATAGTTGCAGCAAAGGCGTAATGATGGATGCTAAATATAAATATTAACATTATGGATCATTTATAATATGGAATGATCAATACTTCGAGGGAATATCGTAAGGTAGGCATGGCTAACCCAGACGCATGTATCAGAGTAGATGGTTCCTGCCATATTAAAATAAGGCTGCGTAGTAATATAGAGGTAATACACGAATTGAAAGATGGGATGTGTGTGTAGCTGTGTTGAATAACATAGACGTCAGAGATAATACTGAGCTGTCATATTAAACTGAGAGGAGTCACTGAACTTTTCAACGCAAATAAGGTTTCATGTAAAGTCAAGTATTGAATAAAAGGATGAAATTATAGCTAATTAAGAAGTAGTAAATAATGAGGTTTCGATTATTTTTATTTGTG
Organism: Anabrus simplex; assembly: GCF_040414725.1. Lineage (NCBI taxonomy): Eukaryota > Metazoa > Arthropoda > Insecta > Orthoptera > Tettigoniidae > Anabrus > Anabrus simplex. Next base: position 1,184,217,909 of record NC_090265.1, read on the forward strand.
AAGGATACGATGATTTTACGAATAAGTAAACATAGTATGACTAGGATGGTTGGTGCCAAGATTCCAAGTGGGAATAGGTGTTAGTAACCTTAGAATATCATTCAACAGAGATAACGGAGATGAAGCGATATTCATAAAACCATTTAGATTACGTAACTTGAAGGAAAACATCTAAACATTAATCATCTGTTATATGAATCAGTGATATGATTTATTTTTCCAATTTGATTATTATTTAAATAATGTGAATGATTAATTATTTTTTTGCTAGTTGCTTTACGTCGCACCGACACAGATAGGTCTTATGGCGACGATGGGATAGGAAATGGCTAGGAGTGGGAAGGAAGCGGCCGTGGCCTTAACTAAGGTACAGCCCCAGCATTTGCCTGGTGTGAAAATGGGAAACCACGGAAAACAATTTTCAGGGCTGCCGACAGTGGGGTTCGAACCTACTATCTCCCGAATACTGGATACTGGCCGCACTTAAGCGACTGCAGCTATCGAGCTCGGTGAATGAATTAAATACCTACATATCAAATGAAGATCTAAAAACAAGATGTTAGCTCATGTCAGGATTGAAATTGATTTTATTAAGTCAGCGCTGATATAAATGAAATCCATGGATAATGTTAATTTATTTTATGATTTATTGGACGAATATTTTTCTTTCTTCTGAATTATATTAGATTAATAAACTTATTATATATTTATATATGTGTGAGTAATTGATTTATAGGTAATTGTCGTAGGATAACTTAGTCTTAAGTGGACTTTTGCGATTTCTCATGGTACATGCGTTGGGAAAAAATGCGGTAGGATGGAGACGTTCATCCGGTATTGAATTATTTCGCATGAGGTCGAATTTCTCTTCTGAATTCACGTTAAGCCAAATTATTTTCATGAATATTTACCCTGAGAGATTATTGAGCTGTCGGAGTATATTTATGTGTGTCGTACCTGGACGCAGGATGGGCGCACTAAGCTCAGATCCATTTGTGATAATACATACTGTATTGTTTACAATGCACAGTGTCTTATGGTATGAGCCAGAATAAATTTTTCACTTTCATTGACTTGTCTCATTCTTGGCTTTGACAAGAATAAAGTAGGTAAATAAAAAGAGCGGTGTTAGTAATGCCATTCCTTATCCAGCCAGTCCCAGTAGCGGATGGCGTAAAACGTTGCTCATAGGGGTAGTTGGTGTATACATTTCGGTAGGCTTGATGTGCAATTGCACTTTCTGATTCAAAGAAGAAAGCACTGGGAAAACTACCTCACTCCTCATTTCCCTAGTAGCGTCTCCTCACTTAAAACTAGGATATCTATGCGGGCTGATAGTGGTGCCGTGAGGATCCAACCAGTCTTCGGACTGAGGAGTCAACATGATTCTTGTCTTGAAGGAGAAGACTTTCACAGTGGTAAAATTGAAAATATCATTCCAGGTTCAATACTGAACTGAATGCGCATTATTTTTTTATATAATTTCAGTTTGTAAAATTATATAAATTAAATTTACTCCTTCACTGTGGATATTTGTAGGTATCTAATTAATTTGTTCTTCCGAGAATATTGTATTTATATTTAGTATCTTATTTTCTACCGCTTTTACAACGTCTGTGGGGTCGCGGTGCGAATTGCGTCGCACATGTGGATTTGGCCCTGTTTTATGGCCGAATGCGCTTCCTGACACCATGCCTTTGTTGAGGGATGTAATCACTATTCCGTGTTTCTGTGGTGGTTGGTAGTGTGGTGTGTTATGTGAATATGAAGAGGAGAGTGTTGGGACATACACGAACATCCAGTCCCCGAGCCAGAAGAATTAATCAGAAGCGATTAATTTCCCCGACCCGGACGGCAATCGAATCCGGGGCCCTCTGAACTGAAGGGCAGTACGCTGACCATTCAGCCAATGAGTCGGAATGCCTTTATATTTAGTATATTCTAAGGTAACACATCTATTTAATGCACTTGTATACGCGAAAGTATTTTTGATACAGGTCCCAGCCGTTTATATTGAGACTCATTGCATTTCTGGGATGATTAATTTTTGATATGACCTTTTCTAGTAAGCATTACATTCGACTGAATGTGATTGCTGGATCATTTGGTTAACTTCACGTCATTCTTTCTATTTACAGTATTATGATGTGATCTATGTAATGCATGCAGTTGTGCCAGTCAAATATGTGATTATCATCTTGATTAATGATGAAAGCGTAATATGGACATGAGGCTTATGATACTTCGCATTATGAATATATAGAATGTGCTTAATCTAAGGTTAGGTTTTAGTGGTGTGTATAAGAATTGTCTTAGAATACAATAAGTACCACTGGTTGAATCTATTCCAGTACTTAGCGCTTGATTATTCATTTGCTATTTCTTTACTACCTTGCAATCTTTGTTTCTTTCCTTATCTACCTCTCATTTTCTCCTTGAATATCAGAATTAATTCTTGGTTGCTAATGCATTTAACGAAGTTGTATAAAGGGCAGCTTCTATCATTGATACTTTCTTACTTCATGATTTATACATTTGATCTGTGTAATTTACTGGGATCGTTTCTGTTTGTACCAGCACCTTCGGACTGGATGTGTATGGTTAAATTGGCATGCAGTTGGTTTTGAAATTCTTTTGAGTCTGGATACTCGTTCTTCCTACCCGTAGCTGTACTGAAGATGCTTTCTTTCACTGAAGTGTAGTCATGTATCTCTCTTTACAGTCCCTCCATGCATTATTATAATTATTATATTTTATTACATACGGCATTTTCTCTTCCACAGCACTTTTCTCTTTCCCTGTATTATGCCAAATGTACAGTTCATCCACAATGGTCCCGCGGTGTAATTATAGCGAAATAACGAGTGGAAGAAAAAGTGTGAGCTCTTAAGTTGTTCCCTTTTGGCTAGTATAAGGACTGCGATGAATCGTCCGCTAGGGGCAGCACCGTTACTATCCGCGGGTTGGTATCTGTAGTTGTAATATGGTTATGTTCGGTAGTGTTGTTCTGTGAAGGCAAAAACTTAAGTGTCTTGCATTATTGTTAAGTGAAAGTGAAGAGCGTGCGATTTGGTGATGGTATTAATTTATTTAGTGTAAATATAGTGCTGAGTTTATAAAACTTACATACATACCGAGTTGATCGTCTGTGTGCTTCTTCAAATCACTCTCTGCACGACAGAAACACTTCACTCCATAAACAACCATATTTTTGGAACGATGCGTTTCACTCTTCCATGCCAATACTGCGACCTATTTCAAATCACATTAACAAAGAATGCGACGAATTTAACGGATGATCACCACTATTATGTCAAGTAACATCGCGTTGTCTGATAGGTGTAGAACAATTAATTATCCCATGAGCAATGAGAGCACAGTGCTAATTATCCCATAAATATTTCAATATATCTGTTATTTAAAGCTCAGATACTTTCCACAGATCCTTTGTGCTGTTTCGCAATGCATTTATGAACAACCACATGGAAATGGTAAAAATCATGAGAATATTCTTGAAAATTCTTACCCATGTTAAAAGATACAGCAGTAACAGACCTAAGAAAGGATGTAATCTGAAAATTGTGTACGTGATAATAAAGGTTACATTCGCAAAATGATAATGAACAACATACCAAATTCTGTCCCAGTATAACTCTCCTTTCCCATTGAAACTCTCTGGGTGTTGTGATATCTTTCTCCAATAATATGGCATGATAGACGTTGCGCATATTATTTTCATATGTTTGATTTTTTGTGTGCGTTTTGAATTCCACGTATGCTCAACTACAGCTCATTTTTCGAGCCATTTTGCTAGGTTGGCTAGAAGGTCTTTTCCTATAACCAATACTTTATTCATCATAAAAGGAACTATAACTGCATTAAAACGGTGATGGTTATGTCATTTTTAAATATCTATATCGGCATATCAACACTCTATATAGCAGTTCTTGTATGTTGAGGAGGAAAGCACTTCATACGCGTTGCCACCCATTCAATATTATCGTACAGTCATCCTTAAAGAGACTTGGTACCTCTTAGCCACTTCATTTTAGCTGTAATTGTAGTACTCTAGAAGGATTTTTATAGTGCCTCACGTGTGAAGTAAGTATCCATATTCATCATCATCATTAGTCGTTGTGCTCATTACTGAGCGTCGTGACCTCATAACTCCATCATTTCCTTGTTGCAACCTTGACAAGATGTCTCCATCCCGAGCGGTTTTCACATTTCGTTAATATGACCTGAAGTGGTAGCCTGATCTATCCATCTGCTTGCTGTTCTTCCTCGTGGTCTACTGCCTTCAATTTTGCCTTGTAAAATTACCTTTTCCAAGTTCTCTCTATCTCGTCTTAAAATGTGGCCAAGGAACTGGAGGTAACGTTCACTCACACGGGAAGATAGGCGTTTCTTGATGCAAGTATCCATATTAACAGACTAAAAATTAGGAATGTTGCACGACAAGGGTTGTACTTGAAGTAAACTGGTGATCGGATGATCGCCTTTAAGAATTCGATTACGGACGTAAATATATCATTACGGAAGCATTTACTAATATGAGAAAAATATAAAGATCACTTATTTGAAAACAAGATTAAATAAAACATGTTTTATTTTATAAATAAATTTGTTAAATTATAGAACGTAGGTTTTCATGGCTCAATCGTCCGACTCGTTGGCTGAACGGTCAGCGTACTGACCTTCGGTGCAGAGAGCCCCGGATTCGATTCCCGGCCGGGTCGGGGATTTTAACCTTAATTGGTTAATTCCTACGGCACGGGGACTGGGTGTATGTGTTGTCTTCATCATCATTTCATCCTCATCACGACACGCAGGTCGCCTACGGGAGTCAAATAGAAAGACCTGCACCTGGCGAGCCGAACCCGTACTGGGATATCCCGGCACTAAAAGCCATACGACATTTCATTTCATGCTCAATAGCATTTAATAATATTGTTGTTTCTGCATTAAAGCCATACCAGGGCAAAGGATTACTGTTGACAGTAATCATAGAAATGCTTTAAGGAAGGTGGAAGTCTGTTGAGCGAATCACGACGGCATTACCCACGGTCCACAACTGACTGGATTCCGGGATCGTCGATCTGCGCTGTGGTGGTCTGGAGGTCGGGAGGGAAGTTAGTGGCTCGCCGCCGTCCGTCGACATTTTCTGCAGTGCGTCACACTTTGCCATGGTGTTGTCACGTATGTATTACTGATAACATGAAGCCATCCTGTTAAAGTTGTTTGGGAAAATAAATATAGCTTCCGTTACAAGTTGATCATAATAGCGTTTTACAAGCGCAATGACCCTCGTATAGTCAGAGAAGATTTGACGAAAGCCAATTAAGCTTGGCTGAGAGCTCGGCTTTTTGTTAAAGACTTGCTAACATACATAAGCGACTTTTACCCAGAAATAATATTTACTTAATAAATGATTACTTTATATTTTAACTAGCTGATGTACCCGTGCTTCGCTACGGGATTCTCAGAAAGAATGTCTTTGTGGTTTTCCTAACTACAGTTAACTTAGGCCATTATAAAAACGTCAGTAGGAATGTAGGGGTTAAAAGCAGTGATATCATGTAAAATACTCGCTCAAATGAAAAGCCGCACACTTTCTCACTTTTAACGAACAGTACTACGATGCCGATTTAACACTCCAAAGTTCCAGTGCTGGAATGACCAGGCCGCAGACAGATGTGAACACTCCTCTGCCACTGTTCCGTTAAATATACACACTGCTCATTCCAATCAGTGCCTCAGGGTGGGGATTGAAAAGCTTGAATGCAATGATGAACCAGTTTGTTACGTACCAGTAATATCAGAAAATGTATGAACCAGGGGAATAGCATGCTTAAGAATAAAGTTATCTAACTCCCCAGCTACTTCCCGCCAATATTCAGGCAGGCTACTTGGTACGACCGGGCGAGTTGACCGTGCGGTTAAGGGCGCGCAGCTGTGAGGTTGAATTCGGGAGGTAGTGGGTTCGAGAAACCACTGTTGACAGCCCTAAAGATAGTTTTCCGTGGTCTACCATTTTCATACCACAAAACGCTGGGGCTGTACCGTAATTAACGCCAGCGCCGCTTCCTTTCCACTCCTAGCCCTTTCCTATCCCATCGTCGCCACAATACCTATCTGTGTCGGTACGAGGTAGAGCAACTCAAAAAAAAAATACTCGGTATACAGCAGTGATCCTATCTATCGGACATGACTGGCAACAGAAGACACAAATCACATCACAACAAACAATGGTCAATGTAATGTTATTGTTGTTCAATGTTAAGAGCTTTCTGTATTGTAGGCCTTCACATTTAATTTTCTTTCGACTCTGTGATATTAGGGCGTCTTACGAAATTATTTATAGCCAAGAGTGTATTTCCTTATTTCCCGTTTTCACGATTTTCATTAAATTCTGTTTATCCATTTTCTTGTGACTTGGCACTGAAATGTACTTAGTAACAGTAATCCAAATTCATGAATATCTCTGTTATCATAGCCTGTTCTGTAAAAATGTATTAGACATAAATAATAGGAAATTTAATGCTATGTCACTTTAGTAATGTAGTATTTGTCGATAGGGCCAGTAATAACACAAATATTTGAACAATTAAAGTTTAGGCCTTCTCCTAAACTACCATTCCACTCAGCGTGAATGAAATTATTTATGGCCTAGATTGTAGTGAATTATTTTCCGACTTTGTATACCGATTTTCATTAAGATATAACCACTAATATCATAAAATTTGAGAATTTTAGTTTAGACTTTCCCCTAAACTACCATTTCTTTCAGCGCGAATAAGATTATTTATGGCCTAGATTGTAGCGACATTTCCGGACACTACATACCGATTTTCATTAAATTCTCTTCAGCCGTTTTCTCGTGATGCGTGTACGTACAGACAGACAGACAGACAGACAGACAGACAGACAGACAGACAGACAGACAGACAGACAGACAGACAGACAGACAGACAGACAGACAGACAGACAGACAGACAGACAGACAGACAGACAGACAGACAGACAGACAGACAGACAGACAGACATTACGGAAAATTAAAAAGTGCATTTCCTTGCTACTATGGACACGACCGATACAGAAATACCATCCTTTTTAATTTCTGAGCAATGTACAGACAAAACTCTTCGGCACTATTTTAAGAAACCTACCTCTAACTTATAACATGAAATTTCCCTGAAATTTTGACGCGGTACCTGGCTTTGAAATTATGAAGTAAGACATGCAGATATGTGACTGGAAACTAAATTGTCATGAAGTACGCCTTGAGTAACTTAGCTGACTTGGTTGACATCGGGAAGTCTTATATGGCTATGATGTAAAATAATGCCCGTAACAGACGACCCTGGCTGGGTACTGTAATCTGTTTCTGACAGGAATACTATTTGGTGGGTTTCAGCGTACGAGAGAACTAGGGGAAAATAAAAAGGTACTACTATAACCATTGTATGTATGAGGGACATTTTAACATGTGGGCAAGAAAGTAAAATGTCAGCACTCTCATTCACAAAATAATTCACAGGACGAGTGCTATGAGTGCATACAGAAGTCACCAGTTGTTACAAAGATCAAATTTTCCAAAAATACAGGAATTGATGTGTTTATACTACAGTACGTGTTCTATGTTGACGAATAATACTTTCACCACGAATCGCAATGAAATGATTCGATTCGTACGCTTTTCAGAATGGACATGTGAGAATAACACTTCTTTTTATTTTTGATATGCAGGAAGTAAAATTTCCTAATTTGTTTCGTACGATACACCACCTACGTATATACTGTTATAAACCTCTGTAATTAAAGTCATAGGTTAATTAAAACATGTCCTGTTCAATGCTGTGACATTTTCTGATAACAGCGAGGACGTATGGCAATTTTAGCGCGACAGAAAAAGTAATTGTTGTTGGCTTTAATTTATTTGGGTATTAAATTCTTTTCTAATTTTACTAAATCTGTAATAAAATAATTATTGTCTCCTGTGGGAAGACGAAGAATAATCTCATATGGTGAAGCTCATCGATAGTAGCCTAGGACGACTAGTTTCTTTGAGCCACCTAATGGACAGAAAGTGAGGAAAGCAACGGGAAACTACCTCACTCCTCATTTCTTTTTTTGCTATTGGCTTTACGTCGCACCGACACAGATATGTCTTACGGCGACGATGGGACAGGAAGGAGCTAGGACTAGGAAGGAAGCGGCCGTGGCCTTCATTAAGGTACAGCCCCAGCATTTGCCTGGTGTGAAAATGGGAAACAACGGAAAACCATCTTCAGGGCTGCCGACAGTGGGGTTCGAACCTGCGATCTCCCGAATACTGGATACTGGCCGCACTTAAGCGACTGCAGCTATCGAGCTCGGTACTCCTCATTTCCCTAGTACGCCTCTTCAGTGATGCCTAGGCCATCTATGACAGCTGATGGCAGAGATGTCGAGGATCCAACCAGCCTTAGGGCTGAAGACTGAACACACACAGGGACAGAAAATAGAGAGAAAGAGAACATTTATTACAATAAATCACACATTTTCAGAACGTGCTTGACCACCAAGATTTAGGATTAGTACATAAATTGAAAAATATGGAGAGCAACATTTTAAAGATTAAATTTGGTACCGTATGCAGGACTTTTGATTTGATGTCATTCAGGACGTCCGGGTGGCATTCACTTTTGGCGTTTCGTTTCATTCCATCAGTGAGCTATGGATAATTTATAATGAATTTTGTTGGTAAACATCAAATACGTCACCAGTGATCTTCTATATGTCAACATCGCACGGCATTATTTCAATTTCAAATATGATTTTCCTCTGTATTGTATGTGTAAAATAAACTGCAGAGAGAACTTGAAAATGATTGTTCAAAAAATTTGAATAGGACGTGCAGAGATGTGCAGTCACTCAAAAGGGGAATGAGTGCATGTTACTGTATAAGATCCTGTCAGGTACACTTTTCTCTGAAGCAATTAACCCTACAGATATAATGTTTGTTGAGGGTGTCCACAAGGTTTGTATCTAAACGGAATGTGATTTATATTTTTATAAAATATTAATTACAAGGAATAAAACTTTTTTTTTTTGCTAGTTGCTTTACGTCGCACCGACACAGATAGGTCTTATGGCGACGATGGGACAGGAAAGACTAGGAGTGGGAAGGAAGCGGCCGTGGCCTTAATTAAGGTACAGCCCCAGCATTTGCCTGGCGTGAAAATGGGAAACCACGGAAAACCATTTTCAGGGCTGCCGACAGTGGGGTTCGAACCTACTATCTCCCGAATACTGGATACTGGCCGCACTTAAGCGACTGCAGCTATCGAGCTCGGTAGGAATAAAACTACAAACATGAAAATCCACAGCCTGTTTACAGTCATTCAACCGGTCAGGAATGTAATGAATGAAGCCACCACCTAGCGGCGAGCATAGGGATTGTGCCGGCTGCCGAAGCTTGTCGCACTCCTCTGGGGCAATGAATAATGAATGACAGATGAAATGAAATGATATTGGAGAGTGTCGCTGGAATGCAAGATGACAGGGAAAATCGGAGTACCCGGAGAAAAACCTGTCCCCCCTCCGCTTTGTCCAACACAAATCTCACATAGTCACCGGAACTTGAACCGTGGAACCCAGCGGTGAGAGGCCGGTGCGCTGCCGCCTGAGCCACGGAAGCACTCTGATATAAATACCATATGTTTTCAGCGACTGTATATTGGAAACCTATAATTATGCAAAACGGAAGTTGAAAGAACGAAAATGTCTCATGAGTTCGAAGTCATTTGTGACGGAACTAAACCATACACAAGTAAACCAAGCCAAACGAAGCCAAAATTAACCCCTGAGAGAAGCATATTCTTCAGCTTTGGTGAACAAATACGCACTATTCATCTACATAAGAGAATTACAAGATATTGGCCATCAACACTGTTGGTTTCCACAACCTGGTTGCTACTTCTTGTATCACTGAGCTCATTAGGCAATGTTATAAAACTACACTGAAGAAAATGGAAATTGCAACACCCAGAAGGAGTGGTGCTACATTGCTGCAATTGAACATGCAGGGCGAGTGTTCGGTTGTGATTCGATGATTACACGTTCAGGTCCCTCTGACCGAAAGTTTGGACAACAATCAATACAGTATGTGCCCACCACGAGCTGCAATAGATACATTGATGAATTCGTCGAGGCATGGAGTCAATAAGGCTCTGGATCGCTTCCTGAGGAGCTGTGGCCCGTGCTGGCCGCACTGCATGGGACAGTTGTTCCAGAGTTGTGGGTGGCTGAGGACGGTTGGCCAGTTGTCGACCCATCATGTCCCACACATGCTCAATAGGACTGAGGTCCGGGGATCTGGCGGGCCATTCTAAGGTTGTGATGTCGTGGAGAGTGAACCCGGGCATTGTCCTGTTGAAACATCCTATTAACAGTGTTCGCCATCATAAGGACAACCACTTGGATTGAGTACCCTATCAACATACTGTCGAGCAGTCATAGTGCCATCAACAAGCACTAATAGTGATTTCACATTAAAGCCAATAGCTCCCCAGACCATAATCCTTGGTGTTGGCTCTGTGTGCCTCTTGACAATAAGATCTGGGCGGCCCCTCTCCCCGGTACGTCGGCGCACACGATTCCGGCGATCACTGCGGGCAAGACAGAAGCGCGATTCATCACTAAAGACGACCCTATGCCATTCGTCGATCCACGTCGATCTTTGTCGACACCAGGCCAGCCTTACACGTCGCTGTTGCACGTACACGGGCTCGTAAGCCAGCTGCATGCAGGCGATTGCCAACTGTTTGTTGTGTAACGTGCGGTGCCACAGCTGCTCGAATTTGCGCTGCTGTTGCATGGAGTTCCATCCGGGCCATCCGAATGATGCGGCGATCCTCTCTCACAGTTGTCTGTCGCGCTGGGCCTGTGCCAGGTCTACGAGTGTGGGTATCTTCATTTGACCACTGCTGCCATACACGTTGTACCGTAGATGCCTGTCGGCCAACACGTGCAACGACAGTCCTTAGCGATAATCCAGCCTCGCACAGCCCAATTATCCGAGCCCTCTCAAACGGCGACAGTTGTCAATCAATCAATCAATCAATCAATCAATCAATCAATCAATCAATCAATCAATCAATCAATCAATCAATCAATCAATCAATCAATCAATCAATCAATCAATCAATCAATCAATCAATCAATCAATCAATCAATCAATCAATCAATCAATCAATCAATCAATCAATCAATCAATCAATCAATCAATCAATCAATCAATCAATCAATCAATCAATCAATCAATCAATCAATCAATCAATCAATCAATCAATCAATCAATCAATCAATCAATCAATCAATCATAATGGTACAGTCTCATCACACGTGTTCAGTCATTTTATTTTGACACCATTTGGGCTAGCTGCGCGTCAATGATTCTTAAGGAATGATGCTCATAAATTAAAACAGATACATTTCTTTAAAATAATGACCTAAGTAATACAATACTATCCTTCAGTTCCCGTAAAGGAATGAACATAATTTGTTACCGAATAAAATGTGAAGTTACATTTTGGGCGTCTGGAGGACAAGCTTCCAATTAAATATAAAATGGATACTGCATGAAAATTATATTAATGATTGCTGTGAAATGATACAAAAGATTATCGTTGTAACACCTAATATTATTCAATTTTGCTCTTCGAAAGGTTCTAGGTACTTCGATTGTTAGCGACGTATTTTGACTGCAGCACTTACGATATCAAACACTTTCTTACTCGATTCTTAAACAGACATGATAACTAGTTTGCTAGTAAGGAAGAGGCATGTGCCACACGGAGAAGGAAGGTCGGTGATCTAATTCTTCTCCTCCTCCTCGTATAAGGTCATGTGTACACCCCTGATAAGGGGGAGGAAGCCTCCTTGCTAATGAGATTATGTCGAGTCTCTTTGATGTGCCGCTGAGTTGTCTGCAACAATCGCGCGATCCTTCTCCGAGGCCTCTCAATGAAGTGCCTTGCTTTCTTTGTGTTTGTCTGCGCGAGGAGAATGTGCCAAGACAGAACAACACTCCACTCTCTGTACTCTGATAATGTTTCACACGACTATATACCGTTATTATAATTAATTCATTAATTAGTTTGTTCCTCGAGTTCTGTCATTAGTGTTCGTCTGTTCGAAAATTTTCAATATATGACATATTGAGTGTAAAGAGACAAAAGGTCTGAAAACAAATTTTAACAGGATAACAAGACAAAGAGGAACAATGCTATTGTTATTTTGGTACACTGCAACATTCTTTTCAAATTCCCAAATCTTCCATACATTTGCTATGAGATCAACTAATAATTTTAACTGCACTTTTTCCAACAAATAGATTTTGTAATTTCGTCTTTTGGTACATAATGTGTTTAAAACTTCGGAACCTAGAGTTAAGAACTCATCAAACAAACTCGTCTTTCATGGTCACTGGCAACCGAAAGGAATTGAAAAGTTCTACTTCAGGTAGCAGTTCCAGCAATCTTTCCCATGTAATTTTCACTTCAGATGGGAAATAGATGACTGGCAATCTGAAGTTTTTGTTTGGAAATATATGAAAGGTAAAGTTAATTTTGTTATTTTTGAAATACATCAAAATGAAGCTTAATTTCTTTCGGGTTGAAATTCATAAATAGTAATATCATTTGACCAGCTGCGTAGCAAATTTAGTTAGGCTTTTGTCTTCTGCTCTAAGTATTGCGGGAATGAAACGTGATATAGGAGTACCTGAAAGTGCGATACGCTGTATACCAGGCGGCTCGCGAGCGCCTTACTTTCTACTTACAATTGTCCCGCATGCACTAGTGATGCATGGGATGCCTGATAGGTTGTTTTCGAAGGAGTGCTACAACGTGCTATATTGTGGATGTTGTGAAACAAATAGCAGTCATTTTACTGCACACGTTCCATAACAGGGTGCATTTGTAAATATGCCAAAGGTGCAGAAAAGAAAATTTATTAACTTATTAATTTATACACGCGTAGACATTCCACTCCATAAAAGAGTTGTTTGTATGAAACGAAAACTAATACAGTTCGGCGAAATTCGTGTGTAGAAGACAAACGTATGTTTGGAGCTTCAGCTGCATTGTCACCAGATTCTCCACAGATTAAAATGATGTCTGTGTATTCGTTGTTGTTGAACACACTAGCCATTGTCGATATGCAGATAGCTAATGTAGTGCTGCTCGGGTAGTACATACGCCAGCCTAGTACTACGCGGTCGTGAACGAGGGTTACTAATCTAAGGGGTTGCATTAGACGGGAAGCGCTGAGGAACATGCTGCGAGCGACCGTCCGGTTGTTATCTCTTCACATTCTGACGTAACCTGCCTGCTGGCAGTAGTGCCCCTGTGAAAATCAGTTAGGAGATATTCCATTCATCATTTGTGCATGCGAGACATTTATAAGTAGAAAGTACGACGTTCGCGAGCCGCCTGGCACATATCTATATACTCTTCCTTATCTATGGTTCGTCCAGCGATGACCGTGTCAGGCGACCAAGAAAGGCAAGCGGTACAGCTAGCCAGTGCGTGTCGCCTCAAAACTCATGAGTTTCAAAACTCACGAGTCTCAAAATTCACGAATTCCAGGAAGAGGATTAGTATAAACAGGTTTCTCTACCTGGGCCAGTGTCAAAACTTACGACCAGGGCCAGTTCTTCTTTGAATGGATAATTGTCCACCCTTATAGTGATGGGATAATGGAATACTTTTAACAATCGAATAACTTCTCTCCGATTATTTAAATAATCGAATGAATAATCAATTTAAATAATCGAATGAGTTTCAAATATCATTCAGTTATATCGCACAGAATAATCGGATGCGTCATGAACAAATTTTTCGGTTTAAGTGTGTCGGGTAGACAATCTATTGAAATACGCGAGTAGATGAACTCTTACGAAAAATAGAAATATACCTTTAAAAAAAATGAATCTCCAAATGTTGAAACTAAATGAGTGGATTAAGTGACTTGATCTTTAATATCTCAAAAAAAAAAAAAAAATGCACCAGGTGAATTGGCCTTGCGGTTAGGGGCGCGCGGCTGTGAACTTGTATCCGGGAGATAGTGGGTTCGAACTCCACTGTCGGCAGCCCTGAATATGGTTTTCCGTGGTTTCCCATTTTCACACCAGGCAATGTACATTAATTAAGGTCACGGCCGCTTCCTTCAAACTCCTAGGCCTTTCCTATCCTCTTCGACGCCATAAGACATATCTGTGTCGGTGCGACGTAAAGTCACTAGCAAATAAATAAATAAATAAATAAATAAATAAATAAATAAATAAATAAATAAATAAATAAATAAATAAATAAATAAATAAATAAATAAATAAATAAATAATTCCTTATTCAATGCCGCCTTCTAGCCGCATAATGGAACTAAGCCCCAGCACCACCAACTGACAGTTCCTTTTAACTAGCAGTGGGCAATATACCTACTTTAAATTAATATCGTGCGGGTTCATGCATAAATTGTTAGTATGCTGGCCTTTGGTCCTGGGGCTCCCGGGTTCGATTTCCGGTCAGATCGGAGATTTAAACTTTCATTAGTTAATTCTTATGGCTCGGGGACTGGGTGTTCGTGCCGTCTTCAGTAGCCATCTTAGGTAGGGCTTCATCCTCACAGACGTCACGGCGTCAATTATAAATGTATGTGAAAGGTAAAAAATGCGTTATATTAGCTTTAAGAAAAGAACAAAATATTTAAACAATAAGGATATAATACACCGCGGTCTTTTTCATTCAATAGCCATTATTTTTCCCCTGTGGGTTGGGGTGGCAGAATAACGTCCACAGTATCCCTTGCCTGTCCTAAGGGGCGACTAAAAAGGGAAGCGTGAGTAACCACGCACATCATCCCTCCTGCGGTCCTGCTGTCCGAAGTCGTGAATTTTGAGACTCATTAGCATGTTTACTTTAGATACCAGTTTATAGTCGTGAGTTTTGATACTATTTGTCACTAATTTTAGTCGGTGAGTTTTGAAACTCGTGAGTTTTGAGACGTAACCAGCCAGTGAAGATCGGCGGCTAGCGATATCACAAACCAGTTACTTCGTTTTGGTGTTTGTTTTATAAAAGGGGAACTTTCAATCCTTTTAAGAGCCTCTACGGAACATGTGATAGCGCACCGGCCACTCAGCGCTGGGTTTCGAGGTTCAAATTCCCGGTCAGTCCATTTGAAATTTGTTCTGTACAAAGCCGAGGCCGGATAGATTTTTCTCCAGGTGCTCCGGGTTTCCCTGTCATCTTTCATTCCAGCAAGACTCTCCAACATCATTTCATTTCATCTGTCAGTCATTAATCATTGCCTTCGGCAGCCGGCACAGTTTCTATCCTCGCCGCTAGGTGGGACTTCATTCATTCCATTCCTGACCCGGTTGAAACTGAAAACACGTTGCGCATTTTTCATATCATCTTTTTAATATCAGGAGAAGCTGCGTGTGTATTTTTGCTATCATTTCATTGTCCTACAAGTGGAGATTTTGCATTATCTGCTAAATAAATTTCAAATGACATCATTAAGTACCAATAAGAACCATTTTACGTCCGTAATTGTAGTGAGTGCTTATAAGAGCTTGTGCTGTGAAATCGTTCTCATTTATTGAGTGCTCCAGAGAGAAGTTGTCTCTACTCTATTCTGATTTCTATATTTCGTTGTTGCCGGGACAAAACCTCCTATGTGATAGTATTTTTGGAGATATACTGACCCGCAGCACATACATTATAAAGAGCGAGAATGCCTTGACGATGTTCACACAATATAGCACCTTAAATGGCAGAACCTTACCGGTCAAAGTTCTAGGTTAAAATATTTCACATAGGTGGTTTTGTCCCGGCAGCGATGATATCCACGTGGACTGGATACTTAAAATTCTTTCAGTTATCAGATCTGAAGAAGAGTTTACTAAATATCCTACCGTTATGCCAACTTAAAGCATGCTCTTCCGACTGTTGAATTATTTGGTAGGAAAAGCTTCAAATTGTAACTGAATGGAGAGAAAGAATAAGATAAATGAAACGCCGTGATCGCAGCGATGGAACCCTAGGGAGGAGTGTAGAGACCACGAGGCTGAGAAAGACTACAAAAGTAATAATAATGTTATTTGTTTTACGTCCCACTAACTACTCTTTTACGGTTTTCGGAGACGCCGAGGTGCCGGAATTTAGTCCCGCAGGAGTTCTTTTACGTGCCCGTAAATCTACCAACACGAGGCTGACGTATTTGAGCACCTTCAAATACTACCGGACTGAGTCAGGATCGAACCTGCCAAGTTGGGGTCAGAAGGCCAGCGCCATAACCATCTGAGCCACTCAGCCCGGCGACTAAAAAAGTGAGTACAATATTTTATTGTGGTGAACCGTAGTGTGAGCTTGCATCCGGGAGATAGTAGGTTCGAATCCCACTATCGGCAGCCCTGAAAATGGTTTTCCGTGGTTTCCCATTTTCACACCAGGCAAATGCTGGGGCTGTACCTTAATTAAGGCCACGGCCGCTTCCTTCCAACTCCTAGGCCTTTCCTATCCCATCGTCGCCATAAGACCTATCTGTGTCGGTGCGACGTAAAGCCCCTAGCGAACCGTAGTGTATTTATGGGTTATAACATTTAACATTACCTGTAGTATCATTGTTTTAGAACTTCATAGTTGTAAATGTATTGAACTCACCACTATTTCTGTACAGTAATGTAATTCTATTAGGGGCTGCCTGGCCGAGGCGGTAAAGGCGTGCTCGGTTCGCCCGGAAGGATTTCCACTTCCGGAGGTGCACATGGCCTTGAGGTTCACTCAGCCTACACCAGAAATGAGTACCAGGTTAATTCCTGGGGGCAAAGGCGGCCGGGCGTAAAGCTAACCACTCAACCCCATCACGTGCCGAGGTTAACAATGGGTGGAAGCCTTTACCTTCCACTCCTCCAAGGGACTTCATGGCCTGTACGGAGACGACGAAAAAAGACAATGTAATTCTATTATCATGATGTTTGATTATAGTATTATTTCTACTTCACGTTTTTCAGTAGTTGTTGGTGTAAAATTGGAAGCTATGCTTCATCATTGTATGACCAATGTGGTCATGGTTTAGGCCTATATGAGTGATTCCTTCAGCCACACTATTCTCAAGTGCAACGTTGTCAATATGTTAAATTAAGATTTAATAATCATGAATTCAGACGTTAAACCAATACAGTTAAAGAGTATTTTTATTAATATTACTATCTGGATAATATGTATGGATTTGAGCGAGGTCACCCAGATCGATGTTGCTGAATCGTGTTATGTGCAGTTAGCCATCTTCCCTTACATTTTACTTTATGTTTTTTGTTTTGAAATAGATGCTTGCGCGAGGATGTCTGCACGATGAATAATAATAATAATAATAATAATAATAATAATAATAATAATAATAATAATAATAATAATAATAATAATAATAATAATAATCATAATATATTTATGTGAGTTGCGTGTTTAACTTTGTTTGATATTTTCTGGCGATACTCAGTGATAGTATAATGTGCTCAGTCATTTGTTTCACATGAATTTTCTAGGCTGTTGGGAAATACACTAAGGTCGTCGTGCCTTATACGATGTTGTAGTGGAATATTTCACAGCACAAGTTAGCAATTATTATTTATTTATTGTGGAGTATGACGTTAATTATTTTTTTATAGTTTTAATACCCAATCAACTAAAATAGGATCCTATTAGGAATACTGTCTATCCATGCTAAAGATATATCAGAACGTGATTGGATTTTACTCCGATCATCTCACTTACATACTTACAGTGATTTTATTTCATGCCGTGAATATTGTTGGAGTTTCATGATCTTAACAATAATTGTACCGGGAGGTTCACCTCAACCCCGTGCATTTAAATGAAGCGCCTTGAAGAATGCTATCTAACACATAAAAATTGAAACAACTAGTGCAAAGAAGTTGGGACGTTGATCAACGGATATCTGTGTTATTTTAAGGTTTCCTAAACTGACTGGATTTTTTTTGGTGTATCACAGTTTACAACAACTATTTCAAGAAGTTTGGACTTTTCTCCATAGATGTCTCTATTAAAGAACTGATGTCAGGCACTCTGCATTTTTGATATTTCAAGCTTTGCAACACTTCTTACTCATCCCGCCAGCTTTGGAGTCTGGCCAATCAGAAATTTTGTGTATTTTTAAGCCAGTCAAACGCTTCTCGTACATATTTTATCTGCCAATAAAGTGAGAGGGTGTGTCTGGTCTTAGTCCAGAGCCTTCTCGAACCTTCCTCTCGGGTATAAAAGTTGACGCCTTTTCGAGCTAACTTGTCTTATTTATCGTCGTGCTATTGAGTGTGTGTGCTAAGAGAGGAAGGGGGGGGGGCTCATCCTTCGGCAGGCAGAACATCAGCTAAGGTAAGGGCTACCATTTTTCTATCTCTGTAGTTATCTCCGCAAGCTGATTCGACGGGAAGTTTCCTATCTTTAACTATGTAACAGTCAATTTCCTAATATGTAAATTTTCTTCCTTCTCATGTAAAGTTCAAGTAAGTCAAACGTACTTAACTGAAAACCGGGGATAGAGAGTGCGTTACCCTCTCGAATTCCCCTTCATTTAATCTTGAGGTGACTATAATTTTGTAACTGTTTTTCACTTGTAAATTGTAAATTAACTTATCCATCTAGTCACCTCAGTAGTTTGGGATTAGCCTCTGCATCATCGGACCACAAGCCCCGGTAGGGTTTTAACCTTTGATTTCAAGGAGCGCAAGGGTTCGCCTCCATACATTCTGATTTTTGTGCCAGTACTTGAACCTGTTATTTTCCACGAAGGCCCGGTAGAATGGGTACTTGATACCCCTGTGTAAACTTAAAAGACAATTGATGTGATTTTTGTAAAATGTAGGTTGTACCTAGAGAGACCTGACAGTGTAAGTTTTATTGAGCAAGACGCCCTAACCACAAGTGTAAAAGTTAAAGGCTGTAAGAGTTTGGGAGCGCAGTCTCCTTGGTAGAATTTGTAGAACATATAAGGCTCTTTCTTGTAATGTAACCTGGGTGCCCTTGGAAGGCCGTAAAATCTAATATTTTGGAGCAAAAGTGATCTTGATTATTAATATCATGTAAAAGAAATTTGGGAGCTCTTTTCCTTCAATGTGTTAGAAAGGAGACTCAGTGCTCTTGTTAAATTGTCAATTTAAGGAGCAACAAGCTCAGGTTCTTACTGTCTATGTTTTCGATGTTACCTACTTGGTACCTGATCTAACTAAGTAGTTATGTAACCCTGTTTTCGCAAAGCGATTGATTGTTAACATTTTTAGTAAAAAGAAATCAGAAGAAATATAACCTTTGTTTCCAAAGTTTTAAATGTGTCTTCTGATTGTCAAAGATAGACCCACTCGAGCTCGCACCTTCTTTCACCTCTGCGTTCCACAGAATACCCCGGAACAACAACAACAACAACAACAACAACAATAATAACAATAATAATAATAATAATAATAATAATAATAATAATAACAACAACAACAAAATTGGTAAAGAAGTTTAGAACCGTTGTAGGACTATACCCTGTTCACAACAGAATCAACAAGAACGGAGAAATATTAATAAGCTTCTGCGAGAATTTTGAGTTCATGATTATGTCAACCCATTTCCTGGTCCTTCCACACCCGGAAGTTTCACTTAGGTGAAATTCAAATAGACCATGTAGCAATTTCTAAAAGAAACTAGAAATAAATTATGAATTTATGGGTGTCATTGAATCCGATCACCACTTATCTTTAATCAATGTAGAGTATCAACATGACAGACCCAAACACAAAATATTCAAAAACACAACTATTTTTGTTAAACAAAATTCAAACATTTTCCTTACAAATATCTTCGACCAAAATCCTTCCAATTGGATGCAATTAAAAGATACACTCATAGGAGCTCCCCGGATTAACAGCGTTTTTCCTAGAAAACGCAAACATAGATGCGACACGGCCATAGATCTTCGAATTCAAACCTGGCAAAAATGGGGTTCCCATAAATTAGAAAAAACTGGTATAATTCCTCACAGTCCATATGTATGTTGGATATTCAGCCCGGAGGCTGGTCTGATCCTCCAAAGCTCCACCAAAGGCTATCGTAGACAGCCTAGGCGTCACTGAAGAGGCCTCAAAAGTTATTAGATGTGAGAAACGCAAATATGATCAAACTACTCTGACAACAATAGATCAAATTTTTGAAGAATAATACAAGAAACTTGCACAAAACATTTGCTGAGGAACTATCAAATCACCAAACACATAGTTTATGTTTCAAACGTTGGACGAGATCCTGGAAACAAATTAATTTAAAACAACTGTTAACTTCCCGCACACTACTTCCATGAACTTTTAAACTGCAAACCTCCTCTAGAACAGCTCTCATTTGAAGAAAATACTCCAAATTGAGATTTTCAAAACATCCTCATTAGAAGAAATCAAGCAAATAATCAGTGAACTCAAAAAGAACAAATCCAAGTTGAAGATGGTATTATCGCCGAAATGTTTCGGAGCTGAAATTCTAGCTCAGAGAATTCAAGTCATTCTTTAAGATATCTGGATTTACAAACAAAATTCCTGAAGGATGAAAACGTCCCCTTATTCACCCATTCCGTAAAAATGGGATTAAACAGACGTAAGTAACTACAGAGAATATCCTTACTATCAGTTGTGTACAAAATTCTCTCTAAAGTCCTACTCACGAGACTTGCAGAACAAAGTGAACATATAATCGACAGATATCGGGCAGAATTCAGAAAAGGTAGGACAAATTCTCAATCTCAAAACCATCTTGCAAATCCGTAAAACTAGACAAACAGTGATCACTTTTGTAGAGTTCAAGAAATTTTATGACTCAGTAGACCGACACACACTATTCAATATTCTAGAATAATTCAAATTTGACAAGACAACGAGAGGCTTAATTCGTAAGACACTCACTAGCACAACGTCAAGAGTTAAATTTCAAGGTGAACTTTCTGACACTTCTGATATTACCACAAGACTTCGACAAGGAGATGGCTTATCTCCGTTATTGTTCAATATTGTGCTTAAAAAAGTTATCAGAACATGAGAAAAGGATACAAAGGGAATAACCCTATTAGTCGACTACTCAAAAATAAAATTCATATGCAGTGTTTGACCTCCACAACGGACAAGAAGCAGTTCAGGCCCTTGAAAAACTTCATAAAATTGTAGCTAAGACTGTGCTCCAAATATCGTATGAAACAACTCACTGTATGGAAGGATCAGCTCATTATCTAGATGGGAAACCTCTAAAGAATCGGCAAAATTAATCAAGTGAATAAGTTCAAGTACTTAGGAGAAGTAATTCAGCCCCTAGGCTTGAATTGTGAAGCAAATAAGGAGAGGATCTCAAAATTAGAGAAGACCTATAGACTCACATGTAACAGAGTCTCCTATAACAAAAAAGCAATATCCAGGAAAGCAATGTTATGACATTACAATTCAGTTATCAAACCTGAAGCACTATACGCCTCGGAAACCTTGATCATTGGAGGCAGATCACTTATTAAAGATATAGAGGAACAGGAGAGGAAAATATTGAGGAAAATGTTTGGTGTAGTCTACTTAGAGGGAATCTGGATTAAACGGAAATCTCGGGAGCTTCATCAGTATTCAGAAAAGATCACCGACACCATCAGGGAAAGGTGATTAAAGGTATATGGCCACATTCTCAGAACGAACAATGATGGATCACCAAAAGGATTCTCAACCTTGTTCTCTCGTTGAAGGTCAAGAACAAATGGCTTAGTGAAACAGAGAAAGACCCTTCAGGGAATTGGTATCCTAGAGGAAGTTACTCAAGATCGACTCCATTTCAATAAAGCAGTCAACAATAATTATTTTGCTGAGAAAATAAATACAAGGACCAATGAATCATGAACTGAAGAACAGAGGAAAGTTTTTAGTGCACAGATGAAGAGATTTTGGGAGAACAAAAAATCAACATTAGCTAAATTAGTTCTATCGCGCTCCACAGATGGGCATAACGCGGTGTAAAATTAATAACAATCATCATCATTATTTTCAAACTCACAGGGTCTCTTAATTTGAGAGCGGGATGTAGTGATCAAATATTACCTATTTGCATCCACTTTATTATGTCAGGTTGTTCGTTCTATTCATTGTCACTTGGTCAGCTCTTGGCTTCTGGCACTGTATTAGGTTTCCGAGGCCTAATCGCTTGCTAATCCCTTTGAACGCTGATATGTCTGACTTCTTCCTTTTTCCTTTCTGACCATCGTTATATGTTTCCTCAAATAAATTGCCACCACCACCACCACAATTAAACAAAGAACACCTTCCTGCGGAATGGAAGAAAGAGGTCCTCATCAAGATACCGAGGAAGCATGAACCCTCAGGTTGTAATATGCTGAGGAGAATAACGTTGCTCTCGTATGAGAGAAAAGTGTTATCAAATGTCATACTGAGCAGAATAAGCAGTGCCACTGATAAGAGACTCCACCAAGAACAAGCAGGTTTCAGAGAGGGTTGATCTACTGTGGAACAGATTCAAACACTAAGACTAATTGCTGAGTATCAGACATCACTATACATATTTTTCACTGAATTTGAAATGGCCTTTGATTCTGTTAACCGGAGAAACGAGTGGAGGGCTATGTAAAAGGCTGGAATTCTGAAAAAAGACACAGGCAATATACGGAGGATATACTTGTCAAGTAAAACATAAAGTGAAGCTGTCTCAACATTTTTCTGTTAAATATCTAGTAAGGCAAGGATGTATCTTGTAGCCAATCTTGTTTATCATGGCAGTGGATTGTGCGTTGAGAGAGGCAACGAATAGAAAGCGGGGCATTCGATGGGGATTAAATAATCGATTGGAAGAACTGGATTATCCGTATGATCTCTCTCTTTTTTCAAAATGTTTTCAGAACATAAACATCAAACTTAATGATTTAAAGTTGGAGCTAACGCAGTAGGCTATGAGGTAAGTAAGGAAAATACTAACGAAATGCGCATAAGCATCGTAACAATTCTTGTTTGACACTAGATGGAATGGATATAGAAAGCGCAGAGGAGTTTTAATACTTAGAAAGCATCCATCCAGGACGCTATATATTTTTTTTTTTTGCTAGTTGCTTTACGTTGCACCGACACAGATAGGTGTTATGGCGACGATGGGACAGGAAAGGGCTAGGAGTGGGAAGGGAGCGGTCTTGGCTTTAATTAAGGTACAGCCCCAGCATTTGCCTGGTGTGAAAACGGGAAACCACGGAAAACCATTTTCAGAGCTGCCGACAGTGGGGTTCGAACCTACTATCTCCCGAATACTGGATACTGGCCGCACTTAAGCGACTGCAGCTATCGATCTCGGTCCATCCAGGATGGAGGAGCTTTTGAGATATGGTGAGTTGTATAATTAAAGCGAAAGGAGCTTTTGCACAGTTAAAACCAATATGGAGACTCCTTCACATTTTCATAAAAACAAAGCTGAGTATATTCAACTCAAATGTTAAAATCCGTTTTATTCTATAGAAATATATGGATAGTAGTGACATTACCACTTACCATTATAAAATCGTAGATTGAGGTACGTTATGAGAATATGGGGGCCAACGGCCATCACAAACAAAGACTTTTGGGAGGCCAAAAGTCAAAGTTCCGTATAGCAACAGAAAATGGAGGTGGATCGACCACATCCTGAGAAGACCACAATAAAGTATTACACGGTAGGCATTGGACCAGAATCCGCATAGTCGCAGGTAAGGCAGATCGAGATTTAACCTGGAAGAGAACCATAGACGGAGATAGCTGGAGTCAACAAGACATGGAGAGAGGTGAAAGCATTGGCAGTGGATAGAAGAAACTCGACAAATTTGGTCGAGGCCTTATGTTCCACCTAGTAATTAAAGGAAATAAGTCATGTAAGACCACAACCACCATCGCCACCATCATCAGAACTCTTTTATTCTGAAATTCCGAAATGGGTTTTAAGTAATCAATTTTAGGTCTGTCAATCATTTAGCATTTCTGTAGCGAAATCATGCGGAAAATGTGCAAGCCTTAAACTGGTTAAGCCTTTGAAGCGAGAAGTCAAGAAACTTAAATAAATTGTAACAAAAGTTTTGTTGTGAGCTTTCCTTTCTTAACTTTCCGGGGTTAAATGATGTTTACTCTCTTTCCAACTAGTCGATACTTGGGGGAATTCGAGAATAATCGAATTGTGTCTCAACTTGACATATTTACTGCAATTCATCTCAGAGGGGGTTGAAAGTGTGCGTGAAAGAACGGAAGGGAGGAGTTTGGTAAGCTGGAAAACAAAGTAGGGTAAAGAACTTTGCAAGAGTTCACAAAAGAAGTACGCTCAGGTAGAGAGTGGAAGTCAATATATTTCTCTGTCGGCGGGACGTTGTCTTCAATAGAGGAGCTTGCAGGGTCGATGGTAAGTAGGAGAATTTACTGCATTGATGTTTCGGCCTACAATATTCATACGTCTTCCATACCACGTCAAATCTTCTGTGCTTTGTAACAACAAGTTTAAATTTTAGCAGTTTTTTCTCTCAAATAATAATAATAATAATAATAATAATAATAATAATAATAATAATAATAATAATAATAATAATAATAATAATAATAATAATAATAATAATAATAATAATAATAATAATAATAATAATAGGGATATATAATAATAATAATAATAATAATAATAATAATAATAATAATAATAATAATAATTTTTCATGGCTATTGCTATCGTCGCCATAGTTAAGAGACCGCCAGTTTTACGTGAAATGCGAACCACAGGAACGTAAATATTTCTTGTTACAAATCCCACACGCCTTGACCGGGATTAGATCTGTTGCCACCTAGGTGACAAGCCAGTGACTATGCCACTAAGCTATCACGCTTCACCATAATATTACGAATAATAACCTAATAATCAAACGTCTTTGACTAACAATTGATTTGCATTCGAATTTTTAAAAATAATGTAGGCCAACAGCATTTTTATTGGCGTTAAACAACATACCTACATAGATATAATTGTAACTGACGAAGACAGACATAAATTTTTTGGAGAGAACTTTGTACATAAAAGCAAAATCATCTCCTTACAGGCCATGGAAGCAAGACGTTTCAAATATATTTCATTATTCATTATTAGTGTCACTGAAATACGCATGCTCGATCATAGTTAATTATTCTTTATATGCATTACGTCTCATCTACCTGTTCATAATAATACCCATACATCTACGAAAGGTCCAACTTGTGTTTTCAATTTGTTCGGTCGACGAAACTCTGACAGTAAAGCAAATACTTGTAACGAAATTCATAATAAATAGACCGAAAATTATGTATATTAACAACATTTGGAATATACTCAATTTTTTCTAAATACTCCGCGAAGAAACAGCCATGGCGTAATATTGTTTGCTGTGACAGACGATTGATCATGGTGCTTCTTGTGGAAATGGAATCCTGGAACTACAGCAGTCGGGCAATAGCAGCCTATATTCACCATCTGTTCAATCAATTTCGCCAAGCCTTCTAATTTACCCCACAGTGAATGTGATGCATTGTTTATTCTTAGGCATGAATATATCATTAATTTTATTTCACACGAAGAAAATATTTTTTACATTTCTGTAGCCCTTCTCTCACACTTCTGCTCGCCGTGTCCCTACCAAGTGAGGATTAAACGTAATTACGAGCAAATAAATGAGCTTCGGATCTTTTGAAAGGGCTTGTTGATTGTATAGTACGTGACGTGTGAATGGAATACACATGTATAACTTACTTAAGTTTAAAACTGATTGGAGAGTGAAATTATAATCACTGAATAAAATCAATTAAATTTGTAAAAATCTGCGTTCGTTTCCAAGGATACATATTGTTTTAAATATGCTGGCTTTGTTTGTAACGGCCAGTTTCGTTTCATCGCGTATCTCACTTTTCATCGTCATGTGGTGTCTTTCCCTTCATTCTTCCCTGGGCTCACATTTATGAGCATGTAGCGACCACAGAGTTTCAATTGAGTCTGAAATAGTTTACAAGTATTTGTGCAAGGATAATCTCTGTCGTTTTTTCTATTCTTCCTTTTTCTTGTTCTCTTAGAACCACGATGATCTTAAATTTGTGGAGCCCAGAGATTTTTCATTTTCCCATCATACATGGATTTTCTCTTACAGTTACATTCAGTGATCGAGGAGTTAGGGCTCTTTATTTCCTGATTTACAGTATTTTAAGATGGTTTTATCATTCCGGTTGATAAGCGTCTTAAGACAATACGAACTACTTCTATCACCACCACACAACTTTTGGAGTCTATTATCTGCGCTAAGAGACGTTACGCAGACTACCATGCAATATTATGTTTTATTTATTTGATTGATTATTTGTTCATGAACTAGCCATGCGTCTTGGTGGGTGTGCTATTTACCAACTGATGAGCCCAGCTTAGCACACTGGGGCAAAACGCTGGCAACCAGGAATGAGTTAGCGGGAAAAATTATAATATCCAATAACGGACCATATATATATATATATATATATAAAAAATAATAGTTTGGCTGTACATTGCTCAGAATTTGAAAAGAATGGTATTTCTGTATCGGTCATGTCCTTAGTAACAAGAAAATGTACCTTTTACTTTTCCGTAATTTCTGTCTGTCTGTCTGTCTGTCTGTCTCTCTGTCTGTCTGTCTGTCTGTCTGTATGTATGTATGTACACGCATCACGAGAAAACTGCTGAAGAGAATTTAATGAAAATCGGTATGTAAATTCGGGGGATGAGCCGCTACAATCTAGGCTATAAATCATTTTATTCACGCTGAGTGAAATGGTAGTTTAGGGGAAGGCCTTAAATTTAATTATCGAATATTTATATTATTAGCGGTCCTATCGATAAATACTATATACCTAAAGTTATATAGAATTCAATTTCCAGTCATTTATGTCATACATTTTTACCGTACTGGCTCTGATAACACAAATATTAATGAATTTGTATTTTTGTTGCTAAGTCCATATCAACGCCGAGCCACGAGAAAATGGGTTAACAGAATTTAATGAAAACCGCTATATAGAGTCGGGGATAAGAAACTACAGTCTAGGCAGTAAATAATTTTATTTTCCCCGAGATGAAATGGTAGTTTAGGGGAAGGCGCCTAAAATTTAATTTTAAATTCCGGTACCTATGTTATTGGTGCTATAGAAAAGTACGGTACTACATAACAAAAGTTATAGACAATACAATTTCCGATCATTTATGTTTTATTCAGTTTAACTGTACCGACTATGATAAGAGTGGTATTTCAGAAGGCCTACAATATCCAAAGCGCTTAACACTGATCAACAATTACTTTACATTGACCATTGTTTGTTGTGATGTTCTTCGTTTCTTATGGTGCCGCTCAACTGCGATAGATGGGATTACTACTGCGTATAGCCTGACTGAACATTGGCGGGAAATAGCCGGGGAGTTGGGAAACTTTCTTCTTTAGCATGCCATTCCTCTGGTTCATACATTTTCTGATACTGCAGGAACATAACACACTGGTTCATCATAGCATTCACCAGTATCCAGTAATCGGGAGATAGTGGGTTCGAGTCCCACTGTCGGCAGCCCTGAAAATGGCTTTCCGTGGTTTCCCATTTTCACACCAGGCAAATGCCGGAACTGTACCTTAATTAAGGCCACGGCCGCTTCCTTCCACTTCCTAGGCCTTTCCTAACCCATCGTCGCCATAAGACATATCTGTGTCGGTGCGACGTAAAGCAAAAAAAAAAGCATCATAGCATTCGAGCTATTCAATCCCTACTCTGAAGCACTGATTGGACTGAGTAGTGTGCATTTTTAACGGAATAATGAGAGAGGAGTGTTCATGGCAGTCTGCGACCTGGTTGTTCCAGCTCTGGAACTTTTGACTGTTAGATCGGCACCGTAGTACTGCTCGTTGAAAGTGAGAAAGTGTGCGGTTTTTCATTTGATCGAGTATTTTATATGATAACATTGCTTTCAATCGCTAAATTCCTACTGACGTTTTTGTAATGACCTATGTTGAATTCAGTTAGGAAAACCACCAAGTCAGTCTTTCTGAGAATCCCGTAGCGAAGCACGGGTACATCAGCTAGTTGATATTACAAATTTACTCATTGATTGATTCTGTGTTACAAGCTTTAGCCCAGCTTCTGTAATCAAACAAGAAGTAAATTGTTACACTGGGACAGGATTTAGCATATTCAGACAGTAATTTGCGGAGAAAATGATGATGAAGACTCCAGGTACACAATTCCAGAATATGAGAATTTGGTGTAGTTCACCCACGCTTCCAGTTCACACCGAAAATGACACTGAAGGACTGTTTCATGCTGTTGAGAAGAGGTCAGGACTTTTTTCTTTTCCACTGATCTAACGTCGCACTAACACATGCAAAGTTTTCGGCGACGGAATGATGAGAAATGTCTAGGATTGGGGAGGTAGCGGCCGTGGCATTAATTTAGAACCCAAGCATTTTCTTGATGTGAAAATGGGAAACCACGGAATTCCATATTTCGGGCTTACGACGGTGGGATTCAAACCTACCGTTCCCCGAATACAAGTTCACAGATACGTGACCTAACCGGACGGTGAGGACCCTTCTTGGCGTTCAATGTAAATAGTCTCCTCAAGATTAGCTGTAAATAGAGTAGAATTCTGATGGATTCACAATTCGCAAGTACCGGAAGTGGGTTCTTAGAAATACCTTGGATAATTTTCTTTTTTAGGGCATGGGTTTGACATGCTCCTTACTGCCCTAAACTTGCTCTTCAAGGTTCATGGACGTTCTATTTTTTGTTCTTTTACTGTCAAAATCAGCATCACGCCCACACAAACTTTCTTTAAATACTATTCAGTCACGTAAAAATACTATTCTATGTCAGAGCGGTCGATAAAATAACAATGCTCGCTTTTCTAGGAACAGTTATTAAATGGCCTCATAGACTTCATTTCAATATCAGAAGCTGCATATTACCTGACTTCCGTTCATAAGGAATATTATTATCAAAATAAGCTTTGTACAATATTCAATGAATGCCAATTCGTTTTCTGATATTAAGAGCTTGTAATTTTGAGTTACGCCACATTAATTTGTGTAAAATTCCTTCATTTATATTGTCTTTCGTCCGTTTCCGTACCTAAATATAAAAGTAATTCAACATATATATTCATTGCAGACTGTTATGCCTTTCCGTGTTTAGTCTGCAAGCCTCTGTGATATCAAAATGATAATGATGTAAATACGATAATAATTCGTATATCTTCTTCATTTTCTTCTGCAAAGAGCAATGAATAACATATTTCTATGATTTCACTTCTCGAGAAGGAATCAAAACTTTGAAGGAGAAAGAAACAGCACACTGGTGAGAAGCATTGCAGGACGCTCGACATACGGAGGAGAGGTGTCTATTGTGAAGGTGAGCTCATGACCCAGTCGATCTCTGCTCAGCGAGAATATCATAAATATCACAGTCCTGATATTTTAACAGGTGTACTGGCTTTCAGTTTAGCAATACCTATAGTCGGGCTGAGTGACTAAGACTGTATTTCTCAACCCATCTCTCCTGGTCCTTGATTGACATATTTCACGAAATAATTCCCATCATTATAGTAGTCTGATGACCTTGCTATTTTATACTTCGTTACTGAAGATCGAGAAAACGTCAAACGTGTGTGAAAATATGGTTACATTAAGTACATCACCATGTAGAATAGAGCATAATGAACTCAAGTGGACGTGTTCGATTCTGGTTTAGTCCGGTGGTATTTGAAGGTATCCAAATATGTCAGCCTCATATCAGTAAATTTAATGGCGCGTAAAAGAACTCCTGTGGGAACAAATCTGAACCAACTGGGGACACGTGGAAACCGTAGAGATTACTTATTGGGACCTAAAACCAACAACATTATTTTTCTCTCTCCATTCTCCCATTGCCTCCAATTCGCTTCTTCGAAATCCATGCCTTTCTGGATTTTGAATGCAATAATCCCCATTCTTATATTAATCTCATGTACTTGATATTTTGTAATTCCTAACTAAATTCGAGAAAAAGTCAAACTTGTGGGCAAATATGGTTACATGAATTACTTCACCAAGTATAATAAAGCGCAGTGAGGCATTGGATGACTAACGCGGGTACCATTTCATTTATACAGGAAAGGTGATTGAATTTGAATCTTTCGGTATCGTTAGAACAGTCGTGGTAAACTTTTGAGAAAGATGAGTGAAGTATTCGCGAAATGTAAATTTACCTGCTTTTCTTTTCACATTTCACAAAATCCAAAGAATGTCATTTCTACAGATGTACAGATGTTTCTATCTAAGATATTCGAATTAACGATGATAACTTACGTGAGACGCTATAAAATCTCAAGCTCTAGAAAACTGATTTAACAATCGGATGGTCTTAATTGCCACAATTCTCTTGTTTGACGCCGCAGACCAATTTGGATCATCCGTTTGTTGCCATGGGGTCACACCATTACTGTTAATTATTCAATGGTTCTAGTAGTGGAAACAGTACTCTGTGTAGACGGATCTGATGTTTATCGTAATTGATTAGACTCTTGTCCCGGTGCCTCATGGTTGTGGAATCAAATCTCAGTAGAGTCACTTGGTATTTAACCACATATAAATACGAGAGATCCATGGAACATCAAAAGTCAGTTTTCAGGGTAATGTGATTCCGGCAATAGTAATAGCCAACAGGAGTTGTAATTTGTTAAACACCCCGAGAGTATTTTGTTGTAGTCCTACAAGGATTAATTATAGTTCTTTTCTATCCCGACATGGAGGACACGGCCTAGCATGATCGGCCTATCGGTTTCAGTCGGGATCGAAGCAATGATCGTGGACATTAAGACGTCGCACGCTGTCGCCTCAACCACATGGGTCAAAAGATAGACCTCTGATTCGTTCTTTCTCTGAAGTAATATTAACTGAAAGTAAAAGATGTAATTTCAGAAACGGAGTGAGTTTTGCATAGCTTTGCTTTAATTTACCATCCAATATAATCAAATGGGGTGGTTAATCATGAATGCATAAATTACAAAATTATTTCCTATAGACAGGTCATTGTTTAATACAAGGTGTAAACATGTACTAATGCCTGATAATTTGGCACTTGGCAGCTTGCTATCGCCGTCTCTCCAGCGAACTAGGCACATGAAATAAGTTCCTAGATATGATAATTTAGGGATCATGTGCCTAATGTTGTCGAACCACGGATTTTGTTAGTCATTTGCTTTTGGACAAAGTGTTATTCTTCGAATTTAGAAAAGAACTACTATTTAAGAGGGATATGGTCAACCAGGATAATAGTTTTGACATAACCTAAGAAACAAACAGTAATTTTAGGGTGTTGTTGTGTTATTTGAGTCATTAGTCCATAGATTGGTGTGATGCAGCTCTCCATGCCACCCCATCCTTTCTCATTTCTACGTAACTACTGCATCCTACATCTGCTCTAATCTGATTGTTATATTCATACCTTGGTCTACCCCTACCGTTCTTACCACCTACACTTCCTTCAAAAACCAACTGAACAAGTCCCAGGTGTCTTAAGATGTGTCCTATCATTCTATCTCTTCTTCTCTTGAAATATAGCCAAATCCATCCCCTCTCACCAATTCCATTCAATAACTCTTCATTTGTGATTCGATCTATCCATCTCACCTTCAGCAATCTTCTGCAACACCACATTTCAATAGCTTCTATTCTCTTTCTTAGCTATTTATCGTCCATGTTTCACTTCCATACAATGCCACGTTCAGATGAAAGTCTTCAGAAACATCTTTCTAATTACTATGTCAATGTTTGAAGTGAGCAAATTACTCTTACTTGCTAGTGCTAGTCTGCATTTTATTTCCTCCTTACTTCTTCCATCGTTAGCTATTTTACTACCCAGGTAACAATATTCATCTACTTCTTTTAAGACTTCATTTCCTAACATAACATTTTCCTGCATCACCTGCCTTCGTTCGACTGCACTCCATTACTTTTGTTTTGGACTTATTTATTTTCATCTTGTACTCGTTACCCCAGACTTCATCCATACCATTCAGCAATTTCTCGAGATCTTCTGCACTCTCAGATAAAACAACAATATCATCGGAAAATCTCAAGGTTTAGATTTCCTCTCCTTCGATTGTGATTCCCTTTCCAAATTCCTCTTTGATTTTCTTTACTGCCTGTTTTCTGTACACATCGAAAAGGAGAGGGGACATACCGCAGCCTTGCCTCACTCCTTTCTGGACTGCTGCTTCTTTTTCAAAGCCCTCGATTCTTATCATTGCAGACTAATTTTTATACAGATTGTAGATACTTCTTCGTTCTCGATATATGATCCCAATCACCTTCAGAATATCAAATAGCTTGGTCCAATCCACATTATCGAATGCTTTTTCTAGATCTACGAAGAGCATGTATGTGGAATTAATTCGATCCTCTAAGATCAGACGTAAGGTCAGGATTGCTTCACGTGTTCCTACAGTTCTTCTGAAGCCAAATTGATCATCTTTCAACCCGGCTTCAACTTGTCTTTCCATTCTTCTGTAAGTAATACGTGTTAACATTTTTCAGGCATGAGATAGAAAACTAATGGTGCGATAGTTTTCACACTTGTCAGCACCGGCTTTCTTGGGAATAGGTATAGGCACTTCTCCTGTCTCATATATATTACGCTATAAATGGAATAACCTTGCCATGCTGGTTTCTCCTAAGGCAGTCAGTAATTCAGATGGAATCTCTTCAATTCCATGTGCCTTGTTCCTGGTTAAGTCTCTCACAGCTCTTTCAAACACTGACTTCAAAACTGGGTCTCCCATTACATCTGCATCAACAGCCTCTTCTTGTTCCAGAACCAAATCATCTATATCTTTACATTGATACAACTGTTGGATATGTTCCTGCCATCTTTATGCTTTGTCTTTTTCCCCGAGAAGTGGCTTTCCATCTGAGATGTTAATATAAATTCACCTAGATTTCAGAGGGTTTCCTTGATTTTTCTGTATGGAGCATCTACCTTTTCTAGCACCATACAACCTTCGACATCCTTGCACTTCTCCTTCAGCCATTCTTCCTTAGCTGCCTTGCACTCTCTATCCGCTTCATTCTTTAATCCTCTGTATTCTTTTCTGCCCTCTTCATTTCTAGCATTCTTGTATTTTCGTCATTCATCAATCAGGCGTAGTATCTCCTGAGTTATCTACTGATTCTTAATTGATCTTTTCTTCCTTCCTAACATTTGTTCAACAGTTCTACTGACTTCATTTTTCATGACTATCCACTCTTCCTCTATTGTGTTACCTTAAGCCTTTTCATTTAGTGTTTACCGAGCTCGATAGCTGCAGTCGCTTAAGTACGGCCAGTATCCAGTATTCGGGAGATAGTAGGTTCGTACCCCACTGTCGGCAGCCCTGAAAATGGTTTTCCGTGGTTTCCCATTTCCACACCAGGCAAATGCTGGGGCTCTACCTTAATTAAGGCCACGGCCGCTTCCTTCCCACTCCTAGTCCTTTCCTGTCCCATCGTCGCCATAAGAACTATCTGTGTCGGTGCGACGTAAAGCAACTAGCATTTAGTGTTTGTGCAACGTGTTCCTTGAAACAATCCCTCACACTATTTTCTTTCAACTTCTCTGGATCCCATCTCCCTTCATTCCTTCCTTTCTTCTATTCCTTCAACTTCAGATGGCATTGCATGACCAACAAGTTGTGGTCAGAGTCCACGTCTGCTCCTGGGAAAGTTCTGGAATCCAACACCTGGTTTCTAAATCTCTGACTAATCATAAGGAAGTCTATTTGATACCTTTCAATGTCTCCAGGTCTCGTCCACGTATACATTCGTCGTTTGTGGTGTTTGAACCAAGTATTGGCAAGGAGTAAATCATGATCGGTGCAGAATTCAACCAGCCAACTTCCTCTTTCGTTCCTCTGTCCCAATCCGAATTCTTCCACTGTATTACCTTCTCTTCCTTGGCCTTCTACTGCATTCCAGTCTCCCATCACAATTA
Organism: Anabrus simplex; assembly: GCF_040414725.1. Classification (NCBI taxonomy): domain Eukaryota; kingdom Metazoa; phylum Arthropoda; class Insecta; order Orthoptera; family Tettigoniidae; genus Anabrus; species Anabrus simplex. The sequence goes on from NC_090265.1 coordinate 1,184,252,015, forward strand.
GATTCTTGTCACCATTTACATACTGTATTAAATCTTCTCTCTCTTCATATATTCGTTAGATTTCCTCATCATCAGCTGAACTAGTAGGCACTATTGTGGTAGGCATTGGTTTGGTGTCTATTTAACCACAATAATTCGTTCACTATGCTGGTTGTAGTAGCTTACCTGCTGCCCTATTTTCTTATTCGTTACTAAATCAACTCTTGCATTTCCCCTGTTTGATTTTTTGTTGATAGTTCTGTAGTCGCTTGACCAAAAATCCTGTTCTTCCTGTCAACGTACTTCACTTATACCAACTATATCTTTGATCTATCCATCTCCCTTGTCAGATTCTATAACCTACCACAACGGTTCAAACTTCTAACATTCCACGCTCCGACTCGTAGAATGTCAGTATCAATCTTCCTGATGATCGCCTCCTCTCGTGTAGTCCCCACCCGGAGATCCGAATGGGGGACTAGTTTACCTCCGGAATATTTTACCCGGTAGGAAGCCATCATCAATACATCGCTCATACAGAGAGAGCTGCATGTTCTCGGGAGTTATTTACGGCTGTAGTTTCCCCTTGATTTCAGCTGTGTAGCAGTATTAACACAGCTAAGCCATGTTGAGTATTATTACAAGGCCATATCAGTCAATCATATAGACTGCCGCCTTTCAACTTCCAAAAGGCTGCTATCCCCCTTTCAATGAACCATTCGTTAGTCTGGTCTCTGGACAGTTACACCTCCGATATGGTTGCACCTGCGGCTCTGCTATCTGATTCACTGGGACGCACAAGACTCCCCCACCGCGGCAAGGTCACAGGGTTCGCAGGGGAGGAATGGGTATTTAAAAAGGGCATATCAGCGTTAATTATTCCCTGAAAAACATCAGAATTTTCCAGGGTCCCAGCCAAGCAGAACGGTAGAGCTTTCAGGCTGTCAAGGCCATTATTTTGTTGAAAAACAACGAAAAATTCATTTTGCCCCAGATTCATCTCCTGTAGCCATTTTTGAATTCATGCAGGGCATACTGAACTTAAAGAGTGGAACACAGAGCAGCAAATACAAGGAGAGGCATCGAGAAGTTTCTGCAGTATGCAGGGGACCTAGGGGGAACAGACTGCCCGCAATTCAATGCTAGACTTACTGGTAAGCTGTAGCAGCGTGGTCGGGTATTCAGTTTCATTACGATGGGCATAAATTCTTAGTTAAGAGTTAATAACGAATGAAATTGAGAACTAATGTAGACCTTTCATGTAAACAGATGTTGAAAATGATGTCCTTTGGTCTCGATGCAAACGTTACATTGACATAAAAAGATTCCGAAACACTCGTATCTCCGACTCTGAAACTTCACGTTTCAGTCGTCTGATTTCATTCTCTAGGGCTTCAAGAGTATGTGAATTGTTCTTGTTCACATACAAATACAAATAAAAATCAGAAACACTTACATTGGGGGAACGAGGGTGGCCAAAGTCCACGACGATTATTACTCGCCATCCGTTGTTCAATACTACACGCCGCCATACTGATAGCTAACATAAACAAACAACAAGAAGTATTGGAATGCAACATTGATAACGTGTTCAATCAAAACTCCACTCGTAAACTAAACATTCGATTCGTACTCTTGTTGCTGACTACGCTCACTGCACTCTGTTATCTCCGTCACTCGGGAGCAAAGCAAGAATCTCCTCAGTCACCTGCATAGTAACACCGACTAAAGCGCCGATAACATTTCGCTGCCTCTCTCTGTACATCTAAACTAGACCTTTCCCTCAGGTCATTTTTTTATAGGTTCCATTACATCTGGAGGAGATTTTTCTAGGACTTTTGAATACTGAAATAAATTATTATTTATTATTATAACTAACAAATACATAGCAATCGGGAAATATCTCGGTAGCAATGGTTACTTATAGTAGTGTGATAATAACTTAAAGTTAAACAATAATTAAACAACAACAATAACTACTACAACAACAACAACAAACAACAAGAAATTCTACGGAAAGAAAATATTACGAGATATACTTCTAGTTTAACATTCTAAATCCAATATCATCATATACAAATTCACACACAAAATCTTCACAGTCGTTATCTTCCTAGTCTCAATCCTTTCCCACACCAAAGTCGTCCAAAGTGAATATCTTCGTATAATATTCAACCGCTGATAAAAGGGAAATAATGAAATTACTGAATGAATATGACCCAGTTTGACGTAGGATTTTTGGAAACCAAGGGAGCAATATTTTGAGTGTAGAAATCAATTGTTGAATTTATTGCTACAATCTTCTGTCCGTTATGAATTTGTTTGCGTAAGGAGATTCCACCTACGTATAATTAATAGTAATGTTGTTGGTTTGACGTCCCGCTGACTACTTTATGGTTTTTGGAGACGCCGAGGTGCCGGAATTTTGTCCCGCGGGAGTACTTTTACGTGCCAGAAAATCTACCGACAAGAGGCTGATGTATTTGAGCACCTCCAAATACCACCGGACTGAGCCAGGGTCGAACCTGCCATGTTGGGTTCAGAAGGCCAGCGCCTCAACCATCTGAGCCCCTCAGCCCTGCCCATGTTTAACTGACAGGTACCGCGGATCATATGTATACCAAACTAATTTATTATTGGGAGTTTCCCATTGATTGCTGGCAATTGGTTGTTAAAAGGTATTTAAAAAGACAAAGGTTTCATAATGTCGACAGTATGAATGTCCTGTACAGGTGATCTCTTGTCCTACTGGATGGAAGTTATTTGAACCTTACATATTCAGTTACATATCTTGTTCGTGAATCAGTATTATAAACACCAGTGAAAATATACCTCATTCTCCTACTGAACGAGCATGATTAATTACATAATACTGCTATACTGATATTCTCAGTCCGTTCATACAGTAGGTATTTTATCACAAAATACTTTACATTTGAGCCCTTGCTGGCAAGATGTGGTATTTACAGTGCACCATGTCTTCTGGTATGGGCTAGAACAATTTGTTACTTTCACTGACTTGTCTCAGTCTCATCCTTGGCTTTGACGATATGAAAGTGACCGAGGTATGAGAGATGTTAGTAATACCATTCCTTATGCAGCCAGTCCCTGTTATGATTGGAGTGAAAATATCGCCCACAGGGTTGCATTTCAATGGGTTTGGCAGACTGATATGCAATGGCAACTTCTGGCCCGGTGAGGAAAGCAAAGGGAAACTACCTCACTCCTTATTTCCATAGTATGCCTCTTCAGTGACGCCTAGGCTGTCTATGATAGCCTTTGGTGGAGCTGTGGAGGATCAAACCAGCCTTCGTGCTGAATACTCAACATACGTACATACTTTACATTTCTTCCTCTCCTTCTTCTCGATGTACTGGGGCCGACAATGGATGCGGCACGGTGAGTAAAAGCCTTCAATGATTTTCCTCATGTACAGGCGTTTCTTCAGAATGTGAATCACAATCGTATGCGCTAATCCGGAGTCTCAGGCGAGCTCAGGAATCGTATGGCGTTGATCAGTGTCCAGTAACGCGGCAAGAGCATGCACTTCTTTTCATTGGCACTAGGACAATCTGCCCGATGCACGACTACCACATTTGGGCGTCCCTTTTTGACGGCTTTTACCCACCGTACCACTGTTCTGTAAGGCTATGCAGATTCCTCTCATGCCTCTTGAAGACCTTGATGACTGTGTCGTCCTGTGCTACTTCTGGCAAATTCAATTGTATTCGCTTCGGAACTGTTCCAGAGATTCGTCAGGTAGTAGACCACTCCATTCGAACTATCAACACGACAGGCGCTGCTAAAGATATCCTACGATTTCCACATAGCTGCCAAGGGGTTGTACACATTGCTCCTGACTACTTTGAAGGACAGTAAAACGTAACATGTATCCCTTTTGTCATCATCATCCTAAACCATCTCCAGTTTCCCGGGTGTGGTATATGAGCCTCCTCCATCTCATTCTGTCCTTGTACCATTCTTCCTTCACCAACTTGTCCCAATCATGACCTCTCAGCAGTACATCGCTCTTAACTAAATCTATCCATTTCCTTCGTGGCCTTCCCACGGGTCGTCTTCCTTCTACCTTTCTGTCAAATTCCTTCCTTGCAGTTCTGTTTACTGGCATCCTCTTCATGTGACCAAACCACTTCAGTCTTGATATCTGAATCTTATTTAGGAGAGAATTGTCTATTCCTACTTCTTCTCTAATTTTCTCATTCCTAATCTTGTCTTTCCTGGTTTTCTGGATCATCCCTTTTGTATCAGTTGTAATTAAGTTGCTACTGTTAAAGTTCCAACCCCCGTATTTCAGATTTCTCTACTATCTGACAAAACGTACGATATATACAGTATAGCTAATTAAAAATCTCGGCCTTTCAAAAATACTACTATTCAGCCAGATTGCCGAACGATATTACAGAGCCATATGATCATCATGACGAATTTTTCAGCTGTATTCCTTGAATATATGCCGTCTCTCAAATCACATAGCTCCTCAGTTGGCCTCATGAAGCTTAGCTATCATTGTCCCAGTCTTCAATTCCGGTTGCAAATGATTTAACGAACCGGGTATCGAAATCATGAACCCGGGAAAGAGGATGACAGGCAACCCCTACACCCCGGAGCTATCACTGTCATAAGATTTCTACATTATTTACTCTACTTTATTTCCGTAACCTAATAAAATACTTAGATTGTATTTGTATTCCTGTCTAAAGAACCAGAGAAACAAGGAAATGCCATTTGGGCCTTGTTTCAATGACAGTGAAATCCTGACATCCACCTCCCCGCGGTAGAGAGGGGGGCAACGACTGCATATAAAAATTAATTGTATATGCAGGCGGCTAACGAATGAAGGGACCGATTATCTCCCGGTATAAGGAGATCCCCTATACCAAGTGCCAACAGTCTCTTTGAGAGTGGATGGGCGGGTGTAAGGGCACTCTATTGTCCTGGGGACAAGAAATTGTTCCCAAAGGCAGAGGAACCAGTTTGGTCAACGGCATTAGGATGCAGAAGTCAACGGGAAACCACTGCATTAAAGATCCTGAGAGATATTCCAATAAATTCACATGGCATGGCTGCAACGACAAGATCGGAGCTGGCCGTGTGGATCGTCTACCTCCGTTTGGAGACTAGGTCTTAAGAAGAAGAACTTGTATTGCTGATTTGAATAGCTTAGACGGTAGAGCTCTGGTCTTCTGAGCCCGAGTTGGTGGGTTCGATCCCATTCAAACTGACTACATTTGGAGATGCTCAAATACACCGACCTCTTGTTGGTTCATTAATTAGCACGAAAAAAACTCCTGTGGGACAAAGTCTGGTTCATCGACGTCTCCGAAATCCATAATGGTAGTTAGTGGGACGTAAAACTAATTGCATTATTGGAAATTATATTTAAATTATTTACATTTCTTTCCCAATAATTGCCCCCATTAATTACAAATGCACAGAACAGGACAATCATCAAAATAGATGGGTATTAACACGTAGGCCGAATAAGAATACAACAGTATTAATAACGATAGCCCAGCAGCGATAATAATAATTTGATGTTCTTTCAATATGTAAATGTTGAAATTTAAACTACATTACAGACAGTTAAAAAATAGTTATAAGGCATATTAAAATCTAAGTCCGTGAATTGGAAATTTACATTATTATCAGCATAATTTTCCCCTTGAGACATATTGTTTCCCATCGGATAGTTATTGACAGTCATTAATAATGCACAATTAATGTGAATCAATGATCAACAAATGCATGTTATAGCATGTGTCCGTACGGCATAAATACGTCAAATTCATAAAATTTACGCTGTCACTGAGCTCACTATTGATATAGAAATACAGCCCACGGGTACTGATAATTACACATTGGGATGATACATTCTGCGCCCCAGGCTAACATTACTCTATCCAGCTGCAGCGATGTGGATAGTCATTTCGCATAACCCTCCTGTCGTGAAATAGAGAGGAAGTTCAATACCGACAAATTCGCTGTTTTCATTGTTGGTATATTTCCTCCCTTATCATTTAATGGGAGTTTAGGGAGGTGTTACACTCATTTTTGTCATTTTACCGTTAGCTAATTGTCAGGTGAGTCTCCTGTAACAAGTCGCTGGAATGGAAAAATATCAGTCACCTGAGGACAAGGCTCAATGCTTGTTTTTTCTTGCTCCTTTCTCGTGAAAATAATACTAACTTGACATTTTATTCTGGTATTATAAGTTTTACTTAAAAATCTCTTAAACTTGTTTTTACAAGTTGTTTTACGTCGCACCGACACAGATTTGTCTTATGACGACGATGGGACAGGAAAGGCCTAGGAATTGGAAGGAAGCGGCCATGGCCTTAATTAAGGCCGCTTCATTCCCACACCAAGGAATTGGAAGGAATCGGCTGTGGCCTTAATTACTCTACTCTACTGTACTCTACGACCGGAGTGATGTTGATGAGAAAATGACCCAAAAGCACCCAGCTTATATAGCAACTCAGGGGGAAGGTTCTCGAACTTTCTTGACGTAGGAAGAATGGCTGTACACACCCCCAATTTTAATTGGCTACAAAAAATTCTGATTGGTTAATAACATGAGGAAAAAGGAAAACGAAGTAGTGCCGACACCCTCAGCACATAGAAAAGTAATCTACAAACGTTTAAGGTTTACCAACTTATACAATAGGAAATTCCTTTAAATATTAATTGTACGTCTTCCCGCCAGAGGGGGCACGTAAGTCGATAGTAGCGACATCTAAAGAATAAAAGTACAAACTTATTTAGATACACAGTTCAGAGTTTACATCACAAATAGCCTTCTAGAAGACACGCAGTTCAATTGAACAGAGAAGGTGTACCTCATCATTATTGGAATCAGGCTTATTTTAGTGTCTGAACTATTCGTTTTCATTTCGCCATTCGAAATAAAAAATAGCTTGGAATGGAACTGACATCTGAAAACAAAACACAGATAATGTTACGATAGGCATCCATCTTTGATCCTCAAACCAAACCTAAAACGAGCCCGGGTATGTGATGATAAGTTCATGGAGATTATTACCAAAGTTAGTCAGGTGGAAATGGAATAAATTTGTCTTCAGAACTTATCTCATCCTATTTCTAGTTGACGGACGGAATAACAAGGAGAAATAATTTCTGTAAAATAAACTGTTTCCGAATTATATAACATTATATTGGTCATGCAACTGTTTAGGTCCTTCCAGAGGAAGTGTCATTTTTCATAGGAATTCATGCATTTGTTGAATATAGACGTTTAATTATACTCTTTCTCATATTTAACGAGGATTTAGCCCACTAATCAGAAAGAAAATGTGATTTAGATTTAACGTACATTATTATAAATCTAAATATATCTAATCACAATATACGTGCATACAGTACGCTCCGAGTTTCCAAGATAACGATGATTTTGGAAGTACATGAAATAAATTATTGCCGAGCTCGATAGCTTCAGTCGCTTAAATGCGGCCAGTATCCAGTATTCGGGAGATAGTGGGTTCGAACCCCACTGTTGGCAGCCCTGAAGATGGTTTTCCGTGGTTTCCCATTTTCACACCAGGAAAATGCCTGGGCTGTAACTTAATTAAGGCCACGGCCGCTTCCTTCCCACTCCTAGCGCTTTCCTGTTCCATCGTCGCCATAAGACCATGCGACATAAAGCAGCTTGCAAAAAAATGATTGAGCTACTATTAAAATTAAAATGTTTAAAATTATCTCAAAAAAAGTATCCAGAAGGAAACCATAATTTAATTTCATCGATAGTAAACGTTTTTTTAAAAATTATCTTCCCTCGGACGCGGCAAGACTTCATTAGACACCACGATAAATCCTGACAGCTTGCAAATGAAAGCCTGTTTTCAAATGATGAAACTTAAAACGTATGTCATCAAGCTTTCTTCTGTATTTTTAATAATAATAATGTTATTTGCTTGACGTCCCACTAACTACTCTTTTACGGTTTTCGGAGACGCCTTCTGTATTTTTAGCCATGTTATTTTATAGGGAGAGATTTTAACTGTCTAGATTCTTAATAATTCCTGGTGTTCCAGGTAAGGGTTATCAGTTATATCTGTGCTATGCAAGAATCACATTTTGCTCATTTCATGTCAGGTCACTCATTTTCTCTTCTCTTCATACTTACACAAGTGAAGATTATCAGGGTATTCTCTGGCCTCAAATTTATTAATTAGTCACATTTACTTCTACTCACAGGGTCAGATCAATGAACATTATTTTTACTACTTATCTATGAAATCATTATACTTTTGCATGTGATGTGGCGACAAGAACAGGCCTTTATTGCCAGCAATGTACAAGCCTGCGGTTGACAGCTCTGTTTTGCTTTTGTAAACAATACTTGTCTTTCACATCCAGCAAGATGGAAGTGACACAAGAAGAACAGGAACAAGCATCAGTATACAGTTTACGTGCTCACTTTTTTGCTTCGGTTTGCTGCATTGAATCCTAATACAATCGATTGGACTCTAACGTAACTGAAATATGAGGGAATTATCCGAGTCGGTTTACTGGTCGTTTAAGATCGATAGGAGACGAATGTGACAACTGGATTACTTTTTAAGGTTTTCAAGCCAATTTTTTAAAACTGCTAGTATCTTTTGTTAGATTCATTGTAATTCAGTTACTTTCATTGACCTGTCTCAGTCTTATCCTTGGCTTTTACAATATGAAAGTGACTGAGGTATGAGTGACGCTAGTAATGCCATTCCTTATGCAGCCAATCCCTGGTATTAACAGTATGAAAATGTTGTTTATACGGTCAGTTGATGCATGCATTTCAGTGGGCCTGGCAGACTGATATGTGATAGCAACTTCTGGCTCAGTGAGGGCCTATCTGTGTCGGTGAGGAATAAAGTCAATTTTAAAAAATGTTCATGAACTGAAAATAAATTACGAATAAATTCATAACCAAGTCCCTGATGGACCTTACCCGACCAAGCGACTGCTGATCAACCCGGAGACCTGGCCAGTGTGACGAATTCTCTCGGTCTTTATTCCTTGCTTGCTAGAGTCGAGCCGCTATTTCACCGTCAGATGGCCCCTCAATTGTCCTAATGTAGGCTGAGTGGGCGTCGAATCAGCCTTCAGATCAAGGTAAAATTCTCTGGCCTTGCCGGGAATCGAAACCAGAACCTCCTGTTAAGAGACAAGGTCGCTACCCTTAGGCCGTGAACATTATTTTATAAGTAGGGTTAACGTGCTATCTTCAGAACAGGACATAGGGCTGTAACAAGTTTATTTACAATTTGCCGGATAGTAGTATGTACCTAATTTCACATGTAAGCAGTGATGTGAATCCAGATATCTAATAATGATGTCATAGTTATCTCGCAGCTCCACTGTGATGTATGTATGTATGTACGTATATTGAGACGTCAGCAAATGGATGGCTGCATCCTCAACAGATCTATTATCAGCTGGCATATCAAGTTCTGCCATCACCGAGCTCGATAGCTGCAGTCTCTTAAGTGCGGCCAGTATCCAGTATTTGGGAGATAGTAGGTTCGAACCCCATTGTCGGCCGCCCTGAAAATGGTTTTCCGTGGTTTCCCATTTTCACACCAGGCAAATGCCGGAGCTGTACCTTAATTAAGGCCACGGCCGCTTCCTTCCCACTCCTAGTCCTTCCCTGTCCCATAAACCTATCTGTGTCGGTGCGACGTAAAGTAACTAGCAAAAAAAAAAAAAAAAAAAAAAAAAGTTCTGCCATCGCTGAAGAGATGTACTAGGGAAATGTGGAGTGAGGAAGTTTCCCGTTGCCTTTCTCACTGAGCCAGAATGTACTATTATATACATACCGGCTTGCCAAGCCCGCTGAATGCAGACACCCATCACACCTATGAGCAACAATCGTCAAAGCAACGGATAAGAGTGAGGCAGAAAAATTAAAGTAGAAAACTTGATGTACAGTAGCTCATACCAGGAAACATAGCTCACTGTAAACACTGTTTCTAACCAAGAATGGATTTGGGAAATGTCATTAAATTTCTCTTTCTTTCCTCAAAATAGTCTGATACTCTTTTTCTTACAACTTGCTTTACGCCGCACCGACACAGATGTTATCATAACTATGTGATAGGAAAGGCCTAGAAATGGGAAGAAAGCGGCCGTGGCCTTAATTAAGGCATATCCAGCATTTTCCTGATCTGAAAATAGGAAACCACGGAAAACCATCTTCAGGGCTGTCGACAGGGGGGTTGAACCCACTTTCTCCCGGATGCAAGCTCACAGCTGCACGCCCCAAACGTCACGGCCAACTCACCCGGTGTACCCCTTATTACTAATCATGTATTCTGTACATCGTTTCTCTACGTAATGGATATTTTGAACGGAATAACATATAAATAGCGAACACCTTTTATTGATCTCAGAAGCAAAATTTTTCCTGTGTCTAAATGCATAGCTTTTTAAATTTTAAAATACCTCTATTGTTTCTTTACCCGTCCGGGGGAACAATGGTATTCAACTTTATTGAGCAGGAGTTTGTGCTTGCTGTACAGCGAATGGGCAATAAAAATACTTCACTTCCATAAAACAATAGTACACCGACCAAGCCTGAAGGTCAAACAATGTAGCAGAGTACCACTGAGAATATGGGCTTTCACACAACTCCTAAAATATAAAGGAAATACAGAGCTGCTTATTAGATGTTCCATTCAACTTTCCATTGTGTGCCTGAGGAAGATCATGTAAATATGTCGGAAGGCTACTAATGTTTCTTTCTTTGGGCGGGTATCATTATGATCATAGTCTACTTTGTGAACGTGGTCTCCCTCAACTTTTATCCTCCATAGTCAAAGAATTATGTTCCCATCTAAATTTCTCGAGTATATCTATTTCTTCTAAAAATGAAGGTAAAAGTACACTTTGTCGCAAGGCAGCCTCTGCACGAGGGGAAATATTTCATAAAATATTCTCCTAGTAGTCGGTCCTCCCCCATTCACGTTACATGACCCTCACCACCACTTTGTCCATACTGCTTCACCCATAAAGTTTATTCCTAGCTTAGGCTTTGTCTTCTCATTCCGAGTTCCCTCTGCCATTATTCTACCTGTTTGTGCCCGCAATCATCCTCGCTACTTTTATGTCTGTTACTACTACGACTACTATTAACGGACTCCGATACCGTTCTGTAGACATTCTGATTTGACGCCATTTAGGTTATCTGCAATCAATTTCGAAGTTACGGTTTGCTCCATACGATAGCAGAGAAATTCCGGTAACCTATGGTTGAGTTATTTTGTCGAATAAACACCAGTGTCTTAGCAGACATCCTTTACATACCAGCGGTCTGCTTTTGAGCCATTCAGCTCGATGCAGAAAAGTTTCTCCATGACAAAGATGATTAGAATATGGTATATGGCACTTATTATTTTTAATATTGTAAGTATTCTTTGTCTTTACCTTCTGCTAAGCTGCAGGTAAAGAAGATTCCTGGAGAATGAGGTTGGTTTACAAGAAAACGAAAGGATTTTCTTAATACAGGTATACCCCAAAGTTGATCAGGAAAGTTTATAAGCTTTACGTATGGTTGGAGTCCCTTTCCAGGGATCAACCTCAAATGACAAGTCCGAACTGGTGTAATCCTCAAAACGGGTGAATGAGGAAGCCCCAGTCTAACATCAACATGCGATGTCCTTAGAGTTTTGAAGCCAATTAGGCTTATTGCCTGACTGTAATAGGATTAACGAACAGCAACTTCATTATGACAAGTGGGTCCGTGACTTTGGACAGTAACATGAATGAGGAGTGAGAAGTATCCCCTTTTCAATTCGTTACTGAAGATCAGTAGAAAATCTGTCCTGAAGTCATACTGAATCGTAGTTAATATGCTGGGTTTGAGGGCTGATTGCGGGAGTATTAGGACTGTTATTGCTAAACTGAATCATGGACATAAACAAAAGAAAGGAGTTAATGACTCGGTAAGAAATATTAAAGCACCCTCCTTCTTCCAGTGAAAAGCGTGCGGTATTTCTACTCCTACTTCTTTTACAGAGATCTTTTATTGTGGCATACGGTAGGTAGTACAACTCTTCACATTCGTAGTGAACTATCCGTAGAACAAGTGGTCTGTTCTTTTTCATGTTTTCTATCTTGTAAATTATGGAGCGTAGTATCAGTCCAGAAAAGCTGAAGGATCTCAATAGTCTACTAACTTCGCCCCACCAGCTCATCGCCCCTTTCATGAGGAACTGAAAGCAACCTCAGAAAGCAATGAATTATAGAGGGAAGATGACCAGACTAAAGCAGATTGATATTACTGTAAGTTCAGCGATGGAAGAAAATTTAATTTCTAGTGTTCAGTGACATAACAGGGCATACTAAAACCTGTGGAAGAAGGAGTTTGTTTAGATTTAGTTTAAGTGTTTATGAATCATTTGTACAGTTATTGTATATTCTCCTATCAGATGAACGCCACTTTTTGAATTTCGTTTTAATTAATTTTCACTTGTAATTTATTTTATCCTTTTTTTAAATAAGGAAGGTGCACTTTTCAGTGTCGACTCAGTTAATGTGACTTTCAACATACACGCATATTATAATGTTATTTGTATTAAAATTCCCAGTCTAGAGAGCCAAGAATAACTACCGAGAGGACTCGTCGTGCTGACCACACGACACCTCATAATCTGTAGGCCTTCAGGCTGAGCAGCGGTCGCTTGGTAGGCCAAGGCACTTCGGAGCTGTCGCGCCATGGGGTTTGGTTTTATATGTTATAATTAGTTTTTTTTACAGACTGAAAAGCTTTAAATTTACATTTTCATAATTCTTTTTGTCTAAGATTTTGATAGAAGGAACATAATTTCACGCTCTACACAACTATTTTGTTAACATGTACCGTATTTAAATACATCAAAATATTAAGGTTTTAATACTTGAGTGTCATTTATAGCGGGAGTGGAAAAACTTGGTGGTATGGAGTTATGGTCGTGTACAATTAAACGTGCATGATAATAATATATCCATTTATTACAATAGACAGTGTTCAGTGAGAAAGGAGCCAACAAGAAGTGTTAAAATTTACATATGGCAACAATGACATTTACAGTAAGATACAAAAGTTGAAAACTAGAAAGCGGCTGGAATTGATAAGGTTTCGGGGGATATACTAAAGACAATGGGTTGGGATATAGTACCATATCTAAGTATTTATTTGATTATTGTTTGCATGAAGGAGCTATATCAAATGAACTGAGAGTTGCTATAGTAGCCCCTTTGTATAAAGGAAAGAGTGATAGACATAAAGCTGAAAATTACAGGCCACTCATTTTGACATGCATTGCATGCAAGCTTTGGGAAAGCATTCTTTCTGATTATATTAGACATGTTTGCGAATTAATAACTGGTTCTATAGAAGGCAGTTTGGGTTTAGGAAAGGTTATTCCACTGAAGCTCTACCTGTAGGATTCCAGCAAGATATAGCAAATATCCTGGATTCAGGAGGTCAGTTGGACTGTAACGCGACTGACCTGTCTAAGGCATTTGATAAGGTAGATCATGGGAGACTACTGGCAAAAATGAGTGCAACTGGAATTGACAAAAGAATGACTGAGTGGGTGGCTCTGTTTCCAGATAATAGAACTCAGAGAATTAGAGTAGGCAAAGCTTTATCTGTCCCTGTAATAATCAAGAGGGAAATTCTTCAAGGCAGTATTATTGGACCTTTATGTTTATGATATGTGTAAAGAAGTGGAATCAGAGATAAGGCCTTTTGCAGATGATGTTATTCTGTACAGAGTAATAAATTACAAGATTGTGAGCAACTGCAAAATGACCTCGATAATGTTGTGAGATGGACAGTTGGCTCTGGTTGTGAGTTTCACAAATAGGAAAAGTCCTCTCAGTTTTTATTACTGCGTTGATGGGGTGAAAGTTCCCTTTGGGGATCATTGTAAGTACCTAGGTCTTAATATAAGGAAAGACCTTCATTGGGGCAATCACATAAATATGATTGTAAATAAAGGGTACAGATCTCTGCACATGGTTATGATGGTATTTAGGGGTTGTTGTAAGGATGTAAAGGAGAGGGTAAATAAGTTTATGGTAAGAACCCAACTAGAGTATGGTTCCAGTGTATGGGGCACTCACCAGGATTACTTTATTCAAGAACTGGAAAAAAATCCAAACAATAGGAGCTCGATTTGTTCCGGGTGATTTCCAACAAAAGACTAGTGTTACAAAAATGTTGGAAGAAAGAAGACGAGCTGCTCGACTAAGTGGTATGTTCCGAGCTGTCAGTGGTGAGATGGCGTGAAATGACATCAGTAGACGAATAAGTGTGAGCGATGTCTTTAAAAGTAGGAAAAATCACAATATGAAAAGATGGAATTCAAGAGGACAAATTGGGGCACACATTTGTTTATAGATAGGGGAGTTAGGGATTGGAATAACTTACCAAGGGAAATGTTCAATAAATTTCCAATTTCTTTGTGATTATTTAAGAAAAGGATAGGAAAACAACAGATAGGGAATCTGCCACCTGGGCGACTGCCCTAAATGCAGATCAGTAGTGACTGATTGATTGATTGATTGATTGATTGATTGATTGATTGATTGATTGATTGATTGATTGATTGATTGATTGATTGATTGATTGATTGATTGATTGATTGATTGATTGATTGATTGATTGATTGATTGTATGTGACTGTCAACATAGCCACGGGAGCTCCAATTTAACATGAAATCCAAACCACGAACAGGAACGTGACATAAGTCGGGATTGAAGCCGTGGACACCGGGATGAGTGGAGTGATCACTAACGATATTTCTTATATTCAGTTACGTAGATAGTTAGTAAGAACTGATTCTTCGACCACTTTTCTCACACTCTGGTGGGATCGCGTGAGCGAACACATGGGGACTTCAGGTACTATTTTACAGTGCCCTATGTAGAGGGATGTATTCACTATCGTGTGTTTCTGCGATGACTGGTAGCGTGGTATGTTGTGTGTATATGAACATAAGTGTACTTAAACAAACACAAGCACCCCGTTAGAGGAATTAACTGAACGCAATGAAAATGACTGCCCTGCCGGGAATCGAACTCAGGATCCTCTGAACAAAAAGCTTTGAGTCTGTCCATTCGGTCAGGGAGACGGTTAGAGAGTAAGGACCGAAAGGGAGCATACTTAACACTTTATAGATTAAAATAATTGCTGTGTATAAATAGCATGAGTCTATACAGTTTTATAATCGATAACTCGATCAGAAATGGAATACTGCATGGCTGGGATGGGTGAGTCATTAAATAGTTGGGAAGAATCGTTATCACTGTCCAGAGACAATTTAGTTTGCAGTTCCTCAATAGAAAGAATTCTAAGACAACTGTTTAGCTGTTAGACTGTGTCCGGGCTCCTTGGGTGAGTGGTCAGCGTAGTTCCCATCGGTTCTTGGCCGGGTCGGGGATTTTATCTGTGTATGCTTAACATCCGTGGCAGGGGGACCACGGCAGAGTATGCATGCGCAATACAGCTTTTAACAACAGCTTCTGTGTGATGCTTTTTGAAGAAGTAGTTTCCCACGAAGAGCATTCTATTGCAAAATAATAATAATAATAATAATAATAATAATAATAATAATAATAATAATAATTGTTACTGTGGTTTGGTGGATTAGCAGAGGTGAAAGAAGGTGCTGGGATGAATGGGTCTTACTACAAATGCCAAGAAAAAATTTAAACTGTAATGGAAAGTTATATTTTCAAAAAACAACAATTTCTCACTGAGTGAGATAACAATGACCAAACAATTTAAAATCAAGACTTAGAAAGAGATCCAAGATTTCAAATTCTGTAACACACATCGTCTATAAGCCCTCATTTTTACAATGTTTGCGTTTCCAGAGCAAAATTTACAGAGAAGCATAAATTTACAAAGGGGCAGAAATCCCCTAGTACCAGGAGCACCAGCTCCGTAATTAACAAATGTCCAGCCTCATAGAGGCACTTTTACAATGCATAAAAGAGCTGACCCGCTCTCAATTTTTCAAGCCTATTAAAGGCAATACCCGACTTTACAATTAATTGCCATCAAGGCACAACTTACAAAATGAAACGGGGGTGTCATGTACCCAACCTACTGGGCCTTAGCAGAAAAGAAAAGTAAATGGCCCGAAATACAAAGGAATGGAGGCGAGAATTTGCACTCCTACATGTAACTTTTAAAACCTAAAAGACACTAGGCCGATGAAACAGGGGCTATTCCCAAACTATGGAGGTGACCCGTTTAAGAAAGAAATTTAAAACATTAAGGAAAAGTAGAAAATCAGTTATAAAACGTAGTCACCTCAAACCAAACTTAAGGGGGGCTCGAGAGGGTAAAGCACTCTCTATCCCCGATTTACAGTTAAAGATATTATATGTAACCTACATGGCAAAAGTTTCGGACCTTTCCCGCGGGTGAAACTGCTGAGCTAACAAGAAATAAGGATGTTAAATGGCCATTACCTTACTGAAGATCTGCTGCTGGGTTAGATGTAGATCGAGTGGCCAGGAGACGTGAAAATCAGCAGTTTTTATACCCTCGGGGAAGGTTCGCGACCTTTCATGAATAAAACAGCCACACCCACTTAATTTTATTGGGTCGCTTAAAGTTACACACCAAAATCGAAGAAGAAACCTGTGATTGGTAGAAAATTAATTACAGAAATTCTTGATTGGTTAAAATCAAAACAGGCGGAAAGACAGGACAAATATTGCCAACCCAAAAATGAATGCACTAAATTTAGTACAGAAGCAACTTGCGAATACAAAATTTCTTCAAATAAAGTTCCTTCACCTCGCACCAGGGTGCATGATCATAGTTTTTCAGAGGCATCTATGAGAGAATGTCCACAGTTCTAGATAAATAGGAAACAAAACAAGTCGAAATTCATACAATGACATCTTCAGAGGAAAAATTTAAGTAGGTACAGTTTTAAGTTCACTGTTTCTCCTGTAGAGGAGTACTTTAAAGCGGAAAATTTAAATGTGCGGCATAGAGGTGTACCACCCGGTACAATAATAATAATAATAATAATAATAATAATAATAATAATAATAATAATAATAATAATAATAATAATAATAATAATAATAATAATAATAATAATAGGTCCGTCTCTGTTGTGTAGTGGTTAGTGTGATTAGCTGCCACCCGCGGAGGCCCGGGTTCGATTCCAGGCTCTGCCACGAAATTTGAAAATTGGTACGAGGGCTGGAACGGGGTCCACTCAGCCTCTGGAGGTCAACTGAGTAGAGGTGGGTTCGATTCCCACCTCAGCCATCCTGGAAGTGTTTTTCCGTGGTTTTCCACTTCTCCCCCAGGCAAATGCCCGGATGGTACCTAACTTACGGCCTCGGCCGCTTCCTTCCCTCTTCCTTGTCTATCCCTCCCAATCATCCCATCCCCCACCAAGGCCCCTGTTCAGCACAGCAGGTGAGGCCGCCTGGGTGAGGTACTGGTCATCCTCCCCCGTTGTATCCCCAACCCAATCTCTCACGCTCCAGGACACTGCCCTTGAGGCGGTAGAGGTGGGATCCCTCGCTGAGTCCGAGGGGAAATCCAACCCTTGGAGGGCAAGCAGATTAAGAAAGAAAGAAAGAAATTTCTTTTACTCTCTTGCGTTGTAGAATTTAAGAGTTGTAAATGTTATTTGACATTCTGGAAGCCATTAAAAAAACTAAAATTCCACCTGCATAGCAAATATTGAACCTGCTATCATGAAAAGAGAAAGACAACGACTACTTGGCTGAGCCACTGAGGTCGAAGAATGTTTAAAGAGTCGAATTTTGTCTGCAGTTTCTTTGTGCTCCCATTCAAGAGACCACTGGAGGGTATAATTGGAACGTAATATTAACACCTTATGGTTTGGTTGAATGCTATAATAGAGATTTCTAAATGTCATTTCACCGTGAGTAAATGTTGACAGGAAAACAATTTACTATTCTATCATGTACTGCCGGCCCTGCTGTGTAGGGGTAGAGTGCCAGCGAGGTCGATAGCTGCAGTCGCTTAAGTGCGGCCAGTATCCAGTATTCGGTAGATAGTAGGTTCGAACCCCACTGTCCGCAGCCCAAAAAATGGTTTTCCGTGGTTTCCCATTTTCTTTTTTTGCTATTTGCTTTACGTTGCACCGACACAGATATGTCTTATGGCAACGATGAGATGGGAAAGGCCTAGGAATGGGAAGGAAGCGGCTATTGCCTTAATTAAAGTACAGCCCCAGCATTGCCTGGTGTGAAAATGGGAAACCACGGTAAACCATCTTCAGGGCTGCCGACAGTGGGATTCGAACCCACTATCTCCCGATTACTGGATACTGGCCGCACTTTTTCCCATTTTCTCACCAGGCAAATGCTTGATTAAGGCCACCACCGCTTCCTTCCCACTCCTAGCCCTTTCCCGTCCCATCGTCGCCATAAGACCAATATGTGTCGGTGCGACGTAAAGCAACTAGCAAGGAAGGACGGTAGAGTGCCAGCTTGCTACCCGAGGCCCCGGGTTCGATTCCCTACCAGGACATGGATTTTTACCTAGATCTGAGGGCTGGTTCGAGTTCCACTCAGCCTTTGTGATTACAGTCGAGAAGCTATTTGACGGTATAGGAAGCCAAAAATAACGTGCTGACCACACGACACCTCATAATCTGCAGGGGCTTTTGAGCGATGGGGTTTGGTTTTGGTTTATTATATGATTTATTGCTGACCCTTCAATTTCCTATTTACCTGTAAGCAGAGAACGGAGGACTACAAGCAGGTAAATATTGCCCTTCCTGGAGATACTTCAATGTTAATAATGTTACTGCTTTTTACCTCCCACTAACTACTTTTTGATGGTTTTCGGAGACGCCGAGGGCCGAAATTTTGTCCCGCAGGAGTTCTTTTACGTGCCAGTTAATCTACCGACACGAGGCTGACGTATTTGAGCACCTTCAAATACCACCGGACTAAGCCAGAATCAAGCCTGCCAAGTTGGGGTCAGAAGGACACTTCACTTTTAATATACAGAGGGCATAGAGGGAAGTCCCAGATTAGCGTAATTTTGGGGTGTACAAGGCAAGCTGGATAATGATGTTATTTTTAATTGCTTTCAACTCTGGGCCAAACATTACTACCCCACAACCATGTCCCAATAAATAACACTTTACATACTGGCCTAATTACTCAGCAACATCAATTCTTCATCAGCTCCCATTTTACCTTAACAACAAATACAAAAATAACAACTAATAACACTGCCATGCGTAAAAGCGAGACAGCGATGAATATTGGCTTTTTGCTTCAGTTTTTACCAAGTGTAACAAAAAATACCTTTTGCAATCCTTTTCTTCTGGGATATAAAGAACAACAAATATTACGAAGGGTTACTGATGACTGTGTTTCAATTAGAATATTACTTCATCCCACCCTCCTGTAATGCACACTCTTCTCTGTTCTATGCCGAACAAAAGATGTATAAAATACGAGTGGAACTTGAATGTGAACTCGTGATTTCTTCATTTGGATTAATGTTAATTTTTTGCGGTGCAGGAATAATTTCTAAGCATGAAGTGCCAGAAGACAGAGAATGACGTAGAATAACGTAGAATAGTGAACGTCAAACAGAAAGATTTACTCTGCTCTTCAATATGAGAAAAATTAAAATTTATGCCATATTGTGATAAGGGAATGAAAGCATAAAGAGAACACGTAAAAATATGCCCGAAGACACAGATAACTTAAAGAATATTGTTATTCTCGTGTAGGGGAACACGATCGCTATTTCCAGGACACTGATTCAGGATGGAGCTTTAGATAAATGAAAATTATCATTTCCAGGTACCTTGTGAATGTATCGAGAGCTTCTAAAAATTATATCGTCAGTGAAAGAACAATACCTCGTATGTCACAATGTTCTTTCTTTCTTTCTTTCTTTCTTTCTTTCTTTCTTTCTTTCTTTCTTTCTTTCTTTCTTTCTTTCTTAATCTGTTTACCCTCCAGGGATCACACCTCTACCGCCTCAAGGGCAAGGTCCTGGAGTGTGAGACATTGGGTCGGGGGATACAACTGGGAGAATGGCCAGTACGTCACCCAGGCGGCTTCACGTGCTATGCTGAACAGGGGCCTTGTAGGGCGAAGGGAAGATTGGAAGGGATAGATAAGGAAGAGGGAAGGAAGAGCCGTGGCCTTAAGTTAGGTACCATCCCGGAATTTGCCTGGAGGAGAAGTGGGAAACCACGAAAAACCACTTCCAGGATCGCTGAGGTTGGAATCGAATCCACCTCTACTCGGTTGACCTCCCGAGGCTGAGTGAACCCCGTTCCAGCCCTCGTACCACTTTTCAAATTTCGTGGCAGAGTCGGGAATCGAACCCGGTCCTCCGGGGGTGGCAGCTAATCACACTAATCACTACACAACAGAGGTGGACTCAATGTTCTTCCTATCCATTATTTTCCTTAAAACTTGTCACACCTCCCACCCACATACGGATATGTGGATCTTACCGTATCGTATTGCGGGAATGTTGCTTGCATGACATATTTACGCACTCCTACGGTTATTTAAGCTTCATTTTCCTTTACACTGTCGCATAGGAATATGAGCACAGCGAACATTGTTCTGATGGACTACATATATATGTGGCTCGGAGGCGTGACCAGTTTTAAGGAAAATAATGGGTAGGAAGAGCATTGGGACGTACGAGGTATCATTCTTCACCGATGATATTCTATTTTCCAATTCTCTGCGTGTAGTGAAGCTAATTATGCTAATGTTTAGACAGTATCAGCGTAAAAGGAGACATTTGAATATCTGCTTCCGACATATGAGTCCAGTATACTGTATAAAATTAGGGAACGTTTCTTTAGATAAATTGTCTTATTATTTAGAGTACTATCTTCGATACATTCATTGCAGGTGAAGAGGAATACATAGGCAGTAGGTATAAAACAAGATTTTGTGTATTAGTTTTTGACAGCAAGAGGAGAAAATTGAAACATACAGTGTTAAGGGAAACAAATTAACTTTTATTATTTGCGGGAAGGAAACGGCCCATTACAACTTTTCGTGACAACTTAGTCAGACTCGGTATATTTCCACTGTATAATATAGAATTTCTGGAGGAATAGTAAATATTTCGAGAGGCAGTATTATGGAATACTTCAGGTTCTAAAGCTCATATAAACATGCTTCCAATGTGAAATGTGTGTGGAATAACAGCTGTTCGTATGGTATGTGCGTATGAACAAAATAAAAGTATTAAAGACAAACACATGACTTATTTACATTATCGTTGTAGCCCCGAAAACAAACCTCTATTTGATGATAATTTTGGAGATATACCGAACCGCAGGATATATGTTATAAAGTGTGAGAATTCTTTTCCAATATTCACACAATATTGAACTTAAAATGACAGAACCTTCTAAGTTAAAACCTACTGTACATACAGTCCAACCCAGATGACTTAGTGATGCAATGACCATACGTAATTAGCAACAGTTCAATACAAATTAATTATCGATGCATTTAATGATACATAAAAACTTTCTAACAGCTAACAGTACATGTTAGAAAACCCCACCATAGTAAGTGCGGTCGCTGGTGCAGCACGCCGGAGGTCGTCTTGGCATTCCCAATGAGGGCTTAATGGGAACGATCAATTCGTCTGCTTAGTTCACTCTTTCTCACTCTTCATCCATCCCCAGGCACAAAAATTGGAAATAGTCCCAAAGAACGTAGATATAATGACTTTTGTTGTCTATTTTTTTGCAAGGTTGTTCTTATGCGTATCTTACAAACAGTTGTAATTCCACAAACACTACACATTAGACCCATGTTTATATGACCTTTCTCATTTGAAACAGTCCGTGCTACTGCCTCATGATATGTTTACTATTCCCCCTAAACACCCTGCGTAAACTTGGGCAATCAATTCGACGGCATCGTTCTATTAATGCAAGGCTAAGATGTTTGTACAAATACTAAGATAATTAGTACACTCGCCG
Source organism: Anabrus simplex (assembly GCF_040414725.1). NCBI lineage: Eukaryota > Metazoa > Arthropoda > Insecta > Orthoptera > Tettigoniidae > Anabrus > Anabrus simplex. The sequence continues at coordinate 1,184,273,999 of NC_090265.1, forward strand.
TTCAGACCATGTTACTTTTAGATACATTTTCCTGTCCAACTAATTTTATTTTTTCGAACACAACTCCTTTTGCACAGCCGTAGGCTCAGGTTGTAAATTACTCATTATTTTGTGATGAAATCATGTATTTTGTGCATTGGTTGTCATTAAACTCGCTAATATTATTTATCCTATTTACGAGATTTATCATACCAAACTGAAAATTATTCTCATAACAGGGAACAAACTGTTTCATTCATAGTGTTTAGGAGATACTTCAGAAACAAAATTTAAAGGTAATTCAATATCTGATGCAAGGAATGTCAGGACATTTGTTGATATACATGTGAGATGGCGAACTTTCGACGTTCATTCAAAGTAGGTTGCGATATTTGTGTGAATGAAGTTGCGGAGGGAACTAACGACGAAGGAAATAATAAAAAGGAACTGAACACATTTAATATTGAAAAGTATATATAAATGTGATCATTCGGAATTTTCCGTTTCCACAAATATTTCTGAACTAGTGAACCAATTCAGGAAGGGAATGTATAATGCTGACGTCCATTTGGTAATAATATTTTGATGTTAATTTCAAAGGGTTCTCTAGTTTTATAATTTAATTTAGTTAGTTTTATGGAAACCTCTAAAAATGGATAAGAATGTCAGGAAAAAATCACGTTCTTCCTCACGCAGGCGTGTTGCATTTACTTCAGGTCTGACGTCAGAGGAATCGTATTGTGTACTCATAAACTTAATTGAATTACATGAAATTTTGAACTAAATGACGAGATGGTTAATAACAAAAGGGAAGATAAAACGGAAATAATATATAAAAATAAATTATAGTTTTAAAACTAAACAACACGCTTCAATAGAAATCCGAACTAAAAAGTAGAAAATAACTTTTAAATATAAAGAGTTTGTTCTATACCGATATAAAGTCCATTGGTTTATTATAATCAAAACATTTATAATAAGTTAAAAATAACAATTGAGTCAGTAACAAATTATTAATTTGATTTAAAAAGCGTGGGGGTGCGTTTTACTATATTTTTATAATTACTCCACGAACCTGCTACGCAATTGTAGCAGGGGGAGAGGTGATACTCCCACGTGGCGCGTCCCAGGTGGCCAATAGGGGGGTCCTAACCGGCTTGCCGGCGGACTTGAGGGAAATAAAATACATCTCGCGGACCAAACACACACCCCCTGTGGGTGGGGGAGGCAGACGAATAATACACCCACGTTATCCCCTGCCTGTCGTGAGAGGCGACTAAGAGGGGCGACCAAGGGATGATTGGATTAGAACCATGAAACTACTTTTGATTAGTACCATCACGCGCGGAACACCATCGGTCCCTTTTACTTGCGAGTAGTACCATTCTATTAGGTACTCCACATTTTTGTGATTCGTAGCACTCGAGTTGGGTTCAGTGTGGGTTTCCAGTACCCGTGAGTCGTGCCCGTGTGTGCAGCACCACAGGTCTGGGCGTTGCCTGTGAGTTGTACCCGTGTGAGCGACACCACGCATCTGGGCGTAGCCTGTGAGTTGTACCACTATACGAGCGACACCGTAGGTCTGCGTAGCCTGTGAGTTGTACCCACTCTGTAGGAACACCACGGGAATACCGGCGCCCGTGATTAGTACACCTAGGTGAGGAACCTCATCGGTTTGCGTTGGCTATGAGTGGCGCCATTGTGTGAGAAACACCATAGGTCTGCGTTACCTTTACGACGTACAATACTTGTGAGTAGTACCTTAATGTTTGGAACACCGTGAGTTTACGCTACCTGTGTTTAGTACCGCAGCTTGAGAAATATCATGGTTCTCCTTTACTACCGATAAGTGCCATTAGCATCATTGTGCTTTATAAGTGGTCCCTTGGTCACTAATACTATTATTTACAATCTTTTTTGAGTCTGATCCACTGTTCTGTTTTTTTTTGTTGTGTTCATGTCCATCCATTCATTCTTCATGACATTTTTTTATTTTTGTCAGTGGTTGCTTTTCAATTTTTCGTTGTTATCTCATTTCGTACCATTAGGGGCCGATGACCTCGATGTTATGAATGAAATTCTAGTTGGTCCGCTGTCTGTCCAATCTTTGTATTTAGAGTCTGCTCATTCAGGACCATGTTTCAATATGCATATCATTTAAGAATCACTGAACAGACTGGGGGTTTGTAGAACGACAAGCAGAGATATTTTCTCTCAATTTCCTCTTAGAGCATTGATTATATCTCGACCAAACTTCAAATGTATAGTCTACCCATCCCGGACCAGATTATAATGAACCAATGGGACTTTATATCGGTATAGAACAAACTCTTAATATTTAAAAGTTATTTTCTACTTTTTAGTTCGGATTGCTATTGAAGTGTGTTTTTTAGTTTTTATAATTTATTTTCTTATTTTTTAGTCTCGCAACAAGATCAAAAGTACCGGTAGTTATAATAAAGTTACTCGATTCCTCAGTAATATCATATTTGTGTCGATAGTTCAAGAATTGTTTCATTCATGTCCTTGCCATTTCGTCCAATGCATCTCCATTACATGAAACTCTCCCTGTTAACTTTGTGCAATCAAGTTCTTCTCTTTGGACACGACTGAGTGACCTTCTGCTGCTAAAAGCTTCAGAAGCCTGTCCTGCTGCAAACAAGCGATAGTCCAGATAAATAACTGCATAATCTACTGTACAGCCTTGCATTTTGTGTACAGTTGATGCCAAGCTCAGGATTAATGGCAGCATTCTTCTTTCAGCGGTACCATGGCTATATTTTGCTGGGAACTGTATCGATATTAGTTTAATTACATATATGTCATCGGGACCAAAGTCAATACGGACTGATGGTATGTCCGTATAATATAACTGATTACGATGGAATTGTGGTCAGCTAATATCAGTGATAATACTCATATTGCCATTTACTAGACCCTTTGACACGTCAATATTCGAGGTCAACATTACATTTATTCCCATAGATTCTTATCACCTAAATTTTATGTAGTATCAATGAGTTGATCTTGTGCCTTTATCGTATGAATATTTATCCCTTTTTCTCTCAAAATACTGGAGAGCGTTCTCATTATGTTTAGCTACTTGATCATTTATTGTATAGATCCTTAGTGCTTTATCATTGGAGAATTCATTGACAGAATCTGTTGAAAATTTCTGTCGAAGTATTTCAAGATACTTAGATGTCAATTCTCCAACTCTAAGGCATTTAGTACATGTTGTGCCTCCTTGTTGGCTCATGTTTTATTTAAGTTAAGCTAGCTTGAACAGCCGCCATATATGTGTAGCTGGCCTCATATGTTCTGGCTGTTGAAAAACGTTATGACCTCACACAGGTGGTAATTGCATTAAATCGCCCAACAATAAAACATTTATACCTCCAAAAAGTGTTTTGATTTTTCAGTTGAGAGTCGATCATACAAAGCATCTCGTAAGGAACCATATAAATTTCATCAATGAAGAGAAATTCAACTTTTTGCCATAGTTGTCACATTATTCTTAAATAGTTACCAGTAAGGAGTGGCATATTGACGAATACTCCATCTTTCTGTGCTGGCAATTTTAGCAGACGGTATAATATAGATACACCGATCAATCGTGCTGCAACTGAATTGAGAGCACCAACCTTCACTACTAATTTTCCACAATACCGGTTGACATCGTTTTTCAATAAATTAAACTAAAAAGCTTTCCCAGTGCTTGCTCCACCAGTTTTGAAAATTCTTTGTCGTTTTTGTCCCCATTTTTGTTCCTTTATACTCCCTGTAATAAAATTGAACAGTTGCCTTTGGTCGATATTCATAGCCTGCTGTGCCGTTTCAAACTGTTCAGTGTTCATATTTATATCTGACAATTCTTTCTGTCCTCCTTAAGGATATAATATCTCTGGCTGGTCCAAGATTTCAAACGTATGCACTTGAACACGCTCTCGACTCTGCCGCGTAAGTTTACTCATTGCTTCAGTTGTCCTCTAGAGCAAAAAAAGACATCTTTTGCATAATCAAACACTTCGAGTAATTCTGTTTTTGATCGATAAAACATATATTGAACAAATAAATTGTAGAAGTTCTCTGGATCGGATGATGCTATGAAGCATGGCTCTCTAACAACTGCAGGGACATTCCTCACAGCAATTTTACTGTTGTCTGACCGCGTAATAAGTTGACGAAGGACGTTCGAATGAGCTTCGTAAGCATCATTATCAATACTTTCTTCTGTTTCACTTGCTTTTCTTGTGATAGAAAGGTTCAAAGAGCATAGCGAATTCTGTAAGGCTCATAATCGAAAAATCATAATCAGAATGATCCAAAGGGCGTTTTTGATATCAGATATTACTACAATAACCAGTGGCATGACCAGTTTTGTCAAATTGTAGTACTCTATAACGCTGCTCTGGATTTCTAGTATTAATGAAGAGACAACTTCGTGAACTACCAGATAAAGAAATATGACCTAGGCGATACGCATATTCAGCAGCTGACACTTTCCGCTCATGAAGAATCTTCATACAAATCCGAAATAGCTTGCGTGAAATATTAGAGTTTTCTTCATGTTTTATTTGTTGAATTGCCTGTGCTATTCCATCATCTAATCCTTCAGGTTCTAATTTTGATAAGTATTTTAAAATATAATACGCTATCGCTTCGTTTGAGATACATGGCTGAATGTTCATGCTACCCGTCCACAGTCTCAATAGATCTGGATGATAATTATATACCCAATCATCTTCTTTTCGACGATTAAGGAGATAAATACTTCCTCCGTTGCAAATGATGTAATCTGAGGAATGAGACACTATCTGTGTCTGATTGAATTCTTGCCGTGGAAAGTTAAATTGACATCTTACAGAAGTATTCTTTTTCATACAAGTTTGTGTTTGTCGATGGATTTGACATTTTTATACAAGTTCATATAATTATGAATCTTCTTCTGCTGTGGACATCTTACAGGAAAATTTACGACCAAGAAAAAGCGTTCCTTCTTCTGTATCAAACTCTTGATGATTTTCTATCCAAATTACCATATGGAGGTGGGGACCACCACGATTCTGAAATTCGATACGCCACCAATAATCTTTCACTTTTCCTCCAAAAATGTCGTTATTGTTTTGTAAATATTTCATAAAATGTCGACTTGAAATTATTGGCTTTACGTCCCACTAACTACATTGTACGGTTTTCGGAGACGACGAGGTGCCGGTGCAGGAGCTCATTTACGTGCCAGTAAATATACCGACACGAGGATGACGTATTTGAAACCTTCAAATACCACCGGAATGAGCCAGGATCGAAAATGCCAAGTTGGGGTCAGAGGGCCAGCGCCTCAACAGTCTGAATCACTCAGCCCGGTGACTTAAAATTACTGGATATTTTTTCTATAAGGTGTTGTGTCCCGTAAATATCAAGTGTACTTGAATCTACATCCGACCGGGCAAGTTAACCGTGTGGTTAGTGGGGCGCAGCTATGAGCTTGCATCCGGATGATAGTTGGTTCAAACCCCACCGTCGGCAGCCCTGAAGATGGGTTTCCGTGTTTTCCCATTTTTATACCAGGCAAATGTTCGGGATGTACCTTAATTAAGGCCACGGCCGCTTCCTTCCCATTCCTGGCCCTTTCCTATCCCATTGTCGCCGTAAGACCTATCTGTGTCGGTGCAACGTAAAACAAATTGTAAAAAAAATCTACATCAGGTCTACCGTCAGCTAGTAGTAAAGCCTTTCGTTGATATAACCAGTTGAGATCATTTGAGCTAAAAGTTACAAAGTATGTTGGAGGTCCCAAACAAACATCTGATTTGGGCTAAAGGTTCTTTAAAAGCTGACCTCCAATAAGCTACAGATCATCTCAAATTTTAACATAAAGACGAATGTTTTTGACAGTTCCTTGTTGATTACAAATTGTTTCCCCTCATGCTGATATAGTACTTTTCACTCGATAATAATCAAAGAACGATACGGCATAAAAGAGATAATTGTTACGTTAAAATCTAGTGTCACGTCCCAAAATTCTGTACTGAAAGTAATCAAGTGTTATTATGTCGTTAACCCGTGAGGGTTCGCGTCCCGTCGTTTCAACCATTTCTGTTTACTTTGATCAATCCTTCCGCGAACACTCTTTATTATAATTTCTACCCCTCAGTACCTTTCTGCGGACTCGTCCACACATCTCTTACACCACTGGTATCCCTCCCCACTCATTCAATGAGTGACAATCTGGCTATCCGGTCGTTTCTTTCGCACGCGACTTCTCACGTTACCTCTCTCCGTTCTATTCAACCACACGCGACTCATGGCGTAGACTTATGTATAATGCGGAAAGTGCACTGTCATCATTCATTGTTGAGAAGGAGCATTGTCTAGATGTGTGTTAAATGAAATTAAACATCATTTTAAAAAAAATTCCATAAACAAAACTTGAATTTTTATTTTTAACTTCATCAGTAAAAGGCAATCCAATTATTATAATTATTACGTTAAAAAGTGTTTGTCTGTGTTTAAATAGTATTATCTAATATTATAGTAACAATAAATAGCGTATTACAGTAAGCGTCTGGTGTTTTGTTGATTTCCGGTCGAAACGACCGTACGCGACTCCTGACGTTACACTCGGCACGCGACCCCTCGCGGGTTAAGTATGTTTTTTTTGTATGGAAATAAAAATACCAGGTAAATTCTTCTTCTTTCAGTTCATGAGCAATATTGACAATATTGTCGGTTGACTTGCGGGTAATTTAATTAAGATTCGGTGAAACGTGTATTTCATCTTCGACATTAGGTTGCATGATATCAATGGATGTCATCACCGACGTTGTATAGGTTGTTGTGAATTAGGAATTGTTGGAGTTGATACTCCTTGAGTAATCTGTCGAGTTTCAGCTTCTGGCTCCACAAAGTCAGGTATATCAACAAGTTCAATATCAATACAGTCTATTGTAAAATGAACATTTTTGTTGCTTGTTGTACGCTTACAAATTCTTTCAAACTCATCTAAGTTATCACATTCAGTAATACAAGCGTTTCCATTGTCCTTTGCTTTTGCACCCTTTGGACCACACGAACGCTAATCACTGAAGTAATATTTACTGTTATAACGCATTACTCCGAATGATTTATCTTCTGATATCAGTACCCCTGCCGTATGATTTATAAAAACCTCAAAAGCTTGTCGAATTGTAAGTCCAAAGTTTGACTGATTAGCTTGATCATTTAAACTCACAAATAAGTTTGGTTCATCAAAATTTATCTGAAATCTTTTCTTGAATAAAATCAGATCGTCTTTGATAGCGCTGAAATTTCACACGGGTAAGTATCCATCATGCTGGATAGGATGAGCCACGAGATTTTTTCTGTTTGAAATATATTACTATAGATTTGATCAACTGATATATTTAAATGTAGTTTATGTCCGCTGCTAGATAAATCCTAACCGGGCGAGTTGGCCGTGCGGATAGCGACGTGCAGCTGTGAGCTCGTATCCGGGAGAGAGTGGGTTCGAACCCCACTGTCGGCAGCCCTGAAGATGGTTTTCCGTGGTTACCAGGCAAATGCTGGGGATAGCTTAATTAAGGCCACGGCCGCTTCCTTCCCATTCCTAGCCCTTTCCTGTCCCATCGACACCATAAGACCTATCTGTGTCGGTGCGACGTAAAGCTACTTGCAAAAAAATTGTTGCAAACATTTCAGTTCCGGGAGAAAATGTACGCATCCACAATATCATTTATCAGCCTCGATTCAACTCATTTGACAATCTCTTTTAATATTTCATAATATTTTGTAATATTTTGTATCCATTAAATTACTTAATTGTATGCCTTTCCTACGTCTACAGTTTAACACTAACAAAGTTACATCGGCCTTAATTGACTTCAACCTTACCGTACTCTCATCACCGCTCCGTAAATCACCTCGTTTCTCTGAATTACTTCCAACAAAGTGGAGACTTACATGTTGCTGACGAACTAATATCAAGCTCGGATGCCAACCGAAGGCAAATATGGGCTGAAACTGTAAGAAATATGGACTTCACTCACTACAACCATGGAGCCTCCTTAGAAAACTGAGAGAAAGAGCACCAGTTGTTAAAAACAAGCCCGCGGTGGCACCTGATCAAATAGCGTCTCACATCGTTGCAACATTTCGAGTACCAGCAGATAAGAATCGCATACGGCTCATCAGACAGCGGCTTCGAGTTCTGAATTTAACAATGCCTCACAAATAAAACTGCTATCGTGCCTTCACATCTGATGAAATAGATGCCTCACTCAAAAACCTGAAGTCCTATAAAGCTCCTGGTTTCCACGGAGTTCGACCAGAATTTCTCATACACATGGGTAAAAATGCCAAGAGATGGCTGGTAGAGTTCTTAACGGACATTTTAAATTCTGAATAACTCCCATCATAATTCAAGAAGGCGAAGATAATATCTATACTGAAACCTGGAAAACCATCCAATTGATCTGAAAGTTATCCACCGATAGCTCATTTCAGAGGCTTATACTTTAACAGAATGAACCACACAATTTGGGCACACAGTCCTGCAGATCAGGCAGAGTATTTGACCCTGTCACAGCTGTCGTGATAGAGTACTTTCACTCGCGTCGTATATTGATGCAGGATTCAAAAATAAGCTTACAACATCTGCTGCGTTTATAGACCTCATTGCTGCTTTCGATATTGTCTGGAAAGAAGGTATGATTTACACGTTTCTCAAAGCCAAACCTTGCAGAACAATAATTCATGTTATCAACAACATGCTAAGTGACAGATGATTCCGGGTATGCACAGGCAATAGTAAGAACACGGAGAGAAATCTCAAGAATGGTTTACCTCAAGGATCCGTTCTCTTCCCTCTGCTGCTCAATCTATATAACTCTAATCTCCCTGAGTCACATTTCAGGAAATTCTGTTATGCTGATGATATTGCATTAGTCACACAACGAGAAGACCTCAAGAAAACTGAGGAAATCCTAACAAGGCACCTGTCACCTCCAGAGGTCTATTTCAGGAAATAGAGACTTAGTCCTAGTGCAAGTAAAACAGAAGTGTCGTGCTTCAATTTAAATAACCGACTGGCTAATATAATATAAGCTTCTGCAATGGAGTTCTTCGTCATAACTGCTTCCCTAAATATCTAGGCGTAACCTTGCGTCGCACTATATCATTCAAGCAGCATTTATTGAACGTATCTAAGAAACCGAAAACTCAAAACAATGTTCTTCAGAAACTGCGCGGGACAACTTGGGGATCTACTGCAAGTACTCTACGACATTCTACTCTTAGTCTGGTTTATTCCAGTGTATTGTTCTCCTGTATGGCTTAATATCCCTTATACCCGATATGTTGATACACAGCTGAACAACAACATGAGCACAATCAGATCCACGCCAATCTATTGGCTCCCGCTGCTCACGGGAATAATGCCACCTGATTTGCGCAAATCGAACTCCCTCTTAAGAGAGTACCGTAAAATCTGCATAAACTCCCAACTACCGGTACAAGAAGACATCCCTGTGCTCAGTCTTTAAAGGTTGAAGTCACGCCATCTACCATTGCGTGATCCTGCTGACATGGCTCGCAACAACATTAATGCTGTGGAAGGTTGCAAAGACCACTGAGAATCTTCAACATGTTTTCGGGCGCGCAAATTACTAGTGGATTTCATCTATCGCACAGGCAGTGGATCACTCTTAGCCGAGTTCCGACAGGCCATGGAAGATGCAAGGACTCACTCTACAAGTGCAAACTGCATAACGTCACAGGAATGCGACTGTGGCGTCCCACGGCAAACCGTCGCTCACATCGTCGGCAGATGCAAGCTACGTGCTTACTCGTGTAGTTGGGCTGATTTCTTGATTCCATCAGAGGCAGTGTTCGAGTGGATGGAAGGGCTGGACATCCTGATATGAAATTGTTTTCTTGTTATTATAATATATTCAATTGTATATATGCAGATTTTAAACCATACGCTATGTAATAGCAATAGCCTCCAGATAACACTTCTAAACAAACCTCCTAAATTCTGTGTAGCATTCGTTTTAAGCGAAAGCCATCTGGGAACAGATTTCTATCTCATATCCACCCATTAGGGTATACAAATCACACTCCCAATTTCGCACGTACCCAGTCCATAGACCTGAAGTGAGTATCCCTCCTACACAGTACACAACTGATAAAAGTACTCCACCCTGGTCCCCTTTCCTCAACACACTGTTTCCACACGGCTAACGGTACAGCCCCCCCATGACCAGAGCTTCAATCTCACCTACCTCTTTAGATCACCTCCCCTTCTGGTCTACCTCATCTCCTTAATGGTCGCACAACCTACTTCGTGAAAAAGAAAACCTCCAAATTACCGAAATTAGTGTTGAATCTTCAGTTTTCGGGGTCGCTAGGCTGATTGGTGACAGTCCAGTGCCAGTTGGAATCGTGTACATCATATCTATAGCGCGACGCATAAGTAGCTACAGTTATAACTCAATTTTATTATTTATGTGACCAGCTACTTCACGTCCAATCTGGGCTGCGATACGGACGAGGTATAATGCAAAACGAAATAATATCAATGAAAACGTAAAATTAAACACATGAAAATAACTCCAAGAGTTAGTAAAATATTATTTAACGTGACAATAAAGAAATCTAAAAAAATTCGCTGAAAAAAATTCGCTTCAAACAGGTAATGTATATCCTAAAATAAACATTCAAAAAATTCGCTGCAAACAATTTGCTTCAAACAGGTAATGTATATCCTAAAATAAAAATTCAAAAATTCCGCTGCAAACAATTCGCTTCAAACAGATAATGGTCCGATGACCTTAGATGTTAGGTCCCTTTAGACAACAAGCATCATCATCATCATCATCATCATCATCATCATCATCATCATCATCATCATCATCAAACAGGTAATGTATAACCTAAAATAAACATTTAAAAAATTCGCTGCAAACAATTCGCTTCAAACAGGTAATGTGTATCCTAAAATAAACATTCAAAATATTACTCAAACAGAGCCGAGTACTATAGCTAGTATAAACCTAAAAAGCGGATGGATAATACTAATAATATTGATGATAATAATAATATATTTTAAATTTGTTTTATTAAAAATTGAGGTCATTTTTATCTTTGTGACTCGAGCTGTACGAGAAATAAATGAAATAGTGGGTTCACTGTATAATGCAGCGCTGTTCCCTTCCTCGGGCGTTGACACTCGTTACCAGACCACCTGACAACTATGCAGCACCTCCAGGCGAAAGGTGCTGCTGTTAGTGCTGTTGTTATAAATAAATGTATAAATGTTGGGGACAGAGCCTGTTAACATACAGGGTAATGATTAGTGAGAGTAGCGCAGGTAGCCTAACCCTCAGGCTGACATGCTGCAAAAACACAGGACAGCTTTTAAGCGATTCAATTATATATAATTTCAAAAAATATAGTACATGAAATATACGTAATATTTTTTCTCCACTGCAGTCAGCAACATCACAATAATCAAATGAATTTTATGATTGTTACTTTGAGAGCGTACACTCTCATAATATGTAGGGCCTAGCGTATGAAAAATAATATATCAAATAGTAATTCAATTTCATAAAATGGAAGCTGAACCGCAAGTGAAGTTTATCGATAACATAAACTTTCGTGGAATTAATTTTATTGCTTTTTTATTAGCTAGATATATGAAAAGTGAAAATGTTCTTCAATAAAACTAACTTAGTTTGTAATAAAAATTATAATAATCATCATAGTAATGGTTTTACTTCCCACTAACTACTTTTGTGAGTTTTACAGACTCTGAGGTTTCAGAATATTTTCCCATGCGAGTTCTTGTAGGTTCCTATTACACCTTACTACCGTGTGGGGTGTTTGTTCCCGTCAGCTCCTCAGGGTAAAATATTAACTTCGTCCTTAAAATAAGATAATATAATCGTAGGTTCCGTTGAAGAGTAAGACCATGTGCATAAATCATTATTTAACCCCCAAATTCTACCAAAGCATTTCGTCATGATATAACGATCATCCCAATAATACTAGTCATTAATAGTTATATACACCTTAGAGATACATATTATTGCCTATATTCATTAACGAAACTCAGAAATACTCCTTACACTAGTTTATTAGCATGCTAATTTCATGTGAAAGAAAATAAAATGAAATCTATGTTGTAGAGAAAAGAAAATGAAAATATAATTAACGATTTCATATAGATTGATTCTGTTTGTCAACATAGTTGGAATTGGGTCTTTTGCATTCTAACATTCATCACTTTGCCATTAATGCTTTGCTGAACAATTTAAATCCATTATTTGGCATAAGTAAAGTTCATAGGGTAACTTTTCTACAAAGTAATATTCTTTATTCATGGTGGGATGTTAAGGATTTTTCATATTTGATTTTCGATATTTAATATTTGGTATTTGGTACTTGATATTTGAGTTTTCACGTTCATTCTGCGAGATACGAGATAATTAATAAGTTTTCTCATTGTGGCTTTAAACTGACACCACACTTTAAAATACTATTATAATTAGAAATACTACTAGGCAATGTTATATCAATTTGTTTATGTCATTGGAAATCATATATAATGTAATTAATAAGTGCCCCTAATGAAATACATTATCATTATTAACTCTGAAATTGTGGCACTCATTTATATATGTGCTACTATTAAAGATGTCTATTCTTATTTTATCTACCGCTGTGCCAAAACTTCGACGTAATATAATTCCTCAATCTACATTTTATTCTGGGAGACATTTTCGTTCTGCAGGGCGATAATTATTAATGTCCCTACATATACACCAATAAGTATCCTAAAACTCAATAACCATGCATATTCACGTTATATCACCAATCGACATAAAATCAGCTATTCTGTAACTCAATATACACATCAACATGACTTAACCTCGTATCTTTCATTTTATTTAGCATGGATTATTATTATCTGCCACACGAATCCATTACAACAACTTCCTTCTAATAACCTTACGACGAAAATAAACATTATACCACCAAAGTCTCATTACTTCACATTTCTCATGTACCTCATCTTATTAATCTACCTGAATATATATATATTCTCATTTCGCTTCCACTAAATAATATTTCTGTTCTGGTTTGACACTCCCTCGACGACATATTTTTCTTCTTATAAAACGCAGATTCCTAATATAATCCATCTCTTCGTATAATAAAGTCATTACAGACATGACAGTCGATTTGGTTTACTCAAAGATTAGGTTATGCTCAGAAATTCATGTCCACTCTTTTCAATCTTCCCTCATTTCATAATAAAAAATCTTTCCGTATAGATTGGAATGTTAAGATCGATATACACACTTCACGTATGTTGACAGTAACCTATAATTGCATTCAGGTTATATCTGCTACTTAAATTGGCACTCACTCGCGGTTAACAGTTTAAGATCTAATACTGACATTCACAATTTGGCACATATTATTCGTCTATAAGTAACACTAGGTTACCTTTAATCCAACAACTACTATTAATTTTATATATATATCGGAAACATCTCTTATCTCGACTCGAGTTGGTCAGCTGCTGGCTCCTGGTTGTATGCTATGCCATCTCTGAGAAGATATATTCCATCTCCGGTCACGTCACAGCTGGTTACTGGGCATCGTATTCTTGGTCTCCGTTATAGTAGCCTGAGCAGTATTCCTCCATCAGCTGCGGATCTCATTATATTGGCGGTGTCCATGCAAGAAGAAAACAATAGTATACTAGCAGAATAATTATCTTCTTAATTCATTTTAAACATTAGCAGATGTGAATAAATGCTAGTATTTCTCCTATATTTTGAAATTGCGCTCTTATATGAATTTAAATGCGGTTTATTCTCATCAAATAGGTCCTTTTCTTCACGTTGGCTAGTGCTTCTAGATATTATTTCCTTTATTTCTGATTATATTCAGCCACTTATGGTGCTAGAATTTGCCCTTTCTCTTCGGTCTTGCACCGGTCCGTATATTCCTTTTCTTCCCATATGTGAAATAGAAATCTATACGTTTTCCCTTGTCTTGACTAATTCTTTAACTGTGAATTATCGAATTCTTCACCAATATTTATATTTTAAAAACACAGTTCTCTTCCTTTTTGTTGATCAGCCTTTTCTTAGTTTCAAGTAGATGCGATCTTCTTCCTCTCAAAGTAGTAAGAATTAATTGAATTCAATTATTTCTCAAGATAATAGTTATTCCAATATGAAACTCTTTTCCGATGGTCTTTCATAAGTCTCCGCCTTCTAAACTGTGATTAACTCTACTCTTGGTGATAGTTCATATGTGTCCACGTTGCGTGAAGCCGGCGCACGCCATTTTGTCCGCTACATCTCTGTAAGTAGGATCGCCTCGACTGTAACGTAATGGTACACTATCAAACTACTGACTCAAGGCTGGTGTGTTGGAGCACCTTCATATATCATCGAACAGAGCCAGGATAGCTGTGTCATGTAAGGGGTTCGCAATATTGCTGACAGGGGGCATTCTTTTTAATGGATGCCAAGTACGGCTTTAGTTTTACGTGGCTGTTGATATCACGGCCGCAGACACAGGACTATAGCCACCATTTACGCCGATGAGGGGTGAAAAGCAACTCATCGCCACTCAATTCCATCAAGATAGTCTTACATTCATGACAGAGCTGGCAATCGAATGCGAGCCAGTCGGGAGGGAAACTACTATCCGAACCTCCAGACAATGGTGGTGGACTTAAGTACGATAGTATTTATCGATGTTAACCTACCGATACTTTGTATATATACATGATCGACGATGCCGAAATAAAAAAATGATATGGCAGAAAACTGAATCTTAATGAGGCTCATAGTTCAAGTTTCATTATGATACAGGTTCTCCACCAATCAGAGTTCATATTTTCATTATGACACAACTGCCTGACCAATTAGGTAAGGATAGCATCACACCTGCGCTCAACGCACTAGTTTCGCAATTGTTTCCAAAATCAAACATGTCGGACACACATATTAACAGCAATGCACCTTCTACTTCCAATATTCCACAACCACACGGCACATTCCCGAAAATACACTTTACCAACTGTACAATAAACAATTTGTGTTTGAAATAAATCTAGTTTATGATAACCTTCTATCAAAGCTTTGAAAACACATGACATTGTCAAGGTCTTTGATCCGCTCATGGAAAATCAATAACCCAGCGCATGCGCTCTGTTCAGTAAACTCAACTGCCAAGAGACATTTCGATAGAAATCTATGAGTAGAATAGAATAGAATAGAATAGATAACTCTTTATTGCGAACCTAGTTTGCACCATCGGTTACAGACAATAAAGAGCATAAAATACACATGAACCCAAAAAACCAAACAAAACAATATAAACCAAACAAAACAAAACAATAGAAACTAACATACTATTATATATAATATAAAGCTCTAACTATCTACACTAAAACTATTAACTAAGAACCCCAAACAAAAAAACCGCACAAAATAATATAAACCAAACAATACAATTACTATCTACTCTACTTATTTAGTGGTGTCAATGTCGGCGGAATCCAGCCTAACACTGCACCAACTTGTCTAAAACTATTGAGATGCCTCTGGTATGCGAGGAACTCCTCCGCATGTAAGGGCATCCCCTATCTACTCTCTACAGCTAACTAAACATTAAAAAAAAAACCTCGGCTGCATGCGGCATTCCCTGTGAGGAGAGAGCCATCCCACCCTGGCCGCTATCAGCCACTCCTCCCGGGTTAGATATTACCCCCACCTATAACTCGTACTTCTCTCCTCATCTTACGTGGCGAATCGTAGAGGCGGTTTCCGGTCCATCATACGATCCGTCACGCATTTATCTACTGCTCCGCCTATAATCGTGTCGTCTTACTGCCACCATCTTGATTCACTTGTTATTCTGTGAGCGGACATGTTTCCTCTTTCACCTAGGGATGGGACTGTACCATCCCACCCGTCTGAATAGAAATCTATGAATATTTAAAAAGTAGAGTTAGAATTATCGTCGAGCATAAACAGTCGTATGTAACTCACCTATAATGTTAATTATGACACTCGTATGGAAATCATACAGCTCGATTCGCTCATTTTATAAACGTCTTCATTATTAGCGTTATAAACTCGTTGCATAATGTACTAATATATCACGTGTTACTTAAGCTAAAATACATGGGTAGTTTTCTGTGCTCTTCAACACTAATTGATTCAGATTTTTTTTTAAAAACGAGGCTGAACTATAAAACAGTAAATTTTCCTATCAAACGTGAACATTTCTACTCATATTCATGGGTAGCTTTTTTTGTAACCTTCATCATTACGTGATTAAGATTCAAAGAAATCGGGGCTGAGTTACAGAACCGTAAATTTTCCGTGTAAAGCTTTAAGGAAACCTGAACAACATGAAGTCGCTGAACAGGTTACGACCTGTGATTGGAAGATCCAAAGACAAGCTAACGAAATAGGGTATCTTGTGGGTTGAAACGTGATGAAGTCGATGAACTGCTCACTGTTCCCATATTGGTTAACTTCTATTGATCTAGGCCAGCACGAAATACATAAGTGTCACCCACCGGTGGCTAATTTCTTGAATACTTGAATACTTGCTTAATAAGCGATATTTCTTTGAGCTTTCTTCTTTTAATATTTATTGTACTATGGTAATACCGGTACGAATAAAAAACGGAAAGGAAAGGGAAATTCTAAAAAACGTCTCAGAGAATATTACAAACATTCTATCAAGACGACTTACTCTGCACTTCAACATCGTAAATGTAGTTTCACTCAACAGTGTAAAAAATTCAAATGTCATTTATATTTGAATACATATCTGATCTCTCGCAAGTTTGTTCATAGGTTTTAATTCAAGAAGTAAACACCCAACAGGAATGTTTAATTATAAACTTCATTTCTTGTAAGGTTGTCAATGGTTGGTAAGGAAAATGCTATGCTGAAAAATTCAATTATTCGTCCATTGCGTTTTAGCTGGCTCTCCAGGTCCAAGCTAATCGTCATGTTGCGTGAGGACTTATACAGCCCCTTCCTTGTCTACTTTTTGTGGCCACTTTACAGATGAGTACTGTGGTGTACAATGGGCGGTCACTTCTGATGGAACAACAAAGGACTCGTTCAAAATGGATGAGCGAAGCGATTAGGCGATTTACCTTGTTTACCGAGACATTGTATTTATCCATACCATCATGTCTCTGAACACTAAAGGTAGGTTTTGGGAATTATAGAGGACCTGTTTGAAATAACACTTCTGCTAATCATATCTCAGAAATCGGCAGCACCCGTTTGATGAAATTATTTTATGATTTATCTTTACTTTATTCTGTAAAATCTATATGAATTAAGTACAGGCTAATAATTAAGGACGTATTTACGAGGAATATTAATCATAACCCATAACCATAATCATAACTCCATATTGTATGTATGTATGTATGTATGTATGTATGTATGTATGTATGTATGTACGTATGTATGCGTTCGGAAAGAAAACAATGCAGAAAGATGGCAGGAACTATTCAACAATTGTATCAAAAGAAGTAGATGATACGATTCTGGAAAAAGCAGAGGCTGTTCATGCTGATGAAATGAGAGACCCAATTCTGAGGTCAGCATTCGGCAGACATTTGAGAGATATGAATAAGAGCAAAGCACTTGGAACTAATGGCATATCCTCATTATTACTGTGAAACTGGTGGAAACAATGGCAGTAGTATATTCTGGCATGACGATGTTATTACATTTAGTGTGTAAGACGTATGATACAGGAAAAGTACTATCGGATGTTAGGAAGAATGTTGTTATACCTATTCCCAAGAAAACAGGTGCTGACAAGTGTTAAATATACCGCACCATTCACTTAGTATCTCACGCTTGTAAGAAGAATGGAAAGGCTCTCCTTGGTTTGTGATTCCCTTTCCAAATTCCTATTTGATTTCCTTTACCAGCTGTTCTATATAAACATTGAAAAGGAGAGGAGACCAACTGCAGCCGTGCCTTACTCCTGGATTGATAATGGATTGGTAATGGATTGGTGCTTATTTTTCACAGCCCTCGATTCTTATCACTGCAAGCTGATTTTTTTCAGATTTTAGATAATTCTTCTTTCTTTCTCTGTAACTGATTGGAATCACCTTCAGACTCTCAAATAACTTCGTCAAACTAACATCATCGAATAACTTTCCTAGATCTACTAAGGCCGTGTACGTTGTTTCTGCTTCTAAATTCGGTCCCAAGAGCACACTTAAGGTCAGGATTGCTTCACATGTTCCTACATTTCTTCTAAAGTCAAACTGATCTTCTCTCACACCAGGCAAATTCTGGGGCTGTACCTATATTAAGGCCACGGCCGCTTCCTTCCCAGTCCTAGCCCTTTCCTGTCCCATCGTCGCCATAAGGCATATCTGTGTCGGTGCGACGTAAAGCCAATAGCAAATAAAAATAATATGGTGGCATGGACAGCAACGCCAAACCAGTCCATGGACTGATGACCCAAACAAATACATGCATGTACACACGCAAAAAATTACAGCCTGAGTTAGAACATCATTTTACCACTCAATTTGACTAACTATAAGCTACAATGCTGGGAGTTAGAAGTCACTGGCGTTTTATTATTTTGAAATTGCTAATAAAGGCGTCGAAGACCAACAAGTTGTATTCATTTCTGAAAGACGTCGCAGACCAACGAGTTATATTGATTTCTGAGAACAACGTTGTAATTCATTTGAGAGGTAACGTAACGCCAATACCCATGGCGCACTGCAATGTACTCTACATGAAAAAATGTGATGGATAACCATGAATAACCATACGTTTCAGTAACAACTGCTTCATGGAGAGACCGAGCGAGTTGGCAGTGCGGTTAGGAGCTCGCAGCTGTGTCGGTGGGACGTAAAGCAAGTAGCAAAGAAAAGCTACATGGAGAAATACAATATATCACCGTTTATGGATTGTTACGACCGTACTGGAGATGATGGCTGAATTGTGGAAGAGATTTGATACCTAGCCATGATCGCCGAAGTGGTTGTGTGTGGGTTCGTGTTTATTTTAAGGAACCATCTATACTCCTTAAATGTTTAACAGTATTACAATACTGTGTGTAATATACAAATATATATATTGTTTCTTATAGTGAATTTATCGTTGAACTGTTCGCAATATCTGGCAAAACACTCGCTGTAATTCTGTACCTTCAACAGACGGTTGTTTCTCAGTTTTTAGAGTCAACTGTTTGTGAACTGGTTTAATGTAGTTCTCTACGCTAATCAATTTTGTGTCAATGGATTTATCATATTCTAAATTACTGTTATTTCACCCTATATTTTTCTCCAAATCTATTTAAATTACATCTGGGTTCCTCAGGGTGTCTCAGAAATTTATTGTGTCTCCAAAAACCGTAGTAGGTAGTGAGACGTAAAAACAACGCTATGATCACATGTCTCTGAAGAAGTTCATTATTAGAGCGAGAGGGACACAACTCATGTCTAAAATAAAATATGAACCTTTGAAATGCGATGTTGTGGAATGATGTTAAAAGTGACATGAAGATATTTCTTCATGAATTAAGAGTAAATCAAGTTAATGAGAGAAAGTTATTTGGAGAAATTTGGTCATAGAAAGACAGAGTTTGATAAAAATTTAATTATTGGGACGTAAAACTAGCATCACTATGTTCCTAATAGATTCATAACTGATCTAATTAATTTAAGGATTAGTTTCTTTTCTTAATCTGCTTACCTGCCAGGGATGGTTTTTCCCTCGGACTCAGTGAGGGATCCCACTTCTACCGCCTCAAAGGCGGTGTCCTGGAGCTTCAGACTTTGGGTCGGAGTATACAACTGGGGAGAATGATCAGTACCTCGCCCAGGCGGCCTCACCTGCTATGCTGAACAGGGGTCTTAGTGGGGGATGGGAATATTGGAAGGGATAGACAAGGAAGAGGGAAGATAGCGGCAGTGGCCTTAAATTAGGTACCATCCGGGTATTTGCCTGGAGAAGAAGTCGAAAATCATGGAAAACCACTTCCAGGATGGCTGAGGTGGGAATCGAACCCACCTCTAATCGTTGATCTCCCGAGGCTGAGTGGACTCTGTTCCAGCCTTCGTACCACTTTTCAAATTTCGTGACAGAGCCGGGAATCGAACCCGGGCCTCCGGGAGTGGCAGCTAATCACACTAACCACTACACCACAGAGGCGGACGATTAGTTTCTTAATTGTATCCATAAATCAGGCGCAATTATTTTCGTTCAAATATTTAACTTTCTTTACACACGTCTTGGCCTATAATCCTATATATATATATATCGAGAAAACGCTTTGACGTTTTTGGATAACATGGCTGATGATTTGTCACTGCTCTCCCGTGTTTACGATGAGAGATATAGAAATGGGAGTTTTGCCTAATGCAGCACCTAAATATTTGTTTTCGAGTTGCCACTGTATGTTTTGTTCCCGTCTCTATACTGTTTGTATTTATGTGTTCGTGTATGGTATACCACTGTGTGATTATTTACGTTGTCCCGTGACTGCTACTGGAGCATCTGGGATTCAGCTGGCAAATTCAGTTCTACTCGAGTTTATAGTTCCCTTCGCATGAACAAGGAAACGTTACTTAATGATCCGTTAGGAATATATAATTTTAGTTTTATAATGTGATAATTGTTTAAATAATTATAATTTTACTCTTCAACAGTTTAATGATCAGTTAAATATACCGGTATTTTTCAAGCAATATTGAACGATCCGAAACCTATTTAAACAGTCATGCCTTCAATTTTACCTAATAATCTTTGTATAAAAATGGAGTGAGATCCTAAACCTGTGTAAAAAATTTTGAATTCAATTTCTGCGGAGTCATAAACAACTTCTTCCTTAAATTCCCCATTATCCAAAAACCAGCGTTTTACGTAATCTCTCAAATATCAATTGTGTCCCGAAGTAACTCTTAAAAATTACTGTATCCAACATAAAATTTCCCCCAAAATGCTTGCACAAAGCCTAGAATAATTCCTCACTAATGCGACGGGTAACTTGACAGTGTTTCGTCAAAATGGAAATCTTTTTATCTTTTATTTTATTTTTCTTTGCTTTTCTAGGAGTTAATGTCGCAATAGAACATAGGGCTTCACTTGCGATGAAATGGGAAAGGGCTGGGATTGGAAAAGTAGCGCCTTTGTTCAGAATTAAAGTACAGCTTCGTCATTTGACTAGTGTCCGACTCGTTGGCTGAATGGTCAGCGTACTGGCCTTCGGTTCAGAGGGTCCCGGTTTCGATTCCCGGCCGGTTCGGGGATTTTAACCTTCCTTGGTTAATTCCAATGGCCCGGGGGCTGGGTGTTTGTGCTGTACCCAACATCCCTGCTACTCACACACCACACATAACACTATCCTCCACCACAATAACACGCAGTTACCTACACATGGCAGATGCCGCCCACCCTCATCGGAGGGTCTGCCGTACAAGGGCTGCACTTGGCTAGAAATAGCCACACAAAATTAATTAATTTGACTAGTGTGAAACTGGTAGACCACAGGAAATCATCTTCAGGGCAGCCAACGTTGTAGTTTGAACCAACCATACCCGGAACACAAACTTATATATTCACGACCTGTACCATACACGCAACTCGCTAAGGAATTCCTAATTTTTACAATCAAATGTTACGCCGATAAGCACAAGGGGTGCGAAATTTACTGTATTGGAAAAAAAAATATTTCATGAAACTAGTTTGAAGGAGATTCACATAACTCTCCGAATGTTGTCTCTAGTTGTCCAGGCTGCAAACGGTGTATTTAATACACTAACATATCACAAGTCCGTGCTGACAGCTTTGGTATTCCAGCTGTATTTACCATTCACGAAGTAGTTATAATAATAATAATAATAATAATAATAATAATAATAATAATAATAATAATAATAATAATAATAATAATAATAATAATAATAATAATAATAATATGTATGTTGAGTCATCAGTCCATAGACTGGTTTGATGCAGTCATCCATGCCACCCTATCCTGTGATAAACTTTTAATTTCTACGTAACTACTGCATCCTACATCTGCTCTAATCTGATTGTCATATTCATACCTTGGTCTACCCCTTCCGTTCTTACCACCTACACTTCCTTCAAAAACCAACTGAACAAGTCCTGGGTGTCTTAAGATGTGTCCTATCATTCTATCTCTTCTTCTCTTCAAATTTAGCCAAATCGATTTCCTCTCGCCAATTCAATTCAGTATCTCTTCATTTGAGATTGGATCTATCCATATCAACTTCAGCATTCTTCTGTAACACCACATTTCAAAAGCTTCCATTCTGTTTCTTTCTGAGCTAGTTATCGTCCATGTTTCACTTCCATACAACGCCACGCTCCACGCGAATGTCTTCAATATTTCTAATTCCTATATCAATGTTTGAAGTGAGCAAATTTCTTTTCTTACGAAAGTTCTTCCTTGCCTGTGCTAACCTGCATTTTATGTCCTCCTTACTTCTGCCATCGTTAGTTATTTTACTACCCAAGTAACAATATTCATCTACTACCTTTAAGACTTCATTTCCTAATTTAATATTTCCTGCATCACCTGCCTTCGTTCGGCTATACTCCATTACTTTTGTTTTGGACTTATTTATTTCCATCCTGTACTCCTTACCCAAGACATCGTTCATACCATTCAGCAGCTTCAAGATCTTCTGCAGTCTCAGATAAAATAACAAAATCGTAGGCAAATCTCAAGGATTAGATTTCCTCTCCTTGGATTGTGATTCTCTTTCCGAATTCCTCTTTGATTTCCTTTACTGCCTGTTCTATGTAAGCATTGAAAAGGACGGAGGGACAAACAGCAGCCTTGCCTCACTCCTTTCTGGATTGCTGCTTCTTTTTCAAAGACCTCGATTCTTATCACTGCAGACTGATTTTTATACAGATTGTAGATAATTCTTCGTTCTCGGTATCTGATCCCAGGTATCTTCAGAATCATAAATAGCTTGGTCAAATCAACATTATCGAATGCCTTTTCTAGATCTACCAATGCCATGCACGTGGGATTGTTCTTCTTGATTCGATCCTCTAAGATCAGACCTAAAGTCAGGATTGCTTCACGTGTTCCTACATTTCTTCTGAAGCCAAACTGATCTTCTCACAACTCAGCTTCAACTTGTTATTTCATTCTTCTCTAAATAATACGTTTTAAATTTTTGCAGGCATGATATGGTGCGATAGTTTTCACACCTGTGAACACCGGCTTTCTTGGGAATAGGTATAACAACATTCCGCCGAAAATCGGATGGGACTTTACCTGTCTCATGCATCTTACACACTAGATGGAATAACCTTACCATGCTGGTTTCTCCTAAGGCAGTCAGTAATTCAGAGGGAATGTCATCAATTTCAGGTGCCTTATTCCTATTTAGGTCGCTCACAGCTCTGTCAAACTCTGATCTCAAAATTGGGTCTCCCATTTCATCAGCATCAACAGATTCTTCTTGTTCTAGAACCCAACTATCTACATCTTCGCCTTGATACAACTGTTGGAGATGTTCCTGCCATCTTTCTGCTTTGTCTTCTTTCCCTAGGAATGGTTTTCCATCTGAGCTCTTAATATTCATACACCTAGATTTCCTTTCTCCAAAGGTTTCCTTGATTTTCCTGTATGCAACATCTACCTTTCCTAGGACAATACAACCTTCGACATCCTTGCACTTCTCCTTCAGCCAGTCTTCCTTAGCTACCTTGCACGTTCTAACCACTTCATTCTTTAATCACCTGTATTCATTTCTGCCCTCTTCATTTCTATCAATCTTGTATTTTCGTCGTTCATCAATCAGGTCTAGTATCTCCTGAGTTATCCAATGATTCTTAGTTGATCTTTTCTTCCTTCCTAACATTTCTTCGGCAGCCCTGCTGACTTCATTTTTCATGACTATCCAATCTTCCTCTATTGTGTTTCCTTTAGCCTTTTCATTTAGTCCTTTTGCAACATGTTCCGTGAAACAATCCCTCACACTTTTTTTTTTCAACTTGTTTAGATCCCTTTTTTTTTTTTTTTTGCATTCTTTCCTTTCTTCAATTTCTTCAGCTTCAGATGACATTTCATGACTTACAAGTTGTGGTCAGAGTCCACGTCTGCTCCTGGGAATGTTTTGCAATCCAACACCTGGTTTCTGAATCTCTGCCTAATCATAATGAAGTCTATTTGATACCTTCCAATGTCTCCAGGTCTCGTCCACGTATAAAGCCGTCCTTTGTGGCGTTTGAACCTAGTATTAGCAAGGACTAAATTATGATCAGTGCAGAATTCAACCAGCCGACTTCCTCTTTCGTTCCTTTGTCCCAATCCGAATTTTCCTGCTGTATTACATTCTCGTCCTTGCCCTACCACTGCATTCCAGTCTCCCATCACAATTAGATTCTCGTCACCTTTTACATATTGTATTAAGTCTTCTATCTCTTCATATGTTCTTTCGATTTCCTCATCATCCGCTGAGCTAGTAGGCATTTAGACCTGCACTATTGTGGTGGGCATTGGTTTGGTGTCTATCTTGAGGATAATAATTATTTCACTATGCTGGCCGTAGTAGCTTACCCACTGCCCTATTTTCTTATTCACTATTAAACCAACTCCTGCATTTCCGGTGTTTGATTTTGTGTTGATGATTCGGTAGTCGCCTGACCAAAAATCCTGTTCTTTCTGCCTAGTTTACCTCCGGAATATTTTACCCGGGAGGAAACCATCATCAGTACATCATTCATACAGAGAGAGCTGCACGTCCTCGGGAGTTAGGTACGGCTGTAGTTTCCCGTTGCTTTCAGCAATGTAGCAGTATCAACTCAGCTAAGCCATGTTGAGTATTATTACAAGGCCATGTCAGTCACTCATCCAGACTGCCGCCCTTGCAACTTCCGAATAATAATAATAATAATAATAATAATAATAATAATAATAATAATAATAATAATAATAATAATAATAATAATAATAATAATAATAATAATAATCCCGTGTTTTTTTTGCCTGTTCCCCTATCGGGCGCGTCCCAGGTGGCGGATCGGGGGGCTCGCCGGACTTGTCCGGAGGGCTTGAGGGAAATAAAATACCTCTCGTTTACCAAAAACAGGCACAGCCAGCAAACATCTTGAGGCAACCTCTGAGGCTCAATACCTTAGTTGTAACTATGAGATTGACAAAGATCAATCTCCCCATTATCTTCAACTTACTGGCATGATGGCAACGTCAGTTAATGATACTACTACCCCAGGCGCTTGTATTCATACTAGGTTTTCTCGATCATCGGATTCTGGGGGACCGAGAACATCATGCGGGAATGTATCGGAGCTTCCCAAATCTCTTCGCCCAAAGGAAAATGAAATGTCGTATGGCCTTTAGTACCGGGATATCCCAGTACGGGTTCGGCTCGCCAGGTGCAGGTCTTTCTATTTGACTCCTGTAGGCGACCTGCGCG
Organism: Anabrus simplex; assembly: GCF_040414725.1. Taxonomy (NCBI): domain Eukaryota; kingdom Metazoa; phylum Arthropoda; class Insecta; order Orthoptera; family Tettigoniidae; genus Anabrus; species Anabrus simplex. The sequence continues at coordinate 1,184,299,503 of NC_090265.1, forward strand.
CAATGATGATGAAGACAACACATACACCCAGCCCCCGTGCACATTTGAATTAACCAATCAAGGTTAAAATCCCCGACTCGGCCGGGAATCGAACCCGGGACCCTCTGAACCGAAGGCCAGTACGCTGACCGTTCAGCCAACGAGTCGGACGTCCAAAGAAAAACATTTTATTGGCACTTTAAACATCAACACGCTTCGCAAAATTGGAATGTTGAAGCACTTAACAGACATATTAGACCAACTCAACATTCAAATTCTGGCACTCCAAGAAACTAGGTACAGTGACGAAAATCATTTTGAATCAGGAAACTATAGAATTTATAAAGGTAAACCAGCTACCCTCCTCCCTAACAAAATATTACAATTTGGCACTGGTTTTTCAGTGAGAAAAAATATCACAAATTCGGTATTATACTTTACATCTCCTTCTGAAACAATTTCGCTAATGACAATCAAATCAGGAAACAAAGCTTATACACTAATCAATGCACATGCACCTACAAACAATTACAATCAAAAAGACCCACAGAAGGTAGATGACTTCTGGGAATTACTGGAAGAAACTACAGCCAAAATTCCAAAACATCATGTCAAAAGTTCTGCTGGGGGACTTCAATGCACAAATTGGCAAAGAGAAGAAATTTAGGACCACTGTAGGACTTTACCCTGCTCACAAAAGAACCAATAAAAATGGAGAACGTTTAATTGGCTTCTGCTAGAATTTCGATCTAAAATTGATGTCAACCCATTTCCTGGCACTTCCACAGAAGAAAATGATATGGAGATCCCCGAACATGCATTTAGGAGAATTTCAACTAGACCATGTGGCAATTTCCAAGAAAAACCAAATAGAAATTATGAACGTTAAAGTCAAAAAGGGAATTGTAGACTCCGACCACCACCTATCTCTTGTTAAAGTAAAGTTTCAACCCAACAGGAAGAAAACCAAAACAATCAGAAACCCAAGAATTGACCCTGAATTTCTGAGACAGAACTCAGACAATTTCCTTGCGAATATCTCCAACGATGCTCCTTCAAACTGGATAGAACTCAAGGACACACTCTTGAAAGCTTCACAAAACATCAGCAACCCCCCAAGGAAACGCAAACACAGGTGGTGGAATGACACCTGTGACAAGGCCATAGAAGTCAGAATTAGGTCCTGGCTAAACTGGAGCTCCCATAAAACTGATCAAAATCGTGATGAATTATTCAAAACACAGAAACAAACCTCAAAAATCATCAGATCTGAAAAACGAATATATGATCAAAACAGACTGGCAGAAATCGAAGAAGATTTCAAGAAAAACAATACACGGAACTTCTACAGAACATTCAGAGAAGAATTATCCAATTACGAGGCACCTAGTCTCTGTTTCAAACGTACAGATGGGACTTTGGAAACAAGTAATAAGGGAAATTGTGAACTCCTAGCAAACCATTTCATGGACCTTTTAAACTATGAATCTCCGAAAGAAAAATTCACCTATGAAAAACCAACACCTAATCCAGATTCAGAACCCCCCACATTACAAGAAGTCAAACAAATAATCAGAGATTTAAAAGACAACAAAACACCAGGAGAAGATGGAATAATTGCTGAAATGTTGAAAATTGGTGGTGACAAACTGGCCCAGAGTATTCGAAATTCTTACAGGACATCTGGTTTTCTGAAGAAATTCCGAAGGATTGGAAATGTGCATTGATTCACCCACTTCACAAGAAAGGAGACAAATCAGATATTAATAACTACAGAGGAATTTCTCTCCCCTCACTCGTATATAAAATCTTCTCTAAAGCTCTACTTAATAGATTAGAGAAACAAACAGACCATAGACGACTTCACTTCTCTTGGGGAGCGGACGCATACTTCCCGTCGCAGCCACTTTAGATCTTTTGCTCGGCCGGGTGGCCTTCATCTATATTCGCTACCCAGCCGACCTCAATTCAAACATATAGGCTGGCACCTAGTTGGAGGTCAGCCTTCCCAACACCACCATGCACACCTGTCTTCTCAGCGGTGTTGATCCCGCTCTCACCGATACTGACATCTATCACGAACTCCGCTCAACTGGCGCCCCCATCTACGATGCCTGCAGGCTGTTGGATGGCACTACTGGATTACGGTCATCAACGGTTCTTCTTTATCTCCCCAGAGTGGACGATGTGACCCGCCTCCTCGACACCGGCGTTACTATCTATCAACGCTTTTACCACGTGGAGCCTACTCCTCCGAACATCATCGCCCAACTCAACACAGATCCTGCTAACCTGCTCGCCGAAGTTGATTCTCCACCCAGGACGCCGCAAGAAGAGTCACTGCCCCCTTTTCCCACTTCCACGACCACCACTACCACCACCACCACCATTACGACTTCAGTCTCTACCACTTCCAATACTCCCCCCGCTACTGTAGTCACCTGTCATCCTTCGTCAATAATGATATCATCCCTTCCTCTTACTTCACTTCCCGCACAATCTATCCCCCAGCAACCCCCTACGAACGTCTTGGATTCCCACGCACCACCGCCACTATCTCCATGCCCTGACGCCGCAGCAACAGCCAATTCTCTGTCATCGCCAACGCAGCTACCACCATCATCCACAGCTATGCCTAGCTGTGTACTTCGCGGCATCGACCCTACAATCTCATCACGGGAAATACTCCGGGAACTTCAAGCAGCTGGTGTCCCCGCCCGCCGTGCGTCCAGGATCCAGAACGACTCCGGTCCTACATACATGGTCCGACTACACCTTCCAACTGCCAACGATGTACACCATCTTATTCACAATGGAGCAACTATCTACCGTCATCGGTATAAAGTGGAACCCTCTCGTTCATCGCCCCTACAACTTCGTCATTCCCTTCCAAACACGTCTCGTCGCCCCCGGCCAGTCCCTCCATCCTTCGAACCTCGTCAACCAGTCTGTCCGCCCCTTCCCCCGCCAAGTTTCTTCGCTACACCCCTTCCGACGTACGAACTCCTTCGTCTCCTCACTACCTCCCTTTGTAATCTCACCGCTACCCTCAATCTTCTAACCTTTCATCTCCACCCAAGCACACCGCTCTAACCTCCACACCTCGCACATAGCCCATCTGTCCTTGTAAATCTGTCACTACAGCCATCGATAACCGACACGTCCTTTCTTCTCATCTCCATTACTTACTCATACCGCATTTTCCCCATCTCCCCCTTTTTCTCACTTCCTCTCAACCCCGTCATCTCTCCTGGCCAGAGAGAGGGCGACACCCTCTAGGTGGCCCGCCCCACCCCTTCAGGGTGGGGAATGAAAGCATTGAAACAACAACAACAAACAGACCCACAAGACGCTGCACACACAACACAGGAGGGCAAGAGGCGAGAAGACACACAACACAGCACGCATCGCTTCTTCGTCTTATCCTTTACTTTTGATCGGACGAGGGGACGTCACATCTATACTTCGTCCTTCGCCGAGCCAATTAGCATATCGGCTGTCCCCAAGTTGGGTTGACGGCCATCCCCAGCCATGTATACTCTCCTAGTCAGTGATGTTGACCCAGCTCTATCGGTTGAAGACATTGCTAATGAACTTCGCCTGCTCGGTGTCTTCAGTGTCACTCGTCTTTATTACGGCTCTGTTCCCGCACCGGAGATACTTCTTCACTTCCACTCTGCCAGTACATGAAACTCTGTCCAAACTACCGGCGTGGTTATCCAGCGCAGACGTCATCGAGTATCACCTGCCTCAGCAAACACCAGCGCTCAAGCACCTGCTCCGCCCGCCGCTCGCCTGCCTCCTCCATATAATCCACCCCCACTTCCATCGCCTTCTTGTTGCCCCACTACCATCGCCACCACTACCATTTCTCCCAACATTTCGCCTACCGTACCTGTCCCTACCACGACAACTCCCACTATCACTATTACTTGTACGCAACTTTATCCCATCATTTCTATTACTACTACTACCTCGTCCCATCCATATCCTCTCCTGACCTCTCTTCCTCTCCCTCCCAACTCTGAGCAGACAAGTCGCCAGGAAACGTCTCAACCACCATCTACCGAGGGAACTTCTACCGATCCTTCTGAAAATGCGACACATCCATCTTCGCCACTACCGCAATCTGATCGTACCTCAACTTACAGCTGTGTTCTGCGCGGTATGGACCCCAACGTAACGCCTGCTGCCATCACACGTGACCTTCGCCAGGCAGGAGTACCTGTCAAGCAAGCATCCCGTATTTATAACTCCGACGGTCCCACATTTCTGGTGAGACTCCAGCTGCCGACGCACGCCGACGTTCAGCGCCTCATCAATCAAGGCATCCACATCTATGGCCGCTATCATAGGGTTGAACCCTCCCATTCTCCTCCACTCCCATCGCACCGTATGCCCACACCACGCAGCCGTCCTCGGCCCGTTCCATCACCCTAATCTCCTCGTCCTCATCTCAACGCTCCACCACCTCCCAACTACTTTACGTCTCCCTTGCCCAATCCGGACCTTTTCAACCTTATCCTCACTTCCCTTCTTAACTTCTCCTCATTTTATCATCTCCTAGCCCTCCATCGTTTCCGTCACACCGTCATGTAAAGCTCTGTATCTAATATATTGTATTGTATCTCAGCTCATTAAAGACTCATCTCTCTTTTCTCAAAAGAAAAAAAGGCCCCGTTGCTGACCACTCCTTAATATTACCCGTCTCCTTTCCCATCTCCTTCTTCTCTCAAACCTCCTCAACCCCGCCCAAGCTCCCGGCCAGAGGGAGGGCGTTACCCTCCAGGTGGCCCGCCCCACCCCTTCAGGGTGGGGAATGAAAGCATTCTTAGTTAGTTAGTCAAACAGACCACCTGATCGGAGATTATCAGGCTGGATTCCGAAAAGGGAGATCCTGCGCGAACAAATCCTAAACCTAAAAACCATAGTACGGATTCGCAAAACCAAACAAACAGTAATCACCTTTGTTGACTTCAAAAAGGCGTATGATTCCATAGATCGGCAGACCCTGTTCAACATATTAGAGGAATTTCAAGTCGACAGGAAAACGAGGGAATTGATTAAACAAACTCTGACCAACACAACATCAAAAATTAAGTTCTTGGGAAAAATTTCTGAACCGTTCGAAATCAGAACTGGTGTCCGACAGGAAGATGGACTATCTCCACTACTATTCAATTTAGTTTTGGAAAAAGTGATTCGTGAATGGAGAAAAGAAACTAAAGGTATAAACATTGGCAGACTTCTAAAAGACAAAATTCACCTTGATTGCCTAGCTTTCGCAGATGACCTTGCGATCCTTTCGAACAACAGACAAGAAGCAATCCACTCCATAGAAAAATTGCACGAATTAGCCGCAAAAACCGAACTTCAAATTTCATTTGAAAAGACGCAGTTTATGGAAGGAACTAAATCAAGATTTGACAATCAACCATTAATCACCAAAGGTTGAATAATTTCCCAAGTAGACAAATTCAAGTATCTAGGAGAAAGTATTCAGCCAGCAGGGTTAAATCAGGAAGCTAACAAAGAAAAAACTGCTAAACTGCAAAGGGCTTACAAAATCACATGGAACAGATACAACAAAAGATATATATCAAAAAATGCAAAATTACGACACCACAATACAGTCATCAAACCAGAGGCACTTTATGCATCTTTGGCGGCAGGTCACAAATGAAAAGCATTGAGAAACAAGCGAGGAAAATTCTCAGAAAAATCCTAGGACCGAAGTTCGAAAATGGAATTTGGATGAAAAAGATACCACACGAAATTTTACAATTCACAGAAAAAATCACAGATACCATCAGAAAGAGACGACGAAAATTCTACGGACACCTACACAGAATGGATAACAACAGGCTGACAAAGAAAATTCTAAATCTAGCTCTAACCCTGAAAATCCGCAACAATTGGTTAGCAGAAAATCATGAAGATCTACAAGAAATGGGTATTGAGGACGAAACCATTCAAGATAGAATGAAATTTAGAAGCTTAGTAAACAAACATAAATTTGCAGAGAAACCAACATGAAAAAATACAGGCTGGACAGAAACACGCAGAAAGGAACACAGTGAAAGAATGAAGAGATATTGAGAAGAAAAGAAGAAGAAACATTGTGCAAAATAAGTTCAAACGCGCTCAACAGTTGGGCACAACGAATCAAAATAATAATAATAATAATAATAATAATAATAATCTATATAAATAAAATTGTTTCTGTTTGTCTGTTTGTCTGTCTGTTTGTCTGTTCCACCATCACGTCGAAACGGCTGGATAGATCTCAACCAAACTTCATATTTAGAGTATACTGACCCCGGGGAAGGTTTCGATATGCATATCATTTTAAAATCTTTGAAAAGACGGGGGTTTTATAGGAAAAACGGTTTTCCTCCATTTTCTCTTATACTATTATAGGCAAAATATCGAATTTGTCGTATAAGGACGAGACAAAGCTCAATTTAATCCTCTTGACGCAAAGAACAAAACTCGGTAAGCCCTACGGGCCCGAAAACCATGTTTTAAGGCCCTAAAACCAACCGTTACGGAGATATTGGCACCACACTACCCCTGCTCTAGGAATCGGATAAAGAAATGAACTGCCGTAACCATGGCAACGTCAGCTCCAGGATTCTAGAGCAGTGAGATTATGGATGTACGTTTGGGCATAGCTGTCAACCAAAATAGGTACAAATAAGACTTAATATCTGGGAAAAAAATATACTGTTGTGTAAGGGACTCATAGGACTCCTTTGGGCGGGGATGGAAAGGGGGTGAAGAACGAGTGTAAAAATCTATATAAATAAAATTGTTTCTGTTTGTCTGTCTGTTTGTCTGTTCCACCATCAAGTCGAAACGGCTGGATAGATCTCAACCAAACTTCATATTTAGGGTATACTCATCCCGGAGAAGGTTTTGATATGCATATCATTTTAAAATCCTTGAATAGACAGGGGGTTTATAGGAAAACCAGAATGGTTTTTCCACCATCACGTCGAAACGGCTGGATAGATCTCAACCAAACTTCATATTTAGAGGATACTCATCGCGGGGAAGTTTTCCATATGCATATCATTTTAAAATATTTGAATATATGGGGGGTTTATAGGAAAATCAGAATGGTTTTTCCACCATCACGTCGAAACGGCTGGATGGATCTCAACCAAACATTGTATTTAGAGTATACTAATCCCGGGGAAGATTTAGATATGCATATCATTTTAAAATCCTTGAATAGACGGGGGGTTTATAGGAAAACCAGAGTGGTTTTCCCACCATCACGTCGAAACGGCTGGATAGATCTCAGCCAAACTTCATATTTAGAGTATACTCATCCCAGAAAGGTTCCGATATGCATATAATTTTAAAATCTTTGAATAGACGGGGTGTTTATAGGAAAACCACAGTGGTTTTCCTCTATTTTCTCTTATACTATTGATTTTCTGTAAACTTCGTTTACCGTACGTGAAACGTCTCTTCATTATAAACAACTTTCGTTATGTTCATAATTTACCTTACTCTTCACATGACGGAGAAATTTACAATTTTCTGCTGGTATCATGCTCTGCATTTAGTGACCGACAGACCTACAACGAACCTACAGGTTACCATGGCAACGTCTCTGACTGCATGCCAGTAGGGAAGTAACGTATTGCCATTTTCCTCATCATGCTTTTAAATTCGTGGTTGTTCCTTGGGTAGATGGCAAGAGAGGCATCAATCGGCTCATCTGCGGGATATTGGCGGAATATCGTTGGAGGTTATAACCGCCCTCGAATAGATTAAGTAATAACACCATTAGTCATCTTCATATTTGTTTACCTAAGAATCACTGAACCTAAATTTCTCCTCTGTTAGCGCTTTATTATATCCATAACTCACGGCATTTATTTATTTGTCGTTATCCGGCTGTCCTCAGTTATAATCCATTTTCTATTAGTTTCAACATTCTTAACTGTATTATTTTCTTCCTTAATTACGCCGTATGTACGTGAATGCTAGAAACTACTGGATGCATTTCCACCAAGATTCGTATTTAGAATACACCTGTCCTTGATAGGTTTCAGGGCAAATATTGTTTCTAAATCCCTGAACTAACTGGGGGTTTATACGAAACCGAAACAGTGATTTTGCACTTCCAAAAAATATACACAACAAAAGTTTATGGAAGTCTACCTACCTTGGTAGAAATTAATGTCTAAACCTTTTTTTCTCATGTGCATCATTTCGATACGAGGATCAATAAGGGAGATATCATTAAAGGACCGTTTTTCTGTACAAGTCCCATCGGACTTAACTCACGAGCGGGTGCGTGTAAAGCGTATTCCTTACAACTTGAAAACTACTGAAGACATTCGAAACAAAATTTATATTTAGCATCCACCTGTCCAAAGGTAGGTTTTAAACGTAAATAACATTTCATGTTCCGGAATGGACTGGCGGTTTATAAGGAACCGAAATGGTGATTTTACTCTTCCACAATATATACAGAACAAGACCAACCTGACTGGAAATCGACCAAACCTGATGGAATTCCACCTCTAAACCTTTTTTTTCATGTGCATTTTTTCGTCAGGAGGATTAATAAGGGAGATATCATGAATGGTCACTTTTGCAGGTTAAGTCCAGCGGACATAGCCCAAAAGGTGTTTTACATGGAGCAGATTCCTTATCTATATAAATCAAATCGTAACGACTGTGTACCTCTACACTGACTATTTTGGCGAAATTTTCGTACAGCTTTCCGTTTAAGGGGTAATAATAACAATCTCCATAATTTTTGATTTCCTGAAAGTCCTAATTTTTACCCGCCTCGCCCAAAATCCACATTGTGGCATAATCTGCCAGAAGAATAAGAAGATAATTGAAATTTGACAAAATTATACGTTTTAGCCTGTAACGAATGAAAAATCCTATATCATTAAATTTTTCATTTTTTATCCCCGAAGAATATCGAAATATGCAGGCAATTTTAATGATGGTGCAGACCTTCGGAAATTCCTATCACGTAACGGATTGCACAATCTCCGTTCAATTTGGAATGATCTACAACCTTGGTCTTATGACTTTATGCCGTATCTGTATCCCTTTTACGTTTGATTTTTCTCTATTAATCGATGTTAAGTCAATTTGGAATTTTCACATGCATTATTCATACTTTCAATTACTTATATGAAATACAGAATCATCAAACTCTTCACGAAAATTGGCCCACTCAGTAGCCATATGTGAGCCAAATGCTACGTATGTAGCTGTCACATTATTATCCGAAAAGTAATGTAATGTGAGATGATCTTACAAAACCTTTACCCTGTTCCACGTTTCTAAATCTGACCCAAGAATAGATGACATATCATTGGACCAGCCATTTAGGCCACTAAATCCGGCGTGTCTTATGGTATAATCCTTTGTCGATATGACGTACGTTTAGTAGCAGTTAATCTGTAAATGAAGGTCTTCAATATTGTAAACACGCATATACTTTCGTATGTCGATCTATATATATTCACTGATGTCGATTTAGCGATCGAGAAAGGGTCGGTCTGCTATTGTAATCAGTACTCCCCACACCGACTTTGACTGGCAGTAGGAAAGGGTTCCTTCTCCAACTCCTGTGTAACTGTCATTAGTAAGGAAGGCCTACAATTGTAATGAATAGTTCCCTTCTCGATTTGACTTGCAGAAGGTAAGTGAGCATGCAGTTTTGTTTAAAACTCCCCTACCCGATTGTGTTTGGCAGTAGGCAAGGGTGCCCGCCATTATAAAGAAATGTACTCATCTAAAATGTGACTGGCATTAGGCATAGTGGCCTGCTATTTTGATGGAAACTCACCAACTTGGTGTGACTGGCAGTACGCTGGCTGGCAGTACGCTGGCTGGCAGTAGGAAAAGGGGCCTGTCATTATAATGATAACTGCACAACTCAATTTCGAGTGATAGTAGGGTAATTGCCTGCCATTATAATAAAAACTGTAATCTGTCTGGAGGTAGGAAAGGGGGGCTGCCATTTTAACGAAAACTCCCCAAATCGATTCTGTCCGCATAGTAGGCAATGGGGCCTGCAATTATAATGTAAACTTCCCAACCTGATTGTGAATGCCAGTAGGCAAGTGAGCCTGCCGTTATATCACAAATCCGTAACAAACACTTTACATTGGAAACGTACGGGGACCTCCCCATGCTCTTTCTCGGATAACGCTAAGAGACATGCAATTTTAAAACTATCTTATTTACTGCATGTACACTATTTACTTCGATATTCGAATACAATGTAGAATACCGTAGCGAAGCACGGGTACATTCGCTAGTAATAATAATAATAATAATAATAATAATAATAATAATAATAATAATAATAATAATAATAATAATTTCTGCTATCTGCTTTACGTCGCATCGACACAGATAGGTCTTATTGCGACGATGGGCTAGGAACGGCGTAGGGATGGAAGGGAAGCGGCCGTGGCCTTAATTAAGGCACAGCCCCAGCATTTGTCTGGTGTGAAAATGGGAAACCATGGAAAAGCATCTTCAGGGCTGCCGACAGTAGGGTTCGAACCCACTATCTCCCGATTACTGGATACTGGCTGCACTTAAGCGACTGCAGGTATCGAGCTCGGTAATAATAATAATAATAATAATAATAATAATAATAATAATTATTATTATTATTATTATTATTATTATTATTATTATTATTATTTACTGTGTTTATTGCTATCCTGGTAGCACTTATTGGACAGACCCTCTCAGGAGGATGGGTGGAATCTGCCGTGTGTGGGAAACAGCGTGAAGTTGAGGTGGAGGACAGTGTTCTGTGAGGAGTATGAGTTGTAGGGATGTTGGAGAAAACATAAATATCCAGTTTCCGAGCCAAGGGAATTAACAATTTAAGGTTAAAATCTCCGGCGCGGCCGGGAATTAAACCGGAGGCCCTCTGAACTGAGAGATACTACGTTGATCGTACATCCAAGGAGTCGGATAAGCTCGTGTCCTGGTCCCGAGCTGGTAAAGCTCTGTAATGGCATATGCCCAATGGAGGTGAGCTGCATGTACTATTTCAACCACATATCAGCCCTTCTGACATTTTAAATCTCTGGAATTACCGGGAATCGAACGCGATCCTCCAACGACAGCAATCAATAGCGTTAACCGTTAGGCTACGGAGGTGGATACGAAGTCGTTCGTTAGGAATCTATAGTTCAAATCAAAAAATGACAAAGTGCAATATGATTAGTGATGCTTTGCTTAATATTGTGTTAATACTCAAATGTATTCGTCAGCTTCAGCGTGCGTTCAGTATGAACTTTTCATTAAAAACCCTTCTTTCTTCTTTCTTATTCCATTTAGGGTCCAGGGTCGGTTTTTCCCTCGGACACAGCGAGGGATTCCACCTCTACCGCCTCAAGGGCAGTGTCCTGGAGCGTGAAACATTGCGTCGGGAGATACAACCGGGGAGGTGGACCAGTACCTCACTTGGGCAGCTTCACCTGCTATGCCGAACAGGGACCGTGTGGGGGGATGGGGAGATTGGAAGGGATAGCCAAGGAAGAGGGAAGGAAGCGGCCTTAGCTAAGTTAGGTACCATCCTGGCATTTGTCTGGAGGAGAAGTGGGAAACCATGGAAAACCACTTCGAGGATGGTTGAGGCGGGAATCGAAACCCCTCTACTCACTCAACGCCCCGAGGCTAAGTAGCCTCCTAGGGTGGCAGCTAATCACATTAAACATTACACCACAGATGCGGACTCATTAATTAATAACCCTCCTTGCAATTTTGTCGAGTACACATCAACCAGGTTAGGGTTTTGATATGATAGTGAAGTGTGAGTTTAGCTCTTACTTTGTTGATATTTCGTTGTTCCATTTGTTGGTTTATATACGAGCTAGGAGCATTAGATTTTCCACCATCATGTTTGTAAAACATATTGGTTGTCCTGTTTTGTTGCGGCGTGATTATATGCCACGAATTTAAGTTGTGACTGCGCTCTGGAATTAAGAAACCACGATATTCTACTATGCGGCTAGGATGAGTAAATTTATGAGTAAATATATACCTAGAAAAATTATTAAAAGAAATATAGTGTGAACGGTTATCTAACCATTTAGTATAGCCTCGTAAAGATCATGTGAAGAAAACGTTAGAAGCTTTACATAACTAATAAACTTATTATCATAAACCAAGGGAAAAAGTTATAATTGTAATATTAAAAGCGGGGACTTGAATTTTTATTTGAAGTGACAATGTACTCTCGAAAATACATTCGGTCTCATGGGTCTAGAGATAGGTTTCTTAACCCCCATCTTAGTTTCTTTCTTCAACGCGGAGGGTTAAGTTTGAAGAGGTAAAATTCAACACCAGCAAATTCACTGTTGTCTAATTTTGAGTATTTGTGGTCTAATACTGTGCAATAACATTACTTTAGAAATGTTGAGAAGGATGTTTGGTAGACTGGTATGTCTTTAATTACTGTAAAGTGTCACTGAATGCTAACCTAAGGAAATTCCATTCTCCCTCCGCGCGAGAAAGGGGAAGCTAATTTTGCAATTAACTACATCACTCTGGTCAGAAGGCTTCATGTCAACAACAGTTCTTACCAGGTGACTAGAAATGGAAGGGTTTCTTGGCCGATCTTGAGATATATCATATCATGCCGAGTATTCGAGTGGAGATAGTGAAATTTAATATTTTAATTTAACATACAATCCATTATCTCGAAGATATTAAGTGAATTAATGTAAGTTTATGATAACATTTGGTTGGAAACGGTGAGGACGGAGGAGTTTATATAACACTTGTTGATTTACGAGAAGCCAATAACGCAAAGTAAATCTCTTTCCAGAAGTTTCCAGTAAATTTTGTCGTGTTACCTCTAGGATTACTCTGAATACTAATTGTAAGATTACGGCGGTTGATATTTAAAACTGAATTTCCTCTGAAGTCATTTCTGTTGTCTTAGATATACGGTACTTTAATTAACCACTTATTTTTAATATAACTTATGACCGTGCAGGCTGTCAAAAGTTATGCACGACTAAGAGAATGAGAAAATATCCGAAAAGGAAAAAAAAGATAACATTTAAATAAACACAGATTGATATATTTGTTTCTTGAAAGAAGATAGATTATACTTACAGTCTGATGGGCCACTGCAAACAAAGTGATCATTGCTTAACGCTAAGGCTTTCAAATATAAACACTGTGAATCCAGGAATTCCAGTTGTGCTACATGGAAAATGGGTTCGTAAATGCATCGAACATGGAACTATACTACTAGGACAGTCTTAATAAATGAGTAATTTGTTGGAGAAGTAATTTCTTGTTTTCTTTGTCTGGCTAGTTTGTTTTTAATGTTGACCAACACAAGCTCCGGAGAGCCATGGCCTACCAAGCGAGCGCTGCTCAGCCCGAAAGCCTGCAGATTACGAGGTGTCGTGTCGTGAGCACGACGAATCCTCTCAGCCGTTATTTTTGGCTTTCTAGACCGGGGCTCATCAACTGTAATCGCCTAGGTTGAGAGGACCTCGAACCAGACCTCAGATTCAGATATTTTATACAGCAATATTATTATTATTATTATTGTTATTAATAATAATGGTACTTTTCGGTTTGTGGTCGAATGTTCACGGCCGCATGTACCAAGTGACCGAAATAAAGTAGATAATGGATATGTCATTTTCCACCACAGGTGCATTATCTGTGCTCGCCTGGGGCTTCATTTACACGTAGCTTGCCTCACAACGCACGGCCGCCCTAAATTTGAGACGCTACCGTTAAGTCTTTTGTCGCTGAGCATAGATGATTTTGGACTCTTTGAATTTTGCAAACCACATTAAATGCGTTTTTATATAATTTTGGGGTCATTTATCTTCCATGTGTTGCGAAATTTTGCGAAAGATGGAAATACAATTTCCGCACTTCTTCGAGCCACACTTATTTTCAAATACTCACTATATAATTTGTTGTAAGTCACTAAGACAAACCAAACGATGAGGTGCTAGCACGCCAGATTCCAGAGCTACGCGGCACGGCTCAGGATGACGGCACTATTGCATAACTCAATGACATCATATAGAGTTAACACTCCGAACGTACTGCCTATAAATTATTTCTATTTTTAAACCTTCGTGTTTCAGTAATGCTCATCAGCCCAAGTACGGTTTCGAAACTATAGACCTATTCTGCATTGGAAATTTCAGTCAGCAGAGGTCAGTTTATAACAGACATATAATAATAATAATATTATTTGCTTTACGTCCCACTAACTACTTTTTAAGGTCTTCGGAGACGCCGAGGAGCCGGAATTTAGTCCCGCAGGAGTTCTTTTACGTGCCAGTAAATCTACCGACACGGGGCTGTCGTATTTGAGCACCTTCAAATACCACCGGACTGAGCCAGGATCGAACCTGCCAAGTTGGGGTTAGAAGGCCAGCGCCTTAACCGTCTGAGCCACTCAGCCCGGCAACAGACATATAAAAACAGTTAAGATGTAATGACAGTCCGAATCTTTGGCTTAATGGTTAACGTTGAGCCGTTGCTTTCGGAAGGTCCCCAGTTCGATTTCTGGCCGGGTCAGGGATTTTAATCATTTATGATTAATTCTTCTGGCTCGGGGGCTGGGATTTGGTTCCAACGTACTACTGTTCATATTCAGAGAATACACCACACTACCAACCACCACAGAAACACGCAATAGTGATTACATTCCTCCATATGTTGGTTGGCGTCAGGAAGGGCATTGGGCCACAAAACAGGGCCAAATTCACATGTGTGACACAATCACACCCACGACCACACAAGTGTGTGAAAACGGTAGGACCGAGCTCGATAGCTGCAGTCGCTTAAGTGCGGCCAGTATCCAGTATTCGGGAGATAGTAGGTTCGAACCCCACTGTCGGCAGCCCTGAAAATGGTTTTCCGTGGTTTCCCATTTTCACACCAGGCAAATGCTGGGGTTGTACCTTAATTAAGGCCACGGCCGTTTCCTTCCCACTCCTAGCCCTCTCCTGTCCCATAGTCGCCATAAGACCTATCTGTGTCGGTGTGACGTAAAGCAAATAACTGAAAACGATAGGAGAAGAAGAATAAGATAATAAAAAGAATAAGAAGATGTTAAAGCATACTAAATTTATTACACACTAGCAGTTTCCCGTGGAGTGTGCCTGCAAAGTACCTTGCTCATCATTAATGTCCCCACGGATGTACTTCCAAAGGTTCGAGGTCATGAAATAATACACATGAACTGTTGTTGAAATATAATGAAATGTTATATTAAAATCACTTGAAAATATATCACAAATAGAAGTCGAATTGTATTTGTTTTTCTGCATTTTGGTAATTTTTTAAACTGTTGGCGAATTACTGGTATCGATTCATTAACATTCTATATATTTTCTAACTGCGGAAGCATTGATGGAGTTGAGTGAAAGATCAAGTCACGTAGTTATCAGCTTGCATTCCTGAGATAGTGGGTTCGAATCCCACTGTCGGCAGCCCTGAAGATGGTTTTCCGTGTCTTTCCATTTTCACGCCAGGCAAATGGTGGGGCTATATTTTATTAAGGCCATGGTTGCTTCCTGCACACTCCTAGCCCCTTCCTATCCCATCGTCGCCCAAAACCTCTCTGTGTCGGCATGGCGTAAGGGCAAATTATATTATTATAATTCAATTTTGAAGGTAATCTGATTGTAATCATTTGAGTTATTATTTGCAAATGCCTTGAAATGTGAAAATATGATGCGCATAACTGTGCTTTTCTTCTATTCTGAATACGCTCTGAATCAACAAAATGTCGGTGTGAGTGACACAGATGGTTGTGGCGCTGGTGTTCTGACCCAAAATTGATAGGTTCGATCCTGGCTCAGTCCTGTGGTATTTGAAGATACTCAAATACGCCAGCCTCGTGTCGGTAGACTTACTGGCAAGTAAACGAACTCCTGAGGGACAAAATTCCGGCACCTCAGTGTCATCGAAAACCATCAGAAGGTACATAGTGGGACGTTAAGTCAAGAACGTTATTATTATTATTATTATTATTATTATTATTATTATTATTATTATTATTATTATTATTATTATTATTATTATTATTATTTGACCAAAAACAGTTTAGCACGGTACCTCTCTAATCCGTGTGAAGTTTGGTCATGACGCCTGAGTGATGATATACGAAGAAGTGAATAAAACACGTTCTGCACCAGCAAACACGTTAACACATAGTCAAGAAAATACGTAATAAATGAATGTATCGTTTCAGAATTAAGGAAGGAAGAGGATGCAAATCTATGGTGCACTCGACTGAAGCAATTATAGTAATCCAATCTACAACTAACACGAAAACTGTATAGGTTTTAATAAACAGAGTAAAAATAAATACGTGGGCAATAATAATCATAGGGGAATAGAGAACTACGGTATATACGATTGAAGCAAGTACAATAATCCAATCTACGACTAATACGAAGTCTTTATAGGTTTGAACAAACAGACTTAAGAAAATACGTCTGAAAGCAATCACTCAATATTCATTCCAGACAATAAATCGCTATGTTGTATCATAGAGCAAAATCAACCAACAATAAGCAATCAATTGAGACTCATTTATGAAACAGGTAAATTTTCCAGAGAATAAATTTGATTATATCATGGATACTTCTTTCTATTTTAAGTTCCATGCTATTCGTTTGTCCAGTCTATCTTCTAAGAGTTTTGTATCAAAAATGGCTTCAACACGTAAAACTTTCTATCCTTATAACTCATACTAGGACCCGTTTCATGAAATCTTAGGCGGTATACCTCTACGACCCGTCCCGCTCATTTATGGGATTGAGGTTAATTTTCCAGAAAATATATAAATATATTGTATCTAGAGCAAAATGCAGGGAAGTACTAACAAACAGCTTAGTCTTGTAGCTCTATATGAGTTTTAACCGTATTCCTTGCTTTTCGTGTTTCTAGTTTCCCTTTTCGTTTTCCTTCCTACTCTCGGTTCCATACGTTTCATGTGTCCAGTCCATTCCTTAAGAGCTTTGATAAAACCTTCTACCCGTATATCACATATTATGACTAATTTTATTTTAATAAATCTTTGTCGATATAACTACCGCTACAACCCGTCCGAGTGCCTCATGAGTAGAGCCCGGATTTTGATGCATTAATAGGTTAGAATGCAAACTTACTGACGTGAGTAGCATGCATAGTCTACCTTCACAACGACTGTGCTATGGTGTTTGCATAACCTTTAGGGGTACAGCCCGTCAGAACCCCTAACATTTATGTTACTCTTACTACATATTGGAAGAGCGGGTGTCCGACACTTCCTACCAACCAAACTAGTTTGCAATCTAACCTGTTACTGCATAAAAATTCGGGCTTTACTCATGAGTCTTGACGCAAATTTTGGTGCTCAAAGTGGAGGCGTGTGGGTTTGTATAACGAACAAACATATAGATTAGATGGCGAATTCGTCCACGTTGTTGGCCATATTTATTTCTTATCTCACATCAGATAATTTATTGCTTTTACGTTGCACCGACGCAAATAGGTTTCATAGCGACGATAGGGTAGAAAAGGGCTAAGAGTGGAAAGGAACCGGCCGTGGCCTTAATTAAGGTACAGCCCCAGCATTTGTCTAGTGTGGAAATTGGAAACAACGGAAAATCATCTTCAGGGCTGCCGACAGTGAGATTCGAACTCACGATCTCCCGTATACAAGTTCACAGCTGCGCGATCCTAACCACACGGCACATCAAACAATAATAAAAATCCTTTCAAAATGCATACGGTATGGTATAGATAGTAAGTTACCTAGTCTAAGCGCTTAAGGCATACTCGATTCACCTACAAGAACATGCGTTCGATTTTCCGTCAGGAAGTCGACAGTTTAGAAACGAGACTTCTCTTGTTATGGCTAGATTAACTACAAAACTTATTTCTCCACTCTTACGTGTTATTTCTTGAAACTTAAAGCCTAAATCGGTAAACTGTAAGATAATAAATAAATAAATAAATAAATAAATAAATAAATAAATAAATAAATAAATAAATAAATAAATAAATAAATAAATACACAGACGCGTAAATAAAAATGTATGAATAATAAAACCTATACCAATATAAGAAGCAACTAGACTTCTGGTGTAATATTTCGTGCCCCACGTCAGACAATTTTCTGGCAGTGCTCGGCTGATTATTATTGGTCGTTATTAGCGCAGGGAATCTTGTCATTACTCACACCAGGATGGGCCATTTAATTACGTAATTAATTTCACGCTATATTAGGTAGGACTCGAGTAAGAAGGCAGTACGTAGGAGTGGAGGCGGCAAAAGTTAAACTTCTGAGAAACTAATAACAAGATATTTCGTATTTTCTTTCATTTCTCATTATTGTCAATGCAAATGTACACCGGATGATATGGAACGATATCTCAGAACTTTTTTATATTTTCAATAATTGCCCGAGACGCTCTCGAATTCCTACCTTTTATTATGCATCCAACATGAGTCACGGGAATTGTCCTTGCCATACCGTAATTCAATACACATCCTTTATCATGTGAATGCCGAATGAACATGATCGTGCTAAAAATCATTACATTCTATGAGATCTTAATAACCGGCATATCCCGCATAAAATATCTTCTAGCTAGGTATTGATCTAACTACGTTTAATCTTAACTTACAATCACGTTCCATTCTATCAATGTTCTGCTAAATTATATCATGGCAGTTACCATCGGAAGTTTCTATGATCGCGCTTGTTAAATACCTACAATAATTTGCAATTGGCTGAAGTGTGGTTTTAGAAAATTTTGAGACAGATTTTGTCAGAAGTTTGAGTGGGACTTACTGATCGTCATTGAGAAAGCTAACGGTACTGGGAACTGTCTTAGTTTAAATTTGAAATGCTTACATGCGCCAGATGAAAGAAGTATTATTCTGAGTATGAGAGTAGTTATTGTAGTAACAAAAGTTGTCTCGGTTATATTACACATTAATTCTTCATCTTCTACCATTGCAGACGCATTTGGAGTGTAGCAAATTTCTTAGTGACATGGTTATGGCACCTTTCTTCATTTTCAATGTGTGTGGAGACATCCTGGTTTGTGTTAAACTGATGATATATTTTTCAGCATAAGCAAGTTAATCTTCTCCATTGTAATTCACGTCCAGCTCCATGGCTAAATGGTTAGTGTGCTGACCTGTGGTCTCAGGGGACACAGGTTCACTTTCCGGGAGGGTCGACAATTTTAACCATCATAGGTTAATTTCACTGGCACGGGGGCTGGGTGTAATGTGTCGTCTTCATTTTTTCATCCTAATCATGACGTGCAGGTCGCCTATGGAAGTCAAATCAAAAGGGGTGTACCTGGTGAGCCGAACATGTCCTCGGACACTCTCGGCACTAAAAGCCGTACGCCATTTCAGTTTCATTGTAGTTCACAATACTGTCTACACTTTTGTTGACTCTTCATCCGCAGGTAAACCTCGAAGTACAATATTATGGATTTCAATTAATTTTTCATTAATAGTAGTGGGAATCGCTCATTTTTATGCTACTGGGTGAGAAGTCAGTAACACCATGTAATTGATAAAATGGATGTTCGGATGTCAATGTAACTTCGTATACGTACACACCATCGACAGGTATTTAATGATTGGAGTTGCAATTCGCTGTAACAGGTATAACGGCCATGAGAGCACATTAGTGTTATCCGTGTTTAGCAGTGGCGTATGTTGGTATCAAGACGTGGGCTACCACTAGACTTAGGTTACACCTTTTCGATAGTTGGTTTAGGGAACGTCAGGCCTTAAACATTTTGAGATGGACCAACAGCCAACGGAGAAGCCTGCTGTGTTGTCAAGGCTGCTTCACAAGCTACTGTCCTGGCCTCTGCCACTGCCAATACTCAACACCTGACCAATCGAATTGGTAGCCTAAGGTTTAGCAAATTGCAGTCCAGCTTTGAGGCTAAATGGATAGAATGCTTGCCTTTGGTCTGACGGCCCCGGTTCAATTTTCAGAATCAACCCCCTCATACTGTTAATTACCCTGGCTTGGGGATTGGGTGTTTATGACGTCTTCGCCATTCATTTTATCCTTTTTAGGTCACCGCCAAGCCTATACAGATACCATGCACCATTATTATTATTATTATTATTATTATTATTATTATTATTATTATTATTATTATTATTATTATTATTATTATTATTATTATTATTGTTACGGGGTTACCCGTGGACCAGCAGAGGTGAAAGAAGGTGCCGGGGTGAATGGGTCTAACTACAAATTCATGAATTGATTAAAACTTTAACAAAGGTTATATTTCTTTAGGATTTCAGAAATCAACAACAGAACTTTTACAACTTTTCATTTAGTGAGATAACAATGACATATTATGTACCATGACAAAGTTTAGACAAAGCAAGAAAATCCAAAATTTAGTGACTGGTAGTAATCAGGGCTTCCAGCCCTTCGCTTCACAATTATTGAGCACCCAGCTCAAGATTTACAAAGACACAAAATTATACAAGGGCAGAAATCCCTCAATGCCTGGAGCACTTCCTCCCAACGCCACAATACCAGGCCTCCTAGAGGCACTTTTACAACACTTGAAAAGAGCTGACGTGCTCTCAGTTTTCCAAGCCTATTCAAGGTGATATCAGGAATTTGCAATCACTTGCCATCAAGGCACAACTAACGAGATTTGAAACAGGGGTATCTAGTACCCAGCCTATTGGGCCGTTGCAAAAAAAAAAAAAAAAAAAAAGAAAAAAAAAAGAAGGTTAAGTAAATGGCCCGAACACAAATTGAATGGAGGCGTGTACT
Organism: Anabrus simplex; assembly: GCF_040414725.1. NCBI lineage: Eukaryota > Metazoa > Arthropoda > Insecta > Orthoptera > Tettigoniidae > Anabrus > Anabrus simplex. Next base: position 1,184,320,315 of record NC_090265.1, read on the forward strand.
TGCACTCCTAGATATGAATTCTAAAACCTTCAGGGCACTAGTCCGATGACACAGGGGCTATTCCCAAACTAAGGAGGTGACTCGTATAAGACAGAGATTAAGATATTACCCAGTTACAAACGTAGTCACCTCAAACCAAAATGAAGGGGAGCTCGAGAGGGTACGTCACTCTCTATCCCAGATTTACAGTTTAAGATTTTATGCAGTTATTACATAAGCCGGCAGAAATTACATTTTCAGAAAATAGTTTACATATTTAAAGTTTCGGACCTCCCCCTCGGGTTAAACTGCGGAGCTTTCAAGAAATAAAGATGTTAAACTGCCATTACCTTGCTGAAGAACTGCTGCCTGATGAAAGAGGCGCCTCCCGCCTCCCGCTTCACACACACACACAGTTAGATGTTGATCAAATGGCCAAGAGACGTGAAAATCCGCAGTTTATAAACCCTCGGGGAAAGTTCGAGACCTTTCATGAATAATCAAGCCACACCCTCTCACTTTATTGGTTACCTTAAAGTTACACACAAAATCGAAGAAGAAAGCCTGTGGTAGGCCGAAAATTAATTACAGGAATTAGGGATTGGCTAAATTCAAAACTGGCGTAAGGAAAAGATGAATGTTGCCAACCCAAAAATGAATGAACATAATTTAGTTAGAACAAACTTATGAATACAAAACTTTAAATCAACGTTCATTCACTTCGCACCAGGGTGCATGATCATAGTTTTGTAGTGACATCTGTTGCGGAAGGTCCAAACTTCTTTATAAATGTAAACAAAACACGTAGAATTTCATACAGTACATGGAACTTCAAAATAACAAAATTTCTGTAGTGACATCTTCTGAGTAACAGTATAGTACAGTAGGTGTAGTTTCCAGTTCAAGATTTCTCCAGAAGAGGAGTTCTTTTAGGCGCCAGTTTTAAATTTGCGGCGTGGAGGTGTACCTCCCGGTACAATTATTATTATTATTAATATTATTATCTACATCATAATCGTTAAATAACAATGTTGAATTTTACAGCCATCGTACCCATCGTTCACTGGTTAATTAGCTTCCTCGGAAGATCAGTGGTGGTATCCGACCCATGATCACAGGTTCAATTCCAACCAACAAAAGAGAACACTAAACCTGAAAGACTGCATTTCATTTTAGCAGATCTACCTGTACAAATAAAACTACCTATATTACTCATATAACAGCAGGTCTGCAGTGTCTTCCTACAAGGGTGTAGAAGTAAACGGGAGTGAAATACCAGCACTCCGTTATCTACATAAAGTTAGAAGGATGAAGGATGAATCCCTGACCACACAATTGTGAGGGTCCGTATCTTTATTTTTATTTCTTACTGAATGCAATCCTAGAGGACACAATTGTGTGGGTCCTATTCTGAGAGAATGACAGTTAGGAGAATGTTTTTTTCCATTTTTACACAGCTATTTGATCATATTAACCTAACAAATTAAGTGATCCATTTACTTTGGCTGAAAAAAATTGCTCAGGATTGAAAGGGATATACGATGAGTAACGCATGGTTGATAGTTAACAGCGGCGATCTGACAGACCGAAGCCTAGCACACCTATCCTCCGCCGGTCCCCGCGCCTGTAATGCAGCAGGAAGCCGCTTGAGGCGAGTCGAGGGTAGCGGAACGAGAGTCTGGGTTGCAATGTCAGACTCCGAAGCCTTGGTCTCAGAAATACGTGCGACGTCTTTTCTCAATTGATTTCAAGGTTTGCAAATGGAACAGTGTGTTAGATGCTTACAGTATAATGTGCCTTAGATTTCCATCGCTCGCATTTGAGGTTTGGGCTTCATTGACAGCCTTGGTAGCCCTCAGCATACGCCACTGGTGTTTAGTGTTGTTACCAGGCCTGGTAAGTATATAAGGGTCAGGCTGAGTGGCTCAGACCGTTGAGGCGCTGGCCTTCTTACCCCAACGTGGCAGGTTCGATCCTGGCTCATTCCGGTGGTATTTGAAGGTGCTCAAGTACGTCAGCCCCGTGTCGGTAGATTTATTGGTACGTAAAAGAACTCCTGCGGGACTAAATTTCGGCACCTCGGCGTCTCCTAAAACCGTAAAAGTGGTTAGTGGGTCGTAAAGCAAATAGCATTATTATTATTATTATTAAGGTATATACGGGGCGTGAACAGAGTCAGATATTAAGTGATTACTGTGATGGACACGAAGATGGTGCGTACGCGTGTGAGACAGCGTTATCAGCACCTCACAGCGTTTGAAAGGTGGTCTCAGTTTGGCCGGGTGGGCGAATCGTGCAATATCCATATTTTTGGGGCATTCGGATGTGACAGTGGTCCCAATGTTGGACTGCATGGGAACGTGAGGCAAGACGTACTCGTCGTCAAGGTTCCCGTCGACCGCTTCTGACCACGGCTAGGGAGGATCGCCGTATTGTGCACGAAGCACATCGTAACTCCTTCACATCTGCGCCTGCCATCCGAAAACAAGTAATGGACTCCTTGCAAGATTCTGTGTCACGCCGCGCCATTCGTGGGAGATTAGCAGTAGTCGGACCAGAGAATTACCATCTCATGTGTAGGCTGCCGTTAACACCACAACACAAACGGCTGCGTTTAGAGTGGTGCCGTGACTAGGAAGCATGGACTGCTGATGAATGGCGTCACATTATGCTGGGCGACGAACCGAGGTTCAGCACTACCCCGGATGACCAACGTCTGCGAGTATGGCGGCGACCTGGGGAGAGGTGCCATTCTTCCAATGTTTTGGAGAGGCACAGCGGTGTTACTCATGGCGTCATGGTGTGGACAGCCATCGGGTATGGCTTCAAGTCACGGCTGGTAGTGACTGAGGAGACTCTGACGGCAAAAAGGTACGTCACGGACATCCTGTGTCCTCATGTTTACCTCTCATGCGACAGTATCGTGATGCCATTTTTCAACAGGACAATGCTCGTCCACAAAGGACAGTGTATCTATGAACTGTCTGTGTGATGTTGAGGTACTCCAGTGGCCAGCAAGATCCCCAGATCTGTCCCTGATAGAACATGTGTGAGATCATCTCGGACGTCAACTCGATCCCAGCACCAGTATCCAGGATATCATGAACCAATTACAACAGTTGTGGGCCAGCTTGCCTTTATGACACCCTTCCCAACCGAATTACTGAATGAATCCAGGCCAGAGGGGGTACAACGTCATACTGATAGGTGGGCTCATACTGCCAAGTTCTTCGGGAGATAATGGGTTCGAACCCCACTGTCGGCAGCCCTGAAGATGGTCTTCCATGGTTTCCCATTTTCACACCAGGCAATTAATTAAGGCCATGGCCGCTTCCTTCCAAATACTATCCCTTTCATGTCCCATCGTCGCCATAAGACCTGTCTGTGTCAGTGTGACGTAAAGCCAACAGCAAAAGGAACCTGGTAAGTTCTTTATAAAAAGGTTCGGGATCATTTGGTTAGATACTTGGGAAGCCTGTATACTACTAATAATGGACGCAGATGCATCACTAGAGCTCAGCCCACACTGTAAATTTTGTATATGAAAGGGATTTTGCTTCAGATGCGTTCAGTTTTATGTTCCAGATAGAATTGCAGTATCATTCAGAATAAACGGCTTTTTGAAAACAGAAAAAGTGTAGCTGCTATTACGGTAAACGTTCCTGGGGTAAGTCCCTTTTTTGTCTGACTTAATTATGCAGTAGAATGGAGTAAACAACAACGTTTTACATATACATTCTGATCCACATAAGAAGAAAATACCTCTAAATTGATGCACGTGTTCGGTTTTCAAATATTTCATCAAGGACATCATAAACAACCATTAGATATTCTTTATTAACTTTATGTTTATTGCTGTTGATCCTAGCTTGTTCTTGTACAATATCAAAGAGCTGCGTTTCTATATTATGCACCTGCAGCTTTACACCTAGTAAATTAAATTTCTTCAGGTGTAACCTGTAAGAATCACGAAGTTTATTGGTTTCTGCAAGCGCATATTGTGGGACACATTCTTCAGAATATGTGTGTATAAAATCGTCAGATATAACTCTAATCTGGTAGGTAGACAAAGTTTAGCAAGGTTTTCAGAAATCATACATTATTGCAAATTATAAAACTTAAAATAAAGCACCGTGCCAGATTTTACCCCCATAAAGAACTAAACGTTGTTTACATGGTTCTAGGAAGTTCTTGCATAATACTCAATTCACAGTCTTTACACTCTCAGAACTCTTGGGCCCTTTCAATCTCGTTAGTAACATTTGCAGAAAGTATAGTTCACTTTCCTGAAAATTAACTACCAGCATTCTCACGATTGCCATGTCTACTCCCTGTTACAGCAATTGTCATTTGTTTCTACTTTTATCGTGCACGTAATAATGCGGTTTAATATCTATGAAAGTATGAACAGTTGCTTGTTCGACGCTTTAAGCTCGAATCTGTCCGACTCCTTGGCTGAGTGATAAGTGTAGTCACCTTCGGTTCAGAGGGCCCCGGGTTCGATTTCTTGTCGTATAGGAAATATTAACCTTAAAATGTTATGTCCCGTGGCTCGGGGACTGGATGATTGAACTGCCCCAACATACCTACAACTCACACACCACACATAAAACTATCCTTCACTCCAGTAACACGCAGTCCCCATGCATGGCAGATGCATCCTACCTTCGTTGGACGGTCTGCCTAACAAGGGCTACATCAGGTTAGGAATAGCCACAGGAAAGGAATTGGGCCCGGATGTTTAGGTCTTAACCTATTTACCTCGCTCTTTAATTAACAAATTTCAATATTTGTACATATATATAAGTTTCACACTTCTAAATAATAATAATTCTAAATAATTCTACCAATAGTATAATCAGCAGGATGGAGATAGTTTAGGTTACTACCGTTGAATGCAGCACGTCTCATGCCTTCCACCACACAATCCTCTCTATAGGACTAATACATGAAATGATGATGATGATGATAATGATGATGAAAAACCCCATGGCACGACAGCCCTTGAAGGGCCTTGGCCTACCAAGTGACCGCTGCTCAGCCCGAAAGCCTGCAGATTATGAGGTGTCGTGTGGTCAGCACGACGAATCCTCTCGGCCGTTATTCTTGGCTTTCTAGACCAGGACCGCTATTTCACCGTCAGATAGGTCCTCAATTCTAATCACGTAGGCTGAGTGGACCTCGAACCAGCCCTCAGGACCAGGTAAAAATCCCTGACCTGGCCGGGAATGGAACCCGAGGCCTCCGGGTAAGAGGCATGTACGCTACCCATACACCACGGGGCCGGCAACAATGATGATGATGATGATGATGATGATGATGATGATGATATTTCGAATAAATTGTTTTATTCGGTTGTCATTCTGACTAACAACAGGAAAATATATCATACTCCTATTTACTTATTTAATTCATAGCGCTATGGTCCTCTGAGGACTTTGGCATCCTTGATCACAGATTTCCAGTCGACACGGTCTTCTGCACGTGTAAATCTATGACTCTACGGTTAATGTTCTACATTCAATGCAACTCTGACTGAAATGTTGACATAATTTGTACAGTTACATACACGAATGACGGTTATAATTTATAGTTAGCAACGAGATACACGACAGTTCAGATTAGACAATGTCAAGCAAGGGCCTAGATTCGAGCCTAAATTACATATGTGGAAAGCCTAGCACATTGTCTGTATTTTACAAATCTGTCATCAAAACGCAACAGTAAATGGTGAAATATTCTAATAGTGATGCAGTGGACCACCGGGAACTCTGAATGCATCATAAATGTGAACTATCTCATAAAAGAGCGACAGAGTTTCTATAAATGTGGAATAGTCAGACTGTACAAGGCAACAATGAATACTTGTTTCGTAACATCATAACGTATACAAAGCCTCCCGTAAAGGGCTCCCACTGTGGTGCTATCTGCGCTTCTTATTGACCTACACTCACTAGTCACCTATACAGTATATATAGCATATTTATACTCATAATTCCGATGTTGAACAAGTAGCCTATGGAAGTAATTAATAGAAGATACTGAAGATTGCAGATCCAATTCAGTTTTCAACTCAAAAGTAAGACCACGCTATACTTGGCATTTAATGAAATTCCGATCAATGATTGGGAATTCTGAAATGAGAAGTAAAATTTGTGTGCTTCATTGCCATTACCACGATATCTAGAAGCACTTTAAACCGCAAACTTGCTTTCGTTTACAATCTATGAAACATATAATTAATGAAAGATAATTATTTGGAATTCTTACCATCTTGAGAGACCTTACGGTTGACAAAAAGACCTGTATGTAGGCAAATATCGGTATAACTAACGTGTGAGCTAATTTCATGCGCGGTAAAGATAACGGACATTATTTGGAATAGGAGAACGGCTTTCTGTGGTCCTTTGACACGAATGTGTCCAGACAGACTGTTCAATCGGATCTTTACCTACTTTCTGGATAAAATGACCAAAGGAATCTGATTCACCGAGGTGGAAAATGACTTAAAAGAGGTGGTATCCACATAATGACACCTGGAAACGTGGTCCCCTTCATGATAAATTCCTTTGGCAAATTTTGGCGTTCATCTAATAAACTGTAACAATAATTTAGATTCGGAGGAATAATGGTAATGGCATTGATTGTGATTTGACGCACAACATTGCAAAAAACAAACAGTCTTGTAGTTTTACATGAAGTTGATATAATAACTACGTGCCCGCCAGTTTTATGTAGATTCAGAGCCACTGGAACGTGATATTTCATCTAAAATATCCTACTTACATTTGCAGGGTATCGAACCGCAGCCATATTGGTGAGAAGCCAGTGACTATGCAACTGGTCTATACTTCCCCTAACACGTTGGCTACCCTTATATCACGAGGCTAGCGGAAATAATAATAATAATAATAATAATAATAATAATAATAATAATAATAATAATAATAATAATAATAATAATAATAATAATAATAATATCTAGCTATGGATAAAGCTTAACGTGTCTGAAATAGCCTTCGTATCAAGGATCAACACAATGAAAATGGCACACCTACTAACCAAAGACAACGATAATAAAGGATCAGGATCCTTCGGCGGCAAGTTCTGACACTGCTGTACAGTCATTCAAGCAGAGGCCGTGTACTTGCGTTGAGTAAAAAATGCTTCACACAGAAACGTGAGCTAAGTGTGTACGCGGAAAAGATTACGGACACTATTTGGTGTAGGAAGACAGCTTTGTATGGTCATTTGACACGAATGTGTTCGGATAGACTGTTCAATCGTATCTTCACCTACTTTCTGGATAAGATGATCAATGGACTCTGGTTCACCGAGGTAGAAAAGAAAGTGGGCATCACATATAACGGCATCTGGAAATGTGATCCGCTTCGTGCTATTAAAACGTGGTTTCCAGGATAAACCCAAACCGTAAACAAGAAAGAATTGGACTGAAGAGATAAATGAAGCCTACAGTATCGAAATAATAATAATAATAATAATAATAATAATAATAATAATAATAATATGCCGGACTGAGTGGCTCAGACGGTTGAGGTGCTGGCCTTCTGATCACAACTTGGCTGGTTCGATCCTGGCTCAGTCCGGTAGTATTTAAAGGTTCTCACATACGTCAGAATCGTGTCGGTAAATTTACCAGCGCGTAAAAGAACTCCCGAGGTACTAAATTCCGGCACCTCGGCGTCTCCGAAAATCGTAAAAATTAGGCTAGTTAGTGGGACGTAAAGCAAATAACATTATTATTATTATTATTATTATTATTATTATTATTATTATTATTATTATTATTATTATTATTATTATTGTGCGTATTGTCCTCATATCTATATAAAGAAGTGCCGTAGGTGTGGAATTCACCTTAAAAGATGTTCATGAATATAGAAGAAAATATACTCTCACAAATTATTCACAAACAATCACTCTTAAATGCATCGACTTTTCCGAGATTCGATCCTACAATCTAACGCATAGGAGGCAAGTACCAGTTGTTCTATTCAACCGGTTGTTCTGGGACTAAGAAGGAAGTCAAAATTTTAGTACTGTCTTGTAATATGGAGACAATGGAAATGTTATTGGTATATTACAGTTATATATATTTATAGTAACATCTTCTCTGCCGTGGTGATAGAAGCACTCAGCGCATCCGGTGCTTCTCGGAATTACAGCGGGAAGAGCTCGTGGCGGCGCGCCTCAACACGGGCGCTGCAGTTATCCTGTTTATACAGGCCATGAAGAACAAATCCCATCGAATGACATCCACGCAGACTTAAGTCCATGCTTATCAGTTCTGTACACATAAGATTACTGCATATTCACGTTATTAAAAACGGGTGGAACAATACCTCCATCTACGGTATTTGTGTCTAAAAGCGTATTATGAATAAAAAGGATGAACGAGTTTATCTTAGATAAGTGATTTAGGAACAGATTAACAAGTGTGTTCACGTGAAAAATAGATGAAGACAGGGCTGACTAAATTCAGAAATTTATTGATCGGCACAAAAATTCGCATGATTGTCATTTTACGTGGCTGTCGATATCTTAATCGTAGACATGGGATCACCAGTTTTTCATAGATTCGAACCACGCGGACATGAATGTTTACTTTAAAAATCTCACATGCATTGGCCGGGATATGAACATCGGTCGCGATGGTGAGAAACCAGTAACTACACCACAAGGTTGTGACACCCTCTTCAGCAACTCTGTTAAGTGTACCGATTAATATCTCCACTCTTATAATAATTTGGCTCGTCACTATCTTGATAGTCTCTTAATATGCTAATTGGATAACGTCTCTTCAATTGCGATATACTTTAGAGCATGCTGGAGTGCTCGTACTTTGCTTTGGAACGCGTGCTTTAACACATAAAAGCGGAGAAACGTGAATTGAAAATACATATAACGTTTTGTTTGTTGTAAAAACTGAATTTTAATTATACTGTACATGCTAGGCTTTATGTGGGGAACTTGTGTGAGTTCAGTTAATGCTTACATATTAATGGTTGCCATTTATATAAAGTTAGTTACTGACAAATTACAACAGGCTTTTATCTGTAATGTTAAACTTAGGTAAATTTGGAAAATAATGATACCAGGCCATCTGGTCTTAAATCTCAGGTTAAATTCATGAAAGCAAATAGCTTTTAATTTCTTTTTAGGTAAATTAATCTAAGTGGATATATTTGATTATTTTAGTTACAATTTATTTAACATTCTCATCTGCCTACCTCTTTGCATTTGAGGCAGCAGATTTGTATTTACACTTCGTCGATATACGATTATATATTACTTTATCAATTAACATTCTTGTTTCGAATACACATCGAAGATTTTGTGTGTGTTAAAATTAGTTTCTGTACTAATGTGAATTTTCACCATCACATTTATTCTACAAGTACATTATTCTCAAAAGTTCGTTTGAGGAAAATATTTTTCTAACCTTATGGGGTCATAGGATTTGCAGAGCTTACCTTCACATAAATGAATCGTACACCACTAAGGTGTTTTAAACCCAAAATATGCAGCCACTCGGAGTAAACGGAGCTTGGAAAGTGGCTGTCGTTTAAAATCGTATCCTGTTCATCGAAATGACTTGCGCAAACCGTACGTCCACGGACATATTTTGTTACGTTGGATACAATGAAACTTCGTTCCACTCTTAAGTTCGATATTCTGCAAGTCAGGCGCCATTCGTTCACGAAAACACTGGACAGACTGAGTATAGGCCTAGGTGTAATGTGATGATAAAACAAGATATCAATATAAAAGATCAGTAAAAATTTGAATGTAACTATCATTTTACATGTTTTTATCTATATTACACACTATTTATGGTAAAGGTATTAGTTTCCTTAAGTTACTACGAAGTTTAATAATGAATATAATTCAATATTACTGTAAAATACTACACTATGTGGATCAAATCGTATTATGTTCGAGGTGTTTATCTGATTTTCGTAAAATCCAGTTCTGACATGATTTCATTTTCCACGGTTCTTGGTTGCGTGTATGACGTAGAACAACTACACTTTTAATTGCTCCGTAATTAATTAGCTGGTTTGGCTACCGCATAAGCATTTCTTTTTTGTTTCCTTTGCAAAATTTTATTTAGTGGACATAATACGCCTTGAAACAATATTATTCAAGTATTTTAATAATAATTGTTTTTCATCTTGTTAGTTGCTATAGGTACCAGTGTTTCAGAATTTTTAACCACCCAGGTTATACAGAAATGCACAGTCAGAGTGGATTTGTCGTGTTTCAACATATTAAAATCTCACAAACGTCACTTGAGGTCGAAACGAATTTATGGGTCTAGATGTTAGACTAACTAATTGTGCAATTGACGTCCGCTTTATAGGTTAATTTCTGCACAGTCACCACCAAGTGCGATATACCCCACAAAGCTGGAAATGAGTGTGGAACTTGTGTTTATTTGTTTAGGAGCAGATATGGATGGAAATTCCTCCACACCCTCAGTTTACAATGGTTTCCGTTTAAATCTTGCTGTTACGTTAGTGTCACTATCATGAAAGCCGGATCATTTTAGAACTAATCTGGCGTGGACAGTAGGAAATGGCTTTTTAATGCAACCATGACAACGAGTGGAATGTAATATTCTCTGTGATTTACGTATCTCTCGCCACTCTTTTCCCTAACTGGACGATAAATTATGCAGTAACTTGTACATCTAACAACCCTATTTCATATTTCGCGTGTACAATATATTCATGTTAGCGAAAATTAACGGCCAGTTAATTAGACTGTTTCATTTTGTTGCACTCAGGTTCAATTGTTCTATAACTACTACTAAATCAACGTAACTGGTGCATGCTTTCGCAGTCTGGGTCTTGTTCAATACATAATATTGTTAATTTGTTTACGTGTTACGAATTATCATTGTAGTGTTGTTAGTGGTTGTCATTAGTGGCATTCAGTGACGGTCATACGATGTGTAATATGTCTGAAAAAGTGAATGATATCAGAGGAAAACGTTTTATAAATTATAGCAGACATTTTTTTGCTTTAAGAAAATTAGGAAAACATGGAATAAGTTCCTGAAAGAATGACCTAATATGTATATTAATTAATGCGATTAACAAATGTTGCTTTAAAACTAATATTACCGAGTTCGATAGCTGCATTCGCTTAAGTGCGGCCAGTCTCCAGTAATCGGGAGATAGTGGGTTCGAGTCCCACTGTCGGCAGCCTTGAAGATGGTTTTCCGAGACCTATCTGTGTCAGTGCGACGTAAAGCAAAAAAAAAAAAAAAAAACAAAGAAATAGAAACTAAAATTTATAGAAGAGTTGTTAAGTACAGAACAAAACTGGCCAACCTCACACAAGTGGGATCTGACCCCACAACCTTCCAACTGAATTGACCCACAATGAGCAAATTGCACGCAACCTACAGTTGTGATGGGTGGTAGTGCCATATCTATGGCTTAAATGTTTTCCAACAGTACAAATATGACCTGTCCAACCATAGCTCAAATGGCAAGCGAATCCGTCGCGAAACTAGATCTACTACCTTTTGGCACTAAGAACAGAGAAACTAAAATACAATTGAAATAAGTCAGTAATAAGTGTTAATGTAAGACTTCCTTCTAGTGTAAATTACACAAAGGTAACATTTTTAGAATTGAAAATGCTCCGTACGCATTCTGCTATTTGTTTTACGTCGCACCGATGGGGACAGATCTTATCGTGACGATGGGATAAGACAAAACTAGGACTGGGAAAGAACTGACTGTTGCCTTAAGCATTTGTCTGGCGTGAAAATGGGAAATCGCTGTAAACCATCTACAGCGCTGCAGATAGTGGGGTTGAATCCACCATCTCCAGAACGCAATCTCACAGCTACGTGAACTGAATCACGTAGCCAATTCTTTCAGTCTCTTTACAACAGATTTGATCTGGTCAAATAATGATTTTGCACATATGTGATCCCAAAGAGCAGTCATAATTTTTAGTAATTTTCATAGTAGTCGGTAACTTTGACAAATATAATTTCAGACGTGTATTCAATCTGAGATAATCAGTCTCTTCAGTTAACTTTGATTGGCTTAAACTGTGTGATCTGTCGGAATTCCTGAATATTGTAATGCAACGGCAACGCATCGATCGTGGTCGGCCGGTTGATCGTCAGGCCATTTCAGGTAGTTCGCGGAGAAATTTTAGTAACCAGACTTTCGAGTGCTCCAAGCGATAACCACTGACTTATGACTATCAGAGAGTATGATAGACAAATAAGCGTTCACTGCTCCCTACCCACTTAAGTTGTCGACCGCGTCTGTAATGCATTCGAAACGTTGGCAGCCTGTACATAACGTACAAAGTAGAACGGAAAGATCCAACCTGGACGAGGAACGTTACTTATACCCTCACACTATGCATATTTAACAGTAGGAATTACCAAAGGGGAGGGGAGGGAGAAGTGGCGGTGGTGGCAATTAGTGTCCATCTTCGAGAAATTACTACCCCTGCAAAATATATAACACTTTGTAATTTTTGTGGGTCATGATTGAAAACGTGTGTTGCAGCTACATATGAAGCATATGGAGTGGCTATGAGAAGAAATAGCGAAATATTCATCCAGAGTGTTAGATTTTATTCACACCAACGTCACTTACGAGTGTGCTTCCTCGTCGGTTATTACTCGTATTATTATTAGTATTATTGTTACCATGGTTTGTGAATCAGCAGAGGTGAAAGAAGGTGCCGGGGTGAATGGGTCTAACTACTTTGTCAAGAAAGAATTTAAACTGAAATGAAAGGTTATATTTTCGAAAAGCAACAAGTTAACAAATTCTCACTTCGTGAGATTACAATTACATAGCAAATTAAAAACAAGATTTAGGGGGAAAAAATTCAAGATTTTGAATCTTTAACACACTTTGGCTACAAGCCCTTAGTTTTATAATTTTTGAGTTCCTAGCTCAAAACCCAAATTTGTTTCAAGGGCAGAAATCCCCTAATAACATGGAGCACTTGCTCCCACTTTGCAATGTCAAGCCTCCCACAGGCATCCAAACAACACTAGAAAAGAGCAGACACGCTCTCAGTTTTTCAAGCCTATTCAAAGCAATACCATACTTTACAATAAATTACCATCAAGGCACAACTTACAGAAATGAAACAGGGGTATCTCGTACCCAGTCTACAGGGCCTTCGTGTAGAAGAAATAACAGGAAATAAATGGCCCGAAAATGAAAGGAGGCGATCCCTTGCACTCCTCTATGTAGCTTAAGGCACTAGGACGATGAAACAGGGGCTATTCCCAAACTATGGAGGTGACTCGTATAAGAAAAATTTAAGACATTACAGAAGGGAAGTAAGCCAGTTACAAAACGTAGTCACCTCAAACCAATATGAAGGGGAGCTCGAGAGGGTAAACCACTCTCTATCCCCGAATTACAGTTGCAGATTTTACTTAAGTTTTTACATAAGCCGGCAGAAAATTACATATTTAGGAAATTAGGTTACATTGTAAAGGTTTCGGACCTTTCCCGCGAGTTAAACTGCTGAGCTAGCAAGAAATAAAGATGTTAAACGACCATTACCTTAGTGAAGACCTGCTGCCTGATGAAAGAGGCGCTTCCCGCCTCCTGCTTTACGTCCACACACTTAGTTAGATATTGATCGAGTGGCCGAGAGACGAGAAAATATACAGTTTATAAACCCTCGGGGAAAGTTCGAGACCTTTCATGAATAATTAAGCCACACCCTCTCTCATTTATTGGGTCGCTTAAAGTTACACATGAAATCGAAGAAGAAACCTGTGATTGGTAGGAAATTAATTACCGAAAGACAGGATAAATATTGCCAACCCAAAAATGAATGAACGAAATTTAGTAAAGGAAAAACTTATGAAAACAAAATTTCTTCTGAAAGGTTCTTTCACTTCGCACCAGGGTGCATGATCATAGTTTTTGTAGTGACCTCTATGAGAGACTGTCCAAACTTCTTGCTGAATGGAAAACAAAACAAGTAGAATTTCACACAGTTCAGGAAACTTCACCAAAAAAGAAAAAAATCTTCTGAGAAAATTTATAAGTTGGTCCAGTTTTAAGTCCCGAGTTTCTCCTGTAGAGGAGGTTTTATTGGTGCAAGATTTAACAGTGCGGCGTAGAAGTATACCTCTCGGTACAATTATTATTATTATTATTATTATTATTATTATTATTATTATTATTATTATTATTATTATTATTATAACCACCGAGCTCTGAGTGGATGAGACTTTTAAGACACTGATTTCGGTAGATTTACCGGCACGGAAAACAACTCCTGCGGGACAAAATTCCTGAACCTGGGTGTTTTCGAAAACCATAAATGTAGTTATTGGGACGCAAAACCAATAAAATTATGTAAGATTAATACTATAACAATGACGATTCAATGTGGAAAACAGTAGCATTCCAAGTAGAAGGATTGATTTTCATTTCACAGTAGGCTAGTGGGAAGGTCTTAAAAGTATCTCCTGTCTATCGAATGGCCAGTAATAGACAAACTGTCGAAATGTGCGTCAAAGAAATGCTTTTCACTGGCAGAGTTTTCCTCCTGGGAGTATCGAGCTGTCAGTGGTGAGTTAGTGTGGAATGACATAAGTAGAAGAATCAGCTTGAGTGGAGATGTTTCCAATATTAACTGATAGGTGTCTCGTGTGAATGACTCTTATAGTAGAATTGAATGTTAATAATCTCAAAGTGAATCACTAAAACCGTACACGTGAACAGCAAACTCTGAATGTGAATCACGTAAGTCATTCAACTAAACTACAAAGTATGTCGAAATGAATCACTATATCATTTATAATTTCGTGTGGCTATTTCTAGCTGAGTGCAGCCCTTGTAAGGCAGGCCCTCCGATGAGGGTGGGCGGCATCTGCCATGTGTAGGTAACTGCGCGTTATTGTGGTGGAGAATAGTGTTATGTGTGGTGGGTGAGTTGCAGGGATGTTGGGGACAGCACAAACACCCAACCCCCGAGCCATTAGAATTAACCAACGAAGGTTAAAACCCCAGACCCGGGCGGGAATCGAACCCGGGACCCTCTGAACCGAAGCTCAGTACCCTGGCCATTCAGCCAGCGAGTTGACATGTGAATCACTACTGAAAAGTGATACAAAACAACTATAACATATCTCGAAGCAAATTAATAAATCTATACAACCCAACAATGAACGAACTTTCTCGAAGTGCAACACTAAAGCCGTACAAATAAAAAACACTTTTCACAAACTCATCATTTGTGCTTTTAATTTCAACACCCCAATTTAAGGCACCATTCTACACTACATGCTTCTAGGAGAGCCTGTTAATACTATACTTCCTGGAATAGTGTACTTCTCTGGTGAATATACACTATCAAGAATGTTTGAAATAATCATGAGTCGAAGTGGAGTTACTTGCGATGTAGTTGCAACGATTTCTACCACTTATGTATTCCATGCAGAAATCCTTTGAATTAATTTCAAATTCATTCAAATATATTTCACTCACTTCCGGTCTTGAAACATATATAAGTTATACTGTATATCGCACGAGGAAGTGGCAGGAGTCAGGGAAGTGCACTGCGCGGTGTCCACCGTCATAAGTTCCATCCGTATCATATTGTCTGTCTCCATCAAGAGCTGCATGGAAACGATTTTGAGAATCCTCTTAAATTTCGTACATATTCAAGACAAGGTACACCAAATTTATTATGTATGTTGTTCAGTTATGAAGCGACATTTACACATCCTAGCCAAGGAAACCTCCGAAACATGCACTTTTGGTCCGTGAACAATTCCCATTGGCTTCATCAGGTGAAAAGCTAGCGTCCATGGAGTTTAAATGTGTGATGTGAAATAGTGAACCATTAGCTCACAGCCCCATTTTTCATGGTAGGAACACGAGATTCACAAAAATATCTCAAGCTCCTAATAGATCAGCTTGCACAGACGTTCCGCTGCAGACTAGGAGGAACAGGTAGTATCAGTATGGTGGCTGTCCAGCACATAGTGCACAGCGTACTACAGCTTGTGATCTTCCGGGAGGTTGAGGGGGAAGGGAGAAGGAAGGAGGTGCTTCTCCAAGTCGCTGGAGAGAGTGGTAGAGAGAGATGACATTCAGGCAAGCGTAAGCAGTGTAAAACAAAACTGGAGTAAGCTGATTTATTTTTATAGGGTGTGGTTTGTTTGTGTTTTTTGGAAGTAATCTTATCCATAACGAGGCAGCTCTGTAAGATTATGGGTAATACATTCAATTAAATTCAGTAATATAGCTTGTCTTCACCGATTGTTTCCAGATCATTGTATTGGACGAAGGGGACCTATACCTTTGCCAACTCGTTCACCAGATTTGACTCCTATTGGTTGTATTCTCTAGGGAAGTTTAAAAAACACTGATTACAAGGACATACCGACTACAGCAGATGATACGAAAAGATGTATTACTGCTTTCTGCGCTGAAATTTCTGGTAAAATGCTAGAACGTATGCAGCAATATTTACATGGCAGACTCGAAGTTTGTATTGAAGTTGGTGATCGACATTTGAACACAACCTTTGGAAGTTCTTCCTCTTTTTTTTTCATAATCCAAAGGATTTATTTCAGACAATTGGCAGTATTTAAAATTTCCAAACTATGATAGCTCGTAAATTACTTGTGCTAGAATCCCTCCATCTAGTTCCCCAGTTTTGTTTTGTTAATATTCATGTACCATACACAACACTATCCTCCACTAAAAAACACGCAGTTCCCACACATGGCAGATGTCACCCACCCCATTTGTAGGTCTGTCTTACAAGGGCTGCACCAGTCAGGTCGAACATGTCCTCGGACACTCTCGGCATTAAACGCCATACGATAAATAAATACATTTTGTTAATGTCAACAGGCATTGTTCCGTTTTTAAAATGGAACTTTCTAAAATAAATATTCATCCTAACATATGTGTATGGGCTACAATTATATGCCATGAATACAGTACATCAATAGCACCTTCCATTTCAGAAATATTTCGGTTGCAAGTTCTGATTCACCCTGCATGAAACATGATGGTGCATTTCATGTAAAATAAACTTATTGCCGACTAAGAATTTTGAATAAAATCTCTACATTTTAATGTGAAACAAACTATTGAATACAGTGGTACCTTCTGTACATGATAGAATTAAACAAATGCGAAAGAGGATTTGTGTAGTGAGAAAGAGTGATAAAGATAGTAAAGACAAATTTTTATTTCTTCATAAAGACAAAGAAAACATAATGTATTTAATATATTTCCAGCTTGTATCTCACTAATTATTAACGTATAGAACTTCTGAACATGACTTTTAAAAATAATAAATGATTTATATGTTCTTTTTTGTTTCTTATAGAAATAATCAATTTTCTTCCATTAAAATGTGAAATATCAACAGTTTTATATTTAAAAAAAGTTATTCTGACTCTCTTTATAATTTGAGATTTGTAGTCACGCTAGTTTCGCACTAAGCCCTCGAGTTGAACTCATGATTTTGAGACTTCCAGCCATCAGTACAGGATTAAAATCCTTAGATGAACAAGAAATCGAACCTGAGTTCTCCATGTAATTCACAGGCACCCTATCCCTACACCACTAAACCGACCACTTATAAACTACAGTGCATGACTACATTTACTTTCTTAAACTAATAATGCTAAAACTACTTTTATAACGGTAGGCAAATTATGACTAAAGATGATACTACATTTGTAGCCAAAATCTTGTTTCATCATTTTAAATACTATCACCTATCACTGAACTGTTCCAGATGTTGCGTTTTTGTACTAAATTTATCTTTCTGTATATCAGTCATTGATTCCAAAGGAATATTCTTGTACTATCATGGTTTTGTAGGGATGTTGGGGACAACACAAAAACCCCGTCCGCAAGCCAAGGGAATGAACCATTTATTATTCAAATCCTCAACATTGCCATGAATCGAACTCGGAGCCCTCCTAACCGAAGGTTGACCATTGAACATATGAAACATAAAAGACCAGGAATTTTATTTTGCATAAGTTTTATTATGTACAGATTTTCTGTCGTTTCCTGCTTCGGCCCTCTCAATATTGCTTCGCCAATGTAATGCAAAAGGCTAGGACATCCCCGGTAGGTGACATGCATTCGTTAGGTCCGACCAACGAGTCCAGTGAGCAATTGCTATCGGCCCTAGGACGGGGCCATTTAATTAAGCAAGTCCAACCTAAATAATTGAAAATTGCCACCTTAAACATAGGAACGTTAAATAAACGAAGCCGACAACTTACCGATGTCCTCAAACGGCATATTGTAGACATTCCTTGTATTCAAGAAACTCGGTGGAAAGGTAGAAAATCAGAAGGAATTGTAGAAAAATACAAATTGATCTCCCATTGGACCAACAATACACAGGAAGTTGCTGTTAAAGTGAGAGAGCAATTCCGCACTACGCGGAAGCTTTCCACCAGTATTCTGATCATTTAATGTCAGTGGACATTGACACACCACTTGGCGACTTTATATCTTCTCTGCCTATGTTCCGTAAAGTGGTTGTGAAGTTGATGAGGATACATTTTGGACAGAATTGCAGAACGAAACTGCAAGAATACCGGCTTCTCTGGTGCGGTGACATAAACAGACATATTGGTACCACCTGTGACGGATACTAATGATAATAGCTGTGGAACTAGAAATAAAGACGGCAGCCGAATTCTTGACTTCGGAGATTCGAATAACTGGTCGATCTGTAACACCCTCTTCAAGAAAGGAGACACTCACTTTGTCATATACAAAAGTGGCGGACACAGCAGCCGAATCAATAATATTCTAGTTCAGGGCCTCTCAAACGCCCAAAATCTCACGCGTGCAGAGCGAGGCGCAAGAGCTCCGTGCACTGTGCATCGGTGCCGCTCGGTATAGCTCGGATCAACGCTTCGTCTCTTGGCTACTCGGCTAAGCTCGGCTCTACTCGGCTATACTCGGCTCAACTCAGCCCGGATTTGGAGCGCTACGGCGCAAGTGGGGCAGAGGGAGACAGGCGGAGCGAGCGAGACAGGCGTGAGTAAAGAGAGAGTAAGCGCTATTGCTTCAAATCGAGGAGTGGGGGGTCTGCACTCTGGTCAACCAAGCCAAGTCGTCTTTTGCACCGTGCACAGTGCATGCACCACGCGCATGCACCCTGAGAGGCCCTGTTCTAGTTGATAAGCAAGATTTCCCCATCGTTATTAATACCAAGGACGTGCTAAGCAACACAAATTAACTCATCGCTAACAGGAAGACCAACAGCAAAGGATAATGTGACACATTTGGACCAGCAAAAATCAAATAGTGGAAATTAGAGGTTCAAAGAAAGACAATTGCTGATAATATTACTTCCCTTGTCAATCTCGGTGTTACAAAGACAGGTCAACGTCGAACCTACGAACAAACGTGGTTGTGAACAGATCACGTGCAACAGAAAGCACGTACTTAGTTTAAAAGGAATGGAAGCAGCTGCAGAGAACGGGCAGCCATAAAAAGCATAAGATCACTAGAAAGAAACAGTAGCTGAATTCAAAACAGTAGATTACCAAGTCTTACCGTCTGGGAACGGATGAAGGCGAAAGGACAATATACCAGTTAACGACTTCACGGCCAAAGACTGAGCACTATGCGCATGTGAAAAAGAAAGGTGGTCGTCGCTTTCGTGATAGACAGATGATACTGACACGATGGAAAATGATGTATCAAATGTTTAATTCCCTCTCCAATAATTCCTCCATGACCAAACAACCGCCAGATAGAAACCTACACATCACTTACGAAAGTTATAAGAGCGATAAATAGCATGAAGAACTCTTCAGCACCAGGACTAGATGATATACCAGCTGACATATAGGAAGTTAATGAACTGCATTGGAAGGCGATACCCTGTTTAACAGAATTACGATCTAATCAAAACAGATGAGTGGCTATCCAGCGTCATAATACTTATTTTTTAAAACAACACTGTCCCGCAGACTGTTCTAATTATTGACCAATCCGGCTCCTGTTATACACCTTGAACATTTCTGAGCAAATCTTTGATCAATGCCTACGGAAAATTTGACGATCAGTCACATCAATGTGGATTTGTCAAAGGATGTGAGAGTACTTATATGATATTTACAGCTCACCGAGTGATGGAGAAGCATAATGAGAAGAAGAAACATCCTCATCTGATCTTCCTTGACTTGGAAAAGGCCATCGAACGTGTACTGCATCAACTGATTTGGTATGCTCTCTGTGACAACGAAGTCTCTGAAATAGTCATTAATAAGGTCAAAATACGATATATTACCACCAGCTGAGTTACTTGCTGTGTAGGTTTATCAGTTCTCCAGAGACAGTGGGCGTACACCAGGGATCAGCACTTTCACTTCCTTAGATCTTGTTAATAAACACCATTACCCGCGGCCTGCAGAAGGACATTCGTATACTCTTCCCTATGCAAACGGCGTTATTCCTGCCACCCCCAGGGATATTTACAAGGCCAAGCTGAAGCGTGGTGTGATCGTATAAGGCACTTTGGCCTTCACCTGACTGCAGAAATCGAATACTTAAAAATTATCCCAACCCTAGTTTGTGTACAAGTTAATGAAATTCCTTTACCCAAGTAGACAGTGTTCGCTACCTTGGACCCCGTCGAAAGAATGATGATTGCACTGACAATGAATGGTGAGGATTAATACTGCACGGATGGGATGGAAGAAGGTCTTTGGAGTTCTATGTGTTAAGTGAATGCCGATCCGTCTGAAGTCCAAGGTCTGTAGGAGAGTTGTATCACCAGTTGTTCTTTGCAGCACTGAGTGTTGAGATATCAACATAACTGAATTACACCCCCCTAACCATGGAAATACGAATGCTAAGATGGACTTCGGTTATTCCTTTTCTTGAGCACAAAATCAGTTACACCATGAGACGGCAGATAGGCGTAGCATCAGTCAGTGAGGAGTTTCGTCAATGTGCACTTCACTGGTATGAAAACGTAATAAAAGCAATGCTCAACAGTGTCGCAAACATCACCTAGCTCGTAATCGGGAGATAGTGGGTTCAAGCCCCACTGTCGGCAGCTCTGTAGATGCTTTTTCATGGTTTCCCATTTACACACCAGGCAAATGCCTGGGCTGTACCTTAATTAAAGCCACGGCTGCTTCCTTGCAATTCCTAGACCTATCCTATCCCATCGTCGCCATGAGACCTATCTGTGTCGGTGCGACGTAAAGGAAAAAATTAATAAAAAATCCTAGCTCCTTAATGTACACGGAAGAAGACCTTCCAACGCAGACATGATAGAAATACAACTGCATCATCAAAATACAACAAGGGGCTGATGACCTTCGATGTGAGGCCCCTTAAAACAACAAGCATCATCATCACCATCATCATCATCAAAATACAACAAACAGAACCAACTTGCGTTGAAATTTCCGTACAGTGGACCACTCAATGTGGGGTACCACTAAGAAGAAGAAGAAGAAGAAGAAGAAGAAGAAGAAGGCTGTGCAATAATCAAATAACATACAGTCTAATGCACAAAATGAGTATTCCTGAACTTTAGTACGGAATTTCCAGAAATTCTGTTTAGCCGTTTTCTTTAATTTAAACTACTTTCTATTTTTTGCGCAGGCCTACCTAATTTGAGACAGAAACGAAGTACGCGGGAAATATTTACGTGTACAAAAAATTGTTTATACTGTATATAAAAATGAACAATTAATGGTTAATTGAAACATTAGAAATCGACACCGCAGACACCATATAGTTTGATAAATGCCATTTCTTAATATTTTACTGCACCTAGCACATACATTAGCCTGTCTGAAGATGGACCACATGGACAAGAAAATCGGATCAGAGAGACAGATAAGCCTCCAGTAACCAGATAAAGTTTTAATTACTCTGCTGACGTTATCAGAGCCGCCTTATTAGGTCCCGCTAAGCTCGGCCGCAAGCTATATTACCAGGAGTTCACTTTCTCGATTACCCTAACTCGTTCGCTTACACATAACAATACCGTACTGTGTCTCCCCCTGCCGCTACCCTATCTCTCTCCCACACAATATTCATCACCGAAACCTCCAAATCATATGACAGAATCTGCCTAATTCCAAAAGCAGCCCGTATCCAGTCGAACAGTTTCTATGCCAGCCAGGACCAATGTACAGTAGCTTGCCAATTCTCTTCCCATTGAATTACCTAATTGTGAGTGAAAAGAGTTTGTTTAACGTGTTCAGGAGCATATGTTTCAATACCGTGAAGGAACAAATATTCTGTTTACAACAAATGAATTCTGTGTTTCATATCCAAGACCGAAGTATTTATATTTTTAATGTTCTAAATTTACAATTTGCTTTTCATCGCACTGACACAGATATGTCTTATGGCGACGATGTGTTAGCAAAGAGCTGGAGTGGGAAGGAAGAGGCCGTGACCTTAATTAAAGTACAGCTCCAGCATTTTCCTTGTGTGAAAATAGGAAACCACGGAAAACCATGTTCAGGTTTGACGAAAGTGGGGTTCGAACCCAGTATTTCCCGAAAGCAAACTCACATCTGCGCGCCCCTAATCACACGGCCAACTCGCTCGGTATTGAATTTAATAACCTGATCCGAGCTTGCGGTGGGGAGAAATTCACCCTTCTAATCTCAAACTACTCTTCCCTCAAAACGGAATCGAACATCAGTCATATTCATTGGTAAGTTCATGCCTTTAATGTTCGACTTACATTCTTTTCATGATTTTCGCAACTGAAGTTTTAATATTCAGTTGAAACAATAAGTTTTAAATTGTGGAGTTGTTAAATAGTTAATCCACTCCATTAGATATTAATTTCTAAAGGCACGTGGTATCTGAACATCATCAAAACATTTTGAACTACGCTGTAGACCAGGACTTGTGACGTTATTCACCTACGTTTCTCAACAAACAATTTTTACTTTAACTTCCAAAAGTAGCTTAAAGGTAGCTTCTGATTGACTTATACTTATGTTTCTCTTGTAACTTAAGAAATCCTTACATTCTCCTGTTGTTCCAGAATTTTACTTTCGGTAAACAGATTATTGAAGTGTTTCTAAACGGTCCCGTGTTGTGAAATGTATTGCACAAGCCGGAGGAGATTTAGTTATAAGATTCCTGCAAACTATGCTTTTAATTTCTTGCCTTTAATCTTTAGAATCAAAATGATTTTTAAGGATTCACGCTTACTCCATTCATTTGAACGACTCTTTTCCTATAATTTGAGTATTTCGTCACTGTGCAGGTATTCATTTCATATTCTTTAAGTGCCTTCAGTCAGTCATTGGCACATCATTATAAAGTTATTTTTAGAAGCAAGGCAAGTTTTATTTAGGTTTTCCCCGTTTAGAAAGCAAGTTGAATGATTAATTCATTATAACTAAGAATCTGGAAGGATCTGAGTGGATCTGAAACAACTTTCTACTTCCACGAATTATTCTGGTCATTTGATGATATTATCTGCTCCAAAAAGTTTCCGATATTGTTTTTATTGCTGTCCAACCCTTGCCCCGTTTCTCTACGGTGTCAGCTATGAAGCGGAATGAATATTCGTTGCGGAATTTTAGGATGGGATGCCCTTTCTGACGTCAACCTCCTCGGAGGAGTTAATGAGCTGAATTAAATGACGTGATATAAGATAGTAGGAAGGGAGAGGGTAAAACCCGGTACCGGAGGCCTACTTCTGTCGAATAGCATTCAGGGGTCTTCTCTAGCCTTAAAGTCTCCATCTGACGGGCGAATCACCACCAACAGCATCTTAATACCATCAACTCATATTAACAAAGCAGAGAGATCTGGAACTGAATTCAGGCTTTTTGCAGCAATCTAGTGATTAGAAATGTTTTATCATCACCCCTCCTATCTTGTCGGCCGACATTCTGATGGTAAAATTTATTTCGACCAACAGGACTCGAACCAGATAACCACGATGTTCGATAATGGTCACCAGGTGGGGAAAATGCTTCTGATATTATAAACACAAATTATGTTGATTATTTAATATGACATTAATTGGCAAGTGCTTGGAATCATCTGGCTTGTAGTTTTCCATTCACGGGGAGGTGCTTGTTCTCTGTTAAGCTATGGTGGAGACGTTGGCTTGGATGCGTAGTCACGGCAAAGGTGTTGGTGTTAGTAGTGTTGGCTACTGAGTTTACGTTTCGAAGCACTGTATCGATTCATTCAACTGTCTGAGTGAATCGAATCACAGCAACGCCGAGTTCACGACAGACGAATCACGTGAATAGCAGCAGACAGTACTGAGTGGCACACACGCGGATCAGCGAAACACACGGTTCATTATCGGAACACTCGACATTGGCGGGGAGCCAAACTTCGCCTGCGAGTGAGACATAAAGAGCCATGGCACACTGAAAGAATTATACGAAATCTCTCTCTCAACTCATTTAAAATTAACACCCTCACTTGCATTTCCAATAACATGGAGGTTTAAATAATAATTGGATTCATTTGCAGTGTTATGGAAGTATTGTACACAAAAGTATATCTGAGATTTACGTAATTAACATGGCTATGTAACCAATCTTAGTCGAATGTTTCCTAGATCGGATGAGAGAGCAACTGTTATAGTTTGTATTGCACGGGACAAATTGTGGTTTCCTAACCCTGTAGTGTTCCGCTTACTGCAGTTTGCGGAGTGTAACTCAGTAGTTACAGTTCAATGTCAGTTTCGGAGACAGTATGGATGTGAACCTACATCTGACAGCAACAATCGGCAGTGGTATAAACAATTCCAAATGACGGCATGCCTGTGTAAAAAAAAGAGCCCGGGGGACCTCGAACGTCAGGCGAGACAGTCGAACGTATCAGAGCGAACTTCGTGCGCAGTCCTAGCAAATCTGTGCGACGGGCTAGTTGTGAACTAGCAGTGTGGAAATTGTTATGAAAGCGAACAATAGTGCGACCGTACCGTCTTCAGCCGTTACAGGCCGTAAATCCTGCAGACCGTGAGGCACGTGCTAACTTCTGCATGAAAATGCTGAAAGGGTTGGAAGGTGATGAAAGTTTTCTTAACCGTGTAATCTTCAGTGATGAATCAACATTTCACCATAGTGGTAAAGTGACACACAGAACGCCCTATCTGGGTGCTGGAGGATGCACACACAACAGTGGAATAGGAAAGGGATTTTCCCGAGGTAAACGCTTCCCTCAGATTCAAGATGGACTTAAAACCATCATTTGGCAGCAAAACGGTGCACCCGTACGTTTTTCTCACCCGTGCGGGAATGGTTGAATGAAGTTGTTCCCCATCGTTGGGTCAGTCGTCACGGTGTGATTTCTTTTTGTTAGGGTATGTTAAGGATCACGTGTTAGCACCACCCGCTACCTACTAGCCTACCTGCACTGAGGCGTAGCGTTGCTACAGCTGTCGCGTACATTACTCTAGTCATGCTCACCAAAGTGTGGGAAGAGCTGGACTATTGGTTAGACGTGTGTCGTGTGACTGAAGGTTCTCACATTGTGTACTTGCAGTGTGTGCTGTGAAAACTCGTATAGTCCATGTATTAAATACTGTTGTATACAATATGCATGAGAACTTCTACAGCTTTAAAATCCCGATAATCTTTTGTATACACCCTGTAGTTAAATGTTAATTTCAAAGCAGACAGTAAGTAGATAGGCTAATTTTAGGTTCTTCCATGTAGTAGTTTAATGAATCTTGGCATTATAACTTAATTGACAATCGACGATTGATTCAACTCAATTCTCTAGTCTACACTATGACTACGATTCATGCTCATGACCACTCAGAAATATACGTTTTATACTGGGGAAATCTGCTCAGCATTCTGTCAGTTCGTATATCACATCATTGTATAAGACTTCATTCATAGGATCACGAGTTCGCCGGTTGCACGTTGGCAAATATTTTTTGCATCTTATTTAATGGAGTTGTCGCTGTGGGGAAAAGGCTTTGTAATATCTAAACTTGGCAGCTGGAGAAACCTGAGTCTGAATGCTGGACGACGTACGTAGGAAAGTAGTTAATAGAATGAAGACCAGACGCGAGTAGTGAGCATTGAATGTGTTGCTGCTACCTTCAAGTACACACCGACGAATCGATCCCTGTACCAAATCGGTAAAGTGAACGTAATCAAATGAATCGATTCAGTAACATGAATCGAATATTGCATCACTACGTGAATGGGTGTCTGTTACGACCTTATAATTTCACTGAGTTGGGTGTCCATTTAGCTAATTTATGCACTTTTGTAACGTATGGAACCATAGTATTTGAAATCTAAGCAGACTAGTGCAAGGCGTGGTTTGTGTAGAAAATCTCCTGGTCATCTCTCAGTTTGCCATCCACTTAAATCGTTTCTAGCCTTCAGTATTCTTCCAGTGTTTATCCGGTGTATTTTTTGTAGGCAAGAGAGCGGTCAAACCGTTATTCTCAGATGTTTAGGACTGTGAGTTGTGCTTCTACAAAATGTAACATTTCAGTATTTGTTGATAAGCTGAAAAGTGTTGACCTTTGTTTTATACAGATTTGGAAATACTTCCAGAGCAAGTAGTGACCAATTTTACAGAGATCCTGTACCAGGATAAGTTTTCTTCTTGACATGTTCACCGCGAATTGTAATTGTAGTGTCAATATAGCAGAATTTTGGAAGATAATTTAAGGCCATCCCACTTGGAGAATAAGTGGAGCTCAATCAAACACTTCTGAACGTCTCTATCAGTACGAGCGTGACTTCTTTATCATTTTATGAATGCTGTAATATATGTCTACATTGTTGTTATCAGTCCATGGACTGGTTTGATGTAGCCCTCCATGCCACCCTATCCAGTGCTAACCTTTTCATTTCTACGTAAATGCTGCATCCTACATCTGCTCTGATCTGCTTGCAATATTCATACCTTAGTCTACCCCTACAGTTCTTACCGCGTACACTTCCTTAGAAAACCAACTGCACAAGTCCTGGGTGTCTTAAGATGTGTCCTATATTTTTATCTCTTCCTCCGATCAAATTAGTCAAATCGATCTCCTCTCACCAATTCGATTTAGTATCTCTTCATTCGTGATTCGATCTGTCCATCTCACCTTCAGCATTCTTCTGTAACACCACATTTCGATCTCTTTCTTTCTGAGCTAGTTATCGTCTGTGTTTCACTTCGATACAATGCCACGCTCCAGACGAAAATCTTCAAAAATCTCTTTCTAATTCCTATATCAATGTTCGAAGTGAGCAAATTTCTTTTCTTAAGAAGGGTTTCTTTGCTTGTACTAGTCTGCATTTTATGCCCTACTTACGTCTATCATCATTAGTTATTTTACTACCCCAGTAACAATATTCATCTACTTCCTTTAAGACTTCATTTCCTGATTAAATATTTCCTGCATCACCTGACTTCGTTCGACTGCACTCTATTACTTTTGTTTTGGATTTATTTACATTCATCTTGTACTTCTTACCCAAGACTTCGTCCATACCAATCGGCAACTTCTCCAGATCTTCTGCAGCTTCAGGTAAAATAACAATTTAATGAGTATATCTCAGGGTTTTAATTGCCTCTCCTTGGATTGTGATTCCTTTCCGAAATTCCTCTTTGATTTCCTTTACTGCCTGTTCTATATAAACATTGAAAAGTATTTGTGGGGGAGGGGGGCAAACTGCAACCTTGCCTCACTACTTTCTGGATTGCTGCTTATTTTCGAAAGCCCTCGATTTTTTCACTGCAGACTGAGTTTTATACATATTGTAGATAATTCTTCGTTCTCGGTATCTGATCCCGATCAGCTTCAGAATTTAAATTATGGAATATGAACTCCAATGCAATTTTCTACATGCAAAAAGATCATAGTGCTGGCATTAAAATAAATCACAATGACGTACTTCAAGGGATTTCTTCAATTTTAGGCAGTGGTACCCTTTCATCCGTAGCATTAAAAGTCCTGTTCTGCGTAGTTGAACTCTTGTCGATATGAGAAGATCTGAGGTTGATATTTCAAGAATGAAAACCACTCGAGGGAGAATTATCACTGTGATTTCCCCACACCCATTTTATGAAATTCTGCTACAGGATCGTGTTTTAAATACAGAACATGAACATTGTCGATCCATGTGTTACTCGCACACGCGAGCGCATATCTGACTAAGACATCTCACGAGCCAGGTTACACTCATGTACGCGCACATGATAGATACATCTATCGTAAGCCGAAAGCTATAAAATATTGATCATGATTTGTTAAAAGGGCATGAGTTACAAGAAGCAAATTTTTGAGAAAAAGAGAGAAACGATTTAATTCCGCAAGTGGTTTCTAGAAAATTACATTCTTTATATATATATTTTCTCTTGCATTGGTTTGACAATATTTAAGGATAAGTTGTAATATCTTTCTCTCCTGGTTTAAAACATGCAGGCTGACTCCCTTGAAACAAAATTCTAGTGTAAGATGGATTGGACGATGTTATAACATAATATTTTAAGAATAAAGGTACACACAGAGTCATTAGTTACCGGTATTTTATTTTTCTGTCCCTCTCTAACTAACTAAACTAAATCAAACCAGTCTGTAACCAAACTGAGTACAATCCTAGACATAGCAAGAAATCTATAACTTTTAATTGTGTTACTGTGTATTATCATCTGCTGGCCGCTGTAGAATGTTATCATAGAATCCGTGTGAACATTGGGCATAGATGGGTACAGATGCCTTAAGTTTCACGAAATCTCTCAGTTTTGTTACTTTTTTTGGAAAATTTAGCAAAAAATATACGTTATACAGGGCCGTTGAGACAAGACTTTGGTGTACCCTCTCACATCATGATTAAAAATAAAATTGTATAAGTAACTGACTGGTATTCTTAGCTTCCCTTTGTTCTTTTGTTTTTAAGCTTTCTTCAGAAAAATCTAACTTGGAATTTCTAAGTCTTAGAAGTCGTTACTTGACCACAAACTTCCTTGACCTGGGACTTTTTACAACCGCTCAATTACTTGTTCAGTAGGTACTAAATAAAGTATCAGTGACTGATCCTGTTCCAACAAATGGCAGAATGTCCCCTCCCTTGTCACGGAAACTTAGTAGAGAGACTGATGCCCTGTCACCACAAAATGACAGTTAAACTTAGTTCCAAAATTACCCATAAACTGAAAAATGTCAACATGTGCCTGATGCCTTTTCAGTAGTTCGTGATTCAATTATAAAAGCAACAAACAACATAATGAGTAAGAATATTAATAAACTGTTGTACGGTGGCCGCTTTTATGAAAAGACTCCAGATTCGTGTATATGTCGAGGGTATTAAGATAAAAGACCCTAGAACATTATTTATTTTGTTATTAGGGTTATCAAGATAAATCTTCCTAAGGGAAGCAGTCTTAAAAATTATTTCCAGAAATAGAGCATTTTCCGACCTAAATTGCAAGGAGTGCTGGTAGTGTAGTACGTCATTCCTAGCACGTGTGAACTGAGGCTGCACAGTGACAAAGTGCCAGCCCAGCTATTGCACAGCTAAATGGAGTGTGTGGGGCGCGCAGGTTAAATACACACTGGGCAGGGTTAAAAAAACACGACCACCGGAACTGGTCCTACATTTAACTAAATATTTAACGGGCTTGGTCACGTGACACAATGCACTTGGGAACAAGAGAATGTACTAGCAGCAGCCCAGTTCATCTCCGAGGTGAACTACTCTTTCATTGACAGCGGCTTTCACTTCAAAAAGGAAGAGCCTTATACCTACAGCTGTCGGTAGATGCAGAGTGGGTTTCGGCCCTTGCGTTTCGTCCCTTAAGAGGCCACGGATGCCCGTGGTCCAACAGCTCTGTACTCTGACCAGCCAACCGAGCAGAGGAAAGTTGGCCACGGGTCTACCGTGGCTCTACGTCTCTGCATTCAGGAGACGGGTCTGGGGCACACTGCTGGACTACACGTCTGGCCCCACCTGTCGGCTGTCCTGAGAATGGTTTTCCGTTGTTTTCCATTCTCCTGCACTAAGGCGAATGCTGGGACAGTTCGTAGTGTAGGCCACGGACGCTCACCCCCTTACCTT
The DNA here is from genome assembly GCF_040414725.1 of Anabrus simplex. Taxonomy (NCBI): domain Eukaryota; kingdom Metazoa; phylum Arthropoda; class Insecta; order Orthoptera; family Tettigoniidae; genus Anabrus; species Anabrus simplex. The sequence continues at coordinate 1,184,350,364 of NC_090265.1, forward strand.
CTCCGCACATCCCATTCGCCATAACAAATCTCCTGGCCTGAGAGACAGCGTCACCGTCTAAGAGGCCCGCCTCCCCCTTCAGGGGAGGAATGAAAACGTTTAGTAGTAGTAGCTACAACTTATGTAGGGTGCACCAAAATTACTGTATTTCTCACTAGAAATCAGCCTTCTGAATTTAAGGTGTCTCTTTTTTCCCTTGTTGTTGACAATTTCCCACTTACTTGGGGTCGAAACTATAAATGGATAAGTACCAGTTTTACGGTCGGATGCCTTTTCTGACATCCCCACGTGGAGATATGTATTACTACTGTGTCTTGTTGTGGTGGTTTGTAGTGTGGTGTGTTGTGTGTTTATGAATATTTGTATTAAGGCACTCACAAAAACTCAGGCTCTAAGCTAGAAGAATTAACCAGACACGGCTCGGCCTGGCCGGGAATCGAATCTAGCACCTTTTGAATGAACGGCCAATACACTAACCATTCAGCGGACCTCGGGATTTAAGGTATGAACTTATTAAAAGAAGTGACCGTAAGCTGTAGTACAAGGCGTTGTGATGTTACTCCTGCTTCAAGTATTAGACATGGGATAGTGTGTAAAAAAATCTAGTAAGTTTGCAGATTTAAATTACTTTTGATATGGTGATCGTAGTGTAGGGGCCTCTCGAAATTCGATCGCAAGAAAGTGACATTTATTTTAAAAATTGCACGTCAATTGGACAGGATTCAAACGGCCTCCTTAGCGGGAAGTCACTGATTATAGCAGTTAAACAGTGTTGATTTTATAGGAAGTCTGCAGCATTGGAACGCTGCCTTCCATTTTCGAAAATTTGATAGGCATTAGTAGGGATTCATATCTCAGCCACCTCGGTGAGTGGCAAGTACCAATATCATTGAGCTACCTCATAGGAAGTTACACGTTCGTCAGCAACAGAAGAAAAAGGGGAAGAAGTCATCAGTTTAAATCGAAGTGCAGTCCAGCTCCTTAGCTGAAATGTCCGCGTACTGTTCTTCGGTTCAGAGGGTGAGTGGTTCGATTACTGACCGGGCCGAGGACTTAAACTGCGTGTGGATAATTTCTCTGGTTTCCTTTTTCTGGCGCCACCTTATCCTTGATATGATAATCTCTACCAGTATCGACTGGGATTCGAATCGCAACCTTCAGGGTGGGAAGCCACAATCTAAGCCACTGAGCAAATCACGCCTTGTATATAATAATAATAATAATAATAATAATAATAATAATAATAATAATAATAATAATAATAATAATAATAATAATAATTTTAACAGTTGGAAGTTGTAGTGTCTCAGGTCTGGACGAGATAATTGCAAGAAAACCGAAGTGATTCAATGTCCAATATCGTATATATTTCTCATTGTCGGTCTTTTCTTAATGACCAGTTAAAGAGGTACAGATGATGGGATAGGAAAGGGATAGCAGTGGGAAATAAGCGACCGTGGCCGTCGAGGTGTGAAAATGGGAAACCACGGAAAACCGTCTTCAGATCTGCCGGCAGTAGGGTTCAAACCCACTATATCTCCCGAATGCAAGATGATGGTTTGAAAAAGTATTATAACAACAAGTAAGTAAGATGAGCTCAACAACCAGCTTAACAATAAAGATATAAATGTAGAAGTTAATAACTGATTTACCCGTAGAAACATTTTTGTTGGAGAATCGTTCTCGAAGAAATTCAGATTGGATACCAAGCCAATTATAATGCTCACTAAGTAATGAGGAATCCATTTAAGAAAGGGGACTGAATACAGAGTGGGGTTCAAAGCCTCATTTTACTAAGTTAATGGTACGTTGAAGTAATGTAAAAGAAATTCGAGTGCTAACATTCAGCATACTGTGGCAAAACAAATCCCAATTGTGTATACCCACCCAAGTATACGAGAACAAGGCTCATACTACCTAAATGGCCTAAAAATCACATTCCTTCAAAAAGTGGAAAGAATATATTTAGAAAAGGCCGAAAACTAGAAAAAGGCAAGGAACCCCAAAATCACAGGAACTGGGTGTCTATTTCATAGTTAGCTGGCCAGTCGCTGCCTGGACACCATGAGTGCTACCCTAACTATTTTGGAAAGGATACCAACCAAGAACTTAAAATGCATTTCTGTAGCAATTAGTTCAGGAAAGACAGGCTAAGCTGGGCGTACAGACAGAGCAAGAAGTGTGTAAGTCCAAGGGAGACCATTTGGCTCATCACAACATTATTATTATTATTAGTATTATTATTATTATTATTATTATTATTATTATTATTATTATTATTATTAAAATGAAACCATGCTCTATACTTTACTAAAGCCCATGAAATTATATATATATGATATTTTACTTTCTACATTCTATTTAGCTGAGCCTTCTGGTCAACGTTCGTTGAAGTTTTCCTCAGTATTAAAAGTACAAATCGAACGGAGTTGTGTCGAAGTTACGGTCGAACGGGGCTGTCCCGGGATTACAGCCAAATATTTTGATATAAAATACGTTCCACCTAATAGGTATTGTCGTAATGAAGTACCTACTGAGTATGGGTTTGAAATGATACTGTTGAATTTCTATTTCCTAATTTTAAACAAAAAAAATTCATATCTTTAAGACCATGAGTTCAAAATCATTTTCTCCCACTGCGGCAGTACGTATATGTGCTCGGCCGTGCGGAACTCGCCTCACCGTAACTTTGAGACGCTCCCGATAACAATTTCGATGCCCAAGATTGGTGATTTTAGAATTGTTGAAATTTTGACACCCATCCAATTTTCTCAAACGCGTTTTCGATCATTTTGAAACTATTTTATTGTCCATACTTCGCGACATTTTACGAAAGAGAGAAATATTTCGCACTTCATTGCACTAGTATTTTTTCAAATGTTCACTACTTGATTTTTTAACGACTACATATACAACACATTAAAAGAGAAATCAAACAAAGCCCCAACGACATGGTATCACACCGGAATCCAGAGTACATTAAATTGTTAGATGCGTGGAACGGCGATTTTGGTACCGATAATGTCATATCTGTTTATCAGTAGTGTAGTCCGACTCGTTGGCTGAACGGTCAGCGTACTGGCCTTCGGTTCAGAGGGTCCCGGGTTCGATTCCCGGCCGGGTCGGGGATTTTAACCTTAATTGGTTAATTCCAATGGCACGGGGGCTGGGTGTATGTGTTGTCTTCATCATGATTTCATCCTCATCACGACGCACAGGTCGCCTACGGGAGTCAACTAGAAAGACCTGCAGCTAGAGAGCCGAAACTGTCCTGGGATATCCACCCCCTGTGGGTGGGGGCGGTAGAATAACACCCACGGTATCCCCTGCCTGTCGTAAGAGGCGACTAGAAGGGGCCTCAGGGGCTCTGAACTTTGGAGCGTGGGTTGGCGACCACGGGGCCCTCAGCTGAGTCCTGGCATTGCTTCCACTTACTTGTGCCAGACTCCTCACTTTCATCTATCCTATCCGACCTCTCTTGGTCAACTCTTGTTCTTTTCCGACCCCGACGCTATTAGGTTTGCGAGGGCTAGGGAGTCTTTCATTTTCATGCCCTTCGTGGCCCTTGCCTTCCTTTGGCCGATATCTTCATTTTTCGAAGTGTCGGACCCCTTCCATTTTTCCCTATGATTAGTATTATATAGAGGATGGTTGCCTAGTTGTACTTCCTCTTAAAACAATAATCACCACCACCCCCACCACCTGGGATATCCCGGCACTAAAAGCCATACGACATTTCATCAGTAGTGTAGACCAAAATGGGTAGTTCTGACTTAGGATACGTCAATAGTTTCGGAACTGTACCGTACTTGGGTCGGTGAGTGCTATAAAAACATGGAAATTTTAAAACATCAAAAGAATTTCTCGACAACATTTACGACAGCAGCGTTGAGTATCTCATTAAAAAAATCAAGGACCAAAGTATCTAGCAACAAGAGCATGACCCCGGTATGACATCTGATGTAATTACAGAGGGGTTCTCTTCAATTCAGGAAAACCAATTGAAGAGAACTATGGCATGTTCTTGATATTGATTCAATAGAAACATAAGTCTTTTGATAACTTATGTACAATGTAAGCAAGTTCACTTTAAAACATGATGCTGGTGCAAAAATTATTTGAATAATAATGGCCGTCCTGATATAAGAGAATGTTCTTGAAATGGAACACATGAAATTTATTTCAATTTTGACGGTAAACATATGAGGAGCGTCCAGACAAAACCTAACATGTTCGCCAGATCCAGATTTTCAGGACGAAGGGAAAACGTAAATTAGCCCAGTGGATAGCAGCTTTAGAACGAGCGAATTCCCAAATAACATTTTATTGACGCAGGGAAGCTCTCTGTGTAACTGGCACAGATCAAGGATCAATAACAACTAAGTAATTCCATGCGTAAACATGAACGTTTCTTTTGTCCAAATCGCATATGACTTGTTCGTATTTGTTCAGACGTTTGCAAGACTTAATCCTGCGAGTATTGGGGAGATGGCAAGTCACGTAACAAATATTCTGACATATTCGCATTTGCTCGGGGCTACCACTGGGACATGTCTGCTTCAGCTCAGATCTAGATTTTTGTACCTTTAGTATTAAGAGGATCTGTTCGCTTTTGGTCAGTTGAAAAAACACATTCAAACTATGCTATTGTATCGAAACCAATGCTTACTGCATGATTTATTTGGTCTCTCCTTATACAATATAATGTAGTTCTTATATTTAAAGATTAATCAACTGCTTTGTCCATACATGAGCAAACGTTCTACCTCTGCTACTGTTTATGTTACTTGTAGTACAATGAAGCAGTGTTATTCAAATCGTGTATGCACAGATCTGATAAATTACTTGTAAGAGAACTGACATGAATTGTTACCAATTTACATTTCTCCTATGATTCTATGAAGAGGAGAGAAGGAGGCGGTGGATAACAATGGAGGCAAAATCATTTTCGAGATAGAATTGACTTCCGGAAGAATTGTTTACGCATTACAAAGAGGTGACTCGCCACAGTACAAAGGGATAGACTCATAAGGATTTATCCTTAAACTAATAGCGAAAAATAGTAAATAGTGATTGGTAACGCAGTATTACTGTAGTCCAATAAATATTTACTTTACACTGATATCTTAACCCAGGATGTAATGAGCAAATATTAATAGCCAAAATAGACAAAATTAACATGTCAAAATGTTGATAATTTCAATGGAAATTTTTGTGTACACAACGATATTCTCTCGGTTTCATCTGATTTCCTGGAATTTCTTTCTCTTCCTAAGCGCAAGAAAATTGCGTATATAGGGCTGACTAGATCAGATGAAGTCAAGTAGCATTGTTTATTATGCAGAAGTCACTAATGCAATGGATATTCCAGAACAATGACCAAAAGCTTGTAAAATAAGGTGGCACCAACAAAATATTTGCTTGAGAATCCACAGCAAGAAGTCATGAGGACTGCCTACAATACAAAGAGGTGACTCGCCACAGTACAAAGGGATAGACTCATAAGGATTTATCCTTAAACTAATAGCGAAAAATAGTAAATAGTGATTGGTAACGCAGTATTACTGTAGTCCAATAAATATTTACTTTACACTGATATCTTAACCCAGGATGTAATGAGCAAATATTAATAGCCAAAATAGACAAAATTAACATGTCAAAATGTTGATAATAAGTATAGTCAAGGCCATAGTAAGGTAATAGAGATGAAATTATGGCTAAAATCATCAAACCATTTTACAGCCTTTTATTGTAATCACTTTGTTCACGGCCAGCGGTAATCAGTTACAATATGGGTATATTATTGCTGTGTAGGTCATCAGTCCATAGACTTGTTTGATGCAGCTTTTCATGTCACCCTACCATGTGCTAACATTTTTATTTCCACGTACCTACTCCACATTATAACTGATCTAAATTGCGTGTCACATTCATGTCATGGCCTATCTCTACCGTTCTTACCCCGTAGGGCCTATACTTCCCACAAAAGCTATCAAGTCCTGAATATCTCAAGATGTTTCCTATCAGGCATTCTCCTGTCACTAAGTCGTTTCATTACCCCTTCATTTGTCATACAATCTACTTCCTTTATTTCTTAATTATATTTTCTGCAATGTGACTGAATTCCATTATTTTCGTCTTCAATGTATTTATTTTCATCTTGTATTGCTTCTCGAAGTGCCCATGCCATTTAGTTGCAATTTTCTTTTAAGCCGCACCAAACATAGTTAAGTCTTACGGCGACAGAAAAGGGCTAGAAGCGAGTGGGAAGGAAGCGACCATTCCCAGCATTTGGCTCGTTGGAAATGGGAAACCACGGAAAACTATATTCAGGTCTACCGATAGTGGGGTTCGAACCAACTCTCCTGAATAAAGATGAAAGCTATGTGTCCCAACCTGCACAATCACTCGCTCGGTATATACCATTTAGTAATATTTTCCGATCTTGTGCAGACTCGGATTAAATAACAATATTATCGGTAAATTTCAGAGTTTTTATTCCTTGTCTTTGAGCTGTGATTTATTTTCGAAATTCCTCTTCGACTTCCGTTACCGCCTAATTGGATTCTGCCTCATTCGCTTCTGGAGGGTTGCTTCTATTTAATAGACAAATATCCAATTCTAAGTTGCGTTCTGTTGTCTTTGTTCGCGTAAGAGAACTGCGAAAAAGTGTTAGTCAGGAAATGTGTAAATTTCTAATATTAGTCCACTTGTAGTCCACCATCACCCCATCCATCATCATCACCAACAGTGGACCAAGGTCCTTTGTCATAGAAGAGAACACGTCTCACTTAATGAGACGTGTTCAATGCTGCTCTATATTTCTGAGACGGGTGCTGCCGCACTCGACACGTTCTCAATTAAGTCTGTCAACACAGGTTAGAGGAAGTGCACTCCTTGCCATTGTCTCCTCATTGTCCTGCTGTGATATGTTCCATTAGCGAGGCGACACTCGGCTGGGATTACAGCTGCAGCCTGCTAACCTCATTACCACCTACACATTTTCAGCGCAGCAGGTCGAGGCTCGAGCCCGGGCACCACACGTGAATAGGTAGGCCAGCAAACCGGGGTGAGTAAACAGAATACACTAAGATCGATGTCAAAAAGACTCTGCACTGTTCCTATTATTATTATTATTATTATTATTATTATTATTATTATTATTATTATTATTATTATTATTATCATTATTATTATTAAGGCTCTTGAATGAATGATCAATATACTCTTCTTTGGTTGAGGTTGTCCACTGTTCGATTCCTGAAGGGATCGGGCATTTAACCTGCGTATGGCTTATTCCTCTGGCTCGGGGTGTGTGCCCTTTTTTTTTGCTAGGGGCTTTACGTCGCACCGACACAGATAGGTCTTATGGCGACAATGGGTTAGGAAAGGCCTAGGAGTTGGAAGCAAGCGGCCGTGGCCTTAATTAAGGTACAGCTCCAGCATTTGCCTGGTGTGAAAATGGGAAACCACGGAAAACCATCTTCAGGGCTGTCGATAGTGGGATTCGAACCTACTATATCCCGGATGCAATGTGTCCTTCTTAATACACTTCTCTTTGTCTCTATACAACACACCAACCTACTAATCGTCACAGAAACACGTAATAGTGAATACTTCCCTCCCCATAGAGTTGACGTCAGCATGGGCATCCACACGTAAAAATAGGCTTAAACCACACAAAGAGCCGACCCCATGAATTTGTAAAATGTCGAGAAGAAGAAGAAAATGACTTGATAGTACATAGGCAATGTAAATATAAACCAGTATAAAGTTAAAGAATAAACGGTTAAAGATTAATATCGAGATATGAGAGTAAGATTTGTGCGTTTGGTGTCGGTCTGTGAAGTGTCTCCAAACCATCTCCGATAGCTTTTCTGCACAATGCGTGTCATCGTCTGTTCTTCTGCACTAGAATTGCAGACTTATTGCAACGTTATCAAAACCGATTTTCAACCTATTAGGTCGTGTTACGTACATTTAGTACGTGTTGAAGAGATCTTAAGTACAGAACAAAAATGGCCAACCAGACACCAGTGGGACCCGAACCCACAACCTCCCGGTTTCGCGTCGGTTGCTCTACCAATTGAGCTATGGTGGCCTAGGCCATCTTTGTTCTATTGGAAAAGATCTAAGCTACAGGTCTGGTACTACTACCATCACACCGTAGAGTGCGTTTAAGTCGCCTGTTGAGGGCCAAGTCAATTGGTAGAGCAACCGACGCGAAATCGGGAGGTTGTGGGTTCGGGTCCCATTGGTGAATGGTTGGCCATTTTTGTTCTGTACTTAACATCTCTTCAACACGTACGAAATGTACGTAACACGACCTAATAGGTTGAAAGTCGGTTTCGATTACAATGCGGTCGTGAAAATTCAATATTCATTATTGCAACGTCATTTCATCGCTTTGTCTTGTTGTAATACAGAGTCCAAGTATGATAACAGAAGGTACATTTGTCGCATATTTGGTGTCTCCCACATTGTATGAGAACTATGGTTATATACTTCTAATTAGACGAACTCAGATTTGATTCCCAACAGTAACAAATGATTTTGTATTACTTCCGAACTTCCAGTGGGTTCGGTGAATCGAGAGTGTTGTGGAAATAGCCACGTTATCGTAGAATATAATTTATTACTAAGTCCAGGCAGTTACAGCTTTGACGATATCGTCCTCAGCTAAGATATCGGGGACCAATAGAAAATGGAACGTTACCATTCACATCTTTCATTGGTTACTGGATATGATAGATTACTGTGCTTCATTACACCTGCAGGTTAGCCCTTTGACATCTTTCACCTACTGATATTAACTTCATCTTCAAAATTCGTTTATTCTTACTAAATTCATTTTGTTTCTCCTTCATTAGTAATATGCAGCCCCATAAGCAATGTGTGAGAATTGAGAATTTGATTCGGATGGTTCAATAGTCTAATATCGTCGTTCTATTGTTTCCTAGTATCCGAAAGGGAATATTGCAGTTTACCAACAAGAATTGAAGAATTGTTTCCAGGTATGCCTCAGATTTGCGGGCGATCATCATTAAAAGCGAAGGAGATTGGTCTGGCGCCGCAGTCCACGGCAAACATTATCGTGAAATGAGGTTTTCGATTCGATCATTCTGGCACCCCTCTCACACTAAGTATTTATCTTAATTGAAAAAGGAATTCCTTGCAATGATCATTTCTGCAGCCGAGGAGCTCACCTATGGTTTACACGTTTGTATGTTCATCGTCTGCGTTCAAATATCGACCAATGCGCAAGAAATTCGTGCACGGTGGGAACAGATATTCAAAGGAATTGTCTATCAGTTTCATTTTAGTACAATAATCTGAAATGATTGAATTTTAATAATTAAATCTCTTATCAAACTTCATTAAGACTATTTTATTATAAGCCATGTCAGAATCCATAGCCTATAATTATGCTTCTATGCCTCCTACTATCACTATTAAACACTGAGATTGACCATGACCTCTCAGGGTCGTCGAGTGGCAAACAGAGGATCCCAGATGAGTCTGGCTTTCCATGTGAATTGGGGAGATGCTATCTGCTCCCTGTCGTAAGAAGCAACTTAAGAGGAAAATGCTCCAGGGGCTCTAGATTTAGAAGTGTGAATTGACGACCAAGGATATTCTGAGTCTGGTATTGAGTGAGCCACGCTCCTCACTTTAATCTATCCAAGTGATCTTCCCTAGCCATGTTCTGTTCTCTTCCGGCCCGGACAGTATTAGATTTGCGAGGTCTAGGCGGTTATTTATACGACCTTCGCGGCTCTTCTCTTCTTCATTCATCAAGGTGTCGGAGATCATTCTTCATTCTCTGATCAGAGTTCAGCTTCTCCTGCGGGTGAGGGCAGAGGAATATCCACTATATCGTAAGAGGGGACTGAAAGTGGAACCTGCAGACGCTCCGATCTTGGAGGAGTACGTTGGCGACCATGGGAGTCCAATCTGAGTCTGAAATTGCGCGAGGCTCCTGAATTTTTATGTTCCATCTTACCTCCCTTGGTCAAATTCTCTTCTGTTTCCGACGGTATTAGCTTTACGAGGCCTAGAAAGTCTTTCGTTTTCACGTACTTCATAGCTCTTGCCCCCCCCCCCCCGCCTTTTTTTGCCAACAACCTTCGATATTTTCTTTTTCGAAGGCTGCGAAGTCTTCCATATTCTTCCTCTGATTAGTATTAGGGGGAGGATGGATGTCCAGTTGTACTTCCTCTTAGAACAATAATACCGAGCTTGTGGCTGTTGGGTCACGCAGCTGTCAGCTTGCATTCGGGAGATAGTAAGTTCGAACCCCACTGTAGGCAGCTCTGAAGATCGTTCTTCGCGGTTTCCCATTCACACACCAGACAAATACAGCGGGCTGTACCTTAATCACGGCCACGACCGCTTATTTCCCTTTCCTAGCCCTTTCTGATCCTATCGTCGCCATAAAACCTATCCGTGTCGGTGTGACGTAAGTACAATTTTTAAAAATATCACCACGATCACCATCATTGACATCTTCTACTTATGCCGGGTTCCTACTTTTCAAATTTCTTATTCTATCTGATTTGATAAATAATTCTTATTCACTACTATCTCCGACAGTATTACATTTGCCAACCCCATGAGTCATTCCTTTCTTGAGGCCGATTCTTTCATATTTCGAAAGGTCAGAATTATGCCTCTCTTCCTACAGTTTTATCCTTTCTCCTTTCACCACCTTCACCAAATTGTAGTGGGACTACTATGTCACCTTTTACTTGCCAATTGTATTCCTGTTCCCAAGATAGGTTGTTCGATCCCAGCTGAGGTCGACGAGATTTGAGAGTATTTAAATTTGACACTTCCGAGTCGTTTGCGCTCAGAACGTTAACGAACTCCTGTTGGACGAACATTCTAACACTGCGGTGTCTCTTAACATCCACCTCAGCTGAAGGGACTTTAGACGATTATTATTATTATTATTATTATTATTATTATTATTATTATTATTATTATTATTATTATTATTATTATTATTATTATTATTATTCTCGTCATTATTGCCCATGTTTTCTACGGTTTTCCCGGTGCACAGGTACATTATGTGGGATTACTATTCAGTGCGTAGTGAGAAACTATTGACCACCTGATTTTCTTCAGTTATCTTATGAATCATTCAAATCCATATTCAGCACTTTCCTCATAGGTTTCTAAAACGACTATCATATGGAGCTCAAGAAAATGGTCTTCTTAATGTTTACTTGGTGAAGTGCGTCATACAGGTGGTGGGGATTTATTCTAGTGCTCCAGCCACCGCTGGAACAACGTCAACGTTATCCTGATGCCATAATTTTCTTATTCCATTTGCCAGAAGCAGACACTTGTAGATTTTTTCCCTGAGCTTCTTAGTCGAAACACTTTTCAGCTTAGGATAGGCCTATTGGCTGACAGGGTAGGAGAAGTGGTGTTATACAATTTCTAATCACCAGATTGTGTCCCATAAGCATGCGTTCAGTTCCAAATCTCTACGCAATGTTCATATGGGTTAAAGGCATATGATGCTGTTGGCGGTGATTAGCCCGTCGGATGGACGCGTTAAGCCTTATGGAGACCCCCTCAGTATTATTCGACAGGAGTTGGCCATGTACCGACAGCGGATTTCACCCTCTGTACACCACATGATCAGTGTGAAACAGATATGTAAACTTGACACCTTGTCTGTTAGTACAGTATTAGATTGGTTAAGATTAACTTTTACGCTAATCTGTACCCTCCTGTTCCATTAAAGATTCCACTCCTGGTTATCGTAAACTGGTTTTAGTTGGTATACACAGTTAGGTGTGTGCTTCGTGATCAAGCTTTTGCCCAAATATATCCACTCGTGAATGGCTGGTGACGCTGTCATATCGCTGGTGCACTCAGCAGGGGCGGGCGTAGGACAGCTACTTATAATGTGGTCTGTATTTCCTTTGTCCACGTTGCAGGTTCTACTGAGGTGGTCATTACTGCTATGACTCCTACTAGGTTATTAGTTTCACATCATATTAGCTACATTTTGCGGTTTTCTGAGACGCCGAGACGCCGTAAATTTGTCTCGCAGCAATTCTTCGACGTGTAGGTAAATGCACCGATACGAGGTTCACTTGCACCTTCAAAATTTAAACAAGGTAAAGTACGGGTGTATTCTGCCCAAAGGCAGGTCCGAATCTCCTCAGAGGTGTGCCTGAGCTGGAGTTCCTTTCCGCTCCTCCTTTCCTTACCCTCCCCGCAACCAACAGCGCGTGGCAACCCATCCAAATCTTGACCACGCCCAATGTTGCTTAACTTGGGATATCTCACGGGATCCGGTGTTTGAACACGGCTACGGCCGTTGGCAAAATTTAAACAAAAAATAAATAATCACTGGATAGAAGAAAATGAGCAGGAAATTTACAAACCAAGCAATGTATAGTCGTCTTATATAAGTTACTAGCGAATGTACCCGTGCTTCGCTACGGTATTCTACATTGTATTCGAATATCGAAGTAAATAGTGTGCATGCAGTAAATAAGATTGTTTTAAAATTGCATGTCTCTTAGCGTTATCCGAGAAAGAGCATGGGGAGGTCCCCGTACGTTGTTTCCAATGTAAAGTGTTTGTTATGGATTTGTGATATAACGGCAGGCTCACTTGCCTACTGCCATTCACAATCGAGTTGGGAAGTTTACATTATAATTGCAGGCCCCATTGCCTACTATGCGGAGAGAATCGATTTGGGGAGTTTTCGTTAAAATGGCAGCCCCCCTTTCCTACTTCCACACAGATTACAGTTTTTATTATAATGGCAGGCAATTACCCTACTATCACTCGAAATTGAGTTGTGCAGTTATCATTATAATGCCAGGCCCATTTTCCTACTTCCAGCCAGCTTACTGCCAGTCACACCAAGTTGGTGAGTTTCCATCAAAATAGCAGGCCACTATGCCTAATGCCAGTCACATTTTAGATGAGGACATTTCTTTATAATGGCGGACACCCTTGCCTACTGCCAAACACAATCGGGTAGGGGAGTTTTTAACAAAACTGCATGCTCACTTGCCTTCTGCAAGAAGTGAACTATTCATTACAATTGTAGACCTTCCTTACTAATGACAGTTACACAGCAGTTGGAGAAGGAACCCTTTCATACTGCCAGTCAAAGTCGGTGTGGGGAGTACTGATTACAATAGCAGAGCCACCCTTTCTCGATCGCTACAAATCGACATCAGTGAATATATATAGATCGACATACGAAAGTATATGCGTGTTTACAATATTGAATATTGAAGACCTTCATTTACAGATTAACTGCTACTAAACGTACGTCATATCGACAAAGGATTATACCATAAGACACGCCGGATTTAGTGGCCTAAATGGCTGGTCTTATGATATGTCATCTATTCTTGGGTCAGATTGAGTTAGAAACGTGGAACAGGGTAACGTTCTTGTAAGATTATCTCACATTACATTACTTTTCGGATACATATATAGCATTTGGCTCATATATGGCTACTGGGTGGGCCAATTTTCGTGAAGAGTTTGATGATTCTGTATTTCATATAAGTAATCGAAGGTATGAATTATGCATGTGAAAATTCCAAATTGACTTAACATCCATTAATAGAGAAAAATCAAACGTAAAAGGGATACAGATACGGCAAAAAGTCATAAGACCAAGGTTGTAGATCATTCCAAATTGAACGGAGATTGTGCAATCTGTTATGTGATAGGAATTTCAGAAGGTCTGCACCATCATTAAAATTGCCTGCATATTTCGATAATCTTCGGGGATAAAAAGTGAAAAATGTAATGATCTTGGATATTTTCCGTTCGTTACAGGCTAAAACGTATAATTTTGTCAAATTTCAATTATCTTCTTTTTCTTCTGGCAGATTATGCCGCAATCTGGATTTTGGGCGAGGCGGGTAAAAATTAGGACTTTCAGGAAACTAAACCAAAAATTATGCAGATGGTCATTATTACCCCTTAAACGGAAAGCTGTACGAAAATTTCGCCAAAATAGTCAGTGTAGAGGCACACAGTCGTTACGATTTGATTTATATAGATAAGGAATCTGCTCCATGTAAAACACCTTTTTGGCTATGTCCGCTGGACGTAACCTGCAAAACTGACCATTCATGCTATCTCCCTTATTAATCCTCCTGACGAAACAATGCACATGAAAAAAAGGTTTAGAGGTGGAATTCCATCACGTTTGGTCGATTTCCAGTCAGGTTGGTCTTGTTCTGTATATATTGTGGAAGAGTAAAATCACCATTTGTTTTCCCTATAAACCGCCAGTCCATTCCGGAACATGAAATGTTATTTACGTTTAAAAGCTACCTTTGGACAGGTGGATGCTAAATATGAATTTTGGTTCGAATGTCTTCAGTAGTTTTCAAGTTGTAAGGAATATGCTTTACACGCACCCGCTCGTGAGTTAAGTCCGATGGTACTTGTACAAAAAAAACGGTCCGTTAATGATATCTCCCTTATTAATCCTCGTATCGAAATGATGCACATGAGAAAAAAGGTTTAGAAATTAATTTCTACCAAGGCAGGTAGATTTAAATTAACGTTGGTTGTGTATATCTTGTGGAAGTGCAAAATCACTGTTTCGGTTTCGTATAAACCCCCAGTCAGTTCAGGGATTTAGAAACAATATTTGCCCTAAAACCTATCAAGGACAGGTGTATTCTAAATATGAGTATTGGTGGAAATACATCCAGTAGTTTGAAGCACTCGCGTACATACGGCGTAATTAAGGAAGAAAGTAATACAGTTAAGAAAGTTGAAAGTAATAGAAAATGGATTATAACTGAGGACAGCCGGATAACGACAAATATGTAAATACCAAGTTAATGTATTGGAAAATCAAATGCCCCTCAATAAATTATGCTAGTGTGAGTTATGGATATAATAAAGCGGCAACAGAGGAGAAATTTAGGTCCATTGATTCCTAGGTAAACAAAAAATAAGAAGATGACTAATGGTGTTATTACTTAATCTATTCGAAGGCGGTTATAACATCCAACGATATTCCGCCAATATCCCGAAGATAGGCCGATTGACGCCTTCTTGCCTTCTACCCAAGGAACAACCACGAATTTAAAAGCATGATGAGGAAAATGGCAATACGTTACTTCCCTGCTGGCATGCAGTCAGAGACGTTGCCATGGTAACCTGTAGGTTCGTTGTCGGTCTGTCGGTCACTCAATGCAGAGCATGGTACCAGCAGAAAATTGTAAATTTCTCCGTCATGTAAAGAGTAAGGTAAATTATAAACATAACGAAAGTTGTTTATAATGAAGAGACGTTTCACGTACGGTAAACGAAGTTTACAGAAAATCAATAGTATAAGAGAAAATGGAGGAAAACCATTGTGGGTTTCCTATAAACCCCCCGTCTATTCAAAGATTTTAAAATCATATGCATATTGAAACCTTCCCCGGGATGAGTATACTCTAAATATGAAGTTTAGTTGAGATCTATCGAGCCGTTTTGACGTGATGGTGGAAAAACCATTCTAGTTTTCCTATAAACCCCCGTGTATTCAAAGATTTTAAACTGATATGCATACCGAAACCTTCCACGGGGGGAGTATACTCTAAATATGAAGTTTGGTTGAGATCTATCCAGCCGTTTCGACGTGATAGTGGAAAAACCATTCTGGTTTTCCTATAAATCCCCCGTGTATTCAAAGATTTTAAAATGATATGCATATCGAAACCTTCCCCGGGATGAGTATACTCAAAATATGAAGTTTGGTTGAGATCTATCCAGCCGTTTCGACGTGATGGTGGAACAGACAAACAGACAGACAAACAGACACGAACAATTTTATTTATATAGATAGATAGATGACGGATAAACATGAGCACGTTGAAAAGTGCAGACTTCCACTTCGAGATTCACATCTCCTAACCGGTTTATGATATTAGGAAACGGTTTGCGCCATCAGACGCCTCATTATTCGCTCTAAGTGTTTGTTTCTAAACCATTTCCTCGTATCTCCCATATTAAGGGGGTAAATTGAGTTCAAATGTTGAATAGGGTGAAATTTGGGTATATTTTTAACATTTTACTTTACATTTTGCCTACTTATGTATAAGCTAGAATCATGAAATTTGGTACACATATGTCCCTTAATCGTGCCAATGTGCGCACACAACGTGATGATCCTATCATTCTTCTAAGTGTGTCAAACAATAAAATATACTTGTAAAAATCACCAAATTTACGAATAATCCAGAAATACGGCCAAATTTAACGTATAAGGGAGAGAGATACGACAAAATGTCACAGGACCAAAGTTGTAGATCACTCCGAATTGAAGGGACATTGTGCCATCCGTTTTGTGATACGACTTACCGTTTAGCCAAAAAAATAGCTCAAAAGGAATGTCTGCGCAGTCATTAAAATTGCCTCAATATTTCGATATCTTTGGGGTTAAAAAGTGAAAAATTTGAACACATTGGAATTTTCCCGTCGGTTAGGGACCAAAAGCTATAATTTCACCAAATTTCAATTGTCTACCTCGTCTCGCAGGTTGTGCCGCCATCTTGATTTGGGGGGATGGGGGATAAAAATTAGGAAATTCCCGAAAATTTTTAAGCCCACGGAACCTATAGGTTATCGTTTTGGATATACTATACGACTGTGTTCTTATGCTAAGCCCAAAATTTGAGCCCCTCCAGCGTGCCCCCTTCAGGGAATTTTGAGAATTTCCGATTTTTCTAGGGATCCTGGGGTCATCAGTTTCCCTCGTACCAAGTTTCAAATTTCTGAGATTTCTGGAAGTGCCTCATTAATTCACGTCTTTTTTCATTTTTAAATATTTATATATACATCGCTCCAGCCCGACTTGCTTTTATATATATAGATGACGGATAAGCATGAGCACGTTGAAAATTACAGACTTCCACTTCGAGATTCATATCTCCTGAACGGTTTATGATATTAAGAAACGGTTTGCGCCATCAGACGCCTCATTTATCGCTCTACATGTTTGTTTCTAAACCATTTCCTAGTATCTCCCATATTAAGGGGGTAAATTGAGTTCAAATTTTGAATAGGGTGAAATTTGGGTGCATTTTTAACATTTTACATTACATTTTGCCTACTTATGTATAAGCTAGAATCATGAAATTTGGTACACATATGTCCCTTAATCGTGCCAATGTGCGCACACAACGTGATGATCCTATCATTCTTCTAAGTGTGTCAAACAATAAAATATACTTGTAAAAATCACCAAATTTACGAACAATCCAGAAATACGGCCCAATTTAACGTATAAGGGAGAGAGATACGACAAAATGTCACAGGACCAAAGTTGTAGATCACTCCGAATTGAAGTGACATTGTGCCATCCGTTTTGTGATACGACTTACCGTTTAGCCAACAAATAGCTCAAAAGGAATGTCTGCGCAGTCATTAAAATTGCCTCCATATTTCGATATCTTTGGGGTTAAAAAGTGAAAAATTTGAACACATTGGAATTTTCCCGTCGGTTAGGGACCAAAAGCTATAATTTCACCAAATTTCAATTGTCTACCTCGTCTCGCAGGTTGTGCCGCCATCTTGATTTGGGGGGATGGTGGATAAAAATGAGGAAATTCCCGAAAATTTTTAAGCCCACGGAACCTATAGGTTATCGTTTTGGATATACTATACGACTGTGTTCTTATGCTGAGCCCAAAATTTGAGCCCCTCCAGCGTGCCCCCTTCAGGGAATTTTGAGAATTTCCGATTTTTCTAGGGATCCTGGGGTCATCAGTTTCCCTCGTACCAAGTTTCAAATTTCTGAGATTTCTGGAAGTGCCTCATTAATTCACGTCTTTTTTCATTTTTAAATATTTATATATACACATCGCTCCAGCCCGACTTGCTTTTATATATATAGATGACGGTTAAGCATGAGCACGTTGAAAATTGCAGACTTCCACTTCGAGATTCATATCTCCTGAACGGTTTATGATATTAAGAAACGGTTTGCGCCATCAGACGCCTCATTTATCGCTCTACATGTTTGTTTCTAAACCATTTCCTAGTATCTCCTATATTAAGGGGGTAAATTGACTTCAAATTTTGAATAGGGTGAAATTTGGGTGCATTTTTAACAGTTTACATTACATTTTGCCTACTTATGTATAAGCTAGAATCATGAAATTTGGTACACATATGTCCCTTAATCGTGCCAATGTGCGCACACAACGTGATGATCCTATCATTCTTAAAAGTGTGTCAAACAATAAAATATACTTGTAAAAATCACCAAATTTACGAACAATCCAGAAATACGGCCAAATTTAACGTATAAGGGAGAGAGATACGACAAAATGTCACAGGACCAAAGTTGTAGATCACTCCGAATTGAAGCGACATTGTGCCATCCGTTTTGTGATACGACTTACCGTTTAGCCAAAAAATAGCTCAAAGGGAATGTCTGCGCAGTCATTAAAATTGCCTCCATATTTCGATATCTTTGGGGTTAAAAAGTGAAAAATTTGAACACATTGGAATTTTCCCGTCGGTTAGGGACCAAAAGCTATAATTTCACCAAATTTCAATTGTCTACCTCGTCTCGCAGGTTGTGCCGCCATCTTGATTTGGGGGGATGGGGGATAAAAATGAGGAAATTCCCGAAAATTTTTAAGCCCACGCAACTTATAGGTTATCGTTTTGGATATACTATACGACTGTGTTCTTATGCTGAGCCCAAAATTTGAGCCCCCCCCAGCGTGCCCCCTTTAGGGAATTTTGAGAATTTCCGATTTTTCTAGGGATCCTGCGGATATCAGTTTCCCTCGTACCAAGTTTCAAATTTCTGAGATTTCTGGAAGTGCCTCATTAATTCACGTCTTTTTTCATTTTTAAATATTTATATATACATCGCTCCAGCCCGACTTGCTTTTATATATATAGATGACGGATAAGCATGAGCACGTTGAAAATTACAGACTTCCACTTCGAGATTCATATCTCCTGAACGGTTTATGATATTAAGAAACGGTTTGCGCCATCAGACGCCTCATTTATCGCTCTACATGTTTGTTTCTAAACCATTTCCTAGTATCTCCTATATTAAGGGGGTAAATTGACTTCAAATTTTGAATAGGGTGAAATTTGGGTGCATTTTTAACATTTTACATTACATTTTGCCTACTTATGTATAAGCTAGAATCATGAAATTTGGTACACATATGTCCCTTAATCGTGCCAATGTGCGCACACAACGAGATGATCCTATCATTCTTATAAGTGTGTCAAACAATAAAATATACTTGTAAAAATCACCAAATTTACGAACAATCCAGAAATACGGCCAAATTTAACGTATAAGGGAGAGAGATACGACAAAATGTCACAGGACCAAAGTTGTAGATCACTCCGAATTGAAGGGACACTGTGCCATCCGTTTTGTGATACGACTTACCGTTTAGCCAAAAAATAGCTCAAAGGGAATGTCTGCGCAGTCATTAAAATTGCCTCCATATTTCGATATCTTTGGGGTTAAAAAGTGAAAAATTTGAACACATTGGAATTTTCCCGTCGGTTAGAGACCAAAAGCTATAATTTCACCAAATTTCAATTGTCTACCTCGTCTGGCAGGTTGTGCCGCCATCTTGATTTGGGGGGATGGGGGATAAAAATGAGGAAATTCCCGAAAATTTTTAAGCCCACGGAACCTATAGGTTATCGTTTTGGATATACTATACGACTGTGTTCTTATGCTGAGCCCAAAATTTGAGCCCCCCCAGCGTGCCCCCTTCAGGGAATTTTGAGAATTTCCGATTTTTCTAGGGATCCTGCGGATATCAGTTTCCCTCGTACCAAGTTTCAAATTTCTCAGATTTCTGGAAGTGCCTCATTAATTCACGTCTTTTTTCATTTTTAAATATTTATATATACATCGCTCCAGCCCGACTTGCTTTTATATATATAGATGACGGATAAGCATGAGCACGTTGAAAATTGCAGACTTCCACTTCGAGATTCATATCTCCTGAACGGTTTATGATATTAAGAAACGGTTGGCGCCATCAGACGCCTCATTTATCGCTCTACATGTTTGTTTCTAAACCATTTCCTAGTATCTCCTACATCAAGGGGGTAAATTGAGTTCAAATTTTGAATAGGGTGAAATTTGGGTGCATTTTTAACATTTTACATTACATTTTGCCTACTTATGTATAAGCTAGAATCATGAAATTTGGTACACATATGTCCCTTAATCGTGCCAATGTGCGCACACAACGTGATGATCCTATCATTCTTATAAGTGTGTCAAACAATAAAATATACTTGTAAAAATCAACAAATTTACGAACAATCCAGAAATACGGCCAAATTTAACGTATAAGGGAGAGAGATACGACAAAATGTCACAGGACCAAAGTTGTAGATCACTCCGAATTGAAGCGACATTGTGCCATCCGTTTTGTGATACGACTTACCGTTTAGCCAAAAAATAGCTCAAAGGGAATGTCTGCGCAGTCATTAAAATTGCCTCCATATTTCGATATCTTTGGGGTTAAAAAGTGAAAAATTTGAACACATTGGAATTTTCCCGTCGGTTAGGGACCAAAAGCTATAATTTCACCAAATTTCAATTGTCTACCTCGTCTCGCAGGTTGTGCCGCCATCTTGATTTGGGGGGATGGGGGATAAAAATGAGGAAATTCCCGAAAATTTTTAAGCCCACGGAACCTATAGGTTATCGTTTTGGATATACTATACGACTGTGTTCTTACGCTGAGCCCAAAATTTGAGCCCCCCCAGCGTGCCCCCTTCAGGGAATTTTGAGAATTTCCGATTTTTCTAGGGATCCTGGGGTCATCAGTTTCCTTCGTACCAAGTTTCAAATTTCTGAGATTTCTGGAAGTGCCTCATTAATTCACGTCTTTTTTCATTTTTAAATATTTATATATACATCGCTCCAGCCCGACTTGCTTTTATATATATAGATGACGGTTAAGCATGAGCACGTTGAAAATTGGAGACTTCCACTTCGAGATTCATATCTCCTGAACGGTTTATGATATTAAGAAACGGTTTGCGCCATCAGACGCCTCATTTATCGCTCTACATGTTTGTTTCTAAACCATTTCCTAGTATCTCCTATATTAAGGGGGTAAATTGACTTCAAATTTTGAATAGGGTGAAATTTGGGTGCATTTTTAACACTTTACATTACATTTTGCCTACTTATGTATAAGCTAGAATCATGAAATTTGGTACACATATGTCCCTTAATCGTGCCAATGTGCGCACACAACGTGATGATCCTATCATTCTTATAAGTGTGTCAAACAATAAAATATACTCAAAAAATCACCAAATTTACGAACAATCCAGAAATACGGCCAAATTTAACGTATAAGGGAGAGAGATACGACAAAATGTCACAGGACCAAAGTTGTAGATCACTCCGAATTGAAGCGACGCTGTGCCATCCGTTTTGTGATACGACTTACCGTTTAGCCAAAAAATAGCTCAAAGGGAATGTCTGCGCAGTCATTAAAATTGCCTCCATATTTCGATATCTTTGGGGTTAAAAAGTGAAAAATTAGAACACATTGGAATTTTCTCGTCGGTTAGGGACCAAAAGCTATAATTTCACCAAATTTCAATTGTCTACCTCGTCTCGCAGGTTGTGCCGCCATCTTGATTTGGGGGGATGGGGGATAAAAATGAGGAAATTCCCGAAAATTTTTAAGCCCACGGAACCTATAGGTTATCGTTTTGGATATACTATACGACTGTGTTCTTATGCTGAGCCCAAAATTTGAGCCCCCCCCCAGCGTGCCCTCTTCAGGGAATTTTGAGAATTTCCGATTTTTCTAGGGATCCTGCGGATATCAGTTTCCCTCGTACCAAGTTTCAAATTTCTGAGATTTCTGGAAGTGCCTCATTAATTCACGTCTTTTTTCATTTTTAAATATTTATATATACATCGCTCCAGCCCGACTTGCTTTTATATATATAGATGACGGATAAGCATGAGCACGTTGAAAATTGCAGACTTCCACTTCGAGATTCATATCTCCTGAACGGTTTATGATATTAAGAAACGGTTTGCGCCATCAGACGCCTCATTTATCGCTCTACATGTTTGTTTCTAAACCATTTCCTAGTATCTCCCATATTAAGGGGGTAAATTGAGTTCAAATTTTGAATAGGGTGAAATTAGGGTGCATTTTTAACATTTTACATTACATTTTGCCTACTTATGTATAAGCTAGAATCATGAAATTTGGTACACATATGTCCCTTAATCGTGCCAATGTGCGCACACAACGTGATGATCCTATCATTCTTATAAGTGTGTCAAACAATAAAGTATACTTGTAAAAATCACCAAATTTACGAACAATCCAGAAATACGGCCAAATTTAACGTATAAGGGAGAGAGATACGACAAAATGTCACAGGACCAAAGTTGTAGATCACTCCGAATTGAAGTGACAATGTGCCATCCGTTTTGTGATACGACTTACCGTTTAGCCAACAAATAGCTCAAAAGGAATGTCTGCGCAGTCATTAAAATTGCCTCCATATTTCGATATCTTTGGGGTTAAAAAGTGAAAAATTTGAACACATTGGAATTTTCCCGTCGGTTAGGGACCAAAAGCTATAATTTCACCAAATTTCAATTGTCTACCTCGTCTCGCAGGTTGTGCCGCCATGGGGGGATGGTGGATAAAAATGAGGAAATTCCCGAAAATTTTTAAGCCCACGGAACCTATAGGTTATCGTTTCGGATATACTATACGACTGTGTTCTTATGCTGAGCCCAAAATTTGAGCCCCTCCAGCGTGCCCCCTTCAGGGAATTTTGAGAATTTCCGATTTTTCTAGGGATCCTGGGGTCATCAGTTTCCCTCGTACCAAGTTTCAAATTTCTGAGATTTCTGGAAGTGCCTCATTAATTCACGTCTTTTTTCATTTTTAAATATTTATATATACATCGCTCCAGCCCGACTTGCTTTTATATATATAGATGACGGTTAAGCATGAGCACGTTGAAAATTGCAGACTTCCACTTCGAGATTCATATCTCCTGAACGGTTTATGATATTAAGAAACGGTTTGCGCCATCAGACGCCTCATTTATCGCTCTACATGTTTGTTTCTAAACCATTTCCTAGTATCTCCTACATTAAGGGGGTAAATTGAGTTCAAATTTTGAATAGGGTGAAATTTGGGTGCATTTTTAACATTTTACATTACATTTTGCCTACTTATGTATAAGCTAGAATCATGAAATTTGGTACACATATGTCCCTTAATCGTGCCAATGTGCGCACACAACGTGATGATCCTATCATTCTTATAAGTGTGTCAAACAATAAAATATACTTGTAAAAATCACCAAATTTACGAACAATCCAGAAATACGGCCAAATTTAACGTATAAGGGAGAGAGATACGACAAAATGTCACAGGACCAAAGTTGTAGATCACTCCGAATTGAAGAGACATTGTGCCATCCGTTTTGTGATACGACTTACCGTTTAGCCAAAAAATAGCTCAAAGGGAATGTCTGCGCAGTCATTAAAATTGCCTCCATATTTCGATATCTTTGGGGTTAAAAAGTGAAAAATTTGAACACATTGGAATTTTCCCGTCGGTTAGGGACCAAAAGCTATAATTTCACCAAATTTCAATTGTCTACCTCGTCTCGCAGGTTGTGCCGCCATCTTGATTTGGGGGGATGGGGGATAAAAATGAGGAAATTCCCGAAAATTTTTAAGCCCACGGAACCTATAGGTTATCGTTTTGGATATACTATACGACTGTGTTCTTATGCTGAGCCCAAAATTTGAGCCCCCCCCCCCAGCGTGCCCCCTTTAGGGAATTTTGAGAATTTCCGATTTTGCTAGGGATCCTGCGGATATCAGTTTCCCTCGTACCAAGTTTCAAATTTCTGAGATTTCTGGAAGTGCCTCATTAATTCACGTCTTTTTTCATTTTTAAATATTTATATATACATCGCTCCAGCCCGACTTGCTTTTATATATATAGATGACGGATAAGCATGAGCACGTTGAAAATTGCAGACTTCCACTTCGAGATTCATATCTCCTGAACGGTTTATGATATTAAGAAACGGTTTGCGCCATCAGACGCCTCATTTATCGCTCTACATGTTTGTTTCGAAACCATTTCCTAGTATCTCCAATATTAAGGGGGTAAATTAAGTTCAAATTTTGAATAGGGTGAAATTTGGGTGCATTTTTAACATTTTACATTACATTTTGCCTACTTATGTATAAGCTAGAATCATGAAATTTGGTACACATATGTCCCTTAATCGTGCCAATGTGCGCACACAACGAGATGATCCTATCATTCTTATAAGTGTGTCAAACAATAAAATATACTTGTAAAAATCAACAAATTTACGAACAATCCAGAAATACGGCCAAATTTAACGTATAAGGGAGAGAGATACGACAAAATGTCACAGGACCAAAGTTGTAGATCACTCCGAATTGAAGAGACATTGTGCCATCCGTTTTGTGATACGACTTACCGTTTAGCCAAAAAATAGCTCAAAGGGAATGTCT
Organism: Anabrus simplex; assembly: GCF_040414725.1. Classification (NCBI taxonomy): domain Eukaryota; kingdom Metazoa; phylum Arthropoda; class Insecta; order Orthoptera; family Tettigoniidae; genus Anabrus; species Anabrus simplex. The sequence goes on from NC_090265.1 coordinate 1,184,374,929, forward strand.
GCGCAGTCATTAAAATTGCCTCCATATTTCGATATCTTTGGGGTTAAAAAGTGAAAAATTTGAACACATTGGAATTTTCCCGTCGGTTAGGGACCAAAAGCTATAATTTCACCAAATTTCAATTGTCTACCTCGTCTCGCAGGTTGTGCCGCCATCTTGATTTGGGGGGATGGGGGATAAAAATGAGGAAATTCCCGAAAATTTTTAAGCCCACGGAACCTATAGGTTATCGTTTTGGATATACTATACGACTGTGTTCTTATGCTGAGCCCAAAATTTGAGCCCCTCCAGCGTGCCCCCTTCAGAGAATTTTGAGAATTTCCGATTTTTCTAGGGATCCTGGCGTCATCAGTTTCCCTCGTACCAAGTTTCAAATTTCTGAGATTTCTGGAAGTGCCTCATTAATTCACGTCTTTTTTCATTTTTAAATATTTATATATACATCGCTCCAGCCCGACTTGCTTTTATATATATAGATGACGGATAAGCATGAGCACGTTGAAAATTGCAGACTTCCACTTCGAGATTCATATCTCCTGAACGGTTTATGATATTAAGAAACGGTTTGCGCCATCAGACGCCTCATTTATCGCTCTACATGTTTGTTTCTAAACCATTTCCTAGTATCTCCCATATTAAGGGGGTAAATTGAGTTCAAATTTTGAATAGGGTGAAATTAGGGTGCATTTTTAACATTTTACATTACATTTTGCCTACTTATGTATAAGCTAGAATCATGAAATTTGGTACACATATGTCCCTTAATCGTGCCAATGTGCGCACACAACGTGATGATCCTATCATTCTTATAAGTGTGTCAAACAATAAAGTATACTTGTAAAAATCACCAAATTTACGAACAATCCAGAAATACGGCCAAATTTAACGTATAAGGGAGAGAGATACGACAAAATGTCACAGGACCAAAGTTGTAGATCACTCCGAATTGAAGTGACACTGTGCCATCCGTTTTGTGATACGACTTACCGTTTAGCCAACAAATAGCTCAAAAGGAATGTCTGCGCAGTCATTAAAATTGCCTCCATATTTCGATATCTTTGGGGTTAAAAAGTGAAAAATTTGAACACATTGGAATTTTCCCGTCGGTTAGGGACCAAAAGCTATAATTTCACCAAATTTCAATTGTCTACCTCGTCTCGCAGGTTGTGCCGCCATCTTGATTTGGGGGGATGGGGGATAAAAATGAGGAAATTCCCGAAAATTTTTAAGCCCACGGAACCTATAGGTTATCGTTTTGGATATACTATACGACTGTGTTCTTATGCTGAGCCCAAAATTTGAGCCCCTCCAGCGTGCCCACTTCAGAGAATTTTGAGAATTTCCGATTTTTCTAGGGATCCTGGCGTCATCAGTTTCCCTCGTACCAAGTTTCAAATTTCTGAGATTTCTGGAAGTGCCTCATTAATTCACGTCTTTTTTCATTTTTAAATATTTATATATACATCGCTCCAGCCCGACTTGCTTTTATATATATAGATGACGGTTAAGCATGAGCACGTTGAAAATTGCAGACTTCCACTTCGAGATTCATATCTCCTGAACGGTTTATGATATTAAGAAACGGTTTGCGCCATCAGACGCCTCATTTATCGCTCTACATGTTTGTTTCTAAACCATTTCCTAGTATCTCCTATATTAAGGGGGTAAATTGACTTCAAATTTTGAATAGGGTGAAATTTGGGTGCATTTTTAACACTTTACATTACATTTTGCCTACTTATGTATAAGCTAGAATCATGAAATTTGGTACACATATGTCCCTTAATCGTGCCAATGTGCGCACACAACGTGATGATCCTATCATTCTTATAAGTGTGTCAAACAATAAAATATACTTGTAAAAATCACCAAATTTACGAACAATCCAGAAATACGGCCAAATTTAACGTATAAGGGAGAGAGATACGACAAAATGTCACAGGACCAAAGTTGTAGATCACTCCGAATTGAAGCGACACTGTGCCATCCGTTTTGTGATACGACTTACCGTTTAGCCAAAAAATAGCTCAAAGGGAATGTCTGCGCAGTCATTAAAATTGCCTCCATATTTCGATATCTTTGGGGTTAAAAAGTGAAAAATTTGAACACATTGGAATTTTCTCGTCGGTTAGGGACCAAAAGCTATAATTTCACCAAATTTCAATTGTCTACCTCGTCTCGCAGGTTGTGCCGCCATCTTGATTTGGGGGGATGGGGGATAAAAATGAGGAAATTCCCGAAAATTTTTAAGCCCACGGAACCTATAGGTTATCGTTTTGGATATACTATACGACTGTGTTCTTATGCTGAGCCCAAAATTTGAGCCCCCCCCAGCGTGCCCTCTTCAGGGAATTTTGAGAATTTCCGATTTTTCTAGGGATCCTGCGGATATCAGTTTCCCTCGTACCAAGTTTCAAATTTCTGAGATTTCTGGAAGTGCCTCATTAATTCACGTCTTTTTTCATTTTTAAATATTTATATATACATCGCTCCAGCCCGACTTGCTTTTATATATATAGATGACGGATAAGCATGAGCACGTTGAAAATTGCAGACTTCCACTTCGAGATTCATATCTCCTGAACGGTTTATGATATTAAGAAACGGTTTGCGCCATCAGACGCCTCATTTATCGCTCTACATGTTTGTTTCTAAACCATTTCCTAGTATCTCCTACATCAAGGGGGTAAATTGAGTTCAAATTTTGAATAGGGTGAAATTTGGGTGCATTTTTAACATTTTACATTACATTTTGCCTACTTATGTATAAGCTAGAATCATGAAATTTGGTACACATATGTCCCTTAATCGTGCCAATGTGCGCACACAACGTGATGATCCTATCATTCTTATAAGTGTGTCAAACAATAAAATATACTTGTAAAAATCAACAAATTTACGAACAATCCAGAAATACGGCCAAATTTAACGTATAAGGGAGAGAGATACGACAAAATGTCACAGGACCAAAGTTGTAGATCACTCCGAATTGAAGCGACATTGTGCCATCCGTTTTGTGATACGACTTACCGTTTAGCCAAAAAATAGCTCAAAGGGAATGTCTGCGCAGTCATTAAAATTGCCTCCATATTTCGATATCTTTGGGGTTAAAAAGTGAAAAATTTGAACACATTGGAATTTTCCCGTCGGTTAGGGACCAAAAGCTATAATTTCACCAAATTTCAATTGTCTACCTCGTCTCGCAGGTTGTGCCGCCATCTTGATTTGGGGGGATGGGGGATAAAAATGAGGAAATTCCCGAAAATTTTTAAGCCCACGGAACCTATAGGTTATCGTTTTGGATATACTATACGACTGTGTTCTTATGCTGAGCCCAAAATTTGAGCCCCCCCCCCAGCGTGCCCCCTTTAGGGAATTTTGAGAATTTCCGATTTTTCTAGGGATCCTGCGGATATCAGTTTCCCTCGTACCAAGTTTCAAATTTCTGAGATTTCTGGAAGTGCCTCATTAATTCACGTCTTTTTTCATTTTTAAATATTTATATATACATCGCTCCAGCCCGACTTGCTTTTATATATATAGATGACGGATAAGCATGAGCACGTTGAAAATTGCAGACTTCCACTTCGAGATTCATATCTCCTGAACGGTTTATGATATTAAGAAACGGTTTGCGCCATCAGACGCCTCATTTATCGCTCTACATGTTTGTTTCTAAACCATTTCCTAGTATCTCCAATATTAAGGGGGTAAATTAAGTTCAAATTTTGAATAGGGTGAAATTTGGGTGCATTTTTAACATTTTACATTACATTTTGCCTACTTATGTATAAGCTAGAATCATGAAATTTGGTACACATATGTCCCTTAATCGTGCCAATGTGCGCACACAACGAGATGATCCTATCATTCTTATAAGTGTGTCAAACAATAAAATATACTTGTAAAAATCAACAAATTTACGAACAATCCAGAAATACGGCCAAATTTAACGTATAAGGGAGAGAGATACGACAAAATGTCACAGGACCAAAGTTGTAGATCACTCCGAATTGAAGCGACATTGTGCCATCCGTTTTGTGATACGACTTACCGTTTAGCCAAAAAAGCTCAAAGGGAATGTCTGCGCAGTCATTAAAATTGCCTCCATATTTCGATATCTTTGGGGTTAAAAAGTGAAAAATTTGAACACATTGGAATTTTCCCGTCGGTTAGGGACCAAAAGCTATAATTTCACCAAATTTCAATTGTCTACCTCGTCTCGCAGGTTGTGCCGCCATCTTGATTTGGGGGGATGGGGGATAAAAATGAGGAAATTCCCGAAAATTTTTAAGCCCACGGAACCTATAGGTTATCGTTTTGGATATACTATACGACTGTGTTCTTATGCTGAGCCCAAAATTTGAGCCCCTCCAGCGTGCCCCCTTCAGAGAATTTTGAGAATTTCCGATTTTTCTAGGGATCCTGGCGTCATCAGTTTCCCTCGTACCAAGTTTCAAATTTCTGAGATTTCTGGAAGTGCCTCATTAATTCACGTCTTTTTTCATTTTTAAATATTTATATATACATCGCTCCAGCCCGACTTGCTTTTATATATATAGATGACGGTTAAGCATTAGCACGTTGAAAATTGCAGACTTCCACTTCGAGATTCATATCTCCTGAACGGTTTATGATATTAAGAAACGGTTTGCGCCATCAGACGCCTCATTTATCGCTCTACATGTTTGTTTCTAAACCATTTCCTAGTATCTCCTATATTAAGGGGGTAAATTGACTTCAAATTTTGAATAGGGTGAAATTTGGGTGCATTTTTAACACTTTACATTACATTTTGCCTACTTATGTATAAGCTAGAATCATGAAATTTGGTACACATATGTCCCTTAATCGTGCCAATGTGCGCACACAACGTGATGATCCTATCATTCTTATAAGTGTGTCAAACAATAAAATATACTTGTAAAAATCACCAAATTTACGAACAATCCAGAAATACGGCCAAATTTAACGTATAAGGGAGAGAGATACGACAAAATGTCACAGGACCAAAGTTGTAGATCACTCCGAATTGAAGCGACGCTGTGCCATCCGTTTTGTGATACGACTTACCGTTTAGCCAAAAAATAGCTCAAAGGGAATGTCTGCGCAGTCATTAAAATTGCCTCCATATTTCGATATCTTTGGGGTTAAAAAGTGAAAAATTTGAACACATTGGAATTTTCTCGTCGGTTAGGGACCAAAAGCTATAATTTCACCAAATTTCAATTGTCTACCTCGTCTCGCAGGTTGTGCCGCCATCTTGATTTGGGGGGATGGGGGATAAAAATGAGGAAATTCCCGAAAATTTTTAAGCCCACGGAACCTATAGGTTATCGTTTTGGATATACTATACGACTGTGTTCTTATGCTGAGCCCAAAATTTGAGCCCCCCCCAGCGTGCCCTCTTCAGGGAATTTTGAGAATTTCCGATTTTTCTAGGGATCCTGCGGATATCAGTTTCCCTCGTACCAAGTTTCAAATTTCTGAGATTTCTGGAAGTGCCTCATTAATTCACGTCTTTTTTCATTTTTAAATATTTATATATACATCGCTCCAGCCCGACTTGCTTTTATATATATAGATGACGGATAAGCATGAGCACGTTGAAAATTGCAGACTTCCACTTCGAGATTCATATCTCCTGAACGGTTTATGATATTAAGAAACGGTTTGCGCCATCAGACGCCTCATTTATCGCTCTACATGTTTGTTTCTAAACCATTTCCTAGTATCTCCTACATCAAGGGGGTAAATTGAGTTCAAATTTTGAATAGGGTGAAATTTGGGTGCATTTTTAACATTTTACATTACATTTTGCCTACTTATGTATAAGCTAGAATCATGAAATTTGGTACACATATGTCCCTTAATCGTGCCAATGTGCGCACACAACGTGATGATCCTATCATTCTTATAAGTGTGTCAAACAATAAAATATACTTGTAAAAATCAACAAATTTACGAACAATCCAGAAATACGGCCAAATTTAACGTATAAGGGAGAGAGATACGACAAAATGTCACAGGACCAAAGTTGTAGATCACTCCGAATTGAAGCGACATTGTGCCATCCGTTTTGTGATACGACTTACCGTTTAGCCAAAAAATAGCTCAAAGGGAATGTCTGCGCAGTCATTAAAATTGCCTCCATATTTCGATATCTTTGGGGTTAAAAAGTGAAAAATTTGAACACATTGGAATTTTCCCGTCGGTTAGGGACCAAAAGCTATAATTTCACCAAATTTCAATTGTCTACCTCGTCTCGCAGGTTGTGCCGCCATCTTGATTTGGGGGGATGGGGGATAAAAATGAGGAAATTCCCGAAAATTTTTAAGCCCACGGAACCTATAGGTTATCGTTTTGGATATACTATACGACTGTGTTCTTATGCTGAGCCCAAAATTTGAGCCCCCCCCAGCGTGCCCCCTTTAGGGAATTTTGAGAATTTCCGATTTTTCTAGGGATCCTGCGGATATCAGTTTCCCTCGTACCAAGTTTCAAATTTCTGAGATTTCTGGAAGTGCCTCATTAATTCACGTCTTTTTTCATTTTTAAATATTTATATATACATCGCTCCAGCCCGACTTGCTTTTATATATATAGATTTGTAAAGGTTTCCCTTCTCTCAGGCTGTACCGTATTTAGAAATAAGGTATTATTGTATTGTGAATAGTCTATGAACTATGTCCTTGTATTGCACCGTTAAGATCCTCGGCTCAGGTGCCCTTTCTTGAGTAAATGAAAATCCACAACCTGTTTCCAGTTTCTAGCGGCGAGGATAGGAATTGTGCTGGCTGACGAAGCCTGTCGCACTCCTCTGGGACAATGATGAATGAATTACAGATGAAATGAAATGATATTAGAGAGTGTTGCTGGAATGAAATATGACAGGGGAAAACCGGAATACCCGGATAAAATCCTGTCCCGCCTCCACTTTGTCCAGCACAATCTCACATGGAGTGACCGGGACTTGAACCACGGAACCCAGCGGTGAGAGGCTGGCGCGCTGCCGCCTGAGCCACGGAGGCTCTTTCTTGAGTAAATAAATAAAAATATACAACTGGACTGAATCGGGATCAATCCTGCCTGCTTGCTTGAGTTCAAATTACCAGCAATCCACCGTCTGAGCTACTCAGGCCAATCATTTTCTTCTTCTTATTCTTCCTCTTCTTATTCTTATTATATCTGCGTTGTATATCACGTACAGCTCATTATATTACTTTCGTAGCTGCCTTTCCGTCATTCATTTACATCGCATGGCCATACAACTGGACTCAACTCATAGGCTATGCACACCTTTATCCACCTCATCAACTACAAACTAATAATTATGTTATTTGCTTTACGTCCCACTAACTACTTTTACGGCTTTCGGAGGCGCCGAGGTGCCGGAATTTAGTCCCGTAGGAGTTATTTTACGTGCCAGTAAATCTACCGACACGAGCCTGGCGTATTTGAGCACTTTCAAATACCACCGGACTGAGCCAGGATCGAACCTGCCAAGTTGGGGTCAGAAGGCCAGCGCCTCAACCGTCTGAGCCACTCAGCCCAGCAATTACAAACTTGATTAGTATCTATTCTGTAAGATTAACCTCCTGTATTTCATCCGGCTTCGTTCATTTCTGTTATCTCCAGATTATGCAGACGACTTGAATGCTTCCAGTACAGTAGAGTCTGTTCCTAAATATTGGCGAAGAGCGACGCAGTTTAACACAACGTGGTTTCTGTGCTCTGATTTAATATACGCACGTACCGTAGTCGATATTACACGAGCTCGCTTACAGAGCTTCTCAGATATTCAGCGTTTAGCTTGTGAAACAGCGAACCTTGAATATTATTACTTCAAATTCAAGAAGAACAAGTTAACCGATACCTTCATTTGTTTATACAACATAATATACTTCTTGACGAATAGTGCAAAGGTAATATGTACAGTCGCTCAAGAAAAGAAGAAGCGCATGGTATTGTGTAAGTTACTCACACGTACGTTTTTCAGAAATAATTGAGCCTATAGATAAAATGTTTATTTTGGATATTTACAGAATTTGGATCTACATGGGAGGTGAATTATATTTTAATAATAATTATCTGATAAAATAGTAAATGCAAGGAAAATACAATCCATTCTTTTCGAGCGACTGTACTTCTGACTACCTAGAAGAACCGATGATACCGATTCCCGGTAGAGACGACAAATTTTATCTTGCCCGCTACATTTCTGGTTGACCCTGTTTAAATTGACGAATTGTTAAAATTACCCTCTTATATCACGGGCTACTCTGTAATGGCTCTCCTGGTTAAATAGATCCCACTATTAGTATCGATGTTGTGGCTATATTTCCACTAGCAGAGAAATCCGAAATATACACTGACGAGTATTATTGCCTCAAATATTCTTAAATACATAGAGAAATTAGTGCTGCAGTCAGTTCAGAAATGCCCGTCTGTTCCAAATGGCAACAGGCCTAAAAGCAGAAACTCCTTATCGTTGACTTGAAGAACACCAAAGATCACCAGCAAGACAAAACTCCGACACGTATCATTATCATCATCAACATTATTATTATTATTATTATTATTATTATTATTATTATTATTATTATTATTATTATTATTATTGAATATCCATAGCCTGTTTCCAGTCATTCGACCGGGTCAGGAATGGAATGAATGAAGCCCCATCTAGAGGCGAGGCAGGAACTTTAACGGCTGCCGAAGCCTGTCGCACTCCCCTGGGGCAGTGATTAATGACTGACAGATGAAATGAAATGCTATTGGAGAGAGTTACTGGAATGAAAGATGACGGGGAAAACCGCAGTACCCGGAGAAAAACCTGTCGCGCCTCCGCTTTGTCCAGCACAAATCTCACATGGAGTGACCGGGATTTGTACCACGTAACCCAGCGGTGAGAGGCCGGCGCGCTGCCGCTTGAGCTATGGAGGCTCTATTATTATTATTATTATTATTATTATTATTATTATTATTATTATTATTATTATTATTATTATTATTATTATTATTATTATTATTCGTGGTGTAGATGACTGTATTCACGTTCTAGTGCGTGAACCTTGGGCAACAGCTGATTGGTCTACAGTAGTAACTGGTGCTGAGGTTAGGGATAAGAGTTGCTACGGAATGGGAGTGGACATTACGGACATATTCGGTGTCATGGCCTTCCTTGTGCTCAGGCCGCTAGGACTATGAAACCCACCGATGGTCCCTAGCCCGTTAGAGGAAAGATCATCACTGGGACTATGTGTAAGTAAGGGTAGCATCCTGCTCCAGATAATTTTCACCGAGCACGCTCATCACGTTTTAAGCAAGCCTCGAATCTAAGGGAGTAGTACCACTCCCGTTTGACAACCGAAAGACTCCTTGGAAATAACTTGGCGAACGAAATGGAATTCGATGGGGAGCTGGCTGAGTCAACGATGAGGATGCATCTGGATGTGTCAGGAGTTAATGAAATTCGGGTAAGGGGAAATATGAAATGGCGTATGGCTTTTAGTGCCAGGAGTGTCCGAGGACAAGTTCGGCTCGCCAAGTGTAGATCTTTTGTTTTGATACCCGTAGGCGACCTGCGCGTCGTGGGGTAAGGGGAGATAACGAGGAAGAGACAGGAGATTATAAGGTGGACTTGACGGCTGTTAAAAAGGGATAGGCAGAGTGTGTGGTAGGACTGTTCATCAATAATACAATTGCACGCAACATAGTTTCTGTAAAGAGCGAATGATGTGGGAAGATTTGGCAGTTGTAGGAATTAGGACGAGAATTGTCTCAGTGTATTCACCATATGAGTGTGCAGATGAGGATAAAGTTTACAAGTTTTATGAAGCATTGGGTGACATCGTAGCCAGGGTCAACAGCAAGGATAGAATAGTGCTAATGGGCGATGTCAATGCAAGAATTGGAAATAGAACTGAAGGATACGAATGGGTGATTGGTAAATGTGGAGAAGATGTGGAAGCTAATAGGAATGGGAAAAGTTTGCTGAACTTCTGTGCTAGTATGGGATTAGCAGGTATTAATACAATCTTCGAGATAAGGCTATACATGGAAGAGTAAGGGCTGCATATACATAACAGACTATATCTTAACCGACTTGAATATAAGAAATTTGTTAGGAATGTGCGGATTTTCGGGGGATTTTTCGATGATATTTTTTAATTTCGTGTGGCTATTTCTAGCCGAGTGCAGCCCTTGTAAGGCAGACCTTCCGATGAGGGTGGGCGGCATCTGCCATGTGTAGGTAATTGCGTGTTATTGTGGTGGAGGATAGTGTTATGTGTAGTGTGTGAGTTGCAGGGATGTTGGGGACAGCACAAACACCCAGCCCCTGGGCCATTGGAATTAACCAATGACGGTTAAAATCCGTGACCCTGCCGGGAATCGAACCCGGGACCCTCTGCACCGAAGGCAGCACGCTGACCATTCAGCCAACGAGTCGAACTTCGATGATATGAACCACTATCTGATGTGCAGTGAACTAATTATCTCTGGGTCCAACTCGTTGGCTGAATGGTCAGCGTACTGGCCTTCGATTCAGAGGGTCCCGGGTTCGATTCCCGGCCGGGTCGGGGATTTTATCCTTCATTGGTTAATTCCATGCCCGGGGGCTGGGTGTTTGTGCTGTCTCCAACATCCCTGCAACGCACACACCACACATAACTCTATCTTCCACCACAATAACACGCAGTTGCCTACATATAGTAGATGCCGCCCACCCTCATTGGAGGGTCTGCCTTACAAAGGCTGCACTCGGCTAGAAATAACCACACGAAATTATTATATATTATCTTTGGACCTAGGATAGACAAAGCGAAAGCTGTCTCCAAAGTAATCATCATCATCATCATCATCAGCTGTTTACCCTCCAGGTTCGGTTTTTCCCTCGGACTTAGCGAGGGATCCTACCTCTACCGCCTCAAGGGCAGTGTCCTGGAGCTTCAGACTCTTGGTCGGGGGATACAACTGGGGAGTATGACCAGTACCTCGCCCAGGCGGCCTCACCTGCTATGCTGAACAGGGGCCTTGTGGAGGGATGGGAAGATTGGAAGGGATAGGCAAGGAAGAGGGAAGGAAGCGGCCGTGGCCTTAAGTTAGGGACCATCCCGGCATTCGCCTGGAGGAGAAGTGGGAAACCACGGAAAACCACTTCCAGGATGGCTGAGGTGGGAATCGAACCCACTTCTACTCAGTTGACCTCCCGAGGCTGAGTGGACCCCGTTCCAGCCCTCGTACCATTTTTCAAATTTCGTGGCAGAGCCGGGAATCGAACCCGGGCCTCCGGGGGTGGCAGCTAATCACGCTAACCACTACACCACAGAGGCGGACCTCCAAAGTAATAAGGGTAGAAAACCTCCAGGACGAGGAAATTAGACAGAAGTAACATGAATATGATTAGTGAAAAGTTCCATGGCTCAACGATTGAATGAGTTCCAACTTTGTGGTGTATACTGTTGAGGTCAAATGTATAACCTGGATGTATGGCACTACTACTTATTCAAAATGCGATTCCGCTTGGGCGAGGCGGCGCTAGTGTTCGTTTATCGCAATGTGTATGGAACAGCGGGGCAAGCACTGGGCATGTTAGTGCACCAAGTACAGTTATTACACAAGTCTCGCATTACAGACAGGACAAGAAGGATTTTAGACAAGGCTAGGCATGTCTAAATGAGCGGTGATAGATTTCGCGCTACCGAGCTCGATAGCTGCAGAAGCTTAAGTGCGGCCAGTATCCAGTATTCGGGAGATAGTAGGTTCGAACCCCACTGTCGGCAGCCCTGAAAATGGTTTTCCGTGGTTTCCCATTTTCACACCAGGCAAATGCTGGCCACGGCCGCTTCCTTCCCACTCCTAGCCCTTCCCTGTCCCATCGTCGCCATAAGACCTATCTGTGTCGGCGCGACGTAAAAAAAAAAAAAAAAAGATTTCGCGCTACTGAGAACAGAGCTAGCTGATAGAGCACCGGACGTGAACAACCAGTAGTTCCTGGCATGGCTGAGTGCCGTCATCTTCTTTTTAATCTGTTTACCCACCAGGGTCGGTTTTTCCCTCGGACTCAGCAAGAGATCGCACGTCTACCGCCTCAAGCGCAGTGTCCTGGAGCGTGTGACTTTGGATCGGGGTATACAACTGGGGAGAAGGACCAGTACCTCCCCAGACTGCCTCACCTGCTATGTTGAACAGGGGCCTTGCGGGGGGATGCAAAGATTGGAAGGGATAGACAAGGTACCATCCCGGCATTTGCCTGGAGGAGAAGTGGGAAACCACGGAAAACCACTTCCAGGATGGCTGAGGTGGGAATAAAAATATCCTCTACTCTGTTGGCATCCCGAGGCTGAGTGAACCTTGTTCCAGCCCTCGTACCACTTTTCAAATTTCGTGGCAGAGCCGGGAATAGAACACGGACCTCCGCGGGTGGCAGCTATCAAGCTAACCACTAAACCACAGAAGCGGACTGAGTGCAGTCAACAATATTTTTAAGAAGTAATATTAATAAATGCGAATGCTCTCTCGTTCTAATGGGATGTTAACACCAGTATCTTTAAATAAGATGTGCTTCGCTTGAGATGCATTTGAGAATGGTCACGGAAATTGAGAAAAATAAACCGTACAAAAATAATGTGTATGTATAACAAATGGAAACAGGTTGCTTCACCTCCGAATGAGAGGAAAGTTGGTCATATATCCATAGAAGCTAAATAAAAGTTCCAAATTCCATCACGATCCAGAATGGTCTCTAATAATAGTTACTTAATAGCGAGAAGGAAAAAGAAAACCAGAGAATTCTTATCGAAAGAGTGAACTGTATCCACAGACTGAGTTACTTAAAGAGTTTTTGTGTATGGGTTAATAAAAAAAGTTTGAAATAATTATATAAATGGATTAAACAATCAAATTATTTACCCAACAACATTTATATAGAAATACATAGTCAGAAAAACCATCTGGAGGAAATATATCTCTCACCGAGCGAGAGTGAGTTGGCTGCGTGGTGTAGGGTACGAAACTGCTAACTTGTATTGGACCACCCTGAAGATATTTTCCGTTGTTTCCAATTTTCTCACCAGGTTAATGCTGAGTCAGCCCAAACAAAATGGGTTACAAATTATTGACGTCCTCAAAATCGTATTTCTGGTGGTCATTTGGCTAGTGTATCCTACACGAAAGCTTTAAATCTTCACTTCATAAATTCCACAGATGGATCTTCCATAGTACGAACATGTGTAGTCTGTTGGATATACACATGAACCCAGACGTTTACTCTTAGTAACACCTGTTAAATGGGATCTTAATATCAACAGACAATATTGAAAACCTACAACCTGTTTTCCAGTCTTTCACTGGGCCAAGAATATAATGAATGAACCATATGTAAATCCTATTATTAAATGGAGTTACCACTCCCAAAGTGATTTATTAATGACTGATAAACGGAGAGTGATAAATTGAGAGTATTACTGGAATGAAAGATGACAGGGAAAACCGGAGTACCCGGAGAAAATCCTGTCCCGCCTCCACTTTGTCCAGCAAAATTCTCACATGGAGTGACCGGGATTTGAACCACGGTATACAGCGATGAGAGGCCATTTAAGCCTCGGAGGCACAGACAATATTTTTTACACAAAATATCTTATGAATACGCACTGGATGATCGGTTCTCGAACAAAGGCAAAGCATGGAATACAATTAATGTATACATAAAATTTGTCAGTGATATTTCCACGATTATTATAAAATCATGTGAACCGGCTAAAATACAGTATATAGTATATTGTAATATACCTAAGTGCTGAAAGGTCTCTTTGAAAATGAGTATTAGTTTTGCAACGGTCATTTCCACAATAGCGTTGCATACAACTTTTTCTACGAAACTGACAATTAAGCAGATGAAGATAAATTGGGTACAGGTCAGAATGAGAGTCTTCAAATTTAGTTGTGACACCGCCTTCTTATATACTGATACACATGTTGCCATCGGACGGTGATCTCTGAGCCGGTCTAATTACTTTTGTCTTTGGAGTGAATACCTTCATATGATTCATGGCTCGAGGTCAACTCAGCCTACGTGATTACAATTAAGGACCTATCTGAGATGGCGTAGAGATCCAAGTATAATGGCCCAAAGGATGTGACCATGCGTCCGTCACCTGGTAATCTGCAGGCTTTCTGCCCGAGCAGCGGTCGCTTGGTAAGCCAAGGCTCGTAAGGGCTGTGGTGCCATATGGTTTGGTTTGGTGATCTCTGTCGTAAGTTATAAATAATTGTAAGACTGTTTCATTGCAACGTTATTATTAATGAGGTGTTAATTATACAATTGTTCGTCTGTAGGTTCATTACGAAGCGTGCGATAAATGAGCGTGGAAATTGTTTTCTAGGTTCAATGCCAGAAAACAAATTCCCAGCGGCAGTTTTATTGACGGAAATGCTGTACTTTCATATTTACGTTAAAAAGTGAATTTCCTTAGATTTACAAGCTACCTTCTTCTAGGACTGAGAACTAACATTAATTTTCCTAGACTGCTTCAGTTGAACTTGTAATTACTATGAGTAAAGAGTACAGTATATTTGCATTTACTTGGGAATCACTGCTACAGAAATTACTTTCGTCTTTGAAGTGTATACCTTCATATAACGATTCCCTCTAGTTCTCCAAAACAATGTGAAAGTTTTCAGCAGTATAATGTTACAGTTATGTCGTCAGTTTTTCGCCCACCTAATTGAATTTCTTGTCTTGTTTGTTACTTAGTTCACGATGCACTAACATCTGAATGTTCTGGGCAGTGGTTGAAAAAGAAAGAACTAGAACTGGGAAGAAAATGGCCTTGATCTTAATTAAGGTGCAGCCCGAGTGGGTGGAATAATGAAAGATTATTTTCAAAACTGCGTACGGTAGAGCTCGAACCCACCATCTGCGAAATACAAAAATGCTTGCTCTATAAGGACGGTGATAATAACAAATTTAGATCCCATAGGTAAATTTTAGTTTAGTTTCACGGATTGGAAATATTAAATAAAAATAATTCGGGTTACTCAATCGTAAAATGATATGCAGGTTGACTTTATAAATTCCAACCGGTGAGTCCGATGCCTCACCAATTACTTTTATGTTTGAGTAAACTGAATTCCTTTAATTTAAGAACTGTGAAGAATAAATATTATAACCGCTCCCAACTCCTCCAAGTACTTTTCAACACGGATCTATTACACCGAGGACACACTATGAGATTTGGAAAAGAAGTATCTAAATAATCCCTAAAGTGTTTTTTGAATTCATAGTAGTGAGTTTTAGAAACAACCATTTTCTTGTTACTTCATTATGTATCTCTTCAAGCTTAGAAAGAAACAACAATCTATTACTACGTTAATCCTTGATAACTTTCAGGCACAAGCGAAGAAACGATCTGACAGCTTCAAATATCACATTTTTCTATCTGACAATGATGCTATACACATTTTATTATTTCCTAATTCCACCAAGAACTTCAAATTATTTCTTAATTTTGAATTATGATTTCCATCACTTTATCCTATTATTCTTGGAAATCATACCAACAAATAAACCAAAAAATGTTCATCTCACATTCATGTGAGAAATTCTTTCTCGTTAATATGAAGGACGAAAGCTCCAAAACTTTTCTGACTTTAAAATTAACATATTAAGGTTTTCTTTAAAAAAAGTATACACCATTTTATCGAGTTTGATATGGATATTGACCTAATAGTAGAGATTGGTTACAAAGGAAGTAACATTCATATAGAACTATTTGACTATCCATTTTTGAGATTATCTAACAGGCGTTAATAAATAATGCGGAAAAACAGTAATAATTACGAACATGGGAAACCAAAAGAAACCAACTTCAGAGCTGCCAACCGTGGGGGTTTAAACCCATTATCACCCGAATGCAAGTTCACAGCTGCGTGCCCTTGACCGCACGACCAACTCGCTCGGTGATTATTATTTTTAAGAGGAAGTACAAAAATATAACCATTCTATCTTAACGTTAATGAGAAAGAAGAACAGGTGCTAAACTTTCCGGGATTAAATGTGCTGGTAAGACCGAGTGAGTTTGGCGCGCGCATAGGGTTGCGTAGCTAGCAGGTTGTATTCGAGAGATTGTGAAGATGGTTTTTCCATGGTTTCCCATATTCACACGAGGCAAATACTGGGGCTGTACCTTAAATAAATCCACGGACGCTACCTTCCTAATCCCAGCCCTTTTACATCCTTGCGTCACCGAAAACCTTGGATGTGTTAGTGCGCCGTTAAATCATTAGCCAAAAAAAAGTATTGGTAAGAAGAAAGATATTCCATAAAGGCTTGATAATGAAGCACTCTTTAGGTTTTGAAAGTTAATTAACCGTTGGGGTCGTTTAACAGCATTTTAATTTTCAAGTCCGCCTGGTGTCATTTTTTTGTGGATGCGGATTTTGCATCCGTCTCTTGTGACAGGCCAGAGCAAAATGTAGTTTCCACATAAGTCCCAGTCTCCTTCATGGCTATGACAGTATGGAAGCTGCTGGGGTATGATTGGTGATGATTAATGACATTCGGAGCATGACTAGTGCGTCTGCGTGTTACTCATAGGGTCAGTCGCACTACAATAACACTTTCTGGCCCAGTGAGGAAAGCAATGGTAAATTATCTCACTCTTAACTTGCCTAGCATGCCTCATGTTGGCAGTACCTTCGAATTTTTCTGTTTCCCTATAACCGCATAATTTCTGATGGTGCTTTACTGCTTTTTGAGGATCCAGCCAGCCCCTGGGCTGCTGACCTAACAGACATATTGTTAAGTGACTATTCCGGAATTAGATTCGACAAACTTGAGCATTGAAGAGGAGTATCTAATGAACTGTACAGTACTACACAAATAATAAAATTACAAAAGGACATTACATCGGATCGTGAAGATGAAAATGGAGAGCCTGGTATAAATGCAAGTCATTTCAAACTCAGATAGGGCCCTGTGGTCGCTACTCTACGCTCCATAGTTTAGATGCTGCGGGAGGTCCGTGATGACAGCATGAATCAATGTAACGTGCATTTTAAACTTAAGATATATTGAAAAATGATCTGTGATAAACAGTTCTGTATAACATTTTGACACAGAAGAAACAATTGTGACCAAAATGCGAAATAATTGTATTTTCAAAGAAGATAAGTTATTTTTACGCTTAGTAATAAATATTTAGTCGACGCGGTAAAGGTGCACTCGGTTTATTATTAAGAGCGTGAGTTTGGTTTTCAGTCAGGAAGTCGAAAAATATAAAATCTGTATTTCCACTTCTGGAGTGGTACATGACCCTGAAGTTCACTCAGATTACATCAGAAATTGATTATTGAGTTAATTCTTGGGGCCGAAGGCGGCCGGTTGTGGAGATTAACACTCTGTCCCACTTAAGTTCCCCGGTTATATCTAATAGAAGCTTTTACATTCCAATCCTCCAAGGATCTGCATGGCTGTACTTTGTACATAGACCTTTTGTGTTAGTTTGCAAGTGCGAATGCTGGAGCACGTGGGCCATTAGGAATTTAAGAGGTTGATAATGTTTCAATGGCGATCTGAGAACAAAGCACTAAGAAGAAGAGTGTTGTAGATAACATTGTGTTCTTCCCCACTGTGGGCCGTACTTAGATTAGTCGTCATTTTCAAAAATGGAAAGGATAACGTATCGGAAGACTGAATGAAATTTAACATCACTTCAAACACAAATGAAGAAATAAAATTAGTCTTTTGAGAACTAACTCACAGGTCATCAAACATCTGAAATCACATATATTTCTTCGAAGTGTTTAGTATGAAAAATAGCTGAACACATTTGAGGACATTTATTTACATTTTCATAATAATTTGCACAAACTGGTGTTCACCGTAAGTCATAGACCATTTCAACTAAATATTTGATTTCCAAACCCATATACCGGTTGAAACGAAATTCATTGCTTAAACTCACAGAAACTTCCTGAGTTATCAATTTACGACCTGTGGTTATTTGCTAAAACATATTTTTGGTCTTTTATATCATCTCTAGACGTTTGAATATAGGCCTATTACATATATTTGAATAAATAAAGTTACACTAAACTAAATTCAGGAAAATTACAATTCATTCACTCAC
This sequence comes from Anabrus simplex, assembly GCF_040414725.1. NCBI lineage: Eukaryota > Metazoa > Arthropoda > Insecta > Orthoptera > Tettigoniidae > Anabrus > Anabrus simplex. Next base: position 1,184,393,063 of record NC_090265.1, read on the forward strand.
CAGTAGTAGGAAGATACTTGTAATGAATCTCATAACTCACCTGAAAAGAAAGAAAATTCGTTATAATAATTGTACATCTTTGTAGTAAACTACAGTAATTAACATTTTACACAACCTGAAAAACGTACGAGCCCGACCCTACTATTAATGACATATACGTACATTGCATATCACACAGATTTCACATTCACACACACAGAATATAGACGGATGTGATGACCACAATGTATGCATATTATAAACACGAGAGTAAAAATGCACTATCGGTAATGTACAAACGTAAGGGGTTCAATAAGTAATGTGAGAAGACCCACTATGATTATATTTTTTCAAAGTCATTCTATTTCCTCACCAGACTTGAGCAAGTATACCACTGCTACCTCCCACGGTCATTAGACAGTAACTTCTGTCAGTCATACTGTCCCAACGTCAATTATAAGATGGCAGAGCTAGAACAAAAATTGTCACGCATTAAGGTGTGTAGTGTTATCAGATTTCTGCTTGTGAAAAACATATCAACTCCTAAAAAGAGTTGTGTTGAACGATAAAACCTACTCTGAGTTTATACGTCACATTTGGGAGGTACTGAACCGTTCTGTTCTGATCTAGCATCAAATAATATTCACATCTCTAGGCTATTAAAGAATCATCTGGGAATAGAATTATTGAACCGACACTGAAGGCTAGCGACCTGGTGTTAGATGTTGACTTCAATTATTTCAACGCCGAGAGAGGTGCGTTGCTGAAGTGCTTAAGCATCTAAGAGGACTATGCGTAAAAATAATATGTATCAATTTCATGATATACCACATATTTTACGTTTATTTGGAAGTTTTGGCTGTTTACGCAATCATGGGCACTGTTACAGGCTGCAGCACTGAATTTGTATTGTGTATACATGCCAGCTGAGACGGAAAAAACAGTCAAAAACGCTGCGGAAGCCCTTTCATTTCTGTTATAAGTCAAAATATGTAATGTCCATTGGAATGGAGATGGGGTTTGAAAGGGACTGAAACACTTGGAAAGTAAATAAGAACAGTGTGTTCATAAAGTCAAGAACTCCTTTCCACTCAGGTAAACAAGTGACAGTGGCAATATTGACATATTTTCATTAATAATAATAATAATAATAATAATAATAATAATAATAATAATAATAATAATAATAATAATAATAATAATAATAATAATGGCCTTACGTCCCATTAACAACTTTTACGGTTTACAGAGATGCCGAGTTGCCGGAATTGTGTCCTGCAGGAGTTCCTCTACGTGGCAGTAAATCTACCGACACAAGGCACCACCGGATTGAGTCAGGATCGAATCAGCAAGTTGGGGTCAGAAGCCCAGCGCCTCAACTGTCTGAGCCACTCAGCCCGGCATTTTTCATTATTTCATACAACCTTGATTTACATAAGAAGCATCACAATGTTCGTTTAATTAAATAAGTGTCAGTGGTATTGATCCATAATATTCTACTTTTATACTATAATTACTCTTGATGCTTGTTGTTTAAAGGGGCCTAACATCTAGGTAATCGGCCCACTATAATTACGAAGGAGATTCTTTACATATTTGAAAATTGCGTTTATGGTAAGCATGACAATCATAAGAAGATTTGGAAACTGAATCTTTCGAATAATTCTAGGAGCGAGTACCATTAATCTGTACAATCTGTACAATCTGTACTGTAGACCCAGCCAACTTGTTTATGACGTTGTTTATAGTTGGACCAGCTGCGAGCTATTATAGTAACCTACCATAAATACAAAACGTCTACGTGCAAGAGCAAAATATATTTATTCGTGAATTTTAACTAACAAAGTACTGACTGGGATTTACAAATAACAAAACAGTTTAGATACCAATTGCGTCTGAAGACAGGTATCGAGAAGATGTTTATGGTTCTGTCTCATCTATTATGCTTCTAAAATCAGGTACTGTACCAGGGCCAATCTAAAAAATCTTACCAAATAGAGATCTGTTAAGTTGAAGTGATGTTTTGTCTTCGATGGTATCAAGTATGAAAATGCAGATTAAAACTCTCTTCTGCGAACACAACTCATGTGGAGTTCCTGAGATGCCCTGACATCTATGATCCGTGCGACGGATTAACTCAGTGTTACGTCGTCGTAAACGACAAAAGTCGTTGGATTTTGAATAATTCGATTTTCGGAGATTTGAATGTTTCTCACTCACAAAATAGTAGAGATGAACTGTTCGATTGCAATCGATACGCTGGCCAGCTTTGCTGTACTGTATTTTTCACATTCTTTTATTTCTACTTCTTGCTTGCTTTCTTGTCTGCTAACTCATTCAGAAATTCAGTGTCTCAGGGATGGGTAAGGGTTAGACATGAGAAAGAAGAGCCCTGGCCAGAGGGAGGGCGTAACCCTTCAGGTGGCCCGCCCCACCCCTTCCGGGTGGGGAATGAAAACTTTTCACTCATTCACACACACACACACACACACATACACACACACACACACACACACGCACACACACACACACACACACACACACACAGAAGAGCGATTTAATTAAGGTACAGCCACAGGATCTGGGAAAATCTCTGAAAATGGGAAAATATGGAGAAATAACTTTAGGACTTCAGTTGTATTACAGTTGTATTACTCGTACTGTTCAGCCAACTCGCTGCTACTGCATTCCAAAGACGGTTCCTTAGGCAGTGGCAATTCTAATAATTTCTTATGTTTGTTTTTTGGTGCTGACTTTGTCGGAAAACTATCCCATAACCTTGTGCATAGAAAACTAGAGTACCGAGCTCGATAGCTGCAGTCGCTTGAGTGCGGCCAGTATCCAGTAATCGGGGGATAGTGGGTTCGAATCGCACTATCGGCAGCCCTGAAGATGGTTTTCCGTGTTTCCCCATTTTCACACCAGGCAAATGCTGGGGCAGTACCTTAATTAAGGCCATGGACGGTTCCTTCCCACTCCTCGTCTCTTCCTATCCCATAGTCGCCATAAGACCTGTGTCGGTGCGACGTAAAGCAACTTTAAAAAAAACAAAAAACTGGAGCCTAACTATTTAAATTCCATATGAGTTTCTTCTACAACGATCTTGGTCTGGAACATTGAGTGTTCATACTGGTGTCCACCCCTGGTCGAGCTAAGCATTTAGCCCCTTCCCTAATAATACGTTGATTGTGTTATGGCGCGTGGAGATAGAGTGAACTACATATTGACTCGTGGGTGAAATAACAAGTGAGAAAGAATTAATAAAAGAATGTGGTGTGTTACGATACGCGGTGTCCTCTTGCCCCCCACACTCTGTTAGGAGGGTCGAGAGGCAAGAAGAGAGAGTTTTCTTTTTGCTAGCATCAGCGAGAAAGAAGTTGAAGAGGAAATTTTGGCACCAAATCTGCAGATCGTAAGCGCTTCACACCCCATGCTATCAGCTCTGACCCAGTGAACCCTGCCCGCCTCAAAGACATCCACTTGCCTCTTACAACAATATAGTCTACTGAGGACGACTATTAATTACTGCATGTTATTTATTTTACGTCCCACTAACTAGTTTTACTGTTTCCGTAGTTGAGTACGGCTTATGAAGGGTGATCGTGCAGCCAGTGTCCAGTAATCGGGAGACAGTGAGTTCGAACCACAATGTCGGCAGCCCTTAAGGTGGTTTTCCGTGGTTTCCCATTTTCACACCAGGCAAATGTAGGGGCTATACCTTACCATTCCTAGGCCATTCCCATTCCATCGTCGCCATAAGACCTATCTGTGTCGGTGTGACGTAAAGCAAATAGCAGAAAGAAAAAGGAAATAACGTAAACCGAGAATATGAGTGTTAGAGGGTTGGTCATACTGATAAGTAATTTGAAAACACTAATTAGATACCTCGCACCGTTGTCATTTTATCACCTGCTGAAGTTATCCGACCAGATCGCTTCGCGGGCGATTTCAGATGGGCTTTGCGAGGCGGTGTTGCTGAATCTGTACGTGGCTTATGACCGGCTGGAAAGCGCCAATAACAAAAATGAATTTCTCCAGGGGAGGGGCTTGAACGAAGACCTCCCTGCTGATAGGCTCATTTCCCGGCATGGCTCTCAAGCCCGACCAAGCCACGTGCAGATATGGCAACACCGCCTCGTAAATCCCATTTGAATTCGCCCACGAAAAGATCTGATTGGCTCACTTCAGCAGCTGATAAATAAGCTGCGAGATTTCGACTTATTTTTTTCAAATTCCTTATCAGTATGACCAACCCTCTAACGTCATATACTCGCTTCACATTCTTTCCGACCATCCTGTATAGGCCTCCTTTAATCTGATCTCTCCATCCTGTGATAAGGATATACAGAAGGCAAACAGGACAACATTTCTAGATTGTATTTCTTCTTCTTCTTCTTTATCTGTTTACTCTCCAGGGTCGGTATTTCCCTGGAACTCAGCGAGGGATCCCACCTCTACCGCCTCAAGGGCAGTGTCCTGGGGCTACAGACTCTGGGTCGGGATACAACTGGGGAGACTAACCAGTACCTCGCCCTGGCGGCCTCACCTGCTATGCTGAACAGGGGCCTTGTGGGGGAATGAGAAGATTGGAAGGGATAGACAAGGAAGAGGGAAGGAACTGGCCGTGCCCCGAGGTTAGGTACCATTCTGGCATTTGCCTGGAGGAGAAGTGGGAAACCACGGAATACCACTTCCAGGATGGCTAAGTTGGGAATTGAACCCACCTCTACTCAGTTGACCTCCCGAGGCTGAGTGGACCCCGTTCCAGCCCTCGTACCACTTTTCAAATTTCGTGTCAGAACCGGGAATCGAAGCCGGGCCTCCAGGGGATGACAGCTAATCACACTAACCACTACATCACAGAGGTGGACGATTGTATTTCTTATTGTTAAATAAGAAAAGTTACATCAACAAGGTGACACTAAAGAATGAAAACCTAGCAAGTCTGGCTTAACTAATTTTACAAGAGAAGCAAAAAATTGTTTTTCTTTAGATCAAAATCTCTCTTATTATATTTATTGATGATTACGTCGCATAACATCTTGGCAACTTACAACATGCTCACTTAATACGCTTGATAAGAGTTTTTCATATTCTTGCTGTTAATAGTTACTAGTTTTACATTGCGTTTCAGTACATTTTCATGGACTCTAGTGTAACTCATATTGAATGAACGGCGGAAATAATTAAATTTTCACTTGGAAATATTATTTAATTAAAGTAACTGCAGCAGGTAATTTGCCAGTTCAATCTTTCATTAGTTGTTTATTTTATAAAGTACTGTGATCATTATTTGACTCAACTAAATCTGAAATACTTAATCATTATCAATGGCTAACGAGTATTTCAAGCTAATTTCTGCCTAGTCGGATATAAGTGATTTACTAACTCTTCGCTGGACGGCAGTATAATTCAGCTTTTCTATTTTCCGTCATTGAGCGGTTTGACAAACGAGGTTTCACCTTTGGTCCAAATATCTCAATTTCAATAAATAAATAAATAAATAAATAAATAAATAAATAAATAAATAAATAAATAAATAAATAAATAAATAAAATACGAAGTTCGAGGTTTCCATTCTTTGATATCGATTGATCTGTATTTCGTCGTTGCGCTCCGAAATACCGTTATGTGACAATGTTGAAGGGGAGTAATACTGACCCGCAGCACACATTTCACGTAGAACGAAAATTCGCTGATAAATTTCATGTAATGAATGCTGCATCTTAAATGACAGAATCTTTCTGGTCAGTATTCTAAGCTGAATTATTGTCACAAAGTGGTTCTTCTAGGCGAACGATGATATGCTTATTTTCTGAGTTATCGGACTGTTAAGTCAATGACTATCAGGAATTAAATACGAGATATGTCGTCTTCATAAGACCTATCTAACCGAGCTCGATAGTTGCAGTCGCTTAAGTGCGGCCAGTATCCAGTAATCGGGAGATAGTGGGTTCGAACCCCACCTTCGGCAGCCCTGAATATGGTTTTCCGTGGTTTTCCATTTTCACACCAGGCAAATGCTGCGGCTGTACCCTAATTAAGGCCACGGCTGTTTCCTTCCAATTCCTAGACCTTTCATCTCCCATCGTCGCCATAAGTCATATCTGTGTCGCTGCGACGTAAAGCAACTAGCAAAAAAAAAAAAAAAAAAAAAAAAAAAAAGAAACAACCCTATCTGTGTCGGTGCGACGTAAATCCAATTGCAAAACAAATAAAAAGTAAAATAAATAGGAGATCTTCTTATTCTTCTTCTACTAGTGCTGTTTCTTCACAAATGGTATTTTTTCCTATTTTATGTTTCACGTATCAGAGTTGTGTCGTCGATGTCTAACCACTTTCGGAAGTTTCGCATCCAGGATACATCCATGCTCTATATGATCAGTTGTATGAGGCTGTATTTGTCAATTAGGAATATATGACCGAGATAGGTTGTTTTGTGAAGGTTAAGACTTCTCATAGTTTCTTGGCACTGTGGCGTTGATGACGTGCTCTACTCATGAGATCTTTGACATTCTGCGATACATAGACAATTCAAAGGCCTGCAGTTGCTCCTAAGTGTCCATCCTTCGACACCCTATAACAGAACCGATAACACGTAATATTTCACACACTTCAACGAGTTTCAGGTCGAAGGTCACGGTTCTAGACACGATTATTTTTAAATTTCAGGAACACACTTTCTGCAATGCCGATTGTAGTTTTCATTTAAAGTGGTAATATTAGTATGATTTAATGTGTAATTACAGAATCTGGCTGACCTGAACAATTGAAGGAAATGTGGTGTCCGTCAGACAAAATTTACAATTCCTGTCATGAGAAATTGTCGATTGAAAGTATCTAATCTACCAAGTACGAGCCCACTACCTTCAGTAATGTTACGAGAATCTGAAGCTCGAGTTGTATTTACTGTGGACTCTTATTGAATAAACATTAAATTAAATTATAATTATAATAAAAGTGAATACGTATAAAACAAATCAAATGCATGGGTATTTATAACCTATTCAGAAAACAAAACTTTCAGCAAGTAAATATATAGTTTTATTTTTCCATTTAAAAACTTTGGTACACATCTTGTTCATATGGCGGCTGGCACCTTCATCCACATAACAACCTTACGTCTTGTTGATTGTGAGCTCTGTAGTCAAATACATGCTATAAAGATTCGATGCTCATTTCTGATGAATGTACATCAAATATAGTGCACGTAGTTACAATAAAAAGGAAGTAATAAAAATAAAATAATACAATTTTAGCGATAGGTAGCTGTGATTCGTTGATATTCATGATATTCTTACACAGGATTAGCCACACAACGTTGACACCATATCAAACCCACCAGAGCTCCGAACTGACGCAGAACTCGGTAATTTCTTCTCTGATTGTTTCGTCCATTTCCATAGTTAATACCCAACACTTCACCAACAGAAGGGTGCGAGTCTATGCTTTTAAAAGTGCTTTGAATGATAACATCACTACAAATTTCCCTAAACGTTGCTTGCCACTTTCCTAACATTACAGAACTATCTGAGTGCAATTGTAATAGGCGTATTTGATAAATGTTGACAAAAGATAAGAGTAGAAACATTTCATCATCTTAATCATAACAGGAATTCGCTGACGAGTATAATCTTCCGATTGCATTAGTGTGTGTATGTCCAATCCCTTGTTCCGTTTCAGTGTGGGTTTGGTATGAAGTGAGATGAATTTTCTCAGCGAGTTTTATGACCGGATGTCCTTTCTGACCTCATCACAGGAGTTCATGGAGATGAAATGAACGGCGTGATTTATAAAAGTAGGCAGGGAGAGGGTGAAATCCATTGCTGGTAGAGCCTACTCTTGTCAAATAGTCTGCTCAAGGGTTAACGTCCTCATCCGATGGACAAATCCCAATGAAGAGCTTGAAATCCCCTCTCCAATTATACACAGACCTTTTAGAATTGACCTTACGAATTATAAACCATCACCTCTCCTACCCTTCTGGCCAACAATCTGATGGTGACAATTTTTTTCGTCCAATGGGACTCAAACCAGCTAACCACGGTGTCAGACCGTTTAGACTTGACGCCTTGACTATCAACGCCACCAAGTGGGCTTCCGAGTGATTCAGTGTTGTCAATTAAAGGTTCTTATATGGCTGGATAATAGAGCCTGAAGCCCCACCGCAATGCTGCCAAATCAAATGTACCAAAGCTCCAAGCTCTTGCAGAAACTGGTGGTCATTTCTTCTCTGATTTTGTTGTTTCTTACATAACATGGGACGAGAAACAACTTGCGACGCTGATTCCCTTGTGCAAGAGTCCATGCGAATCAGAAATATATGAATATATTCAGAGTTCAACAAGAGACAATCTGACGCATGTGTTCAGGCAGAAGGTGGACGTTTTGATATTTGATTTAATGAATGCCAACAACGATTACCATTATTCCAACAAATAATCGCATTGGCCACATTAATCGCACAGGTTTTTAGAAAGAGTGCCCGGATGTGTTGGGTTCTTGACCCGACAGCTCTATCAACTTTAGTGTACACATTTTGTGTGCTTCCTTTCCCAGGTATTGTTTATTTCATATTGTGTTTTTATGTTGTGTCCAGTGTGTTATTTTATTTGTTGTGATGTTGTAATTTGTTCGATAATGAGGAGACATAGCCCGATGACTATTTTTGGGAAGAGAGGTTCTGACATTATCTGTGATTACGGGTTCGGACCCATACGCTAGAATCAGTGACAATTTTGGAAGGGTGATATAGATACAGTCCTAAACAAGTATTTTATATGTTCGTGTCCGAGTGATCGAAAAATGTATGTAATTTAGTCCATTACTTGTCGATCGGGTATTACTAGGCCTATCGCATATTATGAACGGCTTAGATATCGAGCCCTCGGGCAAAGAACTAAGAACTTAACAAAGCGTTCAACCACAATATGTAAATTTAAATAATTCCCTGCAAGAAGATACTCTCTTAATATCTCGGGTTCGTTACCCGCATAGTTTGTAAACGGTTTGTTTCATAATTGTAATTTATGTAAAAATTCGTGTGATTTTTCTTTGATTGACACAACCAGTGGTCGGTTGGTTTATTTTATTTATTTTTTTGTTTAAAATGGTTTCTTTTCATGTTTTTAGTTTAATAAATCCGTTTTACCTGATTTCTCAAGTTCTCATTCACTATATTTATATGTACGTATTGCCTGTCCATATACTGTGGAGTATTTTATAGTTAGATATTTTCTTTTATTTGATTTTTGACCTTATTCAGACACACAACGCGCTTTTACCCTTGAGCTACACCAAAATTAGGACAAGATACGGTACAGTATGGTGTGAAAATAGGGAACCACGCAAAATCATCTTTAGGGCTGCTCATAATGGGATTCGAATCGACTATCTCCTGAATTCAAACTCACAGCTACGAGACCCGAACCGTGTAATCAACTCGCTTATTAGTTCATTATCTGTAGTCGAGATATCGAATGTTTCTATAGTCATTCACTTGTCAAAATATAACGTTCCGCTCTACGTATCGTGAAACTCATGATATTTAACTTGAATCTTGCCCACTTACGAGGCCTATATTTATGACATAAACAATTCTATTTATTTTATATATTTTAGATATTTAAAGATAAGAATTTCATTGTTCCGTATTGAAAGTATTGATGTTAAAAATTAAATAATTGAAAAGGAGGTTCAACCTATTCAATACTTAAAAGAAAGAAATGTAGTATTTACATTCTTATTTAAATGGGACCGGTTTCGACCTTAGTCCAGGTCATCATCAGCCGTAAAAACATGTACAATGTTTATGAAAATTGGATAACAGTCAAATAGGTTAGTATCATACTCTGTTAGGAACAAAGTCACGACACCACACTCTGTCAGGCACAAAGTCACAAAACACTATCAAATAATATACGAAGATAAATAACTTGAAGTCGCAGACTAAGAGATTTGTAGTAGCAAACCGCCAGCTCCTGGTGATCAGCGCGGCACATTCAAGGTCACACGCTGCGGTCTCGAATGCCAAAGTAGAGTGGAGAATGTTTTGAAGGTCCAAAACATTCTCCACTCTACTTTGGCATTCGAGACCGCAGCGTGTGACCTTGAATGTGCCGCGCTGATCACCAGGAGCTGGCGGTTTGCTACTACAAATCTCTTAGTCTGCGACTTCAAGTTATTTATCTTCGTATATTATTTGATAGTGTTTTGTGAAATTGTGCCTGACAGAGTGTGGAGTCGTGACTTTGTTCCTAACAGAGTATGATACTAACCTATTTGACTGTTATCCAATTTTCATAAACATTGTACATGTTTTTACGGCTGATGATGACCTGGACTAAGGTCGAAACCGGTCCCATTTAAATAAGAATGTAAATACTACATTTCTTTCTTTTAAGTATTGAATAGGTTGAACCTCCTTTTCAATTATTTAATTTTTAACATATTTTAGACAGTCTAAAAAGATGTTTTACTATAAGCCTACATGCAATAAATTCTATTTACTTAAGGTAATGTATTAACGAGATCTCAGTTTTTCAGTTAAATTGAGTATAGTTAACGTATTTCTTAAATGGACCACCGGGCGAGTTGACAGTGCGGTTGGGGGAGTGCGGCTGTGAGCTTGCATCCGGGAGATAGTGGGTTCGAATCCCACTTTCGGCAGCCCTGAGGATGGTTTCCCGGGTTTCCCATTTTCACACCAGGCAAATGCTGGGGCTGTACCTTAATCAAGGCCACGGCCGCTTCCTTCCAAGTCCTAGGCCTTTCCTATCCCATCGTCAAAATAAGACCTATTTGTGACGGCGCGACGTAAAGCCACTAGCAAAAAAGATCTCAAATGGACCACCACATGCTATCGGCTTTAAGAAGAGCTCAACTTAACTAGATATAGGAAAGCCAATCCGTCAGTTTGACGACATCTTCACGTATTATATGCCTAGGATAACAATTAACTAAACATATCGAATATATAGATGGCTGGTCATCAAACTATTCACGTATTTATATAATGTTCACTTGGGAATTCTTACTATCAGTGTGGATTTGTGCTTCTAGCATTGTGGGGGGTTGTGTTCGTAGGTTAGCAAATATATAATGCAAATGCATGTGAACTAGAAAACTGTGGCTTTCAAAAATTGCTCGAACAGCATTAAACGTACGTCAAAACCACTCCCTAACTATAAAAATTGAGAGTTGAGTTCTTGAGAAACATCCTGTAGCGGTATCTTATTTCTGCGAATTTGAAAAAATAGAATAGTATAAAGTATAACGAATCTAGTAAAAAAAAACTGTATATGGTACATTTCTGCCACATCTCACATAATATCATACAGAGGTAGTTTCGATTTGTTGTTCATGCAATGCACGTCAATTAAGTTCTTGTGTAATAGTTTACGCAGCAGAGTGGCTACGCCTTTGTAAGGTCCAATCATTGTGCATAAACCGCCTGTTGTTATACCCACAAAACATGTTCAGTATATCATATTTTATGTTGCACTTTGCAAGAGCTGCCAGTACAGTACTGAAAATACCTTCTCCTAACATATTTTCTAATTCAACAATATCGAAAAAATAATTGCATGTAACTCCCTCAAAGGATAAACGTACATGTACTATTAAACATGTTTTATTGGAAATCGTCGTACTGCTATCATGAAACTAAAATTTGTACTCGATTCAATAATGAACTGAACAAGATTGTTTCATTTTCTTCTTCGGCATGAGTGGTCAGAATGAAGCTTGTTGCCGACTGATACACCAATCAAATTTTGAAGTTCGATTACTGCGTTATATGATTTGAATGATAACTTCTGTTTACCTGATATATATTGTCGCAGCGGGAGAAATACCGCATATCTGACAATGCACTTTATGTTCATTATTTCTCTTAAGACAGGTCACGCCTCCCAGTCACGTATGGGTATGCAGTCCTTCAGAACAATTTTCATTGTGTTAATTTTCTAATGCTAATATGTAAATGAAAATGAACCTTAAATACGTTACACTGTAGAAGTGCTTAAATACGTAATGCGAACACATTCCTACAGTGCTGTGCGGAAAGGTAAATTTTCATTTACAAATATGCATAGAAAAATTAACACAACTAGAATTGTTCTGATGGACTGTATATCGATAAATGGCTAGGAGTCTTAAGGAAAATAATCGATAGGAAGTGCATTGTCAGATACGCGGTATTGCTCGATCAGCGACGATATACAGTTCTGAACAACGAAACAGTTGTGTTTACTTTCCCGTGATGTTGCTTTCCCCACAACCTTTCCCTTTCATTCACAGACTTTTCTATGATTTTTTCTTTACTGCGTATGGTTTCTATACATTTCGTAAGCGATTTGCACTTCGCATGATTAACAACATTATTTTTAGAATTACTGTATATTTGCAACACCAATTAAAAAGGCATTATCAATACCCGCACGTTTCATAATTTCCACCTTAAGTTTATGCACTTCCAAACATAGTATGCATATTATAATTTACAGCCAGCCACAGCTTTTTCTTTTGTCAGTTTGAAAGCGTGGTAAATCAACACAGATTCTCAGTGTAATTTCATCTTTACTGTTACGCTCTTTCCCACCAGGATACTTCTCACAGTTTTCGGTCTCTTCGTTAGCAGCGATATTATCGTTTTGTTTCTTAGATTCGGCGTGTGCTTTAACTCTTTTAATGGCACTGTTCAATCAATCAATCAATCAATCAATCAATCAATCAATCAATCAATCAATCAATCAATCAATCAATCAATCAATCAATCAATCAATCAATCAATCAATCAATCAATCAATCAATCAATCAATCAATCGATCAATCGATCAATCAATCAATCAATCAATCACTACTGATCTGCATTTAGGGCAGTCGCCCAGGTGGCAGATTCCCATAATTTTCGCTAGCATAATTCATAGCTCCAATTAAAAGAAATGACGATATGTATCCATATTCAAATGTCGAATGTAGAACTAGAAATTACAATGATATTCTTATTCCCAACTTTCTAATATGACAATACAAATTCCTCGGGAATTATTCTGTATCAAAGCCCCTTACTTATTGTCCTTCCATCAGTAAAGAGCAACGATTCCTCTTCAGGGCAATGTGTATTTTTAGTCATAAGTCATTTTACCTGTGCTTCTAAAATGTATGTGATGGTTGTTCTGTTTCCTACAGAGGTGTGCAATTGAGTAAACTAGGATTGGGAAAGTATTTCAGAGGATAGTAACGTGGTATCAACAGAATATTTGTTAAGGGGAAATTTAGGGGGAGTGAGGGTACGAACTACCCACGAAACCCGCCGACAACATTAAGATTCGAACAACAACTCTTCTGTCTGAGCCATAGAAATATGCCTATTGTATGCTGCAGATGATTCAGTGTAAGCAACCGTAATTTATTAATACTCGCAGAACTTGGACTTTAGTAATGCCATTTTCAACGTGACTTATTCACAGCCAATATTAAACTACACGCCACAATTATCAGTATCTTTTTCGTGATGACCAGCTATTGTAAGTGATATCACCTACCTTTTTACGGTTGCCGGTACCCCTATCACAATTATTAGCTACTTAAGAAAACCCATTAAGAACCTTGGTTTTCTGAGACCACTGCTGCCCACGAAGATATATATATCGGAGTACCATGTGGTCAGCGTAATGGCATATTAAGCTGTATTTCTTGAGTTTTGTGACCAGTTCTACTGCTTCTCGTATCAGACAGTCGTAAATTGATCTCGCGGGGATAATGAACATCGTTGCAGTCCTCAGTCCAGTATTAAATATCCTTGGGCTGGTTGAGAATGGAACCTAAGACCTCAGAGCTGGCAATTAGCTACTTAGTTGTTGTTTGTCAGTTGCCTTGTCACTGTTATTAATGATCGAATCACGACTCTCATCTACCTAGTTACGAATATCGGCACCCTTGTCACAGTTTATCAACGTCCTTGTAACGAGCAGTCGTTATCCCTTCTGGAGTATTACCGTTTTTGACACGGTTATCAGTATCTTTCTCGTGAATATGAACGCCATTTCAATGTTCATTCACTGGTGTCGATGAGTTTTGCAAGGTTTGAACATGTCGTAACATTTCAGTATTATATTCTGACTTTACAAAACGCCAGCAGTCAACATCTGCTGCTCCAGACACATCAAGTTGGCAGATATCCATCCCACGTGGTGATAAATCGATTTCCTTTATAAAGAACCAGCTTCCGATAGAGCCAGTTTAAGAGAGAAAATGCTAAGCTGGCAACATAGCGAGGACGGCGAAATTTCCTCATCATCCCCTCAAGAACCCACTGACCTCAAACGGGGCGTCGCCTTCATAAAAGACGTCGCTCTTTAGTCTACAAATATCGGCCATTCTCAGCTCACCCCATTCCTATGCTGCAGTTAGGAACATACCGTGGCTACAAGAGTTGATATTCCTTCTTCCTTGGAATAATTCCTGAAAATATGCCACACGTATTTTATAAATAAGTTATTATTTATTATTTATTTACTGTTTCCTTGAATATTTTGCTAATATATTTGGGGTAATATTTCAGAAAAATTATCGCGATTTATTTTTGGTAAGTGGAATGTGTTTCGAATCCCAATTAAGGTTGATGTGATAATCATAAGAATATTTTCTTTATGGTTTCACAATATGCGTAACATCGTAATTTCTAATTCCCGAAGCACTCATTTTGACTAATCGTTTTGTGTTATATCATATTAAATGAGATAAACTTTTTGTCAAACTCCACGTCTTACAACGAACTTCTTTAGCTTCCTCAGAGGAAACACGAACATCCCAAAGATGAAGAATAGTTTCAATTAAAGGTCACTACACACGATAAAACAGTTCGGGCTTCTTGGATAAATGATCAGCGTTGAGCTCTTCGGATTCGATTTGATTCCCAACCGGCAATTTTAGTCGCGTCTGGTTAATTCATCTGATTTGGAGAATGGGTGAGTTTTTTTATCCCAGTACATACCTCTCCATATACAGGTAACACACCACACTAACAACTACCATATAAACATGTGATAGTGAATACATTCCTCCACATAGGGTTGGCGTCAGGAAGGGTATCAAGCCGTATACCAAGGCCTATTCCATATGTGCGACACAGCTCACATCCACAACCCCACAAATGTGTTGAAAAATTAGCGGAGGAGGAAGAAGGGGATATACAAAGAATCAGATTGTGATACTGTACTGCACGAAGGACTGATATTCCCTCGGTAACAGACGGAAATAATTTTGAAGAAAATTGAAGAAGAACATCAGACTAATTAAAAACCGACGAATGAATCAATGAAAGAAGGAAGGAAGGAGTGAAGGAGTGAAGAATATAAAATACTGTATATAAAAATAAAAGCTGTGCAAGGATATACACAATCTGACTTTCAAAAATATAAATAAATAAATAAATAATATTTAATAAATAACATAAATAAATAAACAAATGAATAATGAATGAACTTGGGAGGGAAGAAAATCAAATGAAGACGGTGCGTTTCTAGAAATAAGGTCCCAAATCCCTAATCAATATTATTTAACCATACTCGTCAAACATATTGTTTCATGTAAGGGGTTGGGTCATCCTGGTCGACAGCTCCCTTTATCTTAAAGTGTTGTGGTGTTTGTGAGTAATCTATATATATAAAATAACTTGTCCTGACTGACTGACTGACTGACTGACTGACTGACTGACTGACTGACTGACTGACTGACTGACTGACTGACTGACTGACTGATTCATCATCGCAGAGCCAAAAATACTGGACATAATGAAATGAAATTTTGGGGATACATTCATATTAAGATGTAGGTGCTCGCTAAGAGAGGATTTTTGGATATTCCATCGATAAGGGGGTGAAAAGGGGGGTTACATTTTAAAATGATTGTACATATATCTAAAAACTTTAATAGTTTACAGATGTAAAAATTAGTATTTAAAATCGTCTTTAAAAATAAGGGAACACGTATTTTTTTGTTTTCAGAAAATCCCAATAGGAGGGGTGAAAAAGGGTGATAAAGGGGTTGAATGCCTTTAATCAGGATACCGGTACTTATATTTCAGAAACTAAACATATTACAGACCTGAAAATTTGTACTTTTGCTCTCTTCGAAAAATAAAGAAACACGCATTTTTTATTTTTGGAAAATCCAATTAATGGGAGGGTGAAAAGGGGGGTGAATTTTTAAAATGAGTGTATCTATATCTCAAAACTTTGAAAGTTTACAGATGTAAAAATTGGTATTTAGAATCTTCATTAAAAATAAAGAAACACGTATCTTTGTTTTCGGAAAATCCCATTAGGAGGGGTGAAAACGGGGGAAAAACGGGTTGAATGCCTTTCAACAGGATACTTATATCTCAGAAACATAAGATATTACAGACCTCAAAATTGGTGTTTGGGATCTCCTTTAAAAATAAAGAAACATGTATTTCTTTTTGTTTTTGGAAAATCCAATTAATGGGGGGGGTGAAAAGGGGGTAATTTTTTAAAATGCGTGTATATATATCTCAAAACTTTTAAAGATTATAGATGTAAAAATTGGTATTTAGAATCTCCCTCAGAAATAAAGATATACGTACTTTTTTCTTTCGGAAAGTCCTTATACTGTAATAAGGGTGGAAAAGGCTGAAAAATGGGTTGAATGCCTTTAATGAGGCTACTTTTATATCAGAACCTGAAGATATTACAGACCTGAAAATTGATATTTGGGATCTACTTTAAAAATGAAGAAACAGGTATTTTTTCGTTTTTGGAAAATCCAAATGTGGGTGGGGGGGTGAAAAGGGGGTGAATTTTTAAAATGAGTGTATCTACATCCTAAAACTTTAAAAGTTTACAGATGTAAAATTTGGTATTTAAAACCTCCTTTAAAAATAAAGAACCATGTATTTTTTGTTTTCGGGAAATCCCAATAGGGAGGGTGTAAAAGGGTGAATAATGGGTTGAATGCCATTATTTTAATCAAGCTACTGATATCTCAAAAATGAAGATGTTACAGACGTGAAATTTGATATTTGGATTCTGCTTTAAAGTAAAGAAGCACGTATTCTCGAAAAATCCAACGAAGGGGGGTGGGGGTGAAAGAATTGAAAAATTAATTGACTTACAGTAATTGTATGAGAATACTTACATCTAATAAAAACTAAAGTTGATACAGAAGTGAAAATTGGTATTTGGATCTTCTTTAGAAACAAAGAAAAACGCGTTTTTTGGGAAGGGGGGGGGGGGGGAGTCATCTTGGTCGGCGGGATTGAAAAGAAGTTGAATTCCTTTCATGAGTTCACACAAATCGAAAACTGAGGAAGTTAGAGTCGTCAACAATGCACGGAATATGTCATTCGTATCACCAGAAATCCCGCACACTTGGCTACGCGCGACGATGGTGCTGGTCACATTGTTAACAATGACAGTGGCAGCAGATGTAATTTACCGCCAAGTAGGGGTCTAGCAACTTGCTATGGGGTCCAGAACATCTATAATAATAATAATAATAATAATAATAATAATAATAATAATAATAATAATAATAATAATGTTCTGGACCGTCGTCAAATGTGCAGACCGCGCTGGAAACGGGTCCTGGACAGGTAATGACTAAGAATGCAGTCCAGCCGCGGGTTCAGTACCGCCAAGGCACCCAAGAGGACACCACGCCGGATCTCCTCAAGGATTTGATCCACATTAAAAATTATTATAGGAAAATATGGCAAAGATTTAGGGACCCAACTGACCGGGTGGAATACCTGGACCTAGCCCGGGAAGTACGAAATCGATTGCTGGAAAGAAAGATTGAAAAATGGGAGGAAACTTGCCGTAATCTATTAGAAAACGAGTCAGATCGCGAATTTTGGCGGATTCTCTCAGATAACCAGTCAGATCGCGAATTTCGGTGGATTATATATCTATATATATAAAAGCAAGTCGGGCTGGAGCGATGTATATATAAATATTTAAAAATGAAAAAAGACGTGAATTGATGAGGCACTTCCAGAAATCTCAGAAATTTGAAACTTGGTACGGGGGAAACTGATGACCCGAGGATCCCTAGAAAAATCGGAAATTCTCAAAATTCCCTGAAGGGGGCACGCTGGGGGGGCTCAAATTTTGGGCTCAGCATAAGAACACAGTCGTATAGTATATCCAAAACGATAACCTATAGGTTTCGTGGGCTTAAAAATTTTCGGGAATTTCCTCATTTTTATCCCCTATCCCCCCAAATCAAGATGGCGGCACAACCTGCCAGACGAGGTAGACAATTGAAATTTGGTGAAATTATAGCTTTTGGTCCCTAACCGACGGGAAAATTCCAAGATGTTCAAATTTTTCACTTTTTACCCCTAAAGATATCGAAATATGGAGGCAATTTTAATGACTGTGCAGACATTCCTTTTGAGCTATTTTTTGGCTAAACGGTAAGTCGTATCACAAAACGGATGGCACAATGTCGCTTCAATTCGGAGTGATCTACAACTTTGGTCCTGTGACATTTTGTCGTATCTCTCTCCCTTATACGTTAAATTTGGCCGTATTTCTGGATTGTTCGTAAATTTGGTGATTTTTACAAGTATATTTCATTGTTTGACACACTTATAAGAATGATAGGATCATCACGTTAGGTGCGCACATTGGCACGATTAAGGGACATATGTGTACCAAATTTCATGATTCTAGCTTATACATAAGTAGGCAAAATGTAATGTAAAATGTTAATAATGCACCCAAATTTCACCCTATTTAAATTTTGAACTCAATTTACCCCCTTAATATGGGACATACGAGGATATGGTTTAGCAACAAACATTTAGAGCAATAAATGACGCGTCTGATGGCGCAAACCGTTTCTTAATATCATAAACCGTTTAGGAGATATGAATCTCGAAGTGGAAGTCTGCACTTTTCAACGTGCTCATGCTTATCCGTCATCTATCTATATATATAAAAGCAAGTCGGGCTGGAGCGATGTATATATAAATATTTAAAAATGAAAAAAGACGTGAATTAATGAGGCACTTCCAGAAATCTCAGAAATTTGAAACTTGGTACGAGGGAAACTGATGACCCCAGGATCCCTAGAAAAAATGGAAATTCTCAAAATTCCCTGAAGGGGGCACGCTGGGGGGGCTCAAATTTTGGGCTCAGCATAAGAACACAGTCATATAGTATATCCAAAACGATAACCTATAGGTTTCGTGGGCTTAAAAATTTTCGGGAATTTCCTCATTTTTATCCCCTATCCCCCCAAATCAAGATGGCGGCACAACCTGCCAGACGAGGTAGACAATTGAAATTTGGTGAAATTATAGCTTTTGGTCCCTAACCGACGGGAAAATTCCAAGATGATCAAATTTTTCACTTTTTACCCCCAAAGATATCGAAATATGAAGACAATTTTAATGACTGTACAGACATTCCTTTTGAGCTATTTTTTGGCTAAACGGTAAGTCGTATCACAAAACGGATGGCACAATGTCGCTTCAATTCGGAGTGATCTACAACTTTGGTCCTGTGACATTTTGTCGTATCTCTCTCCCTTATACGTTAAATGTGGCCGTATTTCTGGATTGTTCGTAAATTTGGTGATTTTTACAAGTATATTTCATTGTTTGACACACTTATAAGAATGATAGGATCATCGCGTTAGGTGCGCACATTGGCACAATTAAGGGACATATGTGTACCAAATTTCATGATCTAGCTTATACATAAGTAGGCAAAACGTAATGTAAAATGTTAAAAATGCACCCAAATTTCACCCTATTCAAACTTTGAACACAATTTACCCCCTTAATATGGGAGATACGAGGATATGGTTTAGAGACAAACATGTAGAGCGATAAATGAGGCGTCTGATGGCGCAAACCGTTTCTTAATATCATAAACCGTTTAGGAGATATGAATCTCGAAGTGGAATGTAAAATGTAGCAAAGGCTTTTCAGTCTGTCAAACACATAGCAAATACAATGTAAATTAAAACACTAAAAGCATATCTGTAAAACACACACTAACATACAAAGAATGACATGTTTCGTTCTACAAGAACATCCTCAGATTCTATCAAATCACTTAAAATAAGCTTATATATGTACAGTATTGTTTACGTAGCGTAAACTTGTCAATGATAGAGAGATGAGTGATAACATGAAACAGTAATGACAAAAAATAAATTATATACAATTATAATATAGTGAAAAACTTACGTATTTATCTAGACTGCCGATGTTAAGTCTGTTGTCACCAAACACTATTTCAGGACTGTGGTAATGGAAAGTTTGTGGTGAGCCACGCTGTGCGTGGGGAGGGGAGGGCAGGACAGGGAGGGGCCTAGTAGATCGATGTGGATCTCTCCTATTGGATGATAAAAACGGGTAGACTAAAGAGTGGAGAGGGGGGGGGGAGAGATGCAGGGCGGAGCGGCTGGAGCGCTGTGGAACTTTCCATCAACATTGGAGGGGGGGGGGAGAGATGTTATTGACCTATTTCATGTTAATTGTACCTGTATGTAATATGGATGAATGTAATTATTATAATTTTTATTATTTATAATAGGTGAATGAAGTACGGAACGGTATTATTATTATTATTATTATTATTATTATTATGAAAAAAGCAATTCACCTTCCGTCAACATTGGAGAGGGGAGAGAGGTTATTGACCTTTTCCATGCGAATGTACCTTTATGTAATATGGATGAATGCAAATTAAAAATTTTTAGTTGAATAAAGTAAGGGACGTTATTATTATTATTATTATTATTATTATTATTATTATTATTATTATTATTATTATTATTATTATTACTATTATTATTTACGATAGAAGCAATTTAAGGAGTAGGTGTTGTCAGATATTATGCGAGTAGAGCAAATAGGGGGGAAAATTATTTAAATGTGTATTATTATTATTATTATTATTTACGATAGAAGCAAATTAAGGAGTAGGTGTTGTTAGATATTATGTGAGTAGAGCGAATAGGGGGGAATTATTTAAATGTGTATGCTCATTCAGGTTATTGGCATTAGTATTTTTTGCGACGTAAATTTCTATTGCTTCTTTTATATTCAAAGATTTACTTTTATTTTCGAAGTGTAAAATTTTTAGATCAGTGTTGATGTCTGTGAAATGGTGTGAACAGTCGTAGATGTGCTCCCCGAAGGCTGAATGCCGATTATATCTGATCGCGTTTTTGTGTTCTTTGTATCTTGTATGGAAATTACGTTTTGTTTGACCTATGTATGTGGCGTTGCAGTTAGGTTCTTGGCATTTGAGTTCATACACTCCTGACTTTGAGAAAGGGTCCTTTTTGTTTAAGTTGCACCTGCTGAAGTGTCTCTGTAGTGTGTTATTCGTTCGAAAAGCTACTTTTAAACCTTGTTTCTTGAAAATGTTAGCTACTTTGTATGTGTTATTGTTAACATAGTTGAGAACCACGTAGTTTTCTTTGTCGTGTGTGGTGCTTTCCCGGCGACTTTTCTTATGTTTATTTAAAAGTTTATCCACTGTGCCTGGAGGATGGTTGTTTTCTTTCGCTGTATCTTGTATGGAAATTACGTTTTGTTTGACCTATGTATGTGGCGTTGCAGTTAGGTTCTTGGCATTTGAGTTCATACACTCCTGACTTTGAGAAAGGGTCCTTTTTGTTTAAGTTGCACCTGCTGAAGTGTCTCTGTAGTGTGTTATTCGTTCGAAAAGCTACTTTTAAACCTTGTTTCTTGAAAATGTTAGCTACTTTGTATGTGTTATTGTTAACATAGTTGAGAACCACGTAGTTTTCTTTGTCGTGTGTGGTGCTTTCCCGGCGACTTTTCTTATGTTTATTTAAAAGTTTATCCACTGTGCCTGGAGGATGGTTGTTTTCTTTCTTTGTATCTTGTATGGAAATTACGTTTTGTTTGACCTATGTATGTGGCGTTGCAGTTAGGTTCTTGGCATTTGAGTTCATACACTCCTGACTTTGAGAAAGGGTCCTTTTTGTTTAAGTTGCACCTGCTGAAGTGTCTCTGTAGTGTGTTATTCGTTCGAAAAGCTACTTTTAAACCTTGTTTCTTGAAAATGTTAGCTACTTTGTATGTGTTATTGTTAACATAGTTGAGAACCACGTAGTTTTCTTTGTCGTGTGTGGTGCTTTCCCGGCGACTTTTCTTATGTTTATTTAAAAGTTTATCCACTGTGCCTGGAGGATGGTTGTTTTCTTTTAAATAAACATAAGAAAAGTCGCCGGGAAAGCACCACACACGACAAAGAAAACTACGTGGTTCTCAACTATGTTAACAATAACACATACAAAGTAGCTAACATTTTCAAGAAACAAGGTTTAAAAGTAGCTTTTCGAACGAATAACACACTACAGAGACACTTCAGCAGGTGCAACTTAAACAAAAAGGACCCTTTCTCAAAGTCAGGAGTGTATGAACTCAAATGCCAAGAACCTAACTGCAACGCCACATACATAGGTCAAACAAAACGTAATTTCCATACAAGATACAAAGAACACAAAAACGCGATCAGATATAATCGGCATTCAGCCTTCGGGGAGCACATCTACGACTGTTCACACCATTTCACAGACATCAACACTGATCTAAAAATTTTACACTTCGAAAATAAAAGTAAATCTTTGAATATAAAAGAAGCAATAGAAATTTACGTCGCAAAAAATACTAATGCCAATAACCTGAATGAGCATACACATTTAAATAATTCCCCCCTATTCGCTCTACTCACATAATATCTAACAACACCTACTCCTTAATTTGCTTCTATCGTAAATAATAATAATAATAATAATACACATTTAAATAATTTTCCCCCCTATTTGCTCTACTCGCATAATATCTGACAACACCTACTCCTTAAATTGCTTCTATCGTAAATAATAATAGTAATAATAATAATAATAATAATAATAATAATAATAATAATAATAATAATAATAACGTCCCTTACTTTATTCAACTAAAAATTTTTAATTTGCATTCATCCATATTACATAAAGGTACATTCGCATGGAAAAGGTCAATAACCTCTCTCCCCTCTCCAATGTTGACGGAAGGTGAATTGCTTTTTTCATAATAATAATAATAATAATAATAATAATAATACCGTTCCGTACTTCATTCACCTATTATAAATAATAAAAATTATAATAATTACATTCATCCATATTACATACAGGTACAATTAACATGAAATAGGTCAATAACATCTCTCCCCCCCCTCCAATGTTGATGGAAAGTTCCACAGCGCTCCAGCCGCTCCGCCCTGCATCTCTCCCCCCCCCCCCCCTCTCCACTCTTTAGTCTACCCGTTTTTATCATCCAATAGGAGAGATCCACATCGATCTACTAGGCCCCTCCCTGTCCTGCCCTCCCCTCCCCACGCACAGCGTGGCTCACCACAAACTTTCCATTACCACAGTCCTGAAATAGTGTTTGGTGACAACAGACTTAACATCGGCAGTCTAGATAAATACGTAAGTTTTTCACTATATTATAATTGTATATAATTTATTTTTTGTCATTACTGTTTCATGTTATCACTCATCTCTCTATCATTGACAAGTTTACGCTACGTAAACAATACTGTACATATATAAGCTTATTTTAAGTGATTTGATAGAATCTGAGGATGTTCTTGTAGAACGAAACATGTCATTCTTTGTATGTTAGTGTGTGTTTTACAGATATGCTTTTAGTGTTTTAATTTACATTGTATTTGCTATGTGTTTGACAGACTGAAAAGCCTTTGCTACATTTAACTAAGTCAACACTGGAAAACATGGCTTCATTTTTAACAAACAAATCTCGAAGTGGAAGTCTGCACTTTTCAACGTGCTCATGCTTATCCGTCATCTATCTATCTATATATATAAAAGCAAGTCGGGCTGGAGCGATGTATATATAAATATTTAAAAATGAAAAAAGACGTGAATTAATGAGGCACTTCCAGAAATCTCAGAAATTTGAAACTTGGTACGAGGGAAACTGATGACCCCAGGATCCCTAGAAAAATCGGAAATTCTCAAAATTCCCTGAAGGGGGCACGCTGGGGGGGCTCAAATTTTGGGCACAGCATAAGAACACAGTCGTATAGTATATCCAAAACGATAACCTATAGGTTTCGTGGGCTTAAAAATTTTCGGGAATTTCCTCATTTTTATCCCCTATCCCCCCAAATCAAGATGGCGGCACAACCTGCCAGACGAGGTAGACAATTGAAATTTGGTGAAATTATAGCTTTTGGTCCCTAACCGACGGGAAAATTCCAAGATGTTCAAATTTTTCACTTTTTACCCCCAAAGATATCGAAATATGAAGGCAATTTTAATAACTGTGCAGACATTCCTTTTGAGCTATTTTTTGGCTAAACGGTAAGTCGTATCACAAAACGGATGGCACAATGTCCCTTCAATTCGGAGTGATCTACAACTTTGGTCCTGTGACATTTTGTCGTATCTCTCTCCCTTATACGTTAAATTTGGCCGTATTTAGGATTGTTCGTAAATTTGGTGATTTTTACAAGTATATTTCATTGTTTGACACACTTATAAGAATGATAGGATCATCGCGTTAGGTGCGCACATTGGCACAATTAAGGGACATATGTGTACCAAATTTCATGATCTAGCTTATACATAAGTAGGCAAAACGTAATGTAAAATGTTAAAAATGCACCCAAATTTCACCCTATTCAAAATTTGAACTCAATTTACCCCCTTAATATGGGAGATACGAGGATATGGTTTAGAAACAAACATGTAGAGCGATAAATGAGGCGTCTGATGGCGCAAACCGTTTCTTAATATCATAAACCGTTTAGGAGATATGAATCTCGAAGTGGAAGTCTGCACTTTTCAACGTGCTCATGCTTATCCGTCATCTATATATATAAAAGCAAGTCGGGCTGGAGCGATGTATATATAAATATTTAAAAATGAAAAAAGACGTGAATTAATGAGGCACTTCCAGAAATCTCAGAAATTTGAAACTTGGTACGAGGGAAACTGATGACCCCAGGATTCCTAGAAAAAATGGAAATTCTCAAAATTCCCTGAAGGGGGCACGCTGGGGGGGCTCAAATTTTGGGCTCAGCATAAGAACACAGTCATATAGTATATCCAAAACGATAACCTATAGGTTTCGTGGGCTTAAAAATTTTCGGGAATTTCCTCATTTTTATCCCCTATCCCCCCAAATCAAGATGGCGGCACAACCTGCCAGACGAGGTAGACAATTGAAATTTGGTGAAATTATAGCTTTTGGTCCCTAACCGACGGGAAAATTCCAAGATGATCAAATTTTTCACTTTTTACCCCCAAAGATATCGAAATATGAAGGCAATTTTAATGACTGTACAGACATTCCTTTTGAGCTATTTTTTGGCTAAACGGTAAGTCGTATCACAAAACGGATGGCACAATGTCGCTTCAATTCGGAGTGATCTACAACTTTGGTCCTGTGACATTTTGTCGTATCTCTCTCCCTTATACGTTAAATGTGGCCGTATTTCTGGATTGTTCGTAAATTTGGTGATTTTTACAAGTATATTTCATTGTTTGACACACTTATAAGAATGATAGGATCATCGCGTTAGGTGCGCACATTGGCACAATTAAGGGACATATGTGTACCAAATTTCATGATCTAGCTTATACATAAGTAGGCAAAACGTAATGTAAAATGTTAAAAATGCACCCAAATTTCACCCTATTCAAACTTTGAACACAATTTACCCCCTTAATATGGGAGATACGAGGATATGGTTTAGAAACAAACATGTAGAGCGATAAATGAGGCGTCTGATGGCGCAAACCGTTTCTTAATATCATAAACCGTTTAGGAGATATGAATCTCGAAGTGGAAGTCTGCACTTTTCAACGTGCTCATGCTTATCCGTCATCTATATATATAAAAGCAAGTCGGGCTGGAGCGATGTATATATAAATATTTAAAAATGAAAAAAGACGTGAATTAATGAGGCACTTCCAGAAATCTCAGAAATTTGAAACTTGGTACGAGGGAAACTGATGACCCCAGGATCCCTAGAAAAATCGGAAATTCTCAAAATTCCCTGAAGGGGGCACGCTGGGGGGGCTCAAATTTTGGGCACAGCATAAGAACACAGTCGTATAGTATATCCAAAACGATAACCTATAGGTTTCGTGGGCTTAAAAATTTTCGGGAATTTCCTCATTTTTATCCCCTATCCCCCCAAATCAAGATGGCGGCACAACCTGCCAGACGAGGTAGACAATTGAAATTTGGTGAAATTATAGCTTTTGGTCCCTAACCGACGGGAAAATTCCAAGATGTTCAAATTTTTCACTTTTTACCCCCAAAGATATCGAAATATGAAGGCAATTTTAATGACTGTGCAGACATTCCTTTTGATCTATTTTTTGGCTAAACGGTAAGTCGTATCACAAAACGGATGGCACAATGTCCCTTCAATTCGGAGTGATCTACAACTTTGGTCCTGTGACATTTTGTCGTATCTCTCTCCCTTATACGTTAAATTTGGCCGTATTTAGGATTGTTCGTAAATTTGGTGATTTTTACAAGTATATTTCATTGTTTGACACACTTATAAGAATGATAGGATCATCGCGTTAGGTGCGCACATTGGCACAATTATGGGACATATGTGTACCAAATTTCATGATTCTAGCTTATACATAAGTAGGCAAAACGTAATGTAAAATGTTAAAAATGCACCCAAATTTCACCCTATTCAAATTTTGAACACAATTTACCCCCTTAATATGGGAGATACGAGGATATGGTTTAGAAACAAACATGTAGAGCGATAAATGAGGCGTCTGATAGCGCAAACCGTTTCTTAATATCATAAACCGTTTAGGAGATATGAATCTCGAAGTGGAAGTCTGCACTTTTCAACGTGCTCATGCTTATCCGTCATCTATATATATAAAAGCAAGTCGGGCTGGAGCGATGTATATATAAATATTTAAAAAGGAAAAAAGACGTGAATTAATGAGGCACTTCCAGAAATCTCAGAAATTTGAAACTTGGTACGAGGGAAACTGATGACCCCAGGATCCCTAGAAAAATCGGAAATTCTCAAAATTCCCTGAAGGGGGCACGCTGGGGGGGCTCAAATTTTGGGCTCAGCATAAGAACACAGTCATATAGTATATCCAAAACGATAACCTATAGGTTTCGTGGGCTTAAAAATTTTCGGGAATTTCCTCATTTTTATCCCCTATCCCCCCAAATCAAGATGGCGGCACAACCTGCCAGACGAGGTAGACAATTGAAATTTGGTGAAATTATAGCTTTTGGTCCCTAACCGACGGGAAAATTCCAAGATGATCAAATTTTTCACTTTTTACCCCCAAAGATATCGAAATATGAAGGCAATTTTAATGACTGTACAGACATTCCTTTTGAGCTATTTTTTGGCTAAACGGTAAGTCGTATCACAAAACGGATGGCACAATGTCGCTTCAATTCGGAGTGATCTACAACTTTGGTCCTGTGACATTTTGTCGTATCTCTCTCCCTTATACGTTAAATGTGGCCGTATTTCTGGATTGTTCGTAAATTTGGTGATTTTTACAAGTATATTTCATTGTTTGACACACTTATAAGAATGATAGGATCATCGCGTTAGGTGCGCACATTGGCACAATTAAGGGACATATGTGTACCAAATTTCATGATCTAGCTTATACATAAGTAGGCAAAACGTAATGTAAAATGTTAAAAATGCACCCAAATTTCACCCTATTCAAACTTTGAACACAATTTACCCCCTTAATATGGGAGATACGAGGATATGGTTTAGAAACAAACATGTAGAGCGATAAATGAGGCGTCTGATGGCGCAAACCGTTTCTTAATATCATAAACCGTTTAGGAGATATGAATCTCGAAGTGGAAGTCTGCACTTTTCAACGTGCTCATGCTTATCCGTCATCTATATATATAAAAGCAAGTCGGGCTGGAGCGATGTATATATAAATATTTAAAAATGAAAAAAGACGTGAATTAATGAGGCACTTCCAGAAATCTCAGAAATTTGAAACTTGGTACGAGGGAAACTGATGACCCCAGGATCCCTAGAAAAATCGGAAATTCTCAAAATTCCCTGAAGGGGGCACGCTGGGGGGGCTCAAATTTTGGGCACAGCATAAGAACACAGTCGTATAGTATATCCAAAACGATAACCTATAGGTTTCGTGGGCTTAAAAATTTTCGGGAATTTCCTCATTTTTATCCCCTATCCCCCCAAATCAAGATGGCGGCACAACCTGCCAGACGAGGTAGACAATTGAAATTTGGTGAAATTATAGCTTTTGGTCCCTAACCGACGGGAAAATTCCAAGATGTTCAAATTTTTCACTTTTTACCCCCAAAGATATCGAAATATGAAGGCAATTTTAATGACTGTGCAGACATTCCTTTTGATCTATTTTTTGGCTAAACGGTAAGTCGTATCACAAAACGGATGGCACAATGTCCCTTCAATTCGGAGTGATCTACAACTTTGGTCCTGTGACATTTTGTCGTATCTCTCTCCCTTATACGTTAAATTTGGCCGTATTTAGGATTGTTCGTAAATTTGGTGATTTTTACAAGTATATTTCATTGTTTGACACACTTATAAGAATGATAGGATCATCGCGTTAGGTGCGCACATTGGCACAATTATGGGACATATGTGTACCAAATTTCATGATTCTAGCTTATACATAAGTAGGCAAAACGTAATGTAAAATGTTAAAAATGCACCCAAATTTCACCCTATTCAAATTTTGAACACAATTTACCCCCTTAATATGGGAGATACGAGGATATGGTTTAGAAACAAACATGTAGAGCGATAAATGAGGCGTCTGATAGCGCAAACCGTTTCTTAATATCATAAACCGTTTAGGAGATATGAATCTCGAAGTGGAAGTCTGCACTTTTCAACGTGCTCATGCTTATCCGTCATCTATATATATAAAAGCAAGTCGGGCTGGAGCGATGTATATATAAATATTTAAAAAGGAAAAAAGACGTGAATTAATGAGGCACTTCCAGAAATCTCAGAAATTTGAAACTTGGTACGAGGGAAACTGATGACCCCAGGATCCCTAGAAAAATCGGAAATTCTCAAAATTCCCTGAAGGGGGCACGCTGGGGGGGCTCAAATTTTGGGCTCAGCATAAGAACACAGTCATATAGTATATCCAAAACGATAACCTATAGGTTTCGTGGGCTTAAAAATTTTCGGGAATTTCCTCATTTTTATCCCCTATCCCCCCAAATCAAGATGGCGGCACAACCTGCCAGACGAGGTAGACAATTGAAATTTGGTGAAATTATAGCTTTTGGTCCCTAACCGACGGGAAAATTCCAAGATGTTCAAATTTTTCACTTTTTACCCCCGAAGATATCGAAATATGAAGGCAATTTTAATGACTGTACAGAAATTCCTTTTGAGTTATTTTTTGGCTAAACGGTAAGTCGTATCACAAAACGGATGGCACAATGTCCCTTCAATTCGGAGTGATCTACAACTTTGGTCCTGTGACATTTTGTCGTATCTCTCTCCCTTATACGTTAAATTTGGCCGAATTTCTGGATTGTTCGTAAATTTGGTGATTTTTACAAGTATATTTCATTGTTTGACACACTTATAAGAATGATAGGATCATCGCGTTAGGTGCGCACATTGGCACAATTAAGGGACATATGTGTACCAAATTTCATGATTCTAGCTTATACATAAGTAGGCAAAACGTAATGTAAAATGTTAAAAATGCACCCAAATTTCACCCTATTCAAAATTTGAACTCAATTTACCCCCTTAATATGGGAGATACAAGGATATGGTTTAGAAACAAACATGTAGAGCGATAAATGAGGCGTCTGATGGCGCAAACCGTTTCTTAATATCATAAACCGTTTAGGAGATATGAATCTCGAAGTGGAAGTCTGCACTTTTCAACGTGCTCATGCTTATCCGTCATCTATATATATAAAAGCAAGTCGGGCTGGAGCGATGTATATATAAATATTTAAAAAGGAAAAAAGACGTGAATTAATGAGGCACTTCCAGAAATCTCAGAAATTTGAAACTTGGTACGAGGGAAACTGATGACCCCAGGATCCCTAGAAAAATCGGAAATTCTCAAAATTCCCTGAAGGGGGCACGCTGGGGGGGCTCAAATTTTGGGCTCAGCATAAGAACACAGTCATATAGTATATCCAAAACGATAACCTATAGGTTTCGTGGGCTTAAAAATTTTCGGGAATTTCCTCATTTTTATCCCCTATCCCCCCAAATCAAGATGGCGGCACAACCTGCCAGACGAGGTAGACAATTGAAATTTGGTGAAATTATAGCTTTTGGTCCCTAACCGACGGGAAAATTCCAAGATGTTCAAATTTTTCACTTTTTACCCCCAAAGATATCGAAATATGAAGGCAATTTTAATGACTGTACAGACATTCCTTTTGAGCTATTTTTTGGCTAAACGGTAAGTCGTATCACAAAACGGATGCACAATGTCGCTTCAATTCGGAGTGATCTACAACTTTGGTCCTGTGACATTTTGTCGTATCTCTCTCCCTTATACGTTGAATGTGGCCGTATTTCTGGATTGTTCGTAAATTTGGTGATTTTTACAAGTATATTTCATTGTTTGACACACTTATAAGAATGATAGGATCATCGCGTTAGGTGCGCACATTGGCACAATTAAGGGACATATGTGTACCAAATTTCATGATTCTAGCTTATACATAAGTAGGCAAAACGTAATGTAAAATGTTAAAAATGCACCCAAATTTCACCCTATTCAAACTTTGAACACAATTTACCCCCTTAATATGGGAGATACGAGGATATGTTATAGAAACAAGCATGTAGAGCGATAAATGAGGCGTCTGATGGCGCAAACCGTTTCTTAATATCATAAACCGTTTAGGAGATATGAATCTCGAAGTGGAAGTCTGCACTTTTCAACGTGCTCATGCTTATCCGTCATCTATCTATATATATAAAAGCAAGTCGGGCTGGAGCGATGTATATATAAATATTTAAAAATGAAAAAAGACGTGAATTAATGAGGCACTTCCAGAAATCTCAGAAATTTGAAACTTGGTACGAGGGAAACTGATGACCCCAGGATCCCTAGAAAAATCGGAAATTCTCAAAATTCCCTGAAGGGGGCACGCTGGGGGGGCTCAAATTTTGGGCACAGCATAAGAACACAGTCGTATAGTATATCCAAAACGATAACCTATAGGTTTCGTGGGCTTAAAAATTTTCGGGAATTTCCTCATTTTTATCCCCTATCCCCCCAAATCAAGATGGCGGCACAACCTGCCAGACGAGGTAGACAATTGAAATTTGGTGAAATTATAGCTTTTGGTCCCTAACCGACGGGAAAATTCCAAGATGTTCAAATTTTTCACTTTTTACCCCCAAAGATATCGAAATATGAAGGCAATTTTAATAACTGTGCAGACATTCCTTTTGAGCTATTTTTTGGCTAAACGGTAAGTCGTATCACAAAACGGATGGCACAATGTCCCTTCAATTCGGAGTGATCTACAACTTTGGTCCTGTGACATTTTGTCGTATCTCTCTCCCTTATACGTTAAATTTGGCCGTATTTCTGGATTGTTCGTAAATTTGGTGATTTTTACAAGTATATTTCATTGTTTGACACACTTATAAGAATGATAGGATCATCGCGTTAGGTGCGCACATTGGCACAATTAAGGGACATATGTGTACCAAATTTCATGATCTAGCTTATACATAAGTAGGCAAAACGTAATGTAAAATGTTAAAAATGCACCCAAATTTCACCCTATTCAAAATTTGAACTCAATTTACCCCCTTAATATGGGAGATACGAGGATATGGTTTAGAAACAAACATGTAGAGCGATAAATGAGGCGTCTGATGGCGCAAACCGTTTCTTAATATCATAAACCGTTTAGGAGATATGAATCTCGAAGTGGAAGTCTGCACTTTTCAACGTGCTCATGCTTATCCGTCATCTATATATATAAAAGCAAGTCGGGCTGGAGCGATGTATATATAAATATTTAAAAATGAAAAAAGACGTGAATTAATGAGGCACTTCCAGAAATCTCAGAAATTTGAAACTTGGTACGAGGGAAACTGATGACCCCAGGATCCCTAGAAAAAATGGAAATTCTCAAAATTCCCTGAAGGGGGCACGCTGGGGGGGCTCAAATTTTGGGCTCAGCATAAGAACACAGTCATATAGTATATCCAAAACGATAACCTATAGGTTTCGTGGGCTTAAAAATTTTCGGGAATTTCCTCATTTTTATCCCCTATCCCCCCAAATCAAGATGGCGGCACAACCTGCCAGACGAGGTAGACAATTGAAATTTGGTGAAATTATAGCTTTTGGTCCCTAACCGACGGGAAAATTCCAAGATGATCAAATTTTTCACTTTTTACCCCCAAAGATATCGAAATATGAAGGCAATTTTAATGACTGTACAGACATTCCTTTTGAGCTATTTTTTGGCTAAACGGTAAGTCGTATCACAAAACGGATGGCACAATGTCGCTTCAATTCGGAGTGATCTACAACTTTGGTCCTGTGACATTTTGTCGTATCTCTCTCCCTTATACGTTAAATGTGGCCGTATTTCTGGATTGTTCGTAAATTTGGTGATTTTTACAAGTATATTTCATTGTTTGACACACTTATAAGAATGATAGGATCATCGCGTTAGGTGCGCACATTGGCACAATTAAGGGACATATGTGTACCAAATTTCATGATCTAGCTTATACATAAGTAGGCAAAACGTAATGTAAAATGTTAAAAATGCACCCAAATTTCACCCTATTCAAACTTTGAACACAATTTACCCCCTTAATATGGGAGATACGAGGATATGGTTTAGAAACAAACATGTAGAGCGATAAATGAGGCGTCTGATGGCGCAAACCGTTTCTTAATATCATAAACCGTTTAGGAGATATGAATCTCGAAGTGGAAGTCTGCACTTTTCAACGTGCTCATGCTTATCCGTCATCTATATATATAAAAGCAAGTCGGGCTGGAGCGATGTATATATAAATATTTAAAAATGAAAAAAGACGTGAATTAATGAGGCACTTCCAGAAATCTCAGAAATTTGAAACTTGGTACGAGGGAAACTGATGACCCCAGGATCCCTAGAAAAATCGGAAATTCTCAAAATTCCCTGAAGGGGGCACGCTGGGGGGGCTCAAATTTTGGGCACAGCATAAGAACACAGTCGTATAGTATATCCAAAACGATAACCTATAGGTTTCGTGGGCTTAAAAATTTTCGGGAATTTCCTCATTTTTATCCCCTATCCCCCCAAATCAAGATGGCGGCACAACCTGCCAGACGAGGTAGACAATTGAAATTTGGTGAAATTATAGCTTTTGGTCCCTAACCGACGGGAAAATTCCAAGATGTTCAAATTTTTCACTTTTTACCCCCAAAGATATCGAAATATGAAGGCAATTTTAATGACTGTGCAGACATTCCTTTTGAGCTATTTTTTGGCTAAACGGTAAGTCGTATCACAAAACGGATGGCACAATGTCCCTTCAATTCGGAGTGATCTACAACTTTGGTCCTGTGACATTTTGTCGTATCTCTCTCCCTTATACGTTAAATTTGGCCGTATTTAGGATTGTTCGTAAATTTGGTGATTTTTACAAGTATATTTCATTGTTTGACACACTTATAAGAATGATAGGATCATCGCGTTAGGTGCGCACATTGGCACAATTATGGGACATATGTGTACCAAATTTCATGATTCTAGCTTATACATAAGTAGGCAAAACGTAATGTAAAATGTTAAAAATGCACCCAAATTTCACCCTATTCAAATTTTGAACACAATTTACCCCCTTAATATGGGAGATACGAGGATATGGTTTAGAAACAAACATGTAGAGCGATAAATGAGGCGTCTGATAGCGCAAACCGTTTCTTAATATCATAAACCGTTTAGGAGATATGAATCTCGAAGTGGAAGTCTGCACTTTTCAACGTGCTCATGCTTATCCGTCATCTATATATATAAAAGCAAGTCGGGCTGGAGCGATGTATATATAAATATTTAAAAAGGAAAAAAGACGTGAATTAATGAGGCACTTCCAGAAATCTCAGAAATTTGAAACTTGGTACGAGGGAAACTGATGACCCCAGGATCCCTAGAAAAATCGGAAATTCTCAAAATTCCCTGAATGGGGCACGCTGGGGGGGCTCAAATTTTGGGCTCAGCATAAGAACACAGTCATATAGTATATCCAAAACGATAACCTATAGGTTTCGTGGGCTTAAAAATTTTCGGGAATTTCCTCATTTTTATCCCCTATCCCCCCAAATCAAGATGGCGGCACAACCTGCCAGACGAGGTAGACAATTGAAATTTGGTGAAATTATAGCTTTTGGTCCCTAACCGACGGGAAAATTCCAAGATGTTCAAATTTTTCACTTTTTACCCCCAAAGATATCGAAATATGAAGGCAATTTTAATGACTGTACAGAAATTCCTTTTGAGTTATTTTTTGGCTAAACGGTAAGTCGTATCACAAAACGGATGGCACAATGTCCCTTCAATTCGGAGTGATCTACAACTTTGGTCCTGTGACATTTTGTCGTATCTCTCTCCCTTATACGTTAAATTTGGCCGAATTTCTGGATTGTTCGTAAATTTGGTGATTTTTACAAGTATATTTCATTGTTTGACACACTTATAAGAATGATAGGATCATCGCGTTAGGTGCGCACATTGGCACAATTAAGGGACATATGTGTACCAAATTTCATGATTCTAGCTTATACATAAGTAGGCAAAACGTAATGTAAAATGTTAAAAATGCACCCAAATTTCACCCTATTCAAAATTTGAACTCAATTTACCCCCTTAATATGGGAGATACAAGGATATGGTTTAGAAACAAACATGTAGAGCGATAAATGAGGCGTCTGATGGCGCAAACCGTTTCTTAATATCATAAACCGTTTAGGAGATATGAATCTCGAAGTGGAAGTCTGCACTTTTCAACGTGCTCATGCTTATCCGTCATCTATATATATAAAAGCAAGTCGGGCTGGAGCGATGTATATATAAATATTTAAAAAGGAAAAAAGACGTGAATTAATGAGGCACTTCCAGAAATCTCAGAAATTTGAAACTTGGTACGAGGGAAACTGATGACCCCAGGATCCCTAGAAAAATCGGAAATTCTCAAAATTCCCTGAAGGGGGCACGCTGGGGGGGCTCAAATTTTGGGCTCAGCATAAGAACACAGTCATATAGTATATCCAAAACGATAACCTATAGGTTTCGTGGGCTTAAAAATTTTCGGGAATTTCCTCATTTTTATCCCCTATCCCCCCAAATCAAGATGGCGGCACAACCTGCCAGACGAGGTAGACAATTGAAATTTGGTGAAATTATAGCTTTTGGTCCCTAACCGACGGGAAAATTCCAAGATGTTCAAATTTTTCACTTTTTACCCCCAAAGATATCGAAATATGAAGGCAATTTTAATGACTGTACAGACATTCCTTTTGAGCTATTTTTTGGCTAAACGGTAAGTCGTATCACAAAACGGATGGCACAATGTCGCTTCAATTCGGAGTGATCTACAACTTTGGTCCTGTGACATTTTGTCGTATCTCTCTCCCTTATACGTTGAATGTGGCCGTATTTCTGGATTGTTCGTAAATTTGGTGATTTTTACAAGTATATTTCATTGTTTGACACACTTATAAGAATGATAGGATCATCGCGTTAGGTGCGCACATTGGCACAATTAAGGGACATATGTGTACCAAATTTCATGATTCTAGCTTATACATAAGTAGGCAAAACG
Organism: Anabrus simplex; assembly: GCF_040414725.1. Lineage (NCBI taxonomy): Eukaryota > Metazoa > Arthropoda > Insecta > Orthoptera > Tettigoniidae > Anabrus > Anabrus simplex. Next base: position 1,184,428,945 of record NC_090265.1, read on the forward strand.
TAATGTAAAATGTTAAAAATGCACCCAAATTTCACCCTATTCAAACTTTGAACACAATTTACCCCCTTAATATGGGAGATACGAGGATATGGTTTAGAAACAAGCATGTAGAGCGATAAATGAGGCGTCTGATGGCGCAAACCGTTTCTTAATATCATAAACCGTTTAGGAGATATGAATCTCGAAGTGGAAGTCTGCACTTTTCAACGTGCTCATGCTTATCCGTCATCTATATATATAAAAGCAAGTCGGGCTGGAGCGATGTATATATAAATATTTAAAAATGAAAAAAGACGTGAATTAATGAGGCACTTCCAGAAATCTCAGAAATTTGAAACTTGGTACGGGGGAAACTGATGACCCCAGGATCCCTAGAAAAATCGGAAATTCTCAAAATTCCCTGAAGGGGGCACGCTGGGGGGGCTCAAATTTTGGGCTCAGCATAAGAACACAGTCGTATAGTATATCCAAAACGATAACCTATAGGTTTCGTGGGCTTAAAAATTTTCGGGAATTTCCTCATTTTTATCCCCTATCCCCCCAAATCAAGATGGCGGCACAACCTGCCAGACGAGGTAGACAATTGAAATTTGGTGAAATTATAGCTTTTGGTCCCTAACCGACGGGAAAATTCCAAGATGTTCAAATTTTTCACTTTTTACCCCTAAAGATATCGAAATATGGAGGCAATTTTAATGACTGTGCAGACATTCCTTTTGAGCTATTTTTTGGCTAAACGGTAAGTCGTATCACAAAACGGATGGCACAATGTCCCTTCAATTCGGAGTGATCTACAACTTTGGTCCTGTGACATTTTGTCGTATCTCTCTCCCTTATACGTTAAATTTGGCCGTATTTCTGGATTGTTCGTAAATTTGGTGATTTTTACAAGTATATTTCATTGTTTGACACACTTATAAGAATGATAGGATCATCACGTTAGGTGCGCACATTGGCACGATTAAGGGACATATGTGTACCAAATTTCATGATTCTAGCTTATACATAAGTAGGCAAAATGTAATGTAAAATGTTAATAATGCACCCAAATTTCACCCTATTTAAAATTTGAACTCAATTTACCCCCTTAATATGGGACATACGAGGATATGGTTTAGCAACAAACATTTAGAGCAATAAATGAGGCGTCTGATGGCGCAAACCGTTTCTTAATATCATAAACCGTTTAGGAGATATGAATCTCGAAGTGGAAGTCTGCACTTTTCAACGTGCTCATGCTTATCCGTTATCTATATATATATATATATAAAAGCAAGTCGGGCTGGAGCGATGTATATATAAATATTTAAAAATGAAAAAAGACGTGAATTGATGAGGCACTTCCAGAAATCTCAGAAATTTGAAACTTGGTACGGGGGAAACTGATGACCCCAGGATCCCTAGAAAAATCGGAAATTCTCAAAATTCCCTGAAGGGGGCACGCTGGGGGGGCTCAAATTTTGGGCTCAGCATAAGAACACAGTCGTATAGTATATCCAAAACGATAACCTATAGGTTTCGTGGGCTTAAAAATTTTCGGGAATTTCCTCATTTTTATCCCCTATCCCCCCAAATCAAGATGGCGGCACAACCTGCCAGACGAGGTAGACAATTGAAATTTGGTGAAATTATAGCTTTTGGTCCCTAACCGACGGGAAAATTCCAAGATGTTCAAATTTTTCACTTTTTACCCCTAAAGATATCGAAATATGGAGGCAATTTTAATGACTGTGCAGACATTCCTTTTGAGCTATTTTTTGGCTAAACGGTAAGTCGTATCACAAAACGGATGGCACAATGTCCCTTCAATTCGGAGTGATCTACAACTTTGGTCCTGTGACATTTTGTCGTATCTCTCTCCCTTATACGTTAAATTTGGCCGTATTTCTGGATTGTTCGTAAATTTGGTGATTTTTACAAGTATATTTCATTGTTTGACACACTTATAAGAATGATAGGATCATCACGTTAGGTGCGCACATAGGCACGATTAAGGGACATATGTGTACCAAATTTCATGATTCTAGCTTATACATAAGTAGGCAAAATGTAATGTAAAATGTTAATAATGCACCCAAATTTCACCCTATTTAAATTTTGAACTCAATTTACCCCCTTAATATGGGACATACGAGGATATGGTTTAGCAACAAACATTTAGAGCAATAAATGAGGCGTCTGATGGCGCAAACCGTTTCTTAATATCATAAACCGTTTAGGAGATATGAATCTCGAAGTGGAAGTCTGCACTTTTCAACGTGCTCATGCTTATCCGTCATCTATATATATAAAAGCAAGTCGGGCTGGAGCGATGTATATATAAATATTTAAAAATGAAAAAAGACGTGAATTGATGAGGCACTTCCAGAAATCTCAGAAATTTGAAACTTGGTACGGGGGAAACTGATGACCCGAGGATCCCTAGAAAAATCGGAAATTCTCAAAATTCCCTGAAGGGGGCACGCTGGGGGGGCTCAAATTTTGGGCTCAGCATAAGAACACAGTCGTATAGTATATCCAAAACGATAACCTATAGGTTTCGTGGGCTTAAAAATTTTCGGGAATTTCCTCATTTTTATCCCCTATCCCCCCAAATCAAGATGGCGGCACAACCTGCCAGACGAGGTAGACAATTGAAATTTGGTGAAATTATAGCTTTTGGTCCCTAACCGACGGGAAAATTCCAAGATGTTCAAATTTTTCACTTTTTACCCCTAAAGATATCGAAATATGGAGGCAATTTTAATGACTGTGCAGACATTCCTTTTGAGCTATTTTTTGGCTAAACGGTAAGTCGTATCACAAAACGGATGGCACAATGTCGCTTCAATTCGGAGTGATCTACAACTTTGGTCCTGTGACATTTTGTCGTATCTCTCTCCCTTATACGTTAAATTTGGCCGTATTTCTGGATTGTTCGTAAATTTGGTGATTTTTACAAGTATATTTCATTGTTTGACACACTTATAAGAATGATAGGATCATCACGTTAGGTGCGCACATTGGCACGATTAAGGGACATATGTGTACCAAATTTCATGATTCTAGCTTATACATAAGTAGGCAAAATGTAATGTAAAATGTTAATAATGCACCCAAATTTCACCCTATTTAAATTTTGAACTCAATTTACCCCCTTAATATGGGACATACGAGGATATGGTTTAGCAACAAACATTTAGAGCAATAAATGACGCGTCTGATGGCGCAAACCGTTTCTTAATATCATAAACCGTTTAGGAGATATGAATCTCGAAGTGGAAGTCTGCACTTTTCAACGTGCTCATGCTTATCCGTCATCTATATATATAAAAGCAAGTCGGGCTGGAGCGATGTATATATAAATATTTAAAAATGAAAAAAGACGTGAATTAATGAGGCACTTCCAGAAATCTCAGAGATTTGAAACTTGGTACGGGGGAAACTGATGACCCCAGGATCCCTAGAAAAATCGGAAATTCTCAAAATTCCCTGAAGGGGGCACGCTGGGGGGGCTCAAATTTTGGGCTCAGCATAAGAACACAGTCGTATAGTATATCCAAAACGATAACCTATAGGTTTCGTGGGCTTAAAAATTTTCGGGAATTTCCTCATTTTTATCCCCTATCCCCCCAAATCAAGATGGCGGCACAACCTGCCAGACGAGGTAGACAATTGAAATTTGGTGAAATTATAGCTTTTGGTCCCTAACCGACGGGAAAATTCCAAGATGTTCAAATTTTTCACTTTTTACCCCTAAAGATATCGAAATATGGAGGCAATTTTAATGACTGTGCAGACATTCCTTTTGAGCTATTTTTTGGCTAAACGGTAAGTCGTATCACAAAACGGATGGCACAATGTCCCTTCAATTCGGAGTGATCTACAACTTTGGTCCTGTGACATTTTGTCGTATCTCTCTCCCTTATACGTTAAATTTGGCCGTATTTCTGGATTGTTCGTAAATTTGGTGATTTTTACAAGTATATTTCATTGTTTGACACACTTATAAGAATGATAGGATCATCACGTTAGGTGCGCACATTGGCACGATTAAGGGACATATGTGTACCAAATTTCATGATTCTAGCTTATACATAAGTAGGCAAAATGTAATGTAAAATGTTAATAATGCACCCAAATTTCACCCTATTTAAAATTTGAACTCAATTTACCCCCTTAATATGGGACATACGAGGATATGGTTTAGCAACAAACATTTAGAGCAATAAATGAGGCGTCTGATGGCGCAAACCGTTTCTTAATATCATAAACCGTTTAGGAGATATGAATCTCGAAGTGGAAGTCTGCACTTTTCAACGTGCTCATGCTTATCCGTTATCTATATATATATAAAAGCAAGTCGGGCTGGAGCGATGTATATATAAATATTTAAAAATGAAAAAAGACGTGAATTAATGAGGCACTTCCAGAAATCTCAGAGATTTGAAACTTGGTACGGGGGAAACTGATGACCCCAGGATCCCTAGAAAAATCGGAAATTCTCAAAATTCCCTGAAGGGGGCACGCTGGGGGGGCTCAAATTTTGGGCTCAGCATAAGAACACAGTCGTATAGTATATCCAAAACGATAACCTATAGGTTTCGTGGGCTTAAAAATTTTCGGGAATTTCCTCATTTTTATCCCCTATCCCCCCAAATCAAGATGGCGGCACAACCTGCCAGACGAGGTAGACAATTGAAATTTGGTGAAATTATAGCTTTTGGTCCCTAACCGACGGGAAAATTCCAAGATGTTCAAATTTTTCACTTTTTACCCCTAAAGATATCGAAATATGGAGGCAATTTTTTTGACTGTGCAGACATTCCTTTTGAGCTATTTTTTGGCTAAACGGTAAGTCGTATCACAAAACGGATGGCACAATGTCGCTTCAATTCGGAGTGATCTAAAACTTTGGTCCTGTGACATTTTGTCGTATCTCTCTCCCTTATACGTTAAATTTGGCCGTATTTCTGGATTGTTCGTAAATTTGGTGATTTTTACAAGTATATTTCATTGTTTGACACACTTATAAGAATGATAGGATCATCACGTTAGGTGCGCACATTGGCACGATTAAGGGACATATGTGTACCAAATTTCATGATTCTAGCTTATACATAAGTAGGCAAAATGTAATGTAAAATGTTAATAATGCACCCAAATTTCACCCTATTCAAAATTTGAACTCAATTTACCCCCTTAATATGGGACATACGAGGATATGGTTTAGCAACAAACATTTAGAGCAATAAATGAGGCGTCTGATGGCGCAAACCGTTTCTTAATATCATAAACCGTTTAGGAGATATGAATCTCGAAGTGGAAGTCTGCACTTTTCAACGTGCTCATGCTTATCCGTTATCTATATATATAAAAGCAAGTCGGGCTGGAGCGATGTATATATAAATATTTAAAAATGAAAAAAGACGTGAATTAATGAGGCACTTCCAGAAATCTCAGAAATTTGAAACTTGGTACGGGGGAAACTGATGACCCGAGGATCCCTAGAAAAATCGGAAATTCTCAAAATTCCCTGAAGGGGGCACGCTGGGGGGGCTCAAATTTTGGGCTCAGCATAAGAACACAGTCGTATAGTATATCCAAAACGATAACCTATAGGTTTCGTGGGCTTAAAAATTTTCGGGAATTTCCTCATTTTTATCCCCTATCCCCCCAAATCAAGATGGCGGCACAACCTGCCAGACGAGGTAGACAATTGAAATTTGGTGAAATTATAGCTTTTGGTCCCTAACCGACGGGAAAATTCCAAGATGTTCAAATTTTTCACTTTTTACCCCCAAAGATATCGAAATATGAAGGCAATTTTAATGACTGTACAGAAATTCCTTTTGAGTTATTTTTTGGCTAAACGGTAAGTCGTATCACAAAACGGATGGCACAATGTCGCTTCAATTCGGAGTGATCTACAACTTTGGTCCTGTGACATTTTGTCGTATCTCTCTCCCTTATACGTTAAATTTGGCCGAATTTCTGGATTGTTCGTAAATTTGGTGATTTTTACAAGTATATTTCATTGTTTGACACACTTATAAGAATGATAGGATCATCGCGTTAGGTGCGCACATTGGCACAATTAAGGGACATATGTGTACCAAATTTCATGATTCTAGCTTATACATAAGTAGGCAAAACGTAATGTAAAATGTTAAAAATGCACCCAAATTTCACCCTATTCAAAATTTGAACTCAATTTACCCCCTTAATATGGGAGATACAAGGATATGGTTTAGAAACAAACATGTAGAGCGATAAATGAGGCGTCTGATGGCGCAAACCGTTTCTTAATATCATAAACCGTTTAGGAGATATGAATCTCGAAGTGGAAGTCTGCACTTTTCAACGTGCTCATGCTTATCCGTCATCTATATATATAAAAGCAAGTCGGGCTGGAGCGATGTATATATAAATATTTAAAAAGGAAAAAAGACGTGAATTAATGAGGCACTTCCAGAAATCTCAGAAATTTGAAACTTGGTACGAGGGAAACTGATGACCCCAGGATCCCTAGAAAAATCGGAAATTCTCAAAATTCCCTGAAGGGGGCACGCTGGGGGGGCTCAAATTTTGGGCTCAGCATAAGAACACAGTCATATAGTATATCCAAAACGATAACCTATAGGTTTCGTGGGCTTAAAAATTTTCGGGAATTTCCTCATTTTTATCCCCTATCCCCCCAAATCAAGATGGCGGCACAACCTGCCAGACGAGGTAGACAATTGAAATTTGGTGAAATTATAGCTTTTGGTCCCTAACCGACGGGAAAATTCCAAGATGTTCAAATTTTTCACTTTTTACCCCCAAAGATATCGAAATATGAAGGCAATTTTAATGACTGTACAGACATTCCTTTTGAGCTATTTTTTGGCTAAACGGTAAGTCGTATCACAAAACGGATGGCACAATGTCGCTTCAATTCGGAGTGATCTACAACTTTGGTCCTGTGACATTTTGTCGTATCTCTCTCCCTTATACGTTGAATGTGGCCGTATTTCTGGATTGTTCGTAAATTTGGTGATTTTTACAAGTATATTTCATTGTTTGACACACTTATAAGAATGATAGGATCATCGCGTTAGGTGCGCACATTGGCACAATTAAGGGACATATGTGTACCAAATTTCATGATTCTAGCTTATACATAAGTAGGCAAAACGTAATGTAAAATGTTAAAAATGCACCCAAATTTCACCCTATTTAAAATTTGAACTCAATTTACCCCCTTAATATGGGACATACGAGGATATGGTTTAGCAACAAACATTTAGAGCAATAAATGAGGCGTCTGATGGCGCAAACCGTTTCTTAATATCATAAACCGTTTAGGAGATATGAATCTCGAAGTGGAAGTCTGCACTTTTCAACGTGCTCATGCTTATCCGTTATCTATATATATATATAAAAGCAAGTCGGGCTGGAGCGATGTATATATAAATATTTAAAAATGAAAAAAGACGTGAATTGATGAGGCACTTCCAGAAATCTCAGAAATTTGAAACTTGGTACGGGGGAAACTGATGACCCCAGGATCCCTAGAAAAATCGGAAATTCTCAAAATTCCCTGAAGGGGGCACGCTGGGGGGGCTCAAATTTTGGGCTCAGCATAAGAACACAGTCGTATAGTATATCCAAAACGATAACCTATAGGTTTCGTGGGCTTAAAAATTTTCGGGAATTTCCTCATTTTTATCCCCTATCCCCCCAAATCAAGATGGCGGCACAACCTGCCAGACGAGGTAGACAATTGAAATTTGGTGAAATTATAGCTTTTGGTCCCTAACCGACGGGAAAATTCCAAGATGTTCAAATTTTTCACTTTTTACCCCTAAAGATATCGAAATATGGAGGCAATTTTAATGACTGTGCAGACATTCCTTTTGAGCTATTTTTTGGCTAAACGGTAAGTCGTATCACAAAACGGATGGCACAATGTCCCTTCAATTCGGAGTGATCTACAACTTTGGTCCTGTGACATTTTGTCGTATCTCTCTCCCTTATACGTTAAATTTGGCCGTATTTCTGGATTGTTCGTAAATTTGGTGATTTTTACAAGTATATTTCATTGTTTGACACACTTATAAGAATGATAGGATCATCACGTTAGGTGCGCACATTGGCACGATTAAGGGACATATGTGTACCAAATTTCATGATTCTAGCTTATACATAAGTAGGCAAAATGTAATGTAAAATGTTAATAATGCACCCAAATTTCACCCTATTTAAATTTTGAACTCAATTTACCCCCTTAATATGGGACATACGAGGATATGGTTTAGCAACAAACATTTAGAGCAATAAATGACGCGTCTGATGGCGCAAACCGTTTCTTAATATCATAAACCGTTTAGGAGATATGAATCTCGAAGTGGAAGTCTGCACTTTTCAACGTGCTCATGCTTATCCGTCATCTATATATATAAAAGCAAGTCGGGCTGGAGCGATGTATATATAAATATTTAAAAATGAAAAAAGACGTGAATTAATGAGGCACTTCCAGAAATCTCAGAGATTTGAAACTTGGTACGGGGGAAACTGATGACCCCAGGATCCCTAGAAAAATCGGAAATTCTCAAAATTCCCTGAAGGGGGCACGCTGGGGGGGCTCAAATTTTGGGCTCAGCATAAGAACACAGTCGTATAGTATATCCAAAACGATAACCTATAGGTTTCGTGGGCTTAAAAATTTTCGGGAATTTCCTCATTTTTATCCCCTATCCCCCCAAATCAAGATGGCGGCACAACCTGCCAGACGAGGTAGACAATTGAAATTTGGTGAAATTATAGCTTTTGGTCCCTAACCGACGGGAAAATTCCAAGATGTTCAAATTTTTCACTTTTTACCCCTAAAGATATCGAAATATGGAGGCAATTTTAATGACTGTGCAGACATTCCTTTTGAGCTATTTTTTGGCTAAACGGTAAGTCGTATCACAAAACGGATGGCACAATGTCCCTTCAATTCGGAGTGATCTACAACTTTGGTCCTGTGACATTTTGTCGTATCTCTCTCCCTTATACGTTAAATTTGGCCGTATTTCTGGATTGTTCGTAAATTTGGTGATTTTTACAAGTATATTTCATTGTTTGACACACTTATAAGAATGATAGGATCATCACGTTAGGTGCGCACATTGGCACGATTAAGGGACATATGTGTACCAAATTTCATGATTCTAGCTTATACATAAGTAGGCAAAATGTAATGTAAAATGTTAATAATGCACCCAAATTTCACCCTATTTAAAATTTGAACTCAATTTACCCCCTTAATATGGGACATACGAGGATATGGTTTAGCAACAAACATTTAGAGCAATAAATGAGGCGTCTGATGGCGCAAACCGTTTCTTAATATCATAAACCGTTTAGGAGATATGAATCTCGAAGTGGAAGTCTGCACTTTTCAACGTGCTCATGCTTATCCGTTATCTATATATATATAAAAGCAAGTCGGGCTGGAGCGATGTATATATAAATATTTAAAAATGAAAAAAGACGTGAATTAATGAGGCACTTCCAGAAATCTCAGAAATTTGAAACTTGGTACGGGGGAAACTGATGACCCCAGGATCCCTAGAAAAATCGGAAATTCTCAAAATTCCCTGAAGGGGGCACGCTGGGGGGGGGCTCAAATTTTGGGCTCAGCATAAGAACACAGTCGTATAGTATATCCAAAACGATAACCTATAGGTTTCGTGGGCTTAAAAATTTTCGGGAATTTCCTCATTTTTATCCCCTATCCCCCCAAATCAAGATGGCGGCACAACCTGCCAGACGAGGTAGACAATTGAAATTTGGTGAAATTATAGCTTTTGGTCCCTAACCGACGGGAAAATTCCAAGATGTTCAAATTTTTCACTTTTTACCCCTAAAGATATCGAAATATGGAGGCAATTTTTTTGACTGTGCAGACATTCCTTTTGAGCTATTTTTTGGCTAAACGGTAAGTCGTATCACAAAACGGATGGCACAATGTCGCTTCAATTCGGAGTGATCTAAAACTTTGGTCCTGTGACATTTTGTCGTATCTCTCTCCCTTATACGTTAAATTTGGCCGTATTTCTGGATTGTTCGTAAATTTGGTGATTTTTACAAGTATATTTCATTGTTTGACACACTTATAAGAATGATAGGATCATCACGTTAGGTGCGCACATTGGCACGATTAAGGGACATATGTGTACCAAATTTCATGATTCTAGCTTATACATAAGTAGGCAAAATGTAATGTAAAATGTTAATAATGCACCCAAATTTCACCCTATTCAAAATTTGAACTCAATTTACCCCCTTAATATGGGACATACGAGGATATGGTTTAGCAACAAACATTTAGAGCAATAAATGAGGCGTCTGATGGCGCAAACCGTTTCTTAATATCATAAACCGTTTAGGAGATATGAATCTCGAAGTGGAAGTCTGCACTTTTCAACGTGCTCATGCTTATCCGTTATCTATATATATAAAAGCAAGTCGGGCTGGAGCGATGTATATATAAATATTTAAAAATGAAAAAAGACGTGAATTGATGAGGCACTTCCAGAAATCTCAGAAATTTGAAACTTGGTACGGGGGAAACTGATGACCCGAGGATCCCTAGAAAAATCGGAAATTCTCAAAATTCCCTGAAGGGGGCACGCTGGGGGGGCTCAAATTTTGGGCTCAGCATAAGAACACAGTCGTATAGTATATCCAAAACGATAACCTATAGGTTTCGTGGGCTTAAAAATTTTCGGGAATTTCCTCATTTTTATCCCCTATCCCCCCAAATCAAGATGGCGGCACAACCTGCCAGACGAGGTAGACAATTGAAATTTGGTGAAATTATAGCTTTTGGTCCCTAACCGACGGGAAAATTCCAAGATGTTCAAATTTTTCACTTTTTACCCCTAAAGATATCGAAATATGGAGGCAATTTTAATGACTGTGCAGACATTCCTTTTGAGCTATTTTTTGGCTAAACGGTAAGTCGTATCACAAAACGGATGGCACAATGTCGCTTCAATTCGGAGTGATCTACAACTTTGGTCCTGTGACATTTTGTCGTATCTCTCTCCCTTATACGTTAAATTTGGCCGTATTTCTGGATTGTTCGTAAATTTGGTGATTTTTACAAGTATATTTCATTGTTTGACACACTTATAAGAATGATAGGATCATCATGTTAGGTGCGCACATTGGCACGATTAAGGGACATATGTGTACCAAATTTCATGATTCTAGCTTATACATAAGTAGGCAAAATGTAATGTAAAATGTTAATAATGCACCCAAATTTCACCCTATTTAAATTTTGAACTCAATTTACCCCATTAATATGGGACATACGAGGATATGGTTTAGCAACAAACATTTAGAGCAGTAAATGACGCGTCTGATGGCGCAAACCGTTTCTTAATATCATAAACCGTTTAGGAGATATGAATCTCGAAGTGGAAGTCTGCACTTTTCAACGTGCTCATGCTTATCCGTCATCTATATATATAAAAGCAAGTCGGGCTGGAGCGATGTATATATAAATATTTAAAAATGAAAAAAGACGTGAATTAATGAGGCACTTCCAGAAATCTCAGAAATTTGAAACTTGGTACGGGGTAAACTGATGACCCCAGGATCCCTAGAAAAATCGGAAATTCTCAAAATTCCCTGAAGGGGGCACGCTGGGGGGGCTCAAATTTTGGGCTCAGCATAAGAACACAGTCGTATAGTATATCCAAAACGATAACCTATAGGTTTCGTGGGCTTAAAAATTTTCGGGAATTTCCTCATTTTTATCCCCTATCCCCCCAAATCAAGATGGCGGCACAACCTGCCAGACGAGGTAGACAATTGAAATTTGGTGAAATTATAGCTTTTGGTCCCTAACCGACGGGAAAATTCCAAGATGTTCAAATTTTTCACTTTTTACCCCTAAAGATATCGAAATATGGAGGCAATTTTAATGACTGTGCAGACATTCCTTTTGAGCTATTTTTTGGCTAAACGGTAAGTCGTATCACAAAACGGATGGCACAATGTCGCTTCAATTCGGAGTGATCTACAACTTTGGTCCTGTGACATTTTGTCGTATCTCTCTCCCTTATACGTTAAATTTGGCCGTATTTCTGGATTGTTCGTAAATTTGGTGATTTTTACAAGTATATTTCATTGTTTGACACACTTATAAGAATGATAGGATCATCACGTTAGGTGCGCACATTGGCACGATTAAGGGACATATGTGTACCAAATTTCATGATTCTAGCTTATACATAAGTAGGCAAAATGTAATGTAAAATGTTAATAATGCACCCAAATTTCACCCTATTTAAATTTTGAACTCAATTTACCCCCTTAATATGGGACATACGAGGATATGGTTTAGCAACAAACATTTAGAGCAATAAATGAGGCGTCTGATGGCGCAAACCGTTTCTTAATATCATAAACCGTTTAGGAGATATGAATCTCGAAGTGGAAGTCTGCACTTTTCAACGTGCTCATGCTTATCCGTCATCTATCTATATAAATAAAATTGTTTCTGTTTGTCTGTTTGTCTGTCTGTTTGTCTGTTCCACCATCACGTCGAAACGGCTGGATAGATCTCAACCAAACTTCATATTTAGAGTATACTGACCCCGGGGAAGGTTTCGATATGCATATCATTTTAAAATCTTTGAAAAGACGGGGGTTTTATAGGAAAAACGGATTTCCTCCATTTTCTCTTATACTATTATAGGCAAAATATCGAATTTGTCGTATAAGGACGAGACAAAGCTCAATTTAATCCTCTTGACGCAAAGAACAAAACTCGGTAAGCCCTACGGGCCCGAAAACCATGTTTTAAGGCCCTAAAACCAACCGTTACGGAGATATTGGCACCACACTACCCCTGCTCTAGGAATCGGATAAAGAAATGAACTGCCGTAACCATGGCAACGTCAGCTCCAGGATTCTAGAGCAGTGAGATTATGCATGTACGTTTGGGCATAGCTGTCAACCAAAATAGGTACAAATAAGACTTAATATCTGGGAAAAAAATATACTGTTGTGTAAGGCACTCATAGGACTCCTTTGGGCGGGGATGGAAAGGGGGTGAAGAACGAGTGTAAAAATCTATATAGCCTAAATAAAATTGTTTCTGTTTGTCTGTCTGTTTGTCTGTTCCACCATCACGTCGAAACGGCTGGATAGATCTCAACCAAACTTCATATTTAGGGTATACTCATCCCGGAGAAGGTTTTGATATGCATATCATTTTAAAATCCTTGAATAGACAGGGGGTTTATAGGAAAACCAGAATGGTTTTTCCACCATCACGTCGAAACGGCTGGATAGATCTCAACCAAACTTCATATTTAGAGGATACTCATCGCGGGGAAGTTTTCCATATGCATATCATTTTAAAATATTTGAATATATGGTGGGTTTATAGGAAAATCAGAATGGTTTTTCCACCATCACGTCGAAACGGCTGGATGGATCTCAACCAAACATTGTATTTAGAGTATACTAATCCCGGGGAAGGTTTAGATATGCATATCATTTTAAAATCCTTGAATAGACGGGGGGTTTATAGGAAAACCAGAGTGGTTTTCCCACCATCACGTCGAAACGGCTGGATAGATCTCAGCCAAACTTCATATTTAGAGTATACTCATCCCAGGAAAGGTTCCGATATGCATATAATTTTAAAATCTTTGAATAGACGGGGTGTTTATAGGAAAACCACAGTGGTTTTCCTCTATTTTCTCTTATACTATTGATTTTCTGTAAACTTCGTTTACCGTACGTGAAACGTCTCTTCATTATAAACAACTTTCGTTATGTTCATAATTTACCTTACTCTTCACATGACGGAGAAATTTACAATTTTCTGCTGGTATCATGCTCTGCATTTAGTGACCGACAGACCGACAACGAACCTACAGGTTACCATGGCAACGTCTCTGACTGCATGCCAGTAGGGAAGTAACGTATTGCCATTTTCCTCATCATGCTTTTAAATTCGTGGTTGTTCCTTGGGTAGATGGCAAGAGAGGCATCAATCGGCTCATCTGCGGGATATTGGCGGAATATCGTTGGAGGTTATAACCGCCCTCGAATAGATTAAGTAATAACACCATTAGTCATCTTCATATTTGTTTACCTAAGAATCACTGAACCTAAATTTCTCCTCTGTTAGCGCTTTATTATATCCATAACTCACGGCATTTATTTATTTGTCGTTATCCGACTGTCCTCATTTATAATCCATTTTCTATTAGTTTCAACATTCTTAACTGTATTATTTTCTTCCTTAATTACGCCGTATGTACGTGAATGCTAGAAACTACTGGATGCATTTCCACCAAGATTCGTATTTAGAATACACCTGTCCTTGATAGGTTTCAGGGCAAATATTGTTTCTAAATCCCTGAACTAACTGGGGGTTTATACGAAACCGAAACAGTGATTTTGCACTTCCAAAAAATATACACAACAAAAGTTTATGGAAGTCTACCTACCTTGGTAGAAATTAATGTCTAAACCTTTTTTTCTCATGTGCATCATTTCGATACGAGGATCAATAAGGGAGATATCATTAAAGGACCGTTTTTCTGTACAAGTCCCATCGGACTTAACTCACGAGCGGGTGCGTGTAAAGCGTATTCCTTACAACTTGAAAACTACTGAAGACATTCGAAACAAAATTTATATTTAGCATCCACCTGTCCAAAGGTAGGTTTTAAACGTAAATAACATTTCATGTTCCGGAATGGACTGGCGGTTTATAAGGAACCGAAATGGTGATTTTACTCTTCCACAATATATACAGAACAAGACCAACCTGACTGGAAATCGACCAAACCTGATGGAATTCCACCTCTAAACCTTTTTTTTTCATGTGCATTTTTTCGTCAGGAGGATTAATAAGGGAGATATCATGAATGGTCACTTTTGCAGGTTAAGTCCAGCGGACATAGCCCAAAAGGTGTTTTACATGGAGCAGATTCCTTATCTATATAAATCAAATCGTAACGACTGTGTACCTCTACACTGACTATTTTGGCGAAATTTTCGTACAGCTTTCCGTTTAAGGGGTAATAATAACAATCTCCATAATTTTTGATTTCCTGAAAGTCCTAATTTTTACCCGCCTCGCCCAAAATCCACATTGTGGCATAATCTGCCAGAAGAATAAGAAGATAATTGAAATTTGACAAAATTATACGTTTTAGCCTGTAACGAATGAAAAATCCTATATCATTAAATTTTTCATTTTTTATCCCCGAAGAATATCGAAATATGCAGGCAATTTTAATGATGGTGCAGACCTTCGGAAATTCCTATCACGTAACGGATTGCACAATCTCCGTTCAATTTGGAATGATCTACAACCTTGGTCTTATGACTTTATGCCGTATCTGTATCCCTTTTACGTTTGATTTTTCTCTATTAATCGATGTTAAGTCAATTTGGAATTTTCACATGCATTATTCATACTTTCAATTACTTATATGAAATACAGAATCATCAAACTCTTCACGAAAATTGGCCCACTCAGTAGCCATTTGTGAGCCAAATGCTACGTATGTAGCTGTCACATTATTATCCGAAAAGTAATGTAATGTGAGATGATCTTACAAAACCTTTACCCTGTTCCACGTTTCTAAATATGACCCAAGAATAGATGACATATCATTGGACCAGCCATTTAGGCCACTAAATCCGGCGTGTCTTATGGTATAATCCTTTGTCGATATGACGTACGTTTCGTAGCAATTAATCTGTAAATGAAGGTCTTCAATATTGTAAACACGCATATACTTTCGTATGTCGATCTATATATATTCACTGATGTCGATTTAGCGATCGAGAAAGGGTCGGTCTGCTATTGTAATCAGTACTCCCCACACCGACTTTGACTGGCAGTAGGAAAGGGTTCCTTCTCCAACTCCTGTGTAACTGTCATTAGTAAGGAAGGCCTACAATTGTAATGAATAGTTCCCTTCTCGATTTGACTTGCAGAAGGTAAGTGAGCATGCAGTTTTGTTTAAAACTCCCCTACCCGATTGTGTTTGGCAGTAGGCAAGGGTGCCCGCCATTATAAAGAAATGTACTCATCTAAAATGTGACTGGCATTAGGCATAGTGGCCTGCTATTTTGATGGAAACTCACCAACTTGGTGTGACTGGCAGTACGCTGGCTGGCAGTAGGAAAAGGGGCCTGTCATTATAATGATAACTGCACAACTCAATTTCGAGTGATAGTAGGGTAATTGCCTGCCATTATAATAAAAACTGTAATCTGTCTGGAGGTAGGAAAGGGGGCTGCCATTTTAACGAAAACTCCCCAAATCGATTCTGTCCGCATAGTAGGCAATGGGGCCTGCAATTATAATGTAAACTTCCCAACCTGAATGTGAATGCCAGTAGGCAAGTGAGCCTGCCGTTATATCACAAATCCGTAACAAACACTTTACATTGGAAACGTACGGGGACCTCCCCATGCTCTTTCTCGGATAACGCTAAAAGACATGC
Source organism: Anabrus simplex (assembly GCF_040414725.1). Lineage (NCBI taxonomy): Eukaryota > Metazoa > Arthropoda > Insecta > Orthoptera > Tettigoniidae > Anabrus > Anabrus simplex. Next base: position 1,184,445,450 of record NC_090265.1, read on the forward strand.
AATTTTAAAACTATCTTATTTACTGCATGTACACTATTTACTTCGATATTCGAATACAATGTAGAATACCGTAGCGAAGCACGGGTACATTCGCTAGTAAAACAATAAGCATTCAATTATAAATTTCAGTATAATACCGTAGCGAAGCACGGGTATCTTGCTAGTTACATAATATAGCTTCAGGACAATAACAGTCGTGGCATTTTACTAAATTCGAAGGGCGAAGCTAAGGAATACAATAACTGAAATAACCGAGAGCTCGACTAAAATCCAGGGAAGACTCGAGTTTAAAAGCCATGTCAACCGAGTGGAAACCTACTACGCTTAAACACGGCACGAAGGTGGTGGATTGCCTGTACATTTGTAACTGGAATTGAGTAAACAATACGTTTACATAACATAATTATTATCATATGTATGTGCTAAATGAGGCGTTCGCAGCCACAATGAACCAAATTCATTCTTTTACATCTGAGATGGCTGACGTAGAAATTACAGGAAACTGTTTTTTTTCACTGCTGTAGTGAACCGAGTCATTAGCTGATTTACTGTCTCGCAGCTGGCATCTTTGCGAAGAGTAAGTTGTTCCCTTCACAGCCAAGTATGTATTACAGTACTGGTAAATTACAAAAATTACAGCCAAGCAAATAGCTAAAGAAAATGAGTAATGGTTTTCAATCTTCTGATGAGGATGTCTTCGTCATTCACCATTTGAATCCTGCGATGAATTTAACCATATCAAGTGGTATTGTATAACTTATACAATTAATTTATAAACTGCAAATATTCGACAGTAAAATATTAATGATTTTTCACTGTGTATAGTCATATTGCTGATGATGATGATGATGCTTGTTGTTTAAAGGAGCCTAACATCTAGGTATCGGCCCCATATAGCCATATTTTTATTGCAACTTTAGTGGGAACAACTATCTGTTACACACTTCTAGAGTTCATTTCTTCAAATGTTTTCGGATGAAATTGGTCCACTAGGGTTCTGAACCCCTCAAATAATACGGATATGGGTAACGTAATGTTTCAGGTAAGTGTTACAAAGTTGCAGATTTTGTAGCTACATTAAAACAGGCCTTACTTGATACAAAATATGCTTCAGGAGCTGTGTGTAGATCTTCATTTTTAACCCCTCACTAATGAGCATGTTAGAATTCTCCCCAATACCTTAACAGTATAGACAGAGAAAGGCATACACGGAGAAACACAGGCTGTACCAGTTTTCGAAGTTTCTTGGAAGTAAAGTCTTGGCAATGAAACCACTTGAAGTTAATTTCCTCAATAATGGGATTAATTAAACAGCCAATGAGCAAGCAAACTCCACTCTTAGTTTTATGTAGTTATCGATTATACTGCGCAATTGAGGATATTGTCTCAATTCGAAGCCAATTACCTCTATGGCAGCATAACGTGCGCTTTATCGGTTATTCCATTCAACAAGGAATGAGTGCCATAGACAGGTGTTTCATTAACAACTTCATGCACTTGCGTTTCTTTACCGCTCTTTTGCTCAATTGGCTCCCTTCCCGCAAAACTTCAGTGAAAGATCATTATTATTTGAGACTGTATGAGTTGAAAATTAGTCTTAGGTTCGCATGAATTTGTGAACGGCGGATGCTTTATTCCAAATGAACATTCATCAATATTATGCCCATAGCATAATAAAAACTTGTATATCTCAGTAGTCCAGGCAGTTCATCGACGTCTTTCCATCCTGAAGACAGCGATTTTGATCCTTAAAATTATTATTATTGACGAATTCTCCTAATATTGGAAGACCTTAAGCAAATAAATCTATCAATTCTTCCGTTGGTTCTTTTCGTTGTTCTAATATGCTTTCGTTCTTTCCGAGAAGGCTTGTTTATGTTCTTCCGACCAATTTGGTCTGTACTGTTTCTGTTGTGATTGCTCTCATGTAGCTTCCCACTTTTTCACCCTGTTTAGAGATGTCTCTATATAGAATTATTATTATTATTATTATTATTATTATTATTATTATTATTATTATTATTATTATTATTATTATTAGTTATCGATACGGCCACCTGTGAGCTCCGTTTACACAATCTTCCTTCTGTCATGCAGACTGATAGCCTTTTCTTCATTCTCTCGCCAAAGATTCTTGAGTCTTTGACATCTTCCTGCTCGCTCTTCCACCGAGATGTTCCATGGCTTCGCATGTTGCTTTTCAGAAGCATCCCTCATTCCCACAACCTTCTTCCTAAATGATGTCCATTCTTTTATATCCTCCTCCTTGATACCTATTTCTGCCAAGTCATTGTGCACCTGTGGAAGGCATTCCGGTTCTTTTTCCCACTTTTCCTGCAGAAGAAGTAGCCTGTTGGCCAATCTCTCATTATTATTATTATTATTATTATTATTATTATTATTATTATTATTATTATTATTATTAGTTATCGATACGGCCACCTGTGAGCTCCGTTTACACAATCTTCCTTCTGTCATGCAGACTGATAGCCTTTTCTTCATTCTCTCGCCAAAGATTCTTGAGTCTTTGACATCTTCCTGCTCGCTCTTCCACCGAGATGTTCCATGGCTTCGCATGTTGCTTTTCAGAAGCATCCCACATTCCCACAACCTTCTTCCTAAATGATGTCCATTCTTTTATATCCTCCTCCTTGATACCTATTTCTGCCAAGTCATTGTGCACCTGTGGAAGGCATTCCGGTTCTTTTTCCCACTTTTCCTGCTGAAGAAGTAGCCTGTTGGCCAATCTCTCATTATTATTATTATTATTATTATTATTATTATTATTATTATTAATGAGTTCGATAGCTGCAGTCCCAGTATTCGGGAGATAGTGGGTTCGAACCCCACAGTCGCCAGCCCTGAAGATAGTTTTCCGTGGTTTCCCGTTTTCACGCCAGGCAAATACTGGGGATGTACCTTAATTAAGGCCACAGCCGCTTCCTTCCCAGTCCTAGCCTTTTCCTGCCCTATCGTCGCCATAAGACCTATCTGTGTCGGTGGGGCGTAAAGCCAATAGCAAAAGTTATTATTATTGTTATTATTACAATCATTATCGAGTAAATTAATTCAAATATCTAGGAAGTCTAATCAGATTTGACGAAAAAGGAAGAGATAACTAAATGCCAATATTACATTCTCAAAAATGATGTTTCTACTAACAACTAAATCCATCGACATGGAGGTAGGAAAACAGTTCACGAAAAGGTTTGTATGGAGTGTTGTAAGCTATGGGTCTGAAACATCGACCCTGCGAAAAGCGGAAGTGTTGAAACTCAAGGCTTTTGAGATGTGGTGCTGGCGTCAACTCTTAAGAATACCTTGGACTGACAAAGTCACAAAAGGGATTGCTCTCAAAAGAGCAAATGAGACACGTACATGGGTTAAAACCTTAAAAAAAAAAAAATAGATTCTCTGCCAATTGCTTAGTCATTATAACTGGTGCAACACCCTGTTTGAAAGGAAACTGTAAGGTAGAAGGACCAAAGGAAGACCTAGAGTGCAATTTATAGACAACATTAAAGGCAAGCACACCTATTGTCACTTGAAGCTTTTGGTCAAAGAACGGAAACGCTTAGAAGAAGTGCATATTACCCACCAACCTTAGGGTTGAGGAGAATAAGATTATTATTATTATTATTATTATTATTATTATTATTATTATTATTGTGTGGATTTACAAACCGTGGGCCGTTTAAGGCTATAACGGGTCCCAAGAAGCGCACATCATCGGTCCCACTCATTTATAAACAAACAATCCAACCAACCGCATGGTCTGGTGGCAGTGCTGGAAATCAGCTTAGATTTTACGCTTTTATTCTGATAATGGGGATACAATCTCTCCTTCAGATAACTTGTAAAATGCACTCACGGAAGCTGAGAACAACCTCTCAGATCTAGATAAAAATTCCTGACGTGGCTGGGTATCAAACTCGAGTCCCACTACCCCTAGAGTACGTTGGCGAATTTATTCTTATTATTTCATCTTTCATATCTCCTTCTCGTCAACCCTTGATTTGTTAATGATGTTGTTTGATTTACGTCTCACTAACTATCAATCGGCATTGCAAGATTTGTGTTTCGGAAATTAAGAAATCTCGTTGGTGCTATCGGTGTTACCTTGTCGAAGGATGGACACTAAAAGTTTCGACAATGAACCGACTTCACGCCTTTGAAATGAGGATGTATCGCAGTATGTTGCGGATTCTAAGAGTACACCACGTCCCCAACGAGGACGTACTTTATTGTGCCGGAAAATCATCGCATAACGCAGGGATGCAACGATTTCTGCATATATTCTAAAAAGAGATATGTCCCACTCATTGGCTCAATGGCCAGCGTTGTGGCGTTCGGTTCAGAGGGTTCCGGGTTCGATTCCCGGCCAGGTCGGGGAATTTAATTCTTCTGGCACAGGGATTGGATGTTTGTGTTTGTCCCAACACTTTCCTTTTCATATCCAGGCAAGACACTATACTACCAACCACCACCGAAACACGCAATAGTAATAACATCCCTCCCACATGTACGACACAGTTCACACTCGCGAACCCACAGATGTGGGAAAAAGCGGTGGGAGAAGAAGAAGAAGATTCTAAAATGACAGATAGCCTACAACCTGATGCTATCATCATAGAAGTCAGGGTCGAAGCGAAACGTGAACATGTGCAGAGAGCATTATACCGAGCACGAAGCTTCCGACCGCGGTTGAACATCTGCACGGCAACCCTGATACGGGGAAAGCATACGTACATACATACATACATACATACATACATACATGTACATATAACTTATATTCGTTATAGACTGTTATGCCTTTCACTGTTCAGAAGGCCCCCGTTTCGACTCCTGGCAGGACCGGGATTTTATCCTTGTCTGGTTTATTCCTCTAGCTTGAGGACCGGATGTTCGTGTCCATCCTGACATACATCTTCATTTGCATGCAATGAATCACACTACAAACCACCGCAGGAGCACGCAACAGTGAATACATCCCCACACATAGGAAAGGCATCCGGCCGTAATAAAACTGGGCTGTTCATATAAAGTTTGATCCCAGAAAATTAGGAAGATGCTAGTATGAAGGAGAAGAAGATAGCGTTTTCATAAATTTGTATCTCGTGCTCGAAAATGAAACACTTAAAAGTTATGTTAAAGTCGACTATGAAAGTTAACTAAATTAACAAAAGAAATTATAATAATCACGAATTTTTTTATGTTATTATTTCTCGTACGGTGAAAGCACATCAAGCGAGTTGGTCGTGTTGATAGGGGCGCACCGCTGTGAGCTTCCATTCAGGAGATAGTGGGTTCGAACCCCACTGTCGGCAGGCCTGAAGATGGTTTTCCGTGTTTTCCCATTGTCATACCAGGCAAATACTGGGGCTGCGTCTCAGGTAAGGCCATCTCGGCTTCCTTCCCAATCCTAGCCCTTTCCTATCCCGTTGTCACCATACGATCTATATGTGACGGTGGGACGTTAAGCGTCTTGTAAGTAAAGCATAAAATAAAAAAGCTCATGAAAAATAAAACAGCTGAAATTATGTACTCTTGTCAGCAGGATACAATTGAGGCCGGAGGAGGCTGTATCATCGTATGGGGACTGTTCACGTGGGAAATGGGACTCATCCAGTGGCGAATTTTCCATACATGCGATTGATGTGTCACATCCCTTGTATTTTCAATGAAAATAAATATTCATTGCTCGTATTTTCATGGAAGTTATTTATATAAAATTCAAACGCACAGTTATCGATAGTCAGATGGGAGTAACGAGCGTGGCTGGTTAGAGACTGTTACTAATAATTGTCAAACTACCCCAGAGATGGCAGCACGAGAATTGAACCCTTGTTGGTTGTTGATCTCTTCCGTGGGGTCGAAATGCGGAACGAACAGCCACATCCGTCAAGAGAGCGGTGCAAGTTGGAATCCTGTAAGTTACGGCGCGTGGCCGGGATTTATTTGTTTTGTTAAATACTGGATTTCTTGCTTGTGAGCGGTTCTTTTCTTGTGCTATAAATGATGACATATATGACAAATGTGCGTCTTAGTATTATAAATAATTTAGTTTCGTGTGTTTGTAGTGTAAATATCAAGCAAAGAAAATGCTGGAATGATGCGATTTTGAAATGACATCACACCGATCAGAGAGTAGTTCAGCAGGCATGGATGTAGGAGAGCCAGGGTCATGCGTTTCTACCACGCAATTCCAATTGAACTATTTTAACCATTGTGTAACCGAACGATTGTTCAGAGAAACATTTAATATGCTTTCTTTTAAGGAGAAAAGCAGAATTATAAATGAAGAATAACCGCGCCCAACTCTGAGTGTAACTACACAACTTAAGTCGTGTGCTCTTCATTTCAACATAAATATTTGTGAAAGAGACCATTAGATTGGTGGATGTGAGATTTTAAATAAACCTTTTTGTTGGCCGTGTTTGTTGTTTAATTTTGAGAAATGTGTTCGGAATGATGGTCTATTTGCGTTGATGTTTCCAATTCTCTTCCGGTTATATCTCCTAAACCAGAAGTCAGGAGTCGCCACTGGACTCATCACATATCTAACTACATCCCTTATCGACGAACGATACAAGAACCTGCTGTCAAATCATGTCCACCCATTTGTTCACCTCCTGCACACTGCAGGAGATCTGTACGTGTAGTAAGACAATGCACCGTCCAGTCGCTTCTGAGTTGTGGTTGACTGGTTCGATGAACACTCCATGGACACGAGAATGCTTGCCTGGTCCCTAATGTCACTCAATCTCAATCCTATTGGACACATCTACGATGCTCACCACAGAGATGTACGTACCACTGGCCCTGCTACGAACAATGTCTGTGCATTACGGGAGGCTGTACAGTGATCATCGAACGATATGTCTTTCCGCGCTTATGGTATTTTGTGGAGTCCGCCATGCCGCATTGCCATCGTCAGTGCTATACGCAACTAGCCAGGTATCTCTAATTCAACTGCTCATTAGAATAGACTATCAAAGAATACAGTGCAGACCCCGTCTCTCTCTGAACTTAAATAATGAGTTTCGACAAATTGTGCTCAGACATTTTCCGTGATGTCGTAACAAACCAACTAACAAACATACAAACAAACAAACAAACGAACGAACAAGATAAATGAACTTAGTTTAGACTTCACCTAATCCGATATAAAATCGTTGTTTGAGGCAATATTACTCAAAGATATTGTTGCGAATGAAACTCCATCTGTTTCCTTACTCTAATTTATTTCAGTATGATCTAATAAATGCACACACACACATATAAACACAGACAATTCTAACCAGTTATGAATGGCCACACTAACTACAAGTCTATTCACATGTCCCTCTACCTTGTGGGGCAGCAGGGGTCCAGCCCGTTCCTTTATCTGAGATACTAATCCTTACTTTCACTTTCCCAAGTCCAATCAACTCTGACAGCAGCTGTGTGTAGCCGCTGAATTTGAACACAGTGCCACTGGCTACACAACACACGACGACTGTTCGTCGGTTCGACTACACAGATAGTCCAGTTACTTCACACAGTCACATGCAGCGAACAACTAAACAGTTCAATAGTATTCAACAGCAGGACGATACTCACAACAGCGAACAATAACACAGGTCCATTTATCCCCGCACTCACGATAACGGATTTGCTCGATGGCTCACAGCGACCCTCAGTCCACAGAATTACACGAACACACAGTACAGTCTTTATTTCTGTCGTCTCCAGTTCACGCACTCACTGATCTCTCAGACACCACAACAAGAGCTCTTGGTTCAGACCTCGACGGGACTCTAGCGACAGCCAACACCTCTGTCGCCTTCTGTCCAGCCACCGAACTCCGACACACCGAGTCTCACACGGAGTCTAACACTGACTCCGAGTGCAACACTGACTGACTGTCGGCGGCTAGTCTCCCTTTTTATAGCTCGAGTGATTTCAGCGAGAAATTTCGTTATGTCACTAGAGGTAGAATATCCCCGTTGAATCTCCAAGAAAACTCACTGGTAAGTCAGCCTACCCTACAAGCTGGCTGGGATATCCCAGGTCGTGTGAGTCACTAGCCCCTTCCTGGAAGTATCGAAAGGAGATACCACGGGGCTGGCACGTAACAAAATTGTCAGCAAGTATTCACTCAGAATGTTGCAGAGTTAAATCATTGTGGTGCATTTCTAAACGTCTGTTTCGGAACGAGTGAGGTTCAACGTCATTTCAAGAAATCAAACCCCCATCCATCGATTCTGACTAGGTACGAGAACAGATGTGTGCAATGTTAATGTAGTTACGACGGTTGTATCTGGTTCTGTGAAATCGAGATTATAAAGCCAGAGTTTTGTTGGAATTTTTTTTATCTCGTTTAATGTTAGCAACTTCAAATCAAACAAGCAATATTGACCGTAATGCCAGTTTAACTGAGGCTTCACTCATTCATAATTCACGGTGCCATCAATGATAGAGTTTAATTTCCAAGTGATAGCGACATTTCCCGGTGGTAGTACTGTCACATAAATCGTCAACAACATGTGCATGCTGAAAACCAGCGCTCGCAACATTATAACCTACTTTCTGGTATTTGAAGCAACACTACTTTGCGCGACCAATTCGATTTCTTTAAGTGCAATTGAAATTTTAAGGATAATCTGTTCGTAAAAGGCATACATACGTGCATGCGTACATACATCTACATGTAGAATGAAACAAGACCAAAGGGATTAAACCATTCCATTGTGGGAGAGCGAGTGGGAAAAATTCTACAAACGGAAGCATAACAAAATCATACTTTCCTAATGCACGGCGAAGACTGAAAATTAAACGAAACCTAAGTCATAATATGACGTCTATGACAAAAGGCCACGGGAAATTTGGTGAATACTTCTTTAGGTTCAGAGTACATGTGTACATGTGTGTGTGTGTGGTGAAAAAATAATCAGACAGTTGACCATATTCTTTGGGAGTGTAAGTTACTCAACTCCGAGAGAGGTGAACTTTGTAGAATTACTGTAAAATCAGTGGGCCACTGGCCGGTGGAGAAATACGAACTCATGGACAAACACCTGAAGGATTTTTATAAATTTGTAAACAAAATAAATTTAGACATCTTACAACAGATAGCAATTAAGTGTAATACTGACAAAGTCACATGCAAATAATAGGGCATTGTCATTATGTATATACAAGCATGTAGTATTACTTTCCGTAATGGTGCATGCTGTTAATAAGTGATAAAAATTTTTCAACGTCTAGGACAAAATAAATAAATAAAAGAAAACACAATCTAGAAATATATTGAAATAGTGAATACGTTTAATTGTAAATGACCGGGCGAGTTGGCCGTGCGGTTAGGGGCGTGCGGCTGTGAGCTTGCATTCGGGAGATAGTGGGTTTGAACCCCACTGTCGGCAGCCCTGAAGATGGTTTTTCGTGGTTTCCCATTTTCAAACCAGGCAAATACATTATGTCGTTCAATTGTATCACCTTATGTCGCTGTTGCTCGCTTAGCACCAGCCGGGGGACACGTGCAGGGCAATCAATACGTATAATCCTGCCGACGTGAATGATACCATGCGCTGCATAACTGGTGCTGTAAAGTCAACACCTCGCCACTGGTTACCCGTACTTAGTTATATCCCATCTGAGGAGAGAAGGAAGCTCCGCTGAGAGAAGCAAAGATGATCTGGTTATCACCCTCATTACCAGTTCACTAGGAATTTTGTTACCCATCGCCACGACGACTTCGATCTCGGAGACCAGCAAGTGTACTGTCCGACCAGCTCTAGAAGGATAATTTTAATCTAAACGAGAGGTGGCGGGATGAGTGGTCAATTTCAACATCTGGAACAAATGCTCATGACCTAAATCCAAGTCAGAAAATGAAGGGATTCGACTTTCCAAGATAACTTTTCTTTTTTTTTGCTAGTTGCTTTACGTCGCACCGACTCAGATAGGTCTTACGGCGACGGTGAGACAGGGAAGGGCTAGGAGTGGGAAGGAAGCGGCCGTGGCCTTAATTAAGGTACAGCCCCAGCATTTGCCTGGTGTGAAAATGGGAAACCACGGAAAACCATTTTCAGGGCTGCCGACAGTGGGGTTCGAACCTACTATCTCCCGAATACTGGATACTGGCCGCACTTAAGCGACTGCAGCTATCGAGCTCGGTCCAAGATAACTATGGTGGCGTCTCAACAGACTGAGAACTGGGCATGGACGCTGCAATTTCTTACGCTATGAGTGGGGTTGGATGAATTCTCCTATGTGTGAATGCAGTGAAGAGGAGCAGACCATGGACAATGCCATCCTGCGCTGCCCTCTTCATGCCTACTCCGGAAGCCCCAGCGACCTGTTTCATCTTTCAGAAAGTGCTGTAGAGTGGCTGGAACACTTGGACCTGGACTTATAAATTTGTAGTTATAATCACCATTCGATTAAATAAATAATTAACCAGGGAAATGCTAGGGCCACGGCCGCTTCCTTCCCACTCCTAGGCCTTTCCTTTCCTATCCCCTTCGCCGCTATAACACCTACAGTATCTGTGTCGGTGCGACGTAAAGCCAATTGTAAATAGAAATAATTGTAAATGTTTTATATGCATTTACAAAATAGTTTAGAGTACAATACATGATTACTCCCTCCACAGTTTCGGATGAGGGGAGAGGGAACTATTCTCTTCTCTTCTCTTCTCTTCTCTTCTCTTCTCTTCTCTTCTCTTCTCTTCTCTTCTCTTCTCTTCTCTTCTCTTCTATTCTATATATACCTACATACATATATTTTCAATATTGCGGTTTGTTCAATATTAAAAAAAAAAAACTAAACCAAACCAAACCCCATGGCGCAGCAGCCCCGAAGTGCCTTGGCCTACCAAGCGAGCGCTGCTTAGCTCGAACGCCTGCAGATTATGGGGTGTCGTATGGTCAGCACGACGAATCCTCTCGGCCGCAATTCTTGGCTTTCTAGAACGGAGTTAGTTCAATATATCTCTGCAAAGTCATCGTGTATATTTCAGTAGGTAATGTATGAAAAAGAATGAAGCATTTTATTTGAAGGTATCTTAGGTTGAGAGCCATGGCCAATGAGCATATAGTCAAAAATTATTTAAAACATTGTGGTATCACTAACTCTACAGATTTTGAAAGCTGTGAGAATGGCATATAGTTTCATTAATACATTATCATTGCCATGGCGTTATGAATTTAACATTTATATTGCGATCACACTAGGCATATAGTATGTCCGGCCTCGCAGTGTAGGGGGTAACGCGTCCGCCTATCACCCGGCGGCCCCGGGTTCGATTCCCGGCTGAGTAAGAGGCTTTTGATTGTAAGTTATTAATATCCCTGGCCTGGGGACTAGGTGTTTGTGTCGTCCTTAACGTTCCTTTCCTCACATTCAATACTCTACACTTCCTCCATTCCAATTACATTACTGTATTCTGTGAAGAAAGTGTTTAAAAAATACGTGCGTAACCGCGGGAATTGGATATGCGGAACGGATTACGCAGCTTTAAGCTTTCATTGAGGACTTCTCTTTCCGTTGGCTTCAATTTTCACACCAGTCAAATGTCTAGGTTCTTAATTTAGAACACAGCCGTTACCTTTAAAAATAATGCTATTTGTTTTTTACATCCCTCCAACTACTTTTACTGTTTACGGAGACGCCGAGGTGCCGGAATTGAGTCCCGCAGGTTTTCTTTTACGTATTAGTAAATCTACCGATATGAGGCTGACGTATATGAGCACCTTCAAATACCACCAGATTGAGCCAGGATCGAACCTGCCTAGTTGGAGTCAGAAGGCCAGTGCTTTACTGTCTGCGCCACTGAGTCCTAGACTCTTCACTTGTTAGAGTCACTGGAAATCTGTATGAGTTAGTGGGCGTTTAAGGTCTAGTATGCATTTCAGTGTTGAATCCCTGTAAACGAACTAAGTGGGGTTGATAATTCCATTCCCTCGTCCCAGAAAACAACAATCACCATAACCTCAAAAGAATTAAGCACCTACAAGGTACATCTTTGGGTAAAACAAACAAACAAACAAACAAACAAACAAACAAACAAACAAACAAACAAACAAACAAACAAACAAACAAACAAACAAAACAAAACAAACAAAGAGACAAACACACTAATAACCGGAAAGGTCCTGTTACTGTGATATTTTTTATCTGTGTGCGTAAAAGCCTCAATTAGCTTTATTGTATTGTCTTTCTACTAGATAGGACCATATTTAATTTAAGGACATATCGGAAAATCATAATCCTGGTATGTAAATGGGAACAGGGAGCACTCACCTTCGTTAAGATAATTGTGAGGAAAAGTAGAGCATAGTTTCCCAAGATTCCATTTTGAACTTCAAGTGAATTTGGGATTGATGCCTTCCAGAAGGCTATATCTGCTTTCTTCCCGTGTGAATTGCAGATACTCTATATTGTTTTCTAATACAAACACGAGGGCTTCATGAATAGTCAGGTGTAGTATGAACAATGTCTTCTAGAAACTCAAACACCAAAAATATAACGACAAGGGAGACTCCAAGGTCGTACGTGCTATTACGTCACATTCAATTCTCTTTGGTTTAACGTCGCACCAACTCAGACAGGGCGACAATGAAATGAAATGGCGTATGGCTTTTAGTGCCGGGAGTGTCCGACCGAGCCGGGAATCGAACCCGGGTCCCCTGTTGCCAAAGGCCAGCACGCTAACCATTTAGACATGGAGCCTTATGGCGATGTTGGAATAGGACAGAAGTAGAGTTGGGAGGGAAGTGACCGTAGCCTTGAGGTACAGTACCATCATTTGAGTGGTGTGAAAATGGGGGGTAACCATGGAAAAATTATCTTCAGGAATGCTGACAGTATGACTCCAACCCAACATTCAAACTTACATAAACGTGATCCGTTCCACATATCTGACTTTCGCGATGTGTATTCATACGTAGACGATGCAATATACGTGGAAAAGAATGGCGAAGGAAACTGTACGGATATCATCGAAAACGAACTAGGGAGCTATGGTCCCAAACAACACTGGACAAAAGCAAGAAGAGAGACGAGAACTAAAGATATCGGCTGACAGGAGGAACAGAAGAAGAGTGACGGATTTAGATTTAAATGGTTAAAAATTGTCCTTTTCCAGGAGTGAGATGGTGAAATTTAGCTTTTCTATTTTTCTGAGACCAAGTACATGGGAGAATATACGTGTATGTGTCGTTTGAATTCGTTAACAACTGTAGTGTAAAAAGGATTTTATTTATAATATTATATTCCTTGATTTAATTATATATTTAGTGCATGAAAAACAGAGTCGAAGACGAATTTCTACTTGGGTAGGGTTTCAATGCTGTATGAAGGAGAGGGAGCCAATATACCACTGTTGGATATACTAATTCAAGTCTCACTAACACAGGTAAATATTTGGCGAAACCAGTTCCTTTTATGTTGTCACCCTTTATGTAGTTAATATACTAGTAAGATGAGAATTGGAGAAGGAATGTTACAGATATGTAGCTACATGATGACTTCTCATAGCCAACAAAGTACTGTAGTAGTGAACTGATCAGTGGCTGTACATCTCATTACCCGCAATTTTGCTATATGTACTCACCTCAGTCTACCGTTAATAGGCCTTAAAGGTATGTAAATAGAAATGGGCATATTAATGGTTGTGTTTAAGTTTACCGTACATAATTAATGTTCTTTATACATTAACAATATCAATTCTGTAAGAATCTACATGCTCAATAAAGGTAAATTAAATCTGCAGGACAAAATACATCTCCATTCATGTATGCCTTTCATCGTTCCGCATTAAAAACAAATAGCACTACTCTGTCCCTAGTTGGTAAGTATACTGGGCCTTGGTCTAACGAACCCCGGGTTCGATTTATGGCCACATAGGGTATTTTAGACTTCATTGGTTAATTCCTCTTGCTGGGGACTGGGTACTTATGCCATCTTCAACAGGGGATTTCGTTGTAGGTAGGGGTCCATTCTCATACACGGGTAGACCTAACCGAGGGCCTCTGTGGCCACACACCATTATAATACTGTAATTATTACATACAAACAAGCCAGGATGAATCAAGAATGATGGCGGTTGTTATTCTCAAGGTACTACTTGTACGACTATCCCATGGAAATGAATTTCGAGTAAAAGATAGTTTTTCAGAAACTCTTGTAATTGTGAAGTTAGAATTTCATAAGTTGGTTGCTCCTTCGTGTCCTGTAACAAAGAGATATTTCTAAACATTCAAGTGCTAAGGGATTTAAATGGGGCTGGTTCGGAAAACAAATATATTCATTCCTCCGGAACTACTCGGCGTACGAAGTCTAAATTTGACATGATGCTCGCTTCTATGTCCTAGAGATTAAGTAAGAAAGGGTTATACAACATTCCAGTTCTACGGAATTCAAATTAGGGTTTGATCCGGTGAGAAATTATTTATTCCTCTAAAACAGTTGGACGTACGAACTACGGTTTATTCTACAGGTTCCACCGACAGTGAAGTCTCCAAAATTTAAAAATTTGAATGAGAACGTTCAGTTTAAAACCGTTGCAAACTATGGAAATCTTACAAGTTCAATTTATATCCTTTATTTCAATTATCGTTATGCTGACTACAAATCATATAAGCCCTACAGAGTAGCTTAGACGGCGAAACACCAGTTTTCTGAGCTCAGCATGGTGGGATTACATTCTGCCTCAGTCCAGCGGTATTCGAAGTTGCACACATAATGTCGTTATCGTTTGTGGAGATTCACTTGTACTTAAAATAACTTCTGAGAGACAAAATTTCGGCACCTCGGCGTTTACGAAAATGTAAGTGGGGTGTAAGACCACTATTATTATTATTATTATTATTATTATTATTATTATTATTATTATTATTATTATTATTATTATTATTAGACTATTATTATTATTTCACACATCCGTAATGTTCACGAAGGTGCTGACCACAGTGTTATTAGCTTTTAAACCCCATCTGTGTAATGTGAAAGGGAAGTTCACTGTTTATTTTATGTAAAGCATGTGATGTATTATTTCAGAGGGTTGTTCGATTACTATGTTCTATGGTATTAATACAACAGGTGACAGTTTTCCTCGCATCTAGCAGTTCACTGGGAAGTGCAACGGAACTGATATCAGCGGGCACAATGGACTGACAGACAGAGGCTGGTCAAACAAGATAACTCACCTGAGCGACACCGGTATTTTCCCTCGGATGGATGAGCACATACGTGGGATATCACAGACAACAGTTCTGCTGAGCTCCGCGCTATTACTGCTACTCATCCAGCTCTCTTCTCGGTCACTGATATATGAATATAAGAAAGTATACGAATTCATCCGCCTCTGTAGTGTAGTGGTTAGCGTGATTAGCTGCCACCCCCGGAGGCCCGGGTTCGATTCCCGGCTCTGCCACGAAATTTGAAAAGTGGTACGAGGGCTGAAACGGGGTCCACTCAGCCTCGGGAAGCCAACTGAGTAGAGGTGGGTTCGATTCCCACCTCAGCCATCCTGGAAGTGGTTTTCCGTGGTTTCCCACTTCTCCTCCAGGCGAATGCCGGGATGGTACCTAACTTAAGGCCACGGCCGCTTCCTTCCCTCTTCCTTGCCTATCCCTTCCAATCTTCCCATCCCTCCACAAGGCCCCTGTTCAGCATAGCAGGCGAGGCCGCCTGGGCGAGGTACTGGTCATTCTCCCCAGTTGTATCCCCCGACCAAGAGTCTGAAGCTCCAGGACACTGTCCTTGAGGCGGTAGAGGTGGGATCCCTCGCTGAGTCCGAGGGAAAAACCGAACCTGGAGGGTAAACAGATGATGATGATGATGATGATGATACGAATTCATTATATTCAGATATAACGTCATTTTGAGGAAAAAAAAATTACGTTATAGGTAAATATACGCGTAAATCGTAGAAAGAAGTTTATTTTATTATTATTATTATTATTATTATTATTATTATTATTATTATTATTATTATTATTATTATTAATATTATGAGCTGCCTGGCCGAGGCGGTAAAGGCGTGCTCGGTTCGCCTGGAAGGACGTGGGTTCGAATCCACGTCAGGAAGTCGTAAAATTTAAGAAAAGAGATTTCCACTTCCGGAGGTTCATATGGCCCTGAGGTTCACTCAGCCTACACCAAAAATGAGTACCAGGTTAATTCCTGGGGCAAAGACGGCCGGGCGTAGAGCTAACCACTCTACCCCATCACGTGCTGAGGTTAACAATGGTGGAAGCCTTTACCTTCCACTCCTCCAAGGGCCTTCATGGCCTGTACGGAGGTGACTTTGCTTTTTATTATTATTATTATTATTATTATTATTATTATTATTATTATTATTATTATTATTATTATTTCTGGCCTTCTCTGCTGCTTAATCAAACATCTAAATCACAGGTCAATTTTAATTTGATGATAGTATTTACTAATTACCAACATATTTTCACTTGCATGTTGATGCCAAATTTTCCAATTACTGTGGAGATTAGACACACAAATAAATACAGGTAAATTATTAATAATTTTAATAATAAATAAATAAATAAATAACATGACTCAAATATTGTGTGCAGGAATTTTAAATGGACGCTGTTTAGGCTGGCCGATTAAATGCTTCACCAGAATACCATTTTTTGCAAGCTGTTTTACGTTGCACCGACACAGATAGGTCTTATGGCGACCATGGGATAGGAAAGGCCTTGGAGTGAGCAGGAAGCGTCCGTGGCCTTAATTAAGGTACAACCCCAGCTTTTGCCTGGTGTGAAAATGGGAGACCGCGGAAAACCTTCAAGGGTGCCGACAGTGGAGTTCGAACCTGCTATCTCCCGAATACTTGATACTGGCCGCACTTAAGCGACTGCAGCTATCGAGCTTGGTGAATGCCATTACAGATCTCTATAAGAGCAGAAGATCGGGTGAAATGGAGAGGGTTAGTTAGGAGATTAAACATAGTCGTTGGAGTACGATTATTCAGCTATGAGGATAACGAGTCAAAAGAAGAAGGCTGCCCGAGTATCAATTTCGACATTTATTTTTACTCCACCGGATGGAAGAGTAAACCAGATCTCTGTTGGGCCATCTATGACTGAATTTCAATTTATTTTGTCGAATAAAGACCAAATATGACACCAGACAGCTTTTACATGCCGAATTCATCCAGCACGGCGTGTCGAATATACTTTTATTTTCTCCCCCTCTCGGGCGAAATAAAAGTTACTTTCCTTTACAAGCTTCTCCACTAGAATCATTGAGATAATGGTGTTCAAACCCCACTGTTGACAGCCCTGAAGTTGGTTTTCTGTGATTTCCAATTTTCACACCTCGACTTAATTAAGGCAATGTTCGATTTCTTCTCATTCCTAGCCCTGTCATATTCCATCTTTGCCATAAAATGTGTCTCTGTCGGTGCGACGTAAAACAAAAAGCAAAAGAAAAAAGAAACTTATTGCGGGGAACTCATAATAATATATCAGTTGGTAAATTCATAATTGTGCTGCAGAAGGTTTGGCTGCATATCCTACAGAACGCACTCATATGTGCACGGTTTAAGTTTTGGCACACTTTCCACATTACTATTATGGATTAAAAATGTATCTAAGTGGCATTGTAATGCCCAACCTTTTGAATAACATTCTTAAGGTAACAACGCGCCTAGTCATATGCTCCGGAATGGAATAGCAAATTATAGAAATAGGAAGTTGGGAACAAGTTTCAGTATTTTGAAAGTACTCTATCGCAACAAAATATGTTTTTAAGTTCTCTCAATATTTACTTCCTCGAGTATTTCATTCTTACAAAACAGTTGGACAAGTCATTATACTGAAGCGTATCACGTTGATAACCCCCTCCACCAACACTCACACACTCTGAGATCCAAGAGATACCGAGCGAGTTGGCCGTGCGGTTAGGGGCGCGCAGCTGTGAGCTTGCATTGGAGAGATAGTGGGTTTGAACCTCACTGTCGGCAGCCCTGATGATAGTTTTCCGTGGTTTACCATAATCGCACCTCACAAATGTTGGGGCTGTACCTTAATTAAGGCCACGGCCACTTCCTTTTCTCTCCTAGCCCTTCTCTATCCCATCGTGGCCATTAGACCTATCTGCGTCGGTACGACGTACAGCAAATTGTAAACAAAAATTATCCAAGAGGTAGGTACCATAAAGCTTTTACCTACAAAACTGGGCAATGTTTTGATCGTTGTAATGATGGACTATGTCTGTATTTGGCACTTTATTGATTAAACTACATCTTTCATTTACATCTTTCATTTTTTTTGCACCATCAATCAATCAATCAATACTGATCTGCATTTAGGGCAGTCGCCCAGGTGGCAGATTCCCTATCTGTTGCTTTCCTAGCCTTTTCCGAAATGATTTCAAAGAAATTGGAAATTTATTGAACATCTCCCTTGGTAAGTTATTCCAATCCCTAACTCCCCTTCCTATAAATGAATATTTGACCCAGTTTGTCCTCTTGAATTCCAACTTTATCTTCATATTGTGATCTTTCCTACTTTTATAAACGCCATTCAAACTTATTCGTCTACCAATGTCATTTCACGCCATCTCTCCGCTGACAGCTCGGAACATACCACTTAGTCGAGCAGCTCTTCTTCTTTCTCTCAATTCTTCCCAACCCAAACATTGCAACATTTTTGTAACGCTACTCTTTTGTCGGAAATCACCCAGAACAAATCGAGCTGCTTTTCTTTGGATTTTTTCCAGTTCTTGTATCAGGTAATCCTGGTGAGGGTCCCATACACTGGAACCATACTCTAGTTGGGGTCTTACCAGAGACTTATATGCACTCGCCTTTACATCCTTACTACAACCCCTAAACACCCTCATAACCATGTGCAGAGATCTGTACCCTTTATTTACAATCCCATTTATGTGATTACCCCAATGAAGATCTTTCCTTATATTAACATCCAGATACTTACAATGATCCCCAAAAGGAACTTTCACCCCATCAACGCAGTAATTAAAACTGAGAGGACTTTTCCTATTTGTGAAACTCACAACCTGACTTTTAACCCCTTTTATCAACATACCATTGCCTGCTGTCCATCTCACAACATTTTCGAGGTCACGTTGCAGTTGCTCACAATCTTGTAACTTATTCATCACTCTATAGAGAATGACATCATCCGCAAAAAGCCTTACCTCCGATTCCACTCCTTTACTCATATCATTCATATATATAAGAAGACATAAAGGTCCGATAATACTGCCTTGAGGAATTCCCCTGACACATTTCGTTTTAAAATGAATTGAGGTAGTGACCTATGATTGACATTTTAATACGGAAAGTTAACCCACTTGCTACAAATTATTTTCCTGTAATTTAAACTGTTTCCTAAGTTTATTAAAGCGTGTAGTAACAGAGAAAAGCAAGTATACATTTGCAATAACCATCAGCTACAATGAGCCTGAAATGGAGGATAATCTGAAAGTTAAATAGGAAATTAGCTGTGAAAACAAAATGATATTAGAAATGATCAATATAATATAGGAAACTAAGTAATATACTGGAACTACAGACTATGTAATAATACGACTCCGAGATTAAAATACTGCAGATAAAGAAATATTGAAAACACTTCAAAACGGTTCAACACGAATGTGTTTTAAACAATTAAACGACCATTCATTCACTTAACTGGAATTTAACAAGACGTAACACTATACAAGTCCTGTGACGGCTCGCAACTCATGAAATAATCAACACCCATTGCTGAAACATTTCTTTTTAAAACAACTTGACACATATTTCTTGCGTCTTAGCTGCAGGAGGACACTGCAGTGTTCGTCATGACGCATGGTGGTCTGCTGGCCTCAAACAGCTGACAAATGAGCGGCGTAATGGCCACCATTACAGCTTGTGCGCCACCACCGTCGCTTGTTTGTTCGGTGACGTAAGCCGCTTTTCTTTTGTTTTATCTGCGGGGATGTGGGTGGTAAGGACCGCCCGCGAACTGGGTTGCTCTGCTGTGCTGTGGTCCAAATAGAGACCAGCAACTTCATATTAATGACACAACAAGATGAAGAAAAGAACAATTTATAGCTCACAAGTTGCAGTGCTTTCACAGTCGATTTTCATTAACTGCAGCTTAGATTTTAAAGTCTTGTTGGATTTACCATTGTGAATCTATGAGCTACTCAAGATACATACAACGACTTAAAACTAGAAAGCTAATGGATTTTTTTTCTACTCTTGTTGTTGTTGTTGCTGCTTCTGTTATTTGGCCAGCGACATTACATGTACCAGACCTCATCTCTCTGTACGTGTATGTAAAATTCTCAGCCGAAAAGCAAGTTGGATCCTCAACAGGTCCACAGTAAATTGTCGTAGGTAGCCTAGGTATCACTGAATAGGCGCACTATGTAATTGAGGAGTGAGACCGTTTCCCGTTGCTTTCCTCACCGATTCAGAAGGTGCTGATTCGTATCGGTCTGTAAGACCACTGAAATGCATACAATGTCCAACCATATGAACACTTTCACACCACTTATAACAAGGCCTAGCTGCATAAGAAATGGCATTACTAAGATTGCTTATACCTCAGTATTGTCGAAGCCAAAGATGAGACAAAGAAGCAAAATGAAAATAACAAACTTGATCTAGCCCTTTAAAGACAGTGCATTGTGCACACAGAAATGGTTCTGGTAAATAAACTATACTCCGCACGGCCTTACTTCTAAATTGGTTTCGTAAAACAAATGAGCATCGCTTTCCCTCTGTTGCCAGCGCGCTACGCCTGCGAGAACAGCTGATGCAATATGACCACGGTAACCAGCCCTTGTAAATTGTAATACAGTACTTAGAAAAACGAATGAATATGGATTGAAAACAAATTCACAAGAATTACACTTTCTAACAATATCTGGCACTAAAAGAGAATGTATTATTAACAATAAAAGAGAATGAGGAAATAACACATCACTAACGGCAAATGGCTGGGACAGAAAGGAGGTTATGGCCTACAAAGGGAACACTCTACTGATCTCAGAGTCACTGGAACCCTCGAACAATATGACAAACACACTAAGTATTGAAGGAAAAGGCAAAAGATCTCGAACCGTACCGAATACCATACAGGCTGAGCGAGGTAGTTTAACCACCTGGCGAATGTATATATGAGAGTTGGCAACTAGATTTCGAGATCGTGCTCTGCCGATATAAATCGATATGAATGGCAGCTTGGGATTGGTCGGATATCTATGCTTCAGCGCATAACCACCAGACGGAGCCAAAATCTGCTAAAACGTCAATTTAGAAGTAGAGCCGTACGGAGTTTAAATAAAATAATTAATAACCTGTATTTAACCTCACTCGATAAGGTCTAAATCCAGAGGTTGAGTTCCAAGTAGTGCTTAATGCAGCCTGGTGAGACATTTTTTTACAAGTTGCTTCACGTCGCACCGACAACCTATTTTTCTTCTTGACCTTATGGCAACGATGGGTCAGGAACGGGATAGGCGTGGGAAGGAAGCGGCCGTGGCCTTCATTAATGTACAGCTTCAGCATTTTCCTGGTGTGAAAATGGAAAACCACGGAAAACCATCTTCAGGACTGCCGACAGTGGAGTTTGAACACACTATCCCCCGAATATTGGCCGCACGTAAGCGTTTGCAGCTAGGTGTGGTGAGATATTGCTCACTAAAGTCTACTGCAATGCAAAAAGATTCGGGAGTATTACTGCGATGAAACAAACTGAAAACGATCGAGATTACGGAGGAAATCTTATTCTAACGTTTCACCTAAGTTTCATATGACGTCACCTATTTTTTTCTTCCAGACTTTCTCCCAATCAGTTTTGTGGTCGGTATTAGATGTGGATTTTGCCTAGCTTCGACGCTGGATAAACTTTCTGACGCCAACCCTATGGCGAGGGATGCATTGACCATAGTATCTTTGTTTTATGGTTTCCGCCTCCATGGCTAAATGGTTAGCATGCCTTGGTCCAAGGGAGCACGGGTTTGATTCCCGGGCGTGTCAGGGATTTTAACTTTAATTCCTATGGTTTGGGGGCTGGGTGCGTGTGTGTCGTGTTCAACATTAAAATTATTAGGTAAGACCCCATTCTCACAGTCACGTTAAACTACAAGCTTTCTTATCAATTACAACAGTCGTAATCGGACGTGGTTCACTTCTGATGAAACATAGCTTCAAACGTGAAGTAACCCTGCAATTTGTCACCTTCGCACGACTTAAACCCAATATCAACTACAGGATTTTCACACTGAGCGATGCATGTACCTTGGGTAAGTATCTCACCTTTCCGGAGGCAAGAACGGTGTATTATTGAACAGAATTCGCACATATCATAAGCGTACATGAATTGTGATAACTACATCAGTCTATCCCTCGGAGAAGCTGCAGAAACTATTCATAGCATAAATTGACGACGTAAAAAAGCTATATTATGTGAGATACATTCGAAAAAAAATGTTGTGCCTGCGAAAATTAGCAAATTATTTAATTTAGAATAATAAAATCTTGAAGCATCTTACATTGGGTCATGTGAAAGCCTTACACAGAACGCTGTTTCCTAGAACAGTCGTTATAATAAATATGTTTTACGAGAATATTCCACTCTGTTACTCACATTGGCCTGTCGGCGTCCAAACTTTAGTTATCCTTTAGTTAGGCTTCTTCCTCTTAATAACAATACACATCCCCATATTATGGCTTCTGTTCATGGATTGATGAGTATTGTTGGGAGGTACTCAATCATCCATCATACAGTCGAGACCTTGGACCAAATGACACTCACCTCGTCAAATTCACGAAGAAATTTCTATGAGGTCAATGCTTCAGTTCTCATGAGGTGAAATAGGTCGTGCGCAGGTGGCTATAATCTCAGAGAATTGAGTTATACGGTATGAGAGAGACTTACTCAACGTTGTGTCACAATGGGAGAAAAGTATCGAGGAACTTGGGACATATTTTCAAACATAGGTATATTTATGTGAGCATTTTTCTGCTCCATCATCATCATCATCATCTGTTTACCCTCCAGGTTCGGTTTTTCCCTCGGACTTAGCGAGGGATCCCACCTCTACCGCCTTAAGGGCAGTGTCCTGGAGCTTCAGACTCATGGTCGGGGGATACAACTGGGGAGTATGACCAGTACCTCGCCCAGGCGGCCTCACCTGCCATGCTGAACAGGGGCCTTGTGGAGGGATGGGAAGATTGGAAGGGATAGGCAAGGAAGAGGGAAGGAAGCGGCCGTGGCCTTAAGTTAGGGACCATCCCGGCATTCGCCTGGAGGAGAAGTGGGAAACCACGGAAAACCACTTCCAGGATGGCTGAGGTGGGAATCGAACCCACCTCTACTCAGTTGACCTCCCGAGGCTGAGTGGACCCCGTTCCAGCCCTCGTACCACTTTTCAAATTTCGTGGCAGAGCCGGGAATCGAACCCGGGCCTCCGGGGGTGGCAGCTAATCACGCTAACCACTACACCACAGAGGCTTTCTGCTCCATACTCATTAAATATTTCACAAAATTACTTCGCATTACTTTTCAATCCACCCTCGTATCATAATATTTTTGAAAGAAAACCCTACACAGATACAATATCCTGAAATAAAATTATATCTTTGTCACAGATATTGTCCTAGCTTATTAGTTTAGATAGTTAATATTCTCCTCTGCTGTGAATATGAAGGGGGCTGCCTGGCTGAGGCGGTAAAGGCGTTCGCGGTTCGCCCGGAAGGACGCGGGTTCGAATCCCCGTCAGGAAGTCGTAAAATTTAAGAAACGAGATTTCGACTTTCGGAGGTGCATATGTCCCTGAGGTTCACTCAGCCTACACAAACATGAGTACAGGTTAATTCCTGGGGGCAAAGGCGGCCGGGCGTAGAGCTAACCACTCTACCCCATCACATGCCGCGGTTAGCAATAGTGGAAGCCTTTACCTTCCACTCCTCCAAGGGCCTTCATGGCCTGTACGGAGGTGACTTTGTCTTCCTGTGAATATGAATACACTTGCGTTCTGGAACTAGTTCTAAGAGTAGCAGGGGTTTAATAGTCGTTAGGAATAATTAAGTTTCATATGCACCTTACGCGATTAACACGATTAATAGCGGCATTAATAGATAAAGGAAGCCATGGTGAGCTTATTATGAACGAACCTAACTGAGGAACTAGCTGACAGACTAACCTGCCACCCAATTTGTTAGCCGACACAGATAATTAGCCAGTGCTGCAGTGGAGGCGTCGCTTTGTCTCAGGCGCGCCGCGACGCTGAAACAACACAGTGCACTCCGATACGAACTAATTGCTATGACAAAGGAGTCCACACGGGGGACTTACCGCATTCTTCTGGTTCGTCTCGAGAGGGTTGTCTAGTATATACTGTACTTTCTCGCGTGTCTGTGTGTGTGTGTGTGTTCCATTTGTTTTCTTCAGCCGTCACTGAGGACCTGATCGTTTGGAACGCAGCAGCAATACACAGTAGACATTCCGAGCTTGGGTTTATGCATACCAACAGGTAAATTCACAGAAAACTAGCAGCAAGTTGCTAGATAAAAGAACTCGATTAAAAGTCCTTTCATATTCATTTAAACACGATTTCTCTTAATGTAGAATTTATGGTTGTCAACATTAAATATTTAAACTGAATTTAAGATGATTTCGAGGGAACGAAACAGGATTTACACCACCTCCGGTTACACAATTAAGTAAAAGCGGCGGGGGGGGGGGGGGGTGGTATCAGTCCCACTATCGGCCATCCAAGGTTTGGATTTCTAATTCAGTTCCAGGTGAGAGAGAGAATGAAATGAAAACTACTTTCCGAAATTCAGCTCCAGGTAATTAAAACATTTTGACAATATAGACGTCACATTGCCTGAGAACATCGAAGAAAAATGTCTCGTACAGTAAGTCCAAGGGGTCTATAAATCAATCAATCAATCAATCAATCAATCAATCAATCAATCAATCAATCAATCAATCAATCAATCAATCAATCAATCAATCAATCAATCAATCAATCAATCAATCAATCAATCAATCAATCAATCAATCAATCAATCAATCAATCAATCAATCAATCAATCAATCAATCAATCAATCAATCAATCAAACAAACAAACAAACAAACAATCAATCAATCAATGAATCAATGAATGAATGAATGAATCAATCAATCAATCAATCAATCAATCAATCAATCAATCAATCAATCAATCAATCAATCAATCAATCAATCAATCAATCAAATCAAATCAATCAATCAATCGCTACTGATCTGCAGTCGCCCAGGTAGCAGATTCCTTATCTGTTGTTTTCCTAGCCTTTTCTTAAATGATTTCAAAGAAATAGGAAAAGGAAGGAAGTTCTGGCCAAAGGTGGCTATTTAACGTCATCTCCAAGAGGAGAGAGATTATCAATCAAATTAACGGTATTCCCATGTGGAACTGTTATGCAAATTCACGTCAGGGCAACAGACGGTCATTGTAATGCCAGAGTCCTGTAGTTCAATTAGCTAGTACTATAGTTTGACTTCATTGCGTGTGCGGATCGGTGATGTGACGAACGTGTTCGCTTCGCGAGGAAGAGAACGTGTGAAGAGAATTTTTTTGTTTATGTCAATATTTTCAGGTGAATGATACCAAAGACAAAGACGGGAAAATATGTTTTGTAAAGCCACTATCTGTCCAGATGGCTAGATAAAGAATGAGAGAGGCTGGTGGGCCTGTTTGTATGCGAAACCACGTACGACTGAAGGTATGTAGACCACCTTATCATAAGGTGCATTTTATTTATTTCATGATGTCACCATTTTATTTGTGTATCTGTGACGCATTTTAGTCACCCTTTTATTTCGTAAAAATGTCAGAGGAGTGCGACAAAAGGTAATTTTTTAATGTTTCTTGGATAATCGGAGAGTCGTGAAACTAGCGTGTGAAATGTAGTACAATAGTAGACTTGATGGCGTTAAAACGAATATGTCTGGAGCAAAGTATCATTTCCGTACGTTTATTTTCTATATTTGTTGTTTGCCAAAGTTAGGACATTAATTTATCATAAAATTCTGTTCAGTGTAAAATGAAATTCATGTAAGTGTAATCCGTGGTTTATCATTTACAGTGCGTGCGCGATAATGCAGGAAGATCAGCTGTTGCGGAATGCACACCGTCGTGTGTTCGGCGCTGTAAATTTTGTCAAGGGAAGTTACGAGGCGAGATCGGTGTGATTTGTTAAATGGGAGTGCTGTTCCCAAAGTCTATTAAAATATGTGTAGAATTGATGAGGGGAAAGTAATGGTAAAAGTTTTGTAAGTCAAGTTGTGAGTTTCAGTTTCGGAAATATTGTGTTGTCAATCTCAGATATGCGAGGAGAGATGTTTAGTTTGTCACAGAGTGTTTTATGTAACAACATAGTGGGTTACCTAAGAGAGATATTCCATATTATTGTCCTGTAGAGAATTTGTGATAGCAAGTGGCAAAATTATTGCGAAGATGGGAAGGAATATGGATCAGGTTGTTGAAATCCTATAATGTTGAAGAGACTTTATGCCGGGATTTTCATTATAGGGAACCCTAGGATTTATTTTGTGTAATTTAGTGATATGGGTCGTTCCATAGTTAGGATTCCACGTGAAACCGTAGGAACATGATGGATAAGAATATTTCAAGTGACGTTTTAAATTAAATCTCTTTGCATATTCTGTGTTCGTCAAGAATTGTATTTCATGCGAATGGCCAGCGAGGCGAGGCTCTCATTTGATACAGGTTAAGATAACATGTGTGTTTTTTAAGTGATAGGGAAGAGGGGTCATGTTCCCGTTATCAAGCCAGATGTTGGGTGGTCGAACCAGCTTATTGTTAGAAAGAAACTGTAATTGAGATTTTTGCCATTTGTAGTAAGGATTTGGAATTATATTTCAATATTTTTGAAGAGAGTCGTTTTAGTAGAAACTTGAATTAATTATCGAAGCGACGGAAATGACACGATGGTACGTTATGTTGGAAATAACCATTTTTGGAGAGAATCGGTAGTGATGTTGTTTGGTGTTGTTGAGGGTTGTAAAAAGTTTTGCAATTATTTTATTAGAATATCACGATAGCTCTCAATCCATAGAGTTCGTGATGGATGATTGTGTTGTGTTGTTGTTGGTTTCCAAGGCACAAATGTAGGTTCATGTGATATGAGGTCATGCTTTTGGAGCACATGGGGTGTAGTAGTCCATCCACCCTAGAGTTGGGTGAGGTGCATTACGACACTTGAGTCTCATCGACCTGAAATCATATAGAAGGAGGTGCCGGAAATAGTCCAAGGAATAACCATCGGCGTTATTAGTGATTTGAAATGGGTTGTTTTATATGGCGTTGTGTATAAAGTTATGCACATTATAGGATGCATCATTAGGGTTATCCAAGCTACTTTGTTAATAATAGTGTTATAATATAAACGCGTTGAGTGACATCTTGAAATAAATAAATGGCACTAGTAGTTGTGACAATGTATTTCGCTTTTCAGCTGAAGAAAACTTTGAGCATAAACAATACAAGATCAATATTTTTAGTTAAAGGAGTGTTTCTGGCAAACAGGTCCGAGAGATAACAAAAATGTAATTAACAGTTAAGGAGTTTAAAAAAACCACTAACTTGAAAATGTATTTTGGAAATCTTAGTAACGATTAAGGGGACATGTCCGATGGCAAGTGACTTTACTGCCACAAGTGTTGTAAGTGTTTGTTGTTGTTGTTGTTGTTGTTGTTTTGCTTTTGATTTGTTGAACATCAGATGTGCTGGGGATTTATTAATGTGAAAACCTTGGTCATCAACTACTGTAACTTAATTATGTTCAGCCTTCAGCTTAGAAATTTGGATGGTCATGCGGTCATCAAACTCAGTGACTTAGGTGAGGGCCGTCTGCCATTATAGCATCATTTTTCTTACGGTCATCACCCACAATGACTTTAACGTAAATTACAAAGTTAGATGTCGGTCCATGACATAGTCGCAGGTCACATCGATTCAATTAAGGGTCCATGCCGTACAATCACTGTGTGCCACAAACTGATTGGACTGCCTTAATTATACCAAGAGTCCAGAGGTCGTATTACGGGCTGGATCATCACGAATCATTATGGTGGTACATGCAGTCTCACATGGAAACCGATCTTAGGGATCTCCAAACTTTCTTTATTTCATTCATAAATTAAGACGGTGGTTTCTAGCAAGGATGCCCCCAGGCAATTGAATAAAGGTATCCAAAGCCAGCATATCTCATCATCGTTCTTGTTATTATATTACTATTTCTTTTAAATGGACAAGACTGAGTTCGTTGATTTGAGATGGTGTAAGATCACAAGTTTCTTCGACTTTATCATACGTACTGTATATAATCAATATACATTCATTTCTTTTGACTCGAATCCTCTCATTGTAGATATTAGTTTATATTACTGAAACCCAGTAAGGCTCCATCCTCACATGGGAATCCCGCGCAGGTTTCCCATGGACGTCCGCTCGAAAGATCTGAACCAGGTGATCTCCAAAGGCCACACCCCAGTATTAACATAAAGCAGACAGAAAGCTAATGATTTTTGCTTTACGGCGCACCGACACAGATAGGTCTTATGGCGACGAGCAAGCTAAAGCATGTAGTGTACGTTCATATTTAAAAGATGGGATTTGTTTACTTTTCAATTAAATTAGCGCCCTTGGCTGAGTTCTGGCCTGCATTACGCATGGCCCCGATTTCAATTTCCGGCCGGGTCGACCATTTTACCTGTGTACAATCAATTGCTTTGGTTCAATGACTCATCATCTTTGATCGTCTTAATACGTATCTCCATTCACAAGCAACATATCCCAATACCAACCACCACAGAAAAAACAAACGATAGTGAACAGAATCGTCCACATGGGTTTGACGTCAGAAAGGGCATCCGCCCGTAACACTGGGTCTAATCCTCATTAGTGCTGACCCTAGATGATTGTAAAACAGGCCAGGAAAGAAATAGAAATACACTTTTCACGGAAAAGTCGGCTATCTGAGTAATCTCTTCGTCACCAGGCCACTCATTTCTACATTTTTTCAAGTTGCTTTACGCCACACCAACACAGATAGGTTTTATGGCGACGAGCGGACAGGAAAGGTCTAGTAGTGGGAAGGAAGTGGCCGTGGCCTTAATTAAGGTACAACCGTAGCATTGCCTGGTGTGAAAATAGAATACCACGGAAAACCATCTTCAGGGCCGCCAACAGTGGTGTTCGAACACAGTATCTCCCGAATACTGGATACTGGCCGCACTTAAGAGACTACATATATCCAGCCCGGTGAGTTTCTACCTTAATGGAATAATAATAATAATAATAATAATAATAATAATAATAATAATAATAATAATAATAATAATAATAATAATAATAGTAATCATAATACTTTTGTTTGAGTCATCAGTCCATAGACTGGCTTAATGCAGCTCTCTATGCGATCCTATCCTGTGCTAACCTTTCCATTTCTACGTAACTACTGCATCTTACACTTGCTCTAATCTGCTTGTCATATTCACACCTTGCTCCACCCCTACCTTTCATACCGCCTACACGTACCTCAAAAACCAACTGAACAAATCCTGGGTGTCTTAAGATGTGTCCTGCCATGCTATATCTTCTTCTCGTCAAATTCAGCCGAATCGATCTCCTCTGATCAACTCGATTCACTATCATTTCATTCGTGATTCGATCTATCTATCTCACCTTCAACATTCTTTTGTAACACCATATTTCAAAAGCATGTATTCTCTTTCTTTTTGACTTAGTTATCGTCCATGTTTCACTTCAATAATAATAATAATAATAATAATAATAATAATAATAATAATAATAATAATAATAATAATAATAATAATAATAATAATAATAATAATAACAATAATAATACAATTGCAAACACTCTTTACAAAAATTGCAGTTCCATAAATTTGACCGTGAATGGTGTTTTATATGGCGGATATTTGTCCTGAAGAGTTATTTTGTTCGTCGAATTTAAATATTCATAAATGCCGTTCATTTTAGTTGGAATGAAATCCATTATATTGGGAACAAATGGCCACTGGTGTTGACATCCGGATCGAAATTTAAAATTATTGAAAAGGTTTACTTAAAATGGGTAGCGATTGGGGGGGGGGGGTTATGGAATATACTGAACATTTTACTTAGTGTAATACTCGTATCAGCTGTTGAAAAACTCGATTTTCGGAGAGAAATAAATATATTTCTTTCCTACAGCTCACAATGTGTTATTCTGGTGCATGCTTAAATAGTGGTCTCTTTCCTCTAACAACATCCTAACAGAACAGAAAAGGCATTGTATTCAGTTCACAGGGATCGAATGGATCGAATATCTGAAAAGGCTGATCTTGAGTTGCAAGTCGAGAGGTGGAGGTAGTGATGCAGTCCCGCGTGACAATCGAGTGGTCGCTGCAAAGCCTTACATAAATCAGGTCGAGCAAATAATCGGCCCAGTAACATATGTCCTTATAGAGCGGGGTCAATACGGGGAAAGATTTACAGCACCTTGGCTCGTTCTCAGCACGTTATATATAAAAAAACTTACAATGAGAATAAACGTATAGACAGGGAACTCTATGAGAGTTGTAGACTCAGTTTTGTTTTGATAAGTTTGAGATATAGCTTTTGACACACATTACTCGAATTCAGGAACTTCGACTTTATTCAGTCATCCTCAGTATAAAAATACAACAAAAGCATGCTGAGTACAGACTCCATGTATCTATGGTATATTGAAATATTCTTTTAAAACGTGTAGAACATTTTTTCTTGTATGGCATCATGATGAAGTTACTTTATGTTTAAAGGAGATTCCAAACACCAATGTTCACGTCTATTACCTTCAGTTTTGAGATATAAGTATTCCCATAAAAATAACTTTTTTCACTTCCTTTCACACTCCCACCCCCTCCCCCAAGTGAATATCCCGATAAAGGTACTTGTTTCTTTAATAGTAAAGGATCATTTAAATACCAATTATCACGACTCTAACTCGTTCAGTTTTGATGTATGTGTCCTCATGAAAAGAATTCAACTTCTTTTCACCCCCGCCCCCCGCCCAAGATGGTTCCCTCTCCCAAAAACGCGGTTTCTTTGTTTTTAAAGGAGATCCAAAACTTAATTTTCACGACTGCAACAACTTTAGTTTTTATTAGATGCATGCATGAATTTCATAAAATTAAGTCAATTAATTTTTCTATTCTTTTACTCCCCCCCCTCTTCATTGGATTTTCCGAGAATACGTGTTTCTTTACTTTTAAAGTAGATTCCAATTATCAAATTTTACGTCTGTAACATCTTCATTTTTGAGATATCAGTAGCCTATTCAAAAGAATTCAACACCATTTTCAGTCACTTCACCCCCCCGTCCACCCAAGTGGTATTTCCGAAAACTAAAAGTACACGTTTCTTTATTTTTAATAGCGATAAAAAATATACAATTTTTCACTTCTGTAACATGTTAAATTTTTTGAGATATACTGTAGAAATTCTCATTCTAAAATTTCACCCCTTTTTAGTTCCCCTTAAGTGGAGTTTCCAAAAACAAATCACCTATTTTTCTTTACATTTACAGGAGATTCCAAATACCCACTTTTTACGTCTGTAAAATTTTACGTTTCTCAGATATTCTGTAGATACAGTCTTTCAAAAAGTTCACCCCAATTTGTCACTCCTGCATTTTCCAAAAACCAAAAAATATGTGTTTCTTTATTTTTAGAGGAGATCCCATATACAAATGTTCAGTTCTGTAATATCTTCAGTTTCTGAGATATATGTATCCTCATTAAAGGCATTCAACCTATTATTCACCCTTTTACACCCCTCCTTTTGGGATTTACAGAAAACAAATAAATACTTGTTCCTTTATTTTTAAAGGAGATTCTAAATACCTATTTTTACATTTGTAAACTTTTGGGGTTTTAAGACGTAGACACACTCATTTTAAAATTTCACCCTCCTTTTCACCTCCCATTATTTGGATTTTCCAAACACGAAAAAATACCTGTTTCTTTATTTTTAGTGTAGATCCCAAATACCAATTTTCAGGTCTGTAATATCTTCAGGTTCTGAAATATAAGTAGCCTCATTAAAGGCATTCAACCCCTTTTTCACCATTTTCCACCCTTCCTGTTGGGATTTTCCGAAAACGAAAAATACGTATTTCTTTATTTTTAAAGGAGATACTAAATACCAATTTTTACGTCTATAAACTTTAAAAGTCTTGAGATATAGATACACTCATTTTAAAAATTCACCCCCTTTCCACCGCGCCATTGATTGGATTTTCAAAAAACCAAAAAATACATGTTTCTTTACTTTTAAAGGAGATCCCAAACACCAATTTTCAGGTCTGTAATATCTTCAGTTTCTGAGATATAGGTATCCTCATTAAAGGCATTCAACCCGTTTTTCACCCCTTTTCACCCCTCCTATTGGGATTTTCCGAAAACAAAACAATACATCTTTCTTTATTTTTTATGAAGATTCTAAATACCAATTTTTACTTCTGTAAACTTTAAAAGTTTTGAGATATAGATGCACTCATTTTAAAAATTCACCATTCTTTTCTCCCATTAATTGGATTTTCCAAAAAAGCGCGTTTCTTTATTTTTAAGAGAGATCAAAAGTACCAATTTTCAAGTTTGTAATATCTTCAGTTTCTGAGATATAAGTACCGATATCCTGATTAAAGGCATTCAACCCCTATTTCAAGTTTTTTCACCCCTCCTATTGGGATTTTCTGAAAAAAATACGTGTTTCTTTATTTTTCAAGAAATTCTAAATACCAATTTTTACATCTGTAAGCTTTTGAAGTTTTGAGATATAGATACACTCATTTTAAAATTTCACCCCCCTTTTCACCCCCTTAGCGACGGAATATTCAAAAATCCCCTCTTAGCGGGCACCTCCATCTTAATATAAATTTATTCCCACAATTCCATTTCTTTATGTCCAGTAGTTTTGGCTCGGCAATGATGAATCATTCAGTCAGTCAGTCAGGACAAGTTATTTTATATATATAGATTACTGTATATATTTTCTGGTTATTCTTTAGAATCCCACATTGTTCAGATATTGTGAATCCTTAGAGTGGCATATGTAACTTAATTTCTATAGCCATATAGAATATATTTTGCAGGAATTAGGTACTTTTTGTTGTCTCTTATAAATTATGTTTTTAACTGAATCTTATATTTCAATTGTAAGTATAGAATTGTGTAGGTGAATATTGAACATGAGGGAATGTGGCCTCATTCAGTTTTACGTCTCATACCTTCAAATCATTAAACCACCTAACCATCGTTTCCTTGAACTCCATTTGCTTCTTCTACCTCAACTCCCTTTCCAACCTTCCGCAAGTACAAGTCCAAGTCATGATTTGAAGTAACCTACTCTCCTCGATTCGATCACATGACACTATACGTAAACCGGTTCATAAACGTAGCTTCATCTATCAATTTCGTTCCTAAATTAGCCCTTGTATTCTAATTACGGGTGTCCTCCTCCATTTATTCCCACTTGTTTGTATCAGCAATAGTACGCTTTTTTATTTTACCTGTTTCTTCGAGATTTTTAATTAAATATTCTGACTCCACTCAGTTTTACTACCGAACGGCAAAGTAGGCTTGAAACAGAGCGATGTAAGATTAAAATCATCTGGGTACTCACTTGTTTCTTACAGTATACGGTTGGGTTGATCACAACTGTAAGCTTAAAGCGTCAGGTTTGCTACATCTCAATTAGATTCCACTTAACATAGGTAATAGGCATCGAAAGTACTTGAAATGATCCACTTGTTGCAGTTCCATATTCGCCATTTAATATTCATTTCTCTTAATACTTTGAAACTGGCATCACTTTTGTCTTAAAAGTACTAATTTCTAACATACCATCGCTGAATTTATTTTTAAACTTCACGATTTAGTAATAGCAGAATATCTGCTGCTTTACTAACATGTAATTCTGATACTTATTGCGTCAGTCTACAAGCCGCAGGTACTCTAATATTTCACCCGTGTGCTACTCTATTACATTTGTTTTAATGATAATTATAGCTACTTATATAGAAACACTATTTTAACAAGCTGTGTGTGTATATGTGTGTGTATATGTAGTTGTTGTTGGTGGTTGTAATGTGAAAAGAGAAATAGAGGAATAATTTCGGCTTCTGAATTCTCGTTCCGATTTCACACATCTGCTCTCATTCGCGTTAAGAATGTATGCATAAACATGAGTGAGTCAGGTATTGTTATGAAAGTAATTTAACTTTTACTGTTATGTAAACTTCATTAGCTTGACAGTAATTAAAGCAAAGAGATGGTAAACTTGAAATTGGGCATTCAAATGTCAAGGTACACACGTCTGACATTAATTTACTTCGTTTTCGAACGAAAACACAATTTAAACTTCTGGTAGAGTAGACACGCCTATATACCGGTATATATATTCAACGCAATGAATTTCAATTTTAATAAGTGTTAATAACTATTTAGCTAGTCCTTCCTAGTAAAGTTTGGACTAACTGCCCTTGTGTATTTCGATGAAATCTAAAATAGTAGGAAGGAATTGTTTTAGCCAGTTATCCAGATAGTCGTATGAAATGTATGGTTAGTCCTCTATTTGTGAGCTATGGGAGACATCATGAGTTGAGCATTATTAATGAAATTACCCCCTTTTAGTAGCGAGTTAAGGCTACGCTAGTAAAAAGTCGACTTTATTACTTACTTAGTTTACTAATATCTTACGATAAAGAATTCCGCTATAAAGATGATTAACTTTCGGGAATAAAACCCACTGTAATTATGAGGCAGAAATACAAAGTATGTGGTTGTTGATATAATCCTTACTGAGTTAACGATTTTAGTGATTAAATGTTGAGTTTTGTGCTGATAGTATAATTTTCAAACCTAGTCCTGAGAGTTAAAATACAAGAGAAAAATTTAATAATCCTTTTGACATCTTGCCTAATTAGTTATTCATGTATCGAAATATATTTGACCAGCAATTAGATACGTTGAATGAGTACGAAGTTATGACCTAGAATTACTGAGATTCGCATGAAGTGGCATGTGTCGTTTCAAGTGAAATAACAATTATGATGAATGGTTCAGATTCCTAATGACGAATTTAGATTTCCTGTTACTATGGGATTGGAAAGGAGTAAGAGTGGCAGGTAGAGGCCTTGAATAACTATATTCTGGGCTACCTACGTTGGGTTCAAATCCGCTCTATCCTAAATTCAAACAGTTACAGGAGTATACCATATAATCAGGTCGCGCACTGAATGGTTTATCCAGCAGTTGCCTTGGAGCATGATCATTCATTAGGATTGAAGTTACAAATCGCTGTACTTCATATAACAAGGAAACTCCGCTATGCAATTTGATCTGGATTGGTAAACGAAAACCTTTGTATTATTAAAGAAAATAAAAATAGGGATATGCTGTTCAACATTATTTATCGTATGGCGTATACACAACAGCAAATATAAATTATAACAACATAATATTTAAACAAATGTGAGTACTAGAGAGATAAATCCATATGGCTTATGTAACGTAGAGCTTCTGGCGTAGCATTCAGGAAGTCACGGAAATCTCCATTGTAGGCTCTCTTGGTGCATCCATCACTGTGTCCTGAACAGATTGGGTTTCAGCCCCACAGTCGCTTCTTGGGGATTGTATTTTCCCCCATTTGAAGAGGGCATCAGCACATCTACCATGGCTCGTACGGATTGGATTCAGAGTGGATCAAACCGAGCGTGGCTGATCGAATCTTGGAGGTTTTCTTGTCAAGCATGGTAAAGTTTTTCATTGTGGGGGCAACTTTCCAGCCACTGTTGTTTCCATGAGGTGCTCATGTTGAAGCGATCATCGTGTAAAGCTTTTGCTGTGAGAATGGCTGGGTGTTTGGATCTAAGCCTGTTTCGTTCTATGTTCGGAACGTCAGTAAGAACAGGCAGTTGTAGATCAACGATCTTCCGATTATCCCGCACAAGGGAACGCTTTCTCCTATCTTGTGCAGGTGATATGTGACTCAAAAGAGGCAGTCAATAAATGGTGGTAGATCGTATTGTTCCACTAACGATGCGCATTATTGTTTCATTCAATACAGCATTGACTCTTTTCGTATGAGCACTGTTGATCCAAACTGGGGCACAGTATTCGGCTGCAGAGTAAAGCAGGCCAAGTGCTGACACTCGTAATGTGTCTGCTGATGACCCCCAGTTCGTGCAACAAAGCTTATACAAGATGATATTTCTGCTTCTCAGTTTGACAGCCGTTTGGATCAGATGTGTTCTATATGACAGTATTCTGTCTAGTATGACTCCGAGGTATTTTGGATGCATGTTATACCTGATTATAGTTCCTTCAAAGTTGACATTCAGCTTTAGATTGGATGATCTATTACACAAGTGGAAGTATGATACTTCTGTCTTCTTGGGATCAGGCTTTAATCTCCACTGTTTGAAATAGTTACTTAGAGTGTTTAAGTTAGAAATTAGGACGTCTTCAATTGTCTCGAAGGTTGCATGCTGTGTTGTTATAACCCAATCATCAGTGTAACAAAATTTTCTGGATGTTGTTGCTATATAAAGATTGAAGAAGAGAGGCACGAGCCACTGAACCTTGTAGAAGACCATTGTAAAGTGTTTTGGTAACACTACTGTAGTATCCTTTCCCATGGTATAAAGTTCGTCCAGCTAGTATGTTGTCAATGAAGGAGATGGTTTCTCAACATTGAACGACGTGAATCAATTTATAAATCAATCCGTGCCTCCAAACTGTATCATAGGTGGAATTTAGATCTAAGAAGGCCACAAGACGTCTTAATTTTCAGCCGATATCCTGCTTCTATATAGGTTGTTAGAGATAGAACATGGTCAGCACAACTTCGAGCAGGGTGGAATCTATTGGGATCTTCTGGAGTATCTTTGGACTAATTATGTTATACAGAAGCCTTTCCGGAAGTTTGTAGAGTACGCTCAGCAATGCAGTTGGTCTATAGTCTTTTAGACGGTCACTTGTTTTCCCTGTTTTTTTTTTTTTTGCTGGTTGCTTTACGTCGTGATATCTGAGAAGAATTCTGTTAACCATTGTTTTGCATATTTTCCACATTTCAAGAGGAACTCCATCATGTCCCGGAGCCTTAACAGCTTTTAATTGTTACAGTGCGGCTGTTATTTCACAGATTGTGAAAGGGCATTAGTAATCTCACTGATCAGGACAGGCCCTCTTAAGTGTAGTGATTTATTGTTTGATCTATTCTGTATAGGCTTTATCTTCTGGAACTTTCAATGTGGACAGTATGTGAGCCGCTAATTTATTGGGTGATGTGTCTTTCTTGTTGTTAACTAATTTTTTGCTTCCACCTAATTTTCCGCAACAAGGACCAAGGTTCTCTACTAGTTGTTTTAAAGTCAAGACATTCAACTGTCTCAGTCCTTTTATCCCTTCGTGCTACATCAAGACTATGTAATAGGCCATCTGCAATTTCACGATCTCCACTTTTCAAGAATTCTTGTCACTGATTTTCACATCTGTGATACCATCCCGGGATGTACTGCTTACGGTATCTTCGAGGAATTTCCTATTTTGCTCCACATATAACTGCACCAACAAAACGTTCCTAATTATTGGCCTTCGAAGGAATCCATCCAAGTTATTTGTCCAGATTGTCAGCAAATACAATCCAGTTAGCTTTATTAAAATTCCATCGTGGACGAGGAAACGATAATTTAATGGGAATGTTTGTACCAACTTCAAACAAGACTGGGCGGTGTTGACTGTGTGAAAAGTCTGTTAGGATTAGTCTAGATGTTGAAAGTGGTTGCCTTTTATCACTGGTCGAAGCAAAAAATAAGTCAGGATTGTACTTCTGCTTTCAGACAGCCGACTTAAAGGTTTCTTTATCCTTTGCATCAAAGACCAAGTAGAAGTTGTTATCATCTGACCAGTTAATAAGTGTCTCGCCATTTTCATCTACTTCACTATACTTCCATTGGGTATGATGGCTGTTGAAATCACCCAGATATACAGCTGGATGAGGAGCAATTATTATTACCTGTGAAGGCTAGATGATGGAAGGGGTTTATACATATTAGTTATTGTTAATTCGCCTACTTCGATAATCACTTCATGTACGTCGTCGTTTCTGAGACTGAACACATCTGAGCATTTTCAGTAGAGGATCGAACATACGTTGCCACCCCATAAGCATGATGTTAAGTTGCTCCCATCAAGTCAAAGCCTTCAATTGTACCTATTCGGCTTATTTGATCTTCATTATCAAGGTGAGTTTCCTGAATTAATGTACAACAATATCGATGTTATCAGATAAGCTGGCACTTTGATCGACTAATTCCGTCAATATTAATCTCATAGATTCTAATACTAGATCCAATGTGTTTTGATTGATGGTTCTGAAAAGAACCGTTGCTTAAACTTGATGACATCGTTGTAGATGATGTGTAATGATCCAGGAGATGGCTGCCAAATGCTGACGTTCACCACGGGCAGGAATGAGCTTCACAAACAAAATTACAAAGATGCCATGCAGGAATAAAATTATGTAAAATTATATTTATTCAGACTATGTATTTATTAAACCTTTCTTTACCATGTTAAAATATCTTGTATCGTTGAAAAGAAAGAAACTTTTTCTATTTCTTTTTTAATCATACAAAGTCTGTTAATGAACCAGAAACAGAGTTAGATGTCTTCCAAGTAATTAGCTTGACGTGCAACTGTGCAGTTAATGAGTCGGCTGTTTACAAAAGTGTTTCATTGTGCTCCGCTCATAGCAGACAGG
The DNA here is from genome assembly GCF_040414725.1 of Anabrus simplex. Classification (NCBI taxonomy): domain Eukaryota; kingdom Metazoa; phylum Arthropoda; class Insecta; order Orthoptera; family Tettigoniidae; genus Anabrus; species Anabrus simplex. The sequence goes on from NC_090265.1 coordinate 1,184,484,313, forward strand.
TACAGAGCGACCGAATTAAGAGCTGCAGAGATTAATAAATTCCCATCTTGCTTCTTTCCTTTATAGTTTTTGATCAAGGGCTGCCATTTGTCCCTGAATGGATAGAAACTTAAGAGTCTTGAGCTGAGTCTCATATTTTCTTGCACTTACTTGTATCTTTTCCTTATGTCACCCGAAAGGACATGTGTGGCATTAACCGTCAAGACAGCTACTGTACGAGGGTTACACCAAACCTAATATGCTACATTCGTTTACAAAGCCAATTTGTATTGTGCACGTTTGTTATTTTTATAGTACTAGCTCTTGTACCCGTCCTAGCATGTGCATTTCTGTCGACCCCTCATGTTGTTGCTGAAACCTTGTTTGGGCACGTAGATGGACAGCCTCTACTTGTCAGTGGCTTGTCGTGACGTACTCGTTTCCTAGCTGTCTCTATCCCCGTGCAGTTCCCACCTTTTACATTCCATCTCTTCCTTCTGGCATAAAATGGTAGTATCAGGTTATTATCAACAAAGTACAGGCAGGTGTTCAAAGAATTTAAAGCGTTGCCAGTATGATCTCCATAGCATATGTAATTGAATATTTGTAATAGCATGCTATTGAAGAAAAAATGTGTTTTTATTTTATTTATGCTGGGGCTGTACCTTAAATAAGGCCACGGCCACTTCGTTCTCACTCCTAGCCCTTTCCTGTTCCATCGTCGCCATAAGACCTATCCGTGTCGTTGCGACGTAAAGCAAGTAGCAAAAATAATTCATTTATGACTTTATTTTACAAGAACTTTCACAGGAGATAATATTGTTTCAATCTGATATTTGTTTTTATCTAATGTAATAGTATATGTGTTTTACATCACTGGGTTTTTACCTGTCTCCCTTCTTTGTCCAACCCTTGTCCCGTTTCTCTACGGGGTTGGGTATGAGGTGAGATGAATCTGTCGTGGCGGGTTTTTATGACCAGATGCCCTTCCTGACGTCAACCTCATCAGAGGAGTTAATGAGATGAAATAAATTACGTGATAAATCATAGTAGGGAAAGGGTGAAGCCCGGTACCGGCACATAGCCTACTCCTGTCGAATAGCACCAAGGGGTCTGCTCAAGGCTTAACGTCCCCATCCGACGGACGAATCACAATCAACAGCGTCGTATGCCCTCACTTCATATGAGCACTGCGGAGAGGTTCGGAATTTAGTCCAGGCTTTTGGCACACAATCTAGTGGTTATAAATTGTATACCACCATCTCCCCTACCCTGCCGGCCAACATTCTGTAGGTGAAAAGGTTTTCGACCAACGGGACTCGAACCAGCTAACCTCGGTGTCAGACCGTTTAGACTTCAGCGCCTTAACGATCATGGCCACCAGGCGGGCTCACTAGGTTTATACCTGTCTGAAGCACAATAAATAAATAAAATAAATAAATAAATAGCAACTCTCTATAGAGTTAGTTATCAGCTTTTGGACTTGAACTTTCAGACGACCACCAATGATCTCGTATTTTCCTTATTTTTCGTTTTCAGAAGAAGGCCAGGACAAAATAATTTGTAATTAATATTAGAAATATATATTTTTAGAGCAATTTTTCCTGAAATAACTATCGTAAGAGATCGAGTTTTATGTTTACAGCCCCCATGAAGCCCCGATTCTGATGAATGTTTTGAACTTGCAGCTAATAACCCACTCGACCTTATCCTAAACTTAAATACCAAGTTTCATCAAA